>NC_134717.1:48776406-49397812 GCF_049634645.1 Pelodiscus sinensis | reverse complement strand
CGGGTGAGCTTGGCGTATTTCAGCCAGATTTTCCACTGAGCGAGTGGTAGAGTGCTCTACCACTCACAGGGCCTGGTAGAGTAGGGTGGTCCCTGGTTCCCCTACCAGGGCTGTTGCCCCAACTCATTGACTCTGGCAGTTAAGCCCCGAGTTAAGGGCTCCCCCTTTTACTGACTCTGGTCATTAGACTGTGTTGCCCTGAGTTAAAGGCTAAACCTTATTGACTCTGTCCGTTAATCTGTACTGCCCTGAGATAAAAGCTACCTATTAACTTTAGCCATTAGTCTGTACTACCCTAGACCAAGGGTTGTTTCTCACAGATTAAAAGGGATTGCTGATGACCCAGCAGCTGACTGGGCAGCGTCCACTCCCCTGAGTACCATCACCCCAAGGGATGGGATGTGCATATGCCGTGACATGTGATGGAGAATGTGGGCAGCACCCAGGACCTGCTGGGAGGTCCAGATAGAGTGGGAAAGAGGAGCAGTGTTCCCTCTAAGGTGTGCACCTGCATGGGCACACACCAAGAATTTTTCTCCCACCCACCACCTCATCAGAGCCATGCAGTGGCTGCTCATCTGCTCTGGGGTGGGGCTGCACCTGGCCCTGGCACTGGCCTTAGCTTCAGCCCTTCCCCAGGACTGGAGCTGCAGGCTGCATGGTGGGCAGCTGCTCCTCCAGTGGCTCTGGCCAGGACCAGAGTTGTAGCTGCATGCTGGGCCGTCTGGGACCATGTGGTGGGGGAATCCTCACAGAGTGCTGTACAGGTGAAATGTAGCTACTTTGAAGGCACCTCTAAGACTGGAATTGGGGCCCCAGTTCCAGCTATGGCAGAGTGCCACATGGCCTATACGAGAGCTGGAAGTGCAAACAGGTAACTGACTTTTTCTTTAAAACATTTGTGTGCTTGGGGAAATGGGCATGGTATTAGCATGTACAACTGGCCAAGTTGCACTTGCAGGTATGAATGTTTATTCTTAATGCTAGTTGAACAGTGCAGCAATACTAAGCATACTCATGAACGGGGGGGCAGGGCGGGGTTGGAAAATGCTTCAAGGGGATAAGGCAGGGGCTGGTGTGGGAAGTATAGAATAAATTGATGTAAAGCAGGGTTGGGAGGAGCACAGGATTAATTAATTGGCATCTGTGTTTTTTGAAACCACCCACCGCACCCTGGAAGAGAAGCTGGAAACCCTAGTGAAAGCAGATAACACTTTGTGCACATTTAAAATCAATCTGTTCTTTTGTTACAAGAATTTGGCATGTGTCAGACAGGGAAAGTGAGACACTTAGAAATACAGAAACTAAAATCTGTGTAAGATGCAAGTTCTAAACATCTCTGTTTCTGGGATAATTTATTCAGTCACCTGACTTTGAAAATTTGGGCCACCCAGCAGGACAGCCTACCTCAACAGATAGCTGCACTACATAGCCAAGGGCCCACCAAGCCCCATTGCCTTGGGGACAGAGAAAGGAGACAGTGGACTAGGATTGCCCATTCGGCTAACTAAGATGGGGTACAGGGATGACCCTGAGGCATTTTTAGTTACTTTCAAGTGGGAGGCTATGGCCACTGGCACTCATCTACCAATGTAGTCTTACCTAATAGGACCAGCACAGACCGCATATCACATTCTGGACTCTTGAGATACACTGGAGTATCCACGGGTGAAGGTGGCCATTTTAGATAGGACCAGTATCAACCCAGAGACTTGCTGGCAGAGGCTGCAGAAAGAAGGATACTCTGCTGAAGCACAGCCAAAGGCTGTTGCCCAAAGAATCAGGGACCACTGCTGGAAGTGGCTGAACCCAGAAGGCTTAACTGGAGCAAAAGTCACAGAGATAATGGTTCTAGAGCAATTCACACATATACTCCCTCCAGGAGCCAAGGAGTGGATGCAACAACATCGGCCAACCACATTGACAACTGCGGTTAGCCTAATGGAGGATTACCTAGCAGTGGAAGAAACTGGAGCCCATCCTTGGTTGTCAGAGAGCCCAAGGAGATGAGAGTGTCTGGGGAGAGGGAAACCATGGAGGACAGACCCGTCAGGATCCCATGCACATGCTATACTCAGCAGGCTGAGATCCCCCAGGACAGAACACCAAAGAGCAGTGACCCAGAACATCATGGAGAGAGAAGTCCACTCAAGGATGATCCCTGATCTACAGGCCTCTGGGCTGTTGTTGGGAGCTTAAAGAGGTCATGAGAGACTGTAATTATTGTCCTGAGAAAAAGTGGCAACTGAGGGCTCCAAGAGGGAGGATGCTGGGGCTTCCCATAGAGAAGATCCCCTAGAAGGTCCCTCTAACCATCCAAGACAACAGTAGACCCAGACGAAAGCCTGCCAGAGGAAGATGTCCGGTAGAACTGTAAAGGGTTGTAGACTTCCTGCAGGAACAAAGGGAAGATCAAACTGTGAGCTGAGCATCGGAGCAGGCCAAGGTCCATGACCCAGAGGAAACAAAGGAGGCAAGATGCCCACAGGGGCCACACTTTGAGATATGGAAAGACTGACTATATTGAGTGGTGGCGGACCCCCAGAGACGAGAGGAGATGTACCAGTTACTGGTCCACTGGTGGCTACACCGAAGCCTACTAGATTTGGCACATGCCACTCCCTGGGCAGGACACCTAGGTAGGGAAAAGACCCTCCAGCGAGTTGCAAGCTGCTTCTTTTGGCCTGGCATACACCAGGAAGTCCAAGACTATTCTGCTTCATGCCCAGAATGTCAATGAGCAGGCCCTAAGGGCATACCTAAGCCCCTCCTCATACCTCTGCTGGTAGTAGGTGTAAAGTTTGAATGTTTTGGCATGGACCTGGTTGGGCCATTAAAGAAAGCAAGATAGGGAACCAATTCATCCTGGTAATAGTAGATTACATGACCCAGTATCCGGAGGCTGTGCCACTTCTGGTAGCAACCATGATGAACGTTGCAAAAAAGTTGGTGAACGTATTTGCTAGGGTGAGGATACTCAAATAAATTGTAACAGATAAGAGTACCAATGTCTCATCCAAGCTGAAAACAAAGTTGTTGGCTCATGCACATTTGAACCCTCCGGACATCAGTATATCACCCCTAGATGGACAGACTCGTAGAACAATTTAATGGCACCCTCAAATACGATGCTACATAAGTTCATAGATGACCCACGACACGCTCCTACCAGCCCTACTTGTCGATATAAGGGAAGTCCCAAAAGTCTTGATGGGGTTTTCTCCTTTCAAGCTTTTCTACGGGAGACAGCCTCTGGTGATACTTGACTTAAGGGAGGACTGGGAGACTCAGGAAACGCAGTATACACCATGATATGCCTTCACATTACCATTACATATTTCAACATCCTGATTTTAGGATGCTCAAGGTAGTCAGTTTCTTGGAGTGATCTTTAGTACAATAAATCAGAAATTGACCCGTTTTGGGGAAAATAGTGGAAAGTGTTTTAAATTGATACAGCAAATGTGTATGCTCATTTATTCTTTCTGGTCACAAACCTGACAAAGATTCTAGAAAACATTTAAGTAGAATTAGTTTTAAATGTACCAGGAAACTAATCCTACCTGTGTTTGTCAAGGCTGGTGAAAAGAAACCTGGAAGGACTACAAAATGATGGCATTAGGGAATTGACTGGATGGCTCTGCTTGCATTATAAAAATTTAACATCAGTATTCTGGTATTGCACCAAATTAACATTGATCAATAATGGTCCCAAGTGACAGTGACAATAGTCATTCCGAAAACATAAATCCTATTGAAAATACAGGCTGCATCTCGCATGAAACAAGTGTGGGGTTTTGATACTAACTTTCATGCTTATTGAGCAAGCAATGCCCTAGATGCCTTTTTTGTCCCTCTCCATCACACCCTTTTAGGACCAGTTTTATGTCTGTCTGTGTGGGCGGTGAATGAGGGATGTGTGCTGTGGTGAAAGCCCGTGTGTGTGTGTTGGCTGTGTTGTCGGGTGGTTGTGTTAATGTATGTGTGGGGGCATTGATTTGTTCGGCTGCAAGGTTTTGCAATTAGGGGAGTTGAGTTGTATAGTGGTAACTCAGTCTCTGGGGAACAGTGGCAGTTGAGTCCATTAATCTATGTCCTCTCCCTCAGCCTTGGCTTGTTACAACCAATGAAATTGAGGTAAGAAAATTAGCTGTAGAATAAGATTGGTAATTATTTGAGTTACCGCTGATATCGTACTGGTCAAGGCATGCCATAAATATTATTGTATTGCTGCAATGCATAACTCCCTCATTCTTCACAAATGCTAAAGCTTTTTATCAAGAATGGATTACTGTTTAGTTATTTACTTTTCAGTCAGAGAGAAATGGCAGGCAAAAAAGATATATTGGCATTGGAAAAGATTCAGAGAAGGGTAACAAAAACGATTAGGGGTTTCGAAGGGCTGCTATCTGAAGAGAGATTAAAAAAAACTTGGACTTTTCATCTTAGAAAAGAAGAGACTAAGGGGGGATATGATAGAGGTCTATAAAATCATGACTGGTGTGGAAAAAGTGAATAGGGAAAAGTTATTTGCTTGTTCCCATAATATAAAAACTAGGGGTCACCAAAAGAAATTAATATGTAACATGTTTAAAACAAACAAAAGGAAGTTTTTCTTCATGCAGCACATAGTTAACTTGTGGAACTCCTTGCCAGAGGATGTTGTGAAGACTAGGGCTTTCATAGGGTTCAAAAAAGAGCTAGATAAATTCATGAAGGTTAGGTTCATTAATGGTGATAGCCAGGATGGGTAAGAATGGTGTCCTTAGCCTCTGTTTCTCTGGAAATGGATGACAGAAGAGGGATCATGAGATGATTACCTGTTGTGTTCCCTCCTTCTGGGCATATGACACTGGCTATTATCGGCAGACGGGATACTGGGCTAGATGGACCTTTGGTCTGACCCTGTATGGCCATTCTTATATTTTTATGTGGCCTGGTCTTTAGATGGGGTGGGAACTAGAGGAAGGCAAGTGTAATCAAAGTTTTTATTTTGTGGGCTTTTGCTAGTTAAAGAAATAAAAACCAGATTGTAAATAATGAAATAAAAGTATGAAGGTTAAGTAAAGGTCTGATGTTGGAGAATTGAGTACAGGGAGGAGTGAGGACACTGTCGCTGGAACTTCTTCCCTGTTTTTGCAGAAGTTCCTCTGTAGGTTCACTATAGGGTCAGGAACCTTTATTGGATGGTTAGGGATGGGTGTTTGTGATGTCACCAAGTGGCTGGTACTAAGGGACCTATTACTACTTCTCTGTAAAGAAGATTTCCTTTATCTCAAGTGTAGAAGCCTGTAGTTTTGGAGCTGAAGAATAAGTTTTCTTATCCTGCCTTTCCAGGTGCATGTATGATTTATGGAACTATAATCTTAGACATGAGGATTTAATACAAATTTCCTTCACTAAATGTGCAAATGGGATTATGCCTTTAGCTCATCAAAAATAAACTTTTTTTTAATAATATGAAAGTTTGTGTTTTGATTCTCTTTGTACTGTCTGTGCAGCAGATGTAAATCCATGGTTTCTGTGTGTATAAAATCAGGGATTGTGAGGCTATGTCAAATATCTCAAGTAAATAATAACTTCATCTAAACAGATTTTCTTAGAGAATAAAGTTAGCATCTCTGGAAGCAGAATTACTTAGTATGCACACTGCCTGACCCATGTCACATAGTTGTATGAGAATGCATCTGAAAAGATCTAGTACAGTCAATAGCTAATATGTAATTAGTATCCTCATGAGAACAAATTTCTACATGGGTAAACTGAATGATAATGAAGCATGACAAACCATTTAATAGGAGCTGTTCTGGCTCATAGTCTCATAGGCGCAAATAACTATATCCCCAGTAAAAAAGTTGAATGTTTTAGTTAGCATAATCTTTTAAATAATCTTTTCTTAAGCAAATAAACATATTTAAATTCCCCCTTAACATAGTAACAAAAGTTGATCTGACCAGAGCCAAATAAACTAGAAAAAAGGAATGAAAGTGAGGCTGGTCTGATTTTATATCATAAATCTGATGAAATGGATAGTCCTACCAGATTACAAGGGAAAAGATCACCTGACCATTGAGCTGGCTCATCCAGTCCAAATGATTCTCTACTAATCCATCCTACTGTGTCAGAAACAAAGGTAGTCATATTCCTCTTTCTTCCATGACTGGGAATACAATGAACAATGGTAAGAAGAAATGAGTTTGAAACCAAAAATATAATGTTTGTGACGTTTAACTCATTATTATTGTTGAGGGGCTCAAGCATTAGAAATGGCTCTGAATGCTATAGATTTGTCTAGAATTTCAGGTACCTCCAAGAAGTCATCTAGTCTAGTCCAGTCCCCTTCATTCAAGCCAGGACTAAGCACCATTTAGACCATCCCTGATAAGAACATAAGAACGGCCGTACTGGGTCAGACCAAAGGTCCTTCTAGCCCAGTATCCTGTCTGCCGATAGTGCAGCAGGTGCCCCAGAGAGGGTGGACCAAAGACAATGATCAAGTGATTTGTCTCCTGCCATCTCTCTCCAGCCTCTGACAAACAGAGGCCAAGGACACCATTTTATCCCCTGGCTAATAGCCTTTTATAGACTTAACCGACATGAAATTATCTAGCTTCTCTTTAAACTCTATTATAGTCCTAGCCTTCACAGCCTCCTCTGGCAAGGAGTTCCACAGGTTGACTACACGCTGTGTGAAGAAGAACTTTCTTTTATTAGTTTAAACCTGTTACCCATTAATTTCATTTGGTGTCCTCTAGTTCTTCTACTTAGGGAACTAATAAATAACTTTTCTTTATCAGCCCTCTCCACACCACTCATGATTTTATATACCTCTATCATATCCCCCTCCCCCCAGTCTCCTCTTTTCTAAACTGAAAAGTCCCAGTCGCTTTAACCTCTCCTCATATGGGACCTGTTCCAAACCCCTAATCATTTTAGTTGCCCTTTTCTGAACCCCTTCCTAGGCCAACATATCTTTTTTGAGGTGAGGAGACCACATCTGTACACAGTATTCAAGATGTGGGCGTACCATAGTTTGTCTAACCTGTTCTTACAAATCTTCAGTGATGGAGATTTCACAACCTCCCTAGGCAATTCCAGTCCCTGATAGGAAGTTCCCGCCCTAATGTCCAACCTACGTCTGCGTTGGTGCAGTTAAAAACCACTGCTTCTTGTCCTATTCTCAGAGATTAAAAACAACAATTTACCTTTTTCCTTTTTGTAACAACCTTTCATGTATTGAAAACTCTTATGCCCCCACAGTCTTCTCTTCTCCAGACTAAACAAAGTAAGTCTTTCAGTTTTCCTTCATGGTCACGTTGTCTAGTCTTTGAGTCATTTTTGTTTCTCTTTCCTGGACCTCCTGAAGTTTGTCCATATCTTCTTGAACTTGACACAGGCCTTTTTTATTGTGGAGAGAGGAAGAATTACTTTTTGGTGTTGCTTACACCACTCTTGTTAACACATCCCAAAATGATTGCTTTTTTGCAATGTTACTATTGATTCATATTTAGCTTGCAATCCACTATAACCTTCAGATATCTTTCTGCCATTCTCCTTCCTATGCAGCCATTTCCCATTTTATATGTGGGTAACTGATTGTTCCTTCCTAAGTGGGGTATTTTACATTTGTCTGTATTGAATTTCATCCTGTTTACTTCAGATCATTTCTCCAGTTTGATCAGATCCCTTTGCATTTTAATCATATCCTCCAAAGCACTGGCACCCTTTCCCAGTTTTCTATCCTCTATTAACTCTAAAGTGTATTCTTTTTACAACATTTTCTAAATATGCCCCACAGGCCAGATACAGCCCACCAAACATTTGGATCTGGCCTGCCAATGTCCTGAGGTCGAGCAAGATCCTCAGGCAAGCTCCATGCCTGCCTTGTCCCCACACGGTGCTCAAAGCGGGGGAAGGGTCGCGTATATATCACTGTGTGATGCAAGACTCTTGAATGGGGGTCTTCATGGTCTGACTCCAACCCCTGCATAATCCTTGCAGCTGCCATTGGCCAGAAACCAAATGAAATCTGGCATCTCATCCTCTTGCCTCCTGTCTCCCAACTCCCTGCCCTAAGTCACAACCCCTGGTGCCCCAGTCACAACCTAAACCCTCTCTACCCCTCTCCTGCATTCCTAGTCATGACTCCTTTCCATGCAGTACATCCTGCACCTCTCTTATGTAAGAAATCCATTCCTGCATCCCAAACCTCTCCCAGACTCCACACTCCCTCCTGCACCCCCAAGCTCTTTTCTCAACACAATCGTAATTGTCCATGCCCTTAAATCAGTCCTTTTTGGAGGATAAGAGTGGCTGTGTAAAGGGGACTTAGGGTAAATAAGAACAGGCCCAATATTTATAGTCCAATAGTTAGTATAACTTTTTATATGTTTTAAAAACCAGAAATCCTTAATTCTGTATATGCAGTGGTATGTGTATTAGCGATCTAATTGATCCTCCATCCATGTGAAACGTGCATGGTCTATTAACAGCTATCTTTATAAAGAGGGCATTTTTCTGTTTTTGAAATCTATTATAGCTAGACACAGTCAAGATTCCTTGATTTCAACAGATGTCCAGACTACAGTGTATTTTATGTCAAGATGTATTATTCCATATTTTTATCTTTATACACTCCAAGCCTTAAGATATTATCAGCTTGTTCAGATTCTAGGTTTTATGCAAGGCTCAGATGTTTCTGGAGATAAAACAAAGACATTAAATGATTAAGCTTTGAATAATTCTTATGAGAACTGCAGGATGCAATAATAGACAGGAACAACAAACAGTAAAATAATACAAGTATATAATAAAAGTGTCAAATATTTGAATTGATAGTTAATAGCCACTTAATGGATGGTCCAAACATTGATAAACTATAAATATTTCCTAGAAAATCTTGATTATCAGTATTTTTTATTTAAAAATGTAATTTGCATTGCCACGTACTGGACATGTGCTATATATTTTAGCTCTTGGTAAATAATCATAATCACTCATCTTGTATTAAAAGGGAATTCCTTAAATGCTCAAAATTTCTATCCACATACTGATCATTTCTAATGATGGAACTGTAACATCCTCTAAAAGAAAATGTTTCTGTACTTTACTTTTTACCTTAGAAATACCAGGTGTTTTCACTTGGGGGCTCCTTGGATATACTAGAGAATTGAAGTGGGGTATTGCCATTCCAATATTTGTATTAGATTTATTCTTTTTTTTATTAGTGGAGAATTTAGGTGCCTAACTATTTTTTAAAAAGTGCTAACTATATGAATCCTCCGACTAATGCTATTTCTACATTGCATTTTTTCACATCAAGAATCCCAACATATTTCACAAACCCAATATATAGGAAGACAATTGACTTAAAACAAATTGCTCGACAGTGGTGAAGATAGATATTTATAGAGTAATGGTCACAAGCTGAGTCACACACAGCTCAGGGCAAAAGGAACAGAATCTGGTACTAACTACATTGCCCTGCCCTACTGTGATTGTAGCAAGGATACTGCAGGGATACAAGCCCCTATATTGGTTGCACATGATGGTGGGGGGACATCTTTGGATGGGGGTGTCCCTCTCTGGAAAATTTGTTCAGCATTTGTTGCTGAACGCATGCAGCACAAGTACAGGTTGGACCTCCCTGGTCTGGCACTCTGGGGTCCTGAGTGGTCCCAAAGGAGGGATTTTGTTGGACCAGGGGCTTTCCTGAGACTCCCCTCCTGTCAGCCCATCTGGTCAATGTGTTGCCTCCAGCCGGTGGTGGGGGCTTCACTCCTGGCTGCCACATCACTCTGGTCAGTGGAGCTCCCTGCCCCCAGCCAGTGGAGGCTTCCCTGCCCCCCAGCCACTGGCAGCTCTGCGTCCTCAGCCGGTGGGGACTTCCTGGCCAGTGGTAACTCTGTATCTCCAGCTGCAGGAGCTCCCTGCTCTGGCCAGCAGGGCCTTTGTGTCCCCACCGACAGAGCTCAGTTTTTGGCTGGCAGGGCTCCCCCCCAGTTCTGCTCTGGCTGCCAGTTGCTGGCTGGGCTTCCTGCCACCAGGCCACTGGCCCTTCAGGGTGCCTGCCAGCTGAGTTCCCAGCTGCTGACAACCTCTGCGTCTGGGACTCTTTGGTCTAGCAACATCCGTGGTCCTGCTGGACCGTGAATGATGCTGGACCAGAGAATCCTGGACCACAGAAGTTCAACCTGTAGGAGCAATGCACCCTAGGATTTGACCCCATTGCACTATGAATTAAGTCTTCTATGAGGCAGTAAATGGAGGCTTTCAGTCTATTTAAGAGTATAAATTGCCCAAAATGTGCATAGAAAAAATTAAGATAATATCAAATGAATGACAGACAATAGAAATTACTAAATCACTTACTGCCATCAGAATAGAACCGTACCATGCTAATGATGAATTCTCAAACAAGTCAAGACAAACAAATTGTTTCAGTTTGATTGTTTGGCTTGCTTAAAAGAGGGAATCCCATAATATTTTGTGATTTAGTCTCTGACCATGCCACTGACATAAATATAGAGTGCAGCAGTGGCAGGAGTTACTACGTGTTAAAACATTAGTTAAGTTTCTGTGCCTAAGAAATTGGCTGCCTTAATAGCAAAGTGTGTGTGTATTTTTTAAGATTGTGGCCTAAATTTATTTCAGAGGAGTAAAGCAAGCAGATATGGCCCAGAATAGCTAGAAGCAGAAACAATGTTGACAATGAAGAAATAAAATATAGTTGTTGATAAGCTAATAAAGGGCTACTTGGAAAAGTTGAAATTATATATATATAAAATAAATTGGCAAGGCAGGATGTTATGCATCTGAGAGAATTAGCTAATTTAGTGGACCCACCAGCCTCTGAAATTGAGAGCAACAGAGATACGGATACAAATTTTGTATTCACACAGTCTTAGATCTCATTCCCTTAGTACTCAGGAGTATTTCTCCTATCAGCATAGCAGAAGAGAGTCAAGCCCGTGGCATTTCTCCAGGCCATTTTCAGAGGCTGTTTGGGATAGAAAGTCTTAAAGCAGTTTACAGGTCTAATAATTTGTTGAATGAGTAAAGTTTATCACCGTGATGGAGGATTGCATTTCTTAAAAGTGCAGACCTAGTATTTCAAATACATGAATATACAGTGAATTTATTTAGATTAGCAGACAACATTGCCCATAGTTGCATTTTGTAGTGGGGTTCCAAAGAGTATAAGACTCCAAAGACTAGATTTACACAGTCAATGAGAACTGAGCTACCTGGAAACCTTAGTCCTGACAGCTTACACATTCTCCCCAGTTTATACTAGTTCAACAGTGCTCAGAGGTCAGATTCATCCCTATAACTTGCCCTGCCTGTACTGGCATGGGAAGTATAAGAGCAGGCTGGAAGTAGGGACTGGCCAGGATGTTGGATGCAGGAGTAAAGTTGGGGAGGAGGGGCTGGGTGGGAGTTTGGGTGCAGGAGTAGGTTGGAGGTGCGGGATCAGGTGATAGGGTGTAGCAACCAGAGGATTTACATGGCTCCATACCCCCTATTGCTCTCAGGCACCATCCCCTGCTGTTCCTATTGGCCATGATTACAGCCAATTGTAGTGGTGGGGGAAAAGCCACCAGGCAGGGCTTTTGCTGTCTTGCTGTTTCCCCAGCCAGGAGAAGGGGAAGAGGGAACGGCAGTGCATGGAACCGCTTTCTCCCTCAGTTAGGCAGAGTCTGTGGGTTGCATCCAGTCCTGGGCTTTCCTGACACTAGCTATGAGGCTTGGGGCTCCCCTTAACTCTAGCTGGATTCAGGAAAATGGGCTTTAGGTTCCCCACACCTGCTTTAAGACATAAGGAGATACAAGTATTGGTCCTTTCTGCTTTGGATCGTTATTGAGCAAAATCCATCATCAGCATGGACGCATCCTCTGGAATGGTGGCTGAAGCACGAAGGGACACAAGAATCTTTAGCACGCCTGGCACGTAATTTTTTGTGAGTCCAGCTACAACAGTGCCATGCAAATGCTTGTTCTCACTTTCATGTGATGTAAACAAATGGGCAACATTGTCTCTTATAAATTGCAGCCAAATTTGTCTGAGTGATTGGCTGAACAAGAAGTAGGACTGAGTGTAGTTTAGGCTTTAGAGTTTTACATTGTTTTGTTTTTATGCATTTTGTATATAGTTCTGCATTTGTAAGATCAACTTTTATTGCACTATAGCACTTGCAATAGGTGAACTGAAAAATACTATTTTCTTTGTTTTTTTACTGTGAAAGTATTTGTAATGTCAAATAAAGTGAGCACTGTACACTTTGTATTCTGTTATAATTGAAATATATTTAACATCCCAAAATGGCATAGTTTAACATCATAATTAATTGTGATCCTGCGATTAATCATGATTAATTTTAATCTCTTGACAGCCCTAGTTTATGGATATCCCCTGAAGAGTATTTTATCTTATTTCTCCTAATTTCAGTGCTACCTATATGATCCCCTCTCAAAGTTATTAAGCTAATCAGTAACTGCTTCTGTTCTCTTGTGAAAGGTGTCTTATAATAGAATAATTTCAGGTCCCCTATTGGATTGTATTTATGTTGTCCATATCCTGACTTTGAGTGATCTCAGTATTTTCCCCAAACATACATTACCACCAAGGTACTTAATCACACCATTACATTCTGCCATTGATTTTATTTCAGCTTCCTGTTGACTGCACATGGAATGACAGTAGGATCTGAATCAGCATAGATCAGTCAGCATAGATCAGCATAGATCAGTCAGTACATGTGAGTCTCAGAATACCCAATTTCCTACATGAGTGCAACCTGACACTTACAATATGTACTGCTTGCTGATTTTGTAAAAGGACCATTGTACTTCTAAACCATTCCTGTGTAGCTGGGGGTCAAGTCTGAAATTAATTAGATTTGTGCACTTGGCAGCTCTGTTATACATGGAATGAAATATGAACAGGTCCTAACATCTGGAAACAATGAAAAACCATAGAACTGATTATTCTCTCTCTTGCATTGAAAACATTGCAGCACTTATCACCAGAAAATTGGTTTGTTCTCTTTCTAATGTCTTTCTAATGTTCTGCTAGCTGAGCCAGTTCACAATATGAAGACAGCAGCAGCTGGGGATTTATTTTTAAGCTTTTAAATTTTAGTATTTTTTAAATTTCTACTTAATATATTTCACAGGTACTGCCTATGGCCATAGAATAACAATTCCTGCATGGGGCTTTTAAAAATCAAGAGATAGTCTATATTATTTTATATTGGTTGTGTGCGCTCTTGCTCATCTGTGTTATTCGTATTTTGCTACATATCTAATGGAGTTCCCAAACTCCCAATCTGACACCCATATATTCAGTATAGCCTGTCACTTGCTTTTTCAAAACACTAATAATACTGTGTGTGTGTGTATAGGCAGAAGGTAGTTCCACTCACATTCCTGAGCCCCCTGCCCCTATTTGGGTTCCCCCTTATTTCCTTTCCCTTCTGTTTTCCCCAAATAAAAAGTCATGTTGTTTTAACAAAGGTCTCTTCATTGCTTGAACTGCAGGGGTGGGGGATTAAAAGGAAACACAGGGAATGCAGGGGCAACTTATGGAGAGCCACGGGGAAGTTTCTAAAAACTGGCCTTTCATAAAAACTGTCCTTCAAGATGTCTGATTCACGCTGGCCCTTGCTATGCTCTTCTTATGGCACTAGTGTCCAGCTGCTCAAGCCCTCTAGCAGGTGCTCTGCCTTAGCCCCTCACCCTTCCAGCTAAGATTCCCCTTTGTTCTTGCACAGGTTATGGAACACACTACACGCTGTCACCACAAAGGGAATGTTCCATTCATTGAAGTTCAGGTGAGTCAGGAGACTTCTGAACCTCCCTTTTAAATGTCCAGAGGCAGATTCCACCACCATTCTGCACTTCCTCAGCCTATACTCCTCCTTGCTGGGATCCTGACTGCCCATATAGGGCTTCATGAGCCACAGGAGTAAGGGTCACCGAAGATCACAATTGGCATTTCCGTATCTCCGATGGTAATTTTCCAATCTTGGAAAAAAGTTCCAACATGCATCTTTCTGAAGAGGCAGGAGTTCCAAAAGATGCATGCGTCATGCACCATTTCCGACCTTCCCTTGTTGATGTCAGTGAAATGGCCGTTGTGATCCATGAGCGCCTGCAGCACTATGGCCCCACCGGAGTTAGGGAACCCCATCATGGCAAGGTCATGCACTATGGTATCCACTTTTCCCAGAGTCACAGTCCTCCATAGCAAAATGTTGTTAGCTATTTTTATGACAACATCCCCTATGGTAGGTTTCCCCACTCCGAACTGATTCCCAATTGACTAGTAGCTGTCTGGTGTTACAAGTTTCCATAGGGCTATTGCCACGTGCTTCCCC
Source organism: Pelodiscus sinensis (assembly GCF_049634645.1). Classification (NCBI taxonomy): domain Eukaryota; kingdom Metazoa; phylum Chordata; order Testudines; family Trionychidae; genus Pelodiscus; species Pelodiscus sinensis. The sequence goes on along the minus strand of NC_134717.1, from coordinate 49,383,434 downwards.
ATGGACAGAGCAGGTCTGAGTTGGGTATTCTGGTGCCTTAGGGCAGGGGAAAGCCACTCACACAGTTCCGAGAAATGGCCTTGCACATTCAGAAGTTCTGCAGCCACTTCAGATTGTCACATGTCCACATCACAATGTGGTCTCACCAGTCAGAGCTAAGGATGTTAAGAGGTGGGTAATTGACTAATCATGTAGTCAATACAATTTGTATCAATTACATGTAATTGATACAAAAGCTAGGCAACAGTTATTACATTTAAAATGCAGAGCCGTAGCAGTCCCAGACCAGTGTGAACTGGGACTGCTTGGTCCCAGCTTGCACCAGGTTGAGCAGTCCCTGTTTGTGGCAGCCTGGGCTGGTTGCAGGCAAAGCCTGCTCCAGCAGCAGTCCCTGTCCATGGGGGCCAGGGCTGGCTGTGGACAGGGGCTGCTGCTAGAGCAGCGTCTGTCCAAGCCTGGGCCGGTGCGAACAGGGGCTATTTCATGGCAGCAACCCCTGTCTGGGTGGAGTATAACTCCCCAATGGGACTCCTCCACAGACTGGGGCTGCTGCTGGAGCAGTGTCTGCCCACAGAGAGCCTCAGCCCACCACAGGTAGAGGCAGCTTCGTGGCAGACTCCACTATCCCCGCCCCTCTGCTGCCGCTAATAGAAGCAGCAGCATGGTGTGGGGGTGGCACTGGGGAGACAATGCTGTGGGGAACGGCTTTTAAGATAGCTTCCCCCAGCTCTGGCTCCTGTTTCCACTCCCCTCTGAAAGAGGGGCAGTAAGGTGGGGGGAAGCGAGTAGTTGAGTACTCCCTAGTCTGAGCATGTCTCAGCAGCAGAACTGGCATTCCACTGTGTCCATAGGATTGACTGGTATCTGCACTGGCAGATTGTTACAGCAGCACCTCCATGCCATGCCGAGCTCCATCCTCATCCTCTTCCTGGGAGAGTGATATGCGTATGCAGTCGACGTACAGTGCCATTAGATGTACCATGACACAGATGAGCAAGAAATTGGTTTCCTGCAAACTGGGCTCCATGCTCGTGCTGCAATGGCATCTGCATGGGCAAGCAGGCCCAAAAAGGTATAACCTCACTGCCTCCCACTGATGTCTCACAAGGGGGGGAGGGACTAGACAAATGCATTCTGGGATGCTGGCAACATGAGCTCCTAACCACCTGCTGCAGAATTTTAGTCCTAGTGGGCACCGTGATCATAGCCCAGAATGCAAAACTGCCCATGGTGCATCGCTCTCTGAGTTGAAAGTAGGCTCCCTAATCAGACATTCGATTCTTCTCCGCAGAAGGAATCAGGTGGTAAGAAATTGACCATCTTAGCTGCGACCTTATCTCGTAGAGTAGTCGTGCCCTCAGAGATAGCTCATGAGCGAGTGTTTGCCTGTTTTGTGATTACAGTATTTTTCTCTGATAATTTCTATGGTATGTTAGCCTGCCTCCTACATCAACTCCTGAAAGGCAACTGACAGCATTTTTCTTCAAAGAAAGGAAATTTTAATGGGCTCTAACATAAATAGCTGGAACTAGCCATCTTGTGTGAAAAAAAACAGGATGTGAGTCATTATCAACAGTAGGAGACTGTAGATCCTCTGTAGCTCTACCTATCTCTTAAGGCCACATCAACAGTCGTTTAATCTGAGCAGGACACATTCATCCTAAATAACTACAGAAGTGTAAAATTTTCCAGAAAATATCCACTATTGTTAGTGTCCTTTAGTCAAATCCACTCCATGTTGTTAATGAAATTCTTGTTTCCTTTTCACTCATTTAGCTCCTGCTACCCTAAAGTGAAAGGGAAGAAACAGTGGTAGCATCAGGTGATAATTAACTGACTTGAGAGAAATAAAGACTTGAAAAAGTAACTGAAACCTGGATCTTTGAGGTGATTTTCCAAAGGCAACACTTTTGTGACTTATGCAATGCCTCTTAAAATGTCACGGTGGTACATAAAAGCTGAAAAGGGGTAATATTAGAGACATGAGTGTTAATAGCAAAGAAAAACTAATAATTCCTGAGATAACATGAATCTTTAAAAACAACTATTCCTTCCACTACATTTTTAGAGTACTTGAACTTCACTAGTTTTAAACATTTATTATGAATAATTTTTGTTATGGAGAATCACAGAACACTAGAACTGGGAGGGACATGGAGACATCATCAAGTCCAGTCCCTTGCCTTCATGCCAGGACCAAGCACAGTCTAGACCATCCCTGATAGATGTGTCTCTAACCTGCTCTTAAATATCTCCAGTGATGGAGATTCCACAACCTCCCTAGGCAATTTATTCCAGTGTTTAACTACCCTGACAGTTAGGAAGTTTTTCCTCATGTCTAACCTAAACCTCCCTTCCTGCAATTTAAGCCCATTGCTTCTTGTTCTTCTTGGCCTCTGAGGATTGGACAATTTACCCCCCTCCTCCATGTGATCAGGCCTGGCCTGTGGGCAAGGTGGTTGCCTTGGGCCCTGTGCATTCAGGGCTCTGTACATTCAGATCCCCACATTGCCCAGCTTTTGGCCCCACCCATCTGGCTACTCATTCGCGGTCCTGACTGGGAGGCACCCACAAGAGACAGGTCTGTTTTTCCATCTGCATTTTTAAAGTGTGTGTGTTTGCTCTTCTGCCTTGGCCTGACCCGTGCTGTCTTTCTGCCCCAGGCCAGCCACAGGTAGGCTATTTAACCCGCTCCACGCCCCTCCCCCGACTCTTGGTTTTGGTGCCGTTCTCATTAGGGGAAGTGTCTTGGGTCAGCACTTCAGCCCCTCCCTAGTCATGCAGCTCACCTGTGGCCCACTCTGGCTGGACATTAAACACTGAACTGGGTTGCAGCAACCTCCCGGCATGCTGCCTTGAGCCCTGCAAGCGTGCTGCCTTGAGCCCTGCAAACTCTTTGACCGGGCCTGTGTGTAACACCCTTTTAGATACCTGAAAACCACTATCATGTCCCCTCAGTCTTCTCTTTTCCAAACTAAACAAGCCCAATTCTTTCAGTCTTCCCTTATAGGTCACGTTCTTTAGATCTTTAATCATTCTTGTTGCTCTTCTCTGGACCTTCTCCAATTTATCCACATATTTCTTGAAATGTGGTACCCAGGACTGGACATAATACTCCAACTGAGGCCTGATCAGCACAGAGTAGAGCGGAAGAATAACTTCTTGTGTCTTGCTCATAACACTCCTATTTATGCATCCCAGAATTATATCTGCCTTTTTGCAACAGTGTCATACTGTTGATTCATGTTTAACTTGTAGTCCACTATGACCCCTAGATTACTTTCTGCAATACTCCTTCCTAGACAATCACTTCCCATTCTGTATGTGTGAAACCAATGTTCCTTCCTACGTGGAGTACTTTGCATTTGTCCTTATTAAACATCATCCTATTTACCTCTGGCCATTTCTCCAGTGTGTCCAGATTATTTTGAATTGTGACCTTATCCTCCAAAGCCCTTGCAACCCCTCCCAGCTTGGTATCATCTGCAACCTTAATAAGCATACCCTCTGTGCCATCATCTAAATCATTGATGAAGATATTGAACAGAACTAGTCCGAAAACAGACCCCTTGCAGAACCCCACTTGTCATGCCCTTCCAGCATGACTGTGAGCCATTAAAAACTACTCTCTGGGAATGGTTATCCAGCCAGTAATGCACCCATCTTATATTAGCCCCATTTAAGTTTCATTTCCCTCTGGATTAGTTTTGAAAGTTTGGCTGAGCAATTTCAAACAGGATTTATTGCATGTGTCTTTTCAATCTGTTTTACAAATCCAATCTGGCAATGCCACTTTTTGTTGCGGGTCTAGTAAAGCTGGAGTTGCATACCTTATGTTGAAATTCCCCCTGCAGTGTAGATTTGGCTCACCTAATCTGGGTTTCTCCTTTAGTCCTGTAGGTTAAATGGACAGGCAATATGAGATCCAGAGGCTTGTTATGGTAGATTTTTCTCTTTCACTGAAATGAGTTGGTGTGGTTTGTTTCACAAGAGAAGAGAGGCCTCTGGAGAGACCCGAATGAGGATAAGATGGATGTTTGCCCTCCTGTGTGCTTATTCTTGATGTAGAACTTTGCCAAGGCTACAAAGGAACTAATTCATGCTACTGTCAGCCCCATCCTGCTTTCATGAAAGTCCATGTGAATTTTGTTATTGTCTTCAATAGGCAGAGGATATATCCTCAAAAATAAAATCTGGAATTCCTGATGCCTAGTCCCATGCTCAGATCACTGAAACAGCGTTTGTTACCTAGTAAATATGGAACTGTGTCAGCCAACTAACCCATGATTACACAGTTTATCCAAATGTTGGCATTTAGTAGTTTTATTGTGTATAATTAATTGTGAAGCATTGAAAACACATAAATTCCAACAATTTTGGAGCTAGGAATAATATTATCTCCCAAATAAGTGGGTGGAGGAAACTCCATTGAATTCTAAGTGCTTTCCTCCCTACCTGCTACAGCAAAAGTAGATGATTCACCTGTGATTCAGTTTATTTTTTCCTGAGAGTTGTGAAAAGCAGAGCTCCACTGTATTTTTCAAACATTTTTATGAACAGTCACACAGTGGTGAACATAAACAAGAAAAAGAATTGGAGTTGACCTATATGGAAGCATGTATTACAGGTTGAACCTCTCTGGTCCATCAACATCTGTGGCATGGCATGAATTTAGTTAGCCACATGTCCACTTATCATGGGTGTAGCCAAATTTCCTATGGTTCCATAATGTTTGTTTATAGCCACTAGTCCTGGCTTTGTGTTCTGTGCTGTGACTTAGCTCTAATTTACCCCTAAATGTCTTATAAGAGCCCAATAAACAGGGAAAGAGTTGGCAATACTGCTAGAAAATATTGATGTTCTGTGACTTGGCAAATTACCTGGTTTGGCACCAGGCGGGTCCCAAGGGTGCTGGATTAGAGAGGTTCAACCTGTAGGACACTTCCAATATATATTGTATGTAAATCTGTAGCTTGGCTTCATTCCTGTGAAATAAATCAAGAGAAGATTCTAGAAATGTAAACTGGACTTCTGATTGATATCTACATGTGGTTTTAGTCACTGAACATTTGTTAAACGTAAAGTACAAGCAAGGTTTGTACTTTAAGCATTTGATATCCAGGGTCTTTTCCAAGTGAGAGAATTTTATGACTGGCAATACTTGATTTCTTCTTTTAAATTCTCACAGAGAAATTTATTGTTCAATGTTGATTTTAGAGTGTTTGATGACAGCATGGTGCCCCTGGGGAGTTGTCTGCCTAGTTCTAGACCAGCCATTGCATTGGAGAGTGCAATGTCTGGAGTCTCATGCCAAGCTGTTCATGGAGTTTCAGTGTCCATGGAATTGCAGAGTCCATTCTCACATGTGCTACCTCAGCAAGTTGGAGTAATTATTAGTGAATCTGGACCTCTGTCTGACTCACCTTTGCAACACCTAATGTTTAGGCAGCTTGGGAATCCTTGTGACCCACAAAGACTGAGTAAGGGACCTAGATAGATGCCTTTGAATGCAATCCCCCAGACCAGCATGCTTAGCAGGGAGCTGCCTATCGTAGCCCATAGGCGATGTGTCCCAAGCACCAGTCCCTCTCTGAGTTTAGTGCTTATGACTGGGCTGTAGGGAGGTACCTCACGCCGCTTGCAATCCACAGCTGGGAGTCCCACTCTTGCAGTCAGGCAGCTTAGGTCCATGCTATTTCTCGCCAAAAAAGTTTAGGATCCTGCCTAGCTTCACGTAAAATGGCTGAGGAGGCAGAGGCTCTTTTGTAGCCTATGGCCCACTGGTTGGAATACTCACCTAGGAAGTGAGGAAACCTGGTTCAGTCACTCCCCAGCAGGATGAGGGGAAGGCATGTGAACAGGGGTCCCCCACCTCTTAAATTAGTGCCCTCATCACTAGACTATCCAATACACTGGCATGGGTCTCCCTCACCCTCTCTTCTTGGAGTTCTTCCATTTATTTAACTAACTAGACTAAATTGTAATTGGAACAGAGTCATTCTTATTCTACAGTCTGGTAATAAGGGTGCTTGCCAAAGAGGTGGGGAGTTCTCTTCATCTCATGGGGAGGGAAAATTGAACCAGGTTCTCACATATCTGGGTGAATACCCCATTCACTGGGCTAAAAATTCTGAGGGAGGCCACTAGCTATTTTGTATGGTGTTAGCAATGCTCTACGCGTATCTTCTGGACCAGGACCCCTGGGGAAAATGGCTGGAGAACAGTGTCTTCTGGTTTGAAGATTGTGCTGGGGCTCGAGCATGAGAGAGGTGTCTGGATGCCTGCCTAAGGTATCAGTGCACGTGCTCGGAGGCAGAAGCTGAGGCAATGAATGAGTTAGGAAGCTACAAGGTTGGGCTGCAGCTGAGCAGAGGATATGGGACTGGCAGTGGTGCCTCAATATAGAGTTTAGATGCTTAAATACCTTTGTGGATTTGGCTTGGAATGTCTCCAGGAACGTCTATTGCCACAAAGCACTTCCTCATCTTTCTTTTCCTCTCATCACCTGCCCTATAATGTGGGCTGTGATTTAGCTGCCACTGTAGATTCCTTAATCCTACTACAGCAGTTCTAAAAGCGCTGTTTTAAAATAAGCTATTTCTCTGACCAAGTCTGATCTCCAGCTTTGTCTAATGGTCATGCCACATGGTGAGCTGGCCCTTTAAGAGAATTGGGGCTCAAGTGTGGGAGCAGAGTCACACGACGGGGTTAGGTGGCTAGAAACAATACTATCAGGGGATGTAAGGGTAGTCTGTGTCAGCCCAAGAGTTTGTGGAGTGAACTTGTTGGAAAGAAAGTATATTACATATACAAGCCTGCCTTGTAAGAAGCTGAAGTTTGTTAAAGGGCTAAGATTCACCTGAGGAGCAAGATTCTGCTGGGTGAGAAGCTGTAAGTTGAAGGTCTACACTGGACTGTGAACCTGGAGGTAAGAATACAAGGAGAGGGAAGCCCTCAGAGAAGGGGAAGACTTTTGAGCCTAGAGGACTGGCTAGATGGATACTGACCTTAAAAGACTAACTGAACTGGGAGAAGAGGACTGGAGTGTTTGTTTTTGATAATTAGCCTTACCTGGAAGAGGAGATGTATTGTGAAAACAGCTGAGGGTGGCTGATTTGATGTGAGCTGAAAGAGGAACTGAAGCCAGGGCAAGGCCTGAAACCATACTGGGTAAGACTTTCTATGGGCATCGTAAGTGGGAAGAAACGATATCTGCATTTTCTTACCTCCTGCCACTTCCATTTTTCAGAAAAATCTTTGTTTGACCACGGCTACCAATGACAGTGTACCAGCCTAAGCCTTGAAGGAAAGATCTGTATGCATTTCATGGGTTTTTTCCAAACCTTTTTCACCCTAGAAATAAAAAAACATTGCCACTTGATTAAAATGTCACTGCTCTTGGAAAAAAATTGACATGGAAATACACTTTTGTTGCAGCATACAGAGATTTAACTGTGCTCACATGAGTGTCTTGGCCAATTTTCAGTGCAGTATGTATCTTGAATCATATGAATGTACGTTGGACATCATGTCAGTCAATGAAACTCACAAACAGAAATGTTGCCAATGAAATATAGGGTAGGGAAGGGGTTATGCATTCATTTTTACTGATTGGTGATTTATTTCTTTTATCCAGTACTACATGTTTGTTAGTCCTTTGTATGAGAAGAGTCTCTTATGTAATGACTGTGAATGAATATTGTTGAATTTTCGACCAATTTTTCAACAGCTTAATGAATGAAGCCTTCAAAAGAGGCTTTCTGAAATATTTCAGTGATTTTTACAGCCTTTACAAAGCTCTTTAGATGCAAAGTTTTGAAGGCTTACATGTAGGAATAGATTGGGGAAGATGGCTATTTACTCTTACTTTTCAACATCACGTTTTCCTATAAATGGAACAGAATTTATGCAGCCTGCACCGCTTGGCCTGTTACCAAGTCTGCTATTGATTCTTGGAATCCATACTCCCTCAGTGTTGATCCTGGCCAGGGAACTATGGACACATCGGAGGTTTTATCTGATTTGCTGCAGATGGGACTGTAATTTCTTGGAGCTTGCACATGATAGGATGAACGGCATTGTTTACTTTCATTCCCTTCCCTGGTATTTCCAAGAAGTTTTATTCACTAAGGGCCTTCACACTAATTTAAAATTGTACTTAATCTTCTCTAGAGAAGATTATATCTCTTTCATGCACGTTGGTTTCTATGGACATGACCCAACAAAGCACTTAAGCATATGTGTAACTAGTACCACTTACTTCCATGAGACTACTAAGGTACTTTAAGCACTCTTGTAACTCAAGGCCTATGAAGTATTAGAAGCTGAGAGCAGTGGGAATGAAAAAAGCCATAGCACTGAAAAGTGTATTTGAATCAGTGTTTTATTTTCAAAATGGCGCCATCTTTGTCAAAACATTATTAGAAATAGAACTATAGCGGGGAAAACAACAGACAATTTAGGCAACAAGAAGGAAAGAAATGCAGATGCTTCTGTTGTGATGCAAAAAACTTTACTTCCCAGGCTCCTCACCCAGTAGTGGGAAGGGTATATATCTATATACTTTGGTCATTATGCTTTATTGCAATTTTTCAGAAATATAGCATGTAAACTGACAAAACAAGCAGATGAAGAAAACAACACAACTGATAACTAAGCTTGGAAGCTCTCTTTAAAGAGAAAAGTGAGTGGGTTTTTTGGCACTTTCAGATGCTTAAGTGTACCAGCTCTCTTCTCCCCCCCCCCCCCCCCGAGAATCGGTGTCTGGAACACACAACTCTTCTGGCGGGCAGGTTTTTTCCTGCATTGGAATGCCCCTAGAGCAGTGGCTCTCAACTTTTCCGGACTGCAGGTTGAACCACTCTAACCCGGACCAAGGGTGTTCCAAGACCAGAGACTACATCTAGACTACACAGTTTTTCCAGGATACTGGAGGTACAGCTGCTCCCCAAGTTACAACCACCTCCACTTACAACCATCCGCACTTACGACCAAAGCGGTCATAAATGCAGATCCCAGTTATGAACGGCGATCCATGCTTACAAACAGCGCGGTCGCCATGTAATTCTATGGGATCCGAGTTATGAATACTTCGAGTTACAGACCAATTGTTGGTCTGTAACTTGTTTGTAACTCGGAGAGCAGCTGTATTTCTGAAAAATTGTTCCACGTCCAGGGATCGCGTTTGCTCTTCCGCTTTTTTTGCGGAAGAGCAAATGTGCTCTTTCAGAAGCCCCTGTATTCCTTGTTCCACGAGGAATAAGGAGGCTTCCAAAAGAGGGTTTTCCCCCAACATTTGGCCTAGTCTAGACAAAAGAATCAGAAAAAGCTACACAAAATGCAGAGCGTATTTTATGTAGCTTTTTCTGAAAAAAAGTGGCAGTGTAGACCTAGCCAGAGAATCCTGGTGGAGGTCTGGAAGCTGGGTACCCTGCAGGGGGGCTGGATCCCAGTAGTGGGGCTGCCCTGCAGTGGCAAAACTGGGTGCCCAACATCTGCCCGGTGGGACGAGGAGGCAGCGGCAGGGCTGGGAGCTTGACAGCACGGCTGTCCAGCAGTGGGGCTGAGGGTCCAGGAGTAGGGCTGCCACCCAACGGTGCAAACAGAAGCCCGGCAGTCCTCTGCCACCCAGAAGAGCTGCCTGGAGGCACTGGAGGCAGCGGGGCTGGAATCCAGCAATGTGGCTGCTACTTGTGGCACAACTGAAACCTGGCTGCAGGGCTGCCACCCAGTAGCACAACTATGTGGTGGGACGGAGAGGTAGTGGGACTGCCCCATATGGCTGGGAGCCCTGTGCACAGAGGGGCTGCTGGGGGGGGAGGGGCGGAGATGTCCAGGAGGCTGGGAGCCAGGCCATGGCTGTGGGGGTGGGGAGACAGTGGCAGAAGGGGGCAGAAATGATCTCCCCTGGTACAGCAAAATCCTTCATTTGGGGCCAGTCAGGTGTGGTGAGTGCCGGACCAGGGAGGTGCAACTTGTACTGTATCTGTTGCAGGAGTCTGATTTGTCTTATGTACCCAAAGTTCATCTCACTGAAACTACTTGCTTACAAAATCAGACATAAAAAATCAAAAGGGTCACAGCACACAGTTACTGAAAGGCTTGCTTTCTTATTTTTACCATATAATCATAAAATAAATAAATTGGAATGTTAATACTGCGTTTATATTTCAGTGTAAACTACATAGAGCAGTGATTGTATGACATTTTAGTTTGTACTGGCTTCACTACTGTTTTCCATGTAGTCTGTTGTAAAATGAGATAAATATCTAGATGAATGAATATACCTCCAAGAAGACATTGGTGTACCCCCACGAGTGCATGTACCCCTGTCTGAGAACCACTGCACTAGAGCATAGTGCCCCACTGAAACAAGGTCTGACAAGCCTTTGCTGATTAAGTCTGTGCTTATAACCATCCTATTTATAAACTAATCTGTTTCTTCTTCTCAGTCACTGTGTATTGCAGTCCAATACTTGTAACCCCCAACAGCTCAGAAAGGAGTTTTGTGTAGTAAGTGCAAAGTGCTACATAACTGAACTCTCTGGGTTAATTTCTTTTCATAATTAAGCTATTCACCAATTTGAGGTTACAAATATAAAACACACGGTTGTCATAGTAATGAGGAAAGCAGTTCTGATCAACAAGAGGAAACCTTTCTAGCCTTGCGGTCGAGTGTAAATCAGGCTATAAGGTACCTGTCACAAAATGTCTGCTCTAGCCATTAGCAGAGTAGAATAGAAACATGCCAAGGTTGATGTAATCAATAAAACAATGTGTATGTATATGTAACCATGGCAACATGCAGTTGATAGATGAGATACAAACAGGAGAAAATGGCACAATCTAAGGTTAGCATTAAGTCAGGGAAGATTACGATCATTGTTTTCACCTACAAAGAATGAGTAGGAAAGGCAGCATTAAAGCGTTCATCCACATTCCACTACTGGTGTCTGCAAAGAAGCAAGAAAAAGGCTCCAACTGTATTTTTGTAAGGGACTATGCCAACTACTGGATCTTAAATCACAAATCTCAGCAAAAGACAAAAGAAAAGTTTCTAGACACCTTTATGCTTCACATTTTCAGCTCAGCTTCTATGTAAATTATAGGAGCTATGGGCACTTCTAACTCAAGGACTGACTTTAATCTGCCCTAAGAGCCATTCTGTGGACTAAAAAGAGCTAGTAAGCTACAGTACTTCAGCTATTCTCTTCTAACCACATGCCTTTTCCCAGAATGGCATAAAAGCTCTTGGCATAAGAGAAATTCCATGCAGCTCCATAAATTGCCAGATGAATGAGTCTCCCAATTTGCAGCTTCCAGAATTTGCATGTATAGTTCCAAAACCATCACTTTCACATGCATGTTAGGGTCAACTGTATTCAAGAATTAGCTGGTGCCTCAAAGAATTATGGTCATGAAGTCAAAGCAAAACGTCATTACTGTTCATAAAATACAGGCTGTCTAATGCTAAGGCTCTTTGCTATAAATCTGCAGTAGCTCAGATCCCATATATGGTTCAACTCCTTCCAAAAATTTGCACACCATACCAAAGCCTTGCTTGGCAAAGATGAAATTATACATAAAATAGTTATAACTTTAAAATTTCACGTGCCACATGAGTTGTGTTCCCACTATTGTCACTAAAGGACCTTGAGATGTGTTGTAACTTCTGCTTACATGCTACCAGTCTTGGAAATTACAGCTGCAAGCATGGAATCTGTTCATATTTTTCAGGCAGTAATAGTGCCATAAAATTCAACACACTAAAATAATAAAATAGGCTGATGCAGCTGCCACTAAACTCAAGAGAAGATTTACTATTGACTTGAGATTGGGTGAAGGAATGGCCACATTGTCTTGGAGTCCTTTCTGGAGGTCTCCAGCATGAAAATGATGTGAAAACCAAATGCCACATATGATGCCGGGAAAGGAAAGATGAGGGAGTTTGAGACTAGCTCTCTTCCTCTTACGAAAAGTTTGTGAATGGGAAAAAGTCTGTGAACCGCTGACCTATGAACTTCAATAATTCATACTTGATTTCAATGGAGAAAAAACTCCCAGAGAAGCTGGGGAACTTCATCACTTGCACACTGGACACCATCCTTCATTTGTCACCTAGTTTTCTTTACAGCATCAGCTGCCAAGTTCAAATACAGATGTAAAAAGATAGCCTGGAGATTCTCCAGAAATAAACTACACAAGGGATCCTCCTGAACTCTCTTTGAACTCCAAACAAAATGCAACTCCGCTATATAGCCTAAACATCGGTTTGGTTTGAGGAGAGTCATTACATGAATTTTCCATCGTCTCATTTGCAGTGTTAGAAGAAATCCTGTAAAGGAGCAGAACCAGAATCTTCCCAATATTTTGCTTCCTGTGGATTGATAATCAAGATAACGTCGTTATTGCTAGTGAGCATGCATGTATTAACCTCTAATAGAAGATCAATAAACACTCTATCTAGAGTTGCTAAAGGTTGGGATATATACACTGCAAGGCCTCGTCTAGCGCAGTATGATTTGTCAGGGATGTTTGTTCTATTAAGTGGAAAATCAGCTAAAAGTCTTTCCCCAGGTCTTTGGGATGCGTTCACTTTCTAGAATAGAACCTAAGCTTGAAAACAGAGGGAAATGTTGGCCTTTATCTGTGCTTTATATGCACTTTTTAAAAAGAAGTGTGAAGGGGAGAATGTGCCTGTTTAGGAAAATTGAAGGAATGTCACTAAACCCCCATTCCTAATAGTCACATCTGAATTCTACAGCTAGGGCAGGTGGGATGAATGCTGAGTAATTTAATTGCATGCAGTGTTGTAGCTGTCTCAGTCCCAAGATAACAGAAGGACAAAGTGGTTGAGGTCACTGGCAGAAGTAGGGTGACCATACATTCCATTTTGCTCAGGACACTTCCTTTTTAAAGCCCTGTCCCACCCATCCTGATTTTTTCCCCAAAAGGGGGCATTTGTCCCGTTTTCTATTGTCAACTGCTCAAGGGGACAAATGGCCACTTTTGTCAAAGGGGAGTGTGGAAGAACACATGATGGGTGAGCATTGCTGCCTGCTCCCCGTGGAGGGAGGCAGGGCATAGGTGATAGGTTGGGCTTGGGTGAACAGTGATGCCAGCCCCAGCATTGCACAGGAGCAAGCAGTGATGCCAGCCTGTGTAGGGAGGAGGGGCAGAGCTCAGGAAAGGTGCTCAGCTCAGCCCCACATGCAGGGGGTAGTGGAGGGAGGCAGGCTCCGATGAGCAGCTCAGGTCAACTGTGTGTGGTGGATGGGGTGAGGAGGAAAGGAGTAGTGGAGTTGGGGTTAGCCCTCCAAGTCATATTTTCCATTGGGGGAAATACAATGATCATACGCAGTGGACATTAACCAATAGCTAGAAAGAAGCTAGATTCAAGATGTTGAGAAGTGTGCTTCTTGATTTGTAGCATGTCTGCAGTTTTGGTTGAGAGAAACCTTATTTATACTTTGGGATTTTCTGAAATCTTTCTGCTTTGGAATCAATCATGACTGTTGGGTTCTTCCATAATGTGAATACTTGTTGCATTGACTGCACATTAGCTGGTGGTGTCCTAGCATTGTGTTTTCAGCGATAACTTAGAGGTTTAGCCTTCCTCTTAAAAGCATGTTAGAGAGTGCAGACTTTATGGTTTGTCCCTTTCTCAGGGTAATCTAACCTGGCATATAGTTTTTGTGTTGGCTGGATATGCTTGGATCAGTCTCCTACTGCCAGCTGCTCTTTGATAGAAAGTGATAGAAAGTTGAAGTGGCTTTCCACCCACCATCCCCAAATGAGAAAAGGCGTCTTTCTAGCTTCTTTACTTCCCTGCCTTATAAATGTTTTGCTCTTGTGTTTGACCTTTGAAAATAGCAACAAACTTGAGATTTCCCATATCTTTCCTTCCCCTTAATGCTCTTATCGGCTAGGAATAGTTCTTCTTAAACAGCCTATAATGCTCATTTAAAAAAAAATCCTTGCTATTCAACATTGATTCACTTAGCATCCCATTTTTAGGGAGAAGTAGGTGACAAATCTGTCTCCTAGTTGGCTGTCAGGTATGTAGCTGAGATCAATGTGATTTGGCCCAAGGAAGAATATCTGCCCACTTATCACCTGCAGGGCTACATGTGCCGCTGAAGATGAGATCTTCTTTCAGTGTTGCAGATTGAAAGAGATTATCACTGTTTTGAATGCAGTCAGTAGGCTTATTAGGACAGGGACATTTTTAAAAGGAAACTGGTACAGGCTGAACTTCTGCAGTCCAGAACACTCTGGTCTGGCAAAATCTGTGGTCTGGAAAGAGCACTGATATTGCTAGACTGAAGAATCACAGCACAGAGATTACCAGTGGCTGGGAGCAGAGCTGGCTGTTTGCGGCAGCGGAGCCTGCAGCTAGCTGGGCTGGGAAGCTGGAGTCCATAGGGAGGGGAAGGAAGAGAAGAGCACACAGCTGGTGGGGCTGCTGGAGTCTGTGGGTAGGGATCTGCTAAGCGTGCAGCCAGCAGAATGAGGAAGGGGAGCGGGAGCTTCAGAGCTCACATCTGGCCGGGCTATGCGTGCCTGCAGGGCCACCGCCGGAGCTCCTGGGGATGGCAGGGTTGCGAGCACCCACAGGGCTGCCTTCAGAGCTCCCGGGGCAGACAGGGCTGCTGGTGTCACCGGAGCTTGCAGGGCCGTGGAACTTGCAGGGCTGCCACAGGCAAGGGGTCAGGGAAGCAATGGCAGGTAGCTGGGGAGAGGAGCCCAGTGGAGAGGCTGGCACCTCCACCCCCTCCAGACCTTACCTAGTCCGGAAAACTCCCTTGTCCAGGATGGGTCCGATCCCGAGGGAGCCAGACCGGGGAAGTCCAATCTGTACTGGGAAGCCTAGGCAATGAAAACAGTACACCAGGGAATTAACTTGGTGTGGACAGTTAGTGGGCAGTCAGTTACAACTGATAGCCACAGTCTTAGTCTCTCTAAGGCTACAATGCCACTTTACTGAACTGCAACTTTCTTGGTCAGGAGTGTAAATCAGTATAAACCAGTCTGCAGTGCTGCGAGACGCACTCCCAATGCAAATAGATCCTGCCCTTTTGGAGGTGGTTTACCTGGAGTGCTAGGAGAGCTGCCTCCCAAAGTGACTGCCAAGGCCACACTGTCTCATTTAAGTGCCATAGTAGCTGGACGTTACATTTTCAAGTGCTGACAAACACAGCCTGCAGTTTGGATGCGAACTAAAAGGTACCTTTTCTGCATTAGCTCATCCTATTTGAAAGTGGACTCCGGGAATACAAAATGAACATTTTTTTTTTCATTTGTGCAGCAATGTCCACACAGAGCAGTATACCAGTGCACCCTGCTATTTACACCTCCCCAAAGTCCAGACCACACTCATCGGCATATGCAAGATAAAACAGATAAATTAAATAAATATAGCTCACAAGTTGGCCTTAAGATAAACCAGAAGAAGTCAGAAGTCATGACTCTGAACACTATAACACAAACCCCCATCAAGATCAATAACAACGATCTTCCCTTTACTGATAGATTTGTATATTTGGGTAGTATCATCACCCCAGATGGTGGAAGTAAGCAAGACATTCAGAATAGACTGAGTAAAGCACGAAATGCCTTTATCAGTATGAATAACATCTGGAAATCCTCAAAGTACAGCGTGCGCACTAAGCTGAAACTATACAACAGCTGTGTTCTTCCAGTGCTTCTCTATGGAGCAGAATGTTGGCGCATGATACAACGAGACCTTACTAAATTGTCTACATTCCATACCAAGAATCTTAGAAGAATAATCAGGATATTTTGGCCAAATAAAATTTCCAACGAAGATCTACTGTCTCAGTGTAAACAAGAAGACATGGCCACTATAATTATGAAAAGATGCTGGCGATGGATAGGTCATGTGTTACGAAGAGAGGACGGATCTATTACGAAAATTGCACTCCACTGGAAACCAGATGGCAAGAGAAAGAGAGGAAGACCAAAAACAACCTGGCGCCGAACGGTAGAACAAGAATTAAAAGACCATCATCACACTTGGGGAACAATAGGTGCTTTGGCCTGTGACCGACAGAAGTGGAAGGACTTTGTTGCTGCCCTATGCGCCATTGGCGTAACGGGCAGTAAGTAAGTAAGTAAAGTCCAGACGGCGAAGCTGTGTAGACAGGTCCTAAATTTAGGACAAAAATTTCCAAATTGCTCTAGCTGTACTAATTTCCACTTCCCAGTTTCTGAGAACGGTGTTGAAAAACAGCAGCTCCTGTTGTCTCAACTTGATTCATGATTCCCACCAGGCCTGAATCGGTTCATCCTGCAAAAACAAGCACTCAAACTCAGAGGTGATCTCTGGAAAATTTTAGCCACAGTAGTCTGAGACATCCCGAATCTGGTGCACCCCATTACATTTGTAGAATGTCTTTAGTTTTGTAACCCCATGCTCCAGATGGGTCACTGGCTGCTCTCATCTTACATGCAAAGACCAATGATATAAAGAAGCTGTACTTTCTTTCTTGTTTCAGTTTTATTTTTAGCGGTAGAACTGTCCCAACAATCAGTGTGGTATTGGCTCCCAGCCATTTCCTCTCAACAACAGTCAATTATCGCTCACTTTCATAGTGCCTTTACGTGCTGAATGAATGGTGTTGATGTTGAAGATTATAAACTGACCGCTTCTTAAAAGGTGTTCTTACGGTCTCTTTCCTCCCCCAACACCCACAAGCATGAATTGGGTTCATAATGTGAAGGACAAATGCAAGGACACTTTATTAACTCTCATAGCTGGTTGGTTCAAGCTTTAAAACACTGGTTTGAATATAATGCGCAAAGTGCCAAAATGACAGGCTGTGGGAAATGCTTAATTTTTCCACAGACCAAGCACAGCACTGACAGCAGCAGTGCAAGCTTGTCCATGCTGTTCTGACAACATGCTACAGTCCCCCGCCTGGAGGGACCACCCTCAGGAATGGTATTGTGAAATGCCAGTGTACACCTCCTTTAAGATCTTGGTTTAAGTTCTCAGGCCACCAGATTTGTCAAAGTTAAAATTGAGACTGGCCTGGATCAAACAGGGGAACCTGATGGCTGAATCCAGACACAGTTTAAGATTCTGTAATGTGATCTTCTGTTCACATAGCTAGAGCATTACTGTTGATTTTCCTCACACTTGGCACCTTAGACACTGTCTCACTAAAACATTTTTTTTTTATTTTCAATTTCTTAAAGGGAAAAAAGCCACCTGTCTATTTTATTCAGTCTTGTTCATGCCTCACTGTCATTTTTTAAAAATATCTTTTCCCCCCAAAGACAGCCTGTCTCCAGCATAATTTTCCCAATCAAATGCTTTTTTGGGGAGTCTAATTAGATGACTGCAACTAGCATGAACTATACAATAGGCTTAAACAACATCAGCAGCTGATACCGTAGTGTTGCCTAACAACTTGCAGAGCAAGTCTTCCATTTGTGCTTAGTTACCATAGTAATGTCTGCCCACTGGTCGTGGACCCATTTAGAGAGAAATTTAAATGAAAACAACTGTGAGTATAACACTACGGTTGAGATTTTGACCACAGAAACATTAGGAAATTCAGCTATTCCCAAAGCCACAGTTGTGAGGCTCACTTTGTCATATGAAATATCTTGGTTTTGGATATGTTTATTTTTTGTGGAACAATTACTTGCTGTCTTGTTCCTGCATGGGGTGTAGAAATAGATGGAAAGGGCCACAGTGGCTTTAAGAGACTTTTATGGTTCAAAGCTGCCTTTCAACCACCTGGATTTTGGGGCCTTTCAAGAGCCTACTAGCTTCCAGTGTAAGTTAAGGCAGCTCTGACTGACAGGGTGCTTCCTAAGCCCCCTGATGAGTGGTGAGAAGCAGCATTCTGTCCCGGTGGGGGGGGGGGGGGGGTTTGAGGGGGGATAATGCTAGCACCAGCAGTAAGCCAACAGAATAGTCCCTTACAGTGCATATGGGGTGGTCCCCCAGGCTCTTTGTTTCTTTATGATATTGGCGCAAAGTCAGATGAAAACTGAGGTGAAGGAGCAGTGAGGGATTTCTGCTAAGCTTTTAAGACCTAACACAGCTAGGGAAAAATAATTAAAAATGGGAAGTGCCCACTTGGAGTAATTGTACATTACAAAATAATAAGGAAGGGACTCTTTTAAAGTAAACTATACCTGATGGAAAGGTGAGCCACCTGATTGTACCACTGACCAAACAGTTATGAAACATGGATCTGAGACTGAGCAAAGCTTGTGAGTCTCTCCGCTACTCCTGTTAACTGCGAGTGTTTCAGAGACATTTTTCCCCCTCTTTTCATGCTATGAGTTTGTAGAGAAAAGAACATCTGCTGCCTCCATTAAAGGTATTTATGCCATTCATAGAACTGTCACTCTCCACAGAATGTATTGATGGGTCCCAGAGTAGAGTTCTATCCTGTTGTGGCCGTAACTAGGGAGGAGTCAATGGGCACTGTATATGTCATAACCTGGTCCCATCCAGCTCTCTGGAGGGGCACCATGGGATTCAGCTACTGAGCGTCTAAGTCTCTTGAGTCTGGGTAATGATCCTTTTTTGTTCCTAGTTCTGAGTCTCTCATATATACTCCCAAGTGCAGATTCTATGTCTGACTCCTTTGGTGATCAGTGGGAGCCTGCAGTTGGGTCAGCTGAATCAATAGTTTGTGACAACAGTAGTGAATCCAAATAGTGAAATTGCCTAATTAATGAAAGCTTGGATTTTCAAAAGGGACCTAATTTCAACTGAAGTTGGGCACCTAGCTCTTTTAGACGTCTTTCAACATTTCAGGCAATGTCTATGCCCAGAATGATCAGTTGACACAAGTTACATCCGTGCACAGCTGCCAACTTTTGTATATCATTCAGGCACATGCATACTTGGGTGCATGCATTTGCACTGTGTTTCCAGCCATGAGAGTTACCATCAATGCAAAATGTGCTGCTGTCTGGCTAAACGCCTTGGGAGACATTTTCTCAGAGCTTAAGCTTTGCTCAGATTTCTGGAAGTAGGGGTCAAGTTCCAATCATCCTGTAATTTTCATGCCATTAAAAAAATCACTTGGTCCCATGCTTTTCAGTCTCTGCCATCTGTCTGGCAGAAGCACAGTTGCCACACAGTTCAGTTCTCATGCAGATTGACAATACACAATGTATTGTTCTCCTATAGTTGCAGGGTGTGAAAGAGTGCTACTGTAAATGAGACTGCAATGTTTAAGACATACCTATCTACCTCATAGAGCTGGAAGGGACCTTGAGAGGTCATTGAGTCCAGTCCCCTGCCCTCATAGCATCACCCAGTACCATCCCTGACAGATTTGCCCCAGATCCCTAAATTACCCCCTCAAGGATTGAGTTCACAGCCCTGGGTTTAGCAGGCTAATGCTCAAGCCACTGAGCTATTCCTCTCCCTCCAAAGCTGGGGGAGATGTTTAATGCAATAATTATATGACAATGGAAAGGCCACATTCCTGGATGTTTGTGCTGAGCTCACTCAAACCTCCAGCACAGGAACACCAACATGAGAGAAGGGAAAGGTGATCATGCTTGGGAAGCTTGCAGTATTGGATTGCTATTGGTCAATGGGCAATCATTTCAAAGTTGGAAAATGCACAGTGTGGGCTCATGTAGACTTAACTTTGCAGTTTATTCTAGGCCTCAGTCTAAATTTTAAGTGGATGAGGTATAGAAAGCTCAGTGCCACATGTCCAAAGATTTCAAATCCTTTAATGTATGCGAAACCAACTAGGGTCTGAGTATTCATAGGCTAGGATGCAGCTGTCGGGCCCATAAATTCTAAAGCAGACAGTTATTAGCTCCTTTATTTTCTTCATAAGAAGAGAGCCATGGGGATTCTTGAGTCTTTTAATTTGGATGCGTGCTTCCAAAGATGGTTCACTTAATTTGAGGATGGAATAATGGCTCTTCTTTTCTGAAATGTGGGCTATTTGGTTGGTTAGGTTTTCTGGATTAAAATTCAATTTAGTTTAATGCTCAGATAAAATGATGCTTTAATTCAATCTCCATACAAGCTTTCCCATCCTTAAGTAGTAATTGTTTGCTTTGCTCATTGCATTAAGCAGTAGTAATATTATTTGATATCTGACCTTCTAGGCTTTTGTCTTTGAACCATAGTGTGAAAATCTCCATTTAGAAGGCAATGTTTATTGACAATGTCTTAATTGCTCCATCCCAATCCATCCCCAGCCATCCACTGTTAAATAGAATGGAAGTGATTCTATTGTGTAAACAGGAATAGGATGGAATATTAATTGAGTACTGGTGATGTATTTTCTTTGTAATTTACAGGCTATCACTCTGGTTAATAGCAAGACTTACCGTATCTATGGAGACCGTAGGGGGAAAAACTACTTCTGCATTTAAGGAATGTTCAAGGAAAGAAAATGCCTTGGTTGTCTGAAAAATCAGTGCTGATGTCTTGATTGGTGTCCTTGTGATGTTCTTGGTTGCCAAGAGGAAAACAAGAAACTAAAAGCAGAATTTGAACAAATTAAGGGAGAAAAGTGACCCACTTGATGTATTTTACATATGCACTATTAATGATAAAGTAGATTTTAATGGCCAAATCAAATATAAGTGAGCAAGGTACCATTTTTTTTTGCTAGACACTCAACTCAGAGCTAGTTGAGTTTATCCAATTTCCTTGTGTCTTGCATCCACAGGTTGCTCCTTCTTGTGCTTTAGCAGATCTTACGCGAATATAAACTATAAAGCCACAACATTTAGATCATGGTCCAGATTTTGGAGATTTTCAGATCAAGGGTTTATTTGTGGGTTGATCTTTATTTTTAATGAGCTGCATACAAGGATCCTGTTATGAGCTGTGTGAAACCTTGTTATGCGTTGAGTTCAAATGCCCATTGAGATTGGTGGATGTGAACATACCTCTTCACCTAAAACAGAAGACTATGTGAATCCCCACAGGAGTTTTGGACTGTGTGACTGGAGGGATTTTGTTGAGTGGTGTAAGCAAAGTGTCACCCTGGAGAGGTTCTGGGTTTAGGATGCTGACTGAAAAGATATTTGGGTTTGAAAGGGAAGAAACTATCCCTTTTGCTTTTTGGTTCCTACTGTGTTCAGAGATGCAGGACTTTGTACATTCCTTGCAATTAAACAAAATGGTATCAAAGAAAATACCCGACTCCATTGTCAATTTCTGCTCCAACTGGAACATTCCAGGGCCAAGGGAAAAGACCACCCCCTTCCAGAAAAAGTTTCTTTATTTTAATACAAAGCAAGACCCTCTATGGAAAAACAGTATTGCTCCTAAAACTTATCTATGCTTCACTGTAAAATCTCTGCCTAGAAACTTATCTACTCCCTTCTGCATGGGTTCCTGATGGAGACTTAAAGGAACAGTACATACATCCTCACCTTTCCCCTCTCTTGCTTTCATTTTCTGTGTAAACAAGCTTTGACCAGAAAAATACGTAACAGATGACAGGTTTGACAAGTCACTGACTTTGCCACTTACCCTTAGCTAATCAAATTCTACTTGTCAGAAGAGTTTTGTCCTTGTGATTTACCTGGGTTATCAAATCTCAAAGATATAGGTCCTGTTCAGTAGATTTAAAATTGCTTAAAAGGGCTATTTCTTTTTGGAGTGGTTTCTCTTGTATTCCCCTGAGTGTTATGTGCATATGTCCAGCGCCCAGAGCCGGAGTTGATGAAAGTGGTGCTTTTTGGTAGTCCCTGTGTATGCCCTGTGCCACCTCATAGTTTTGCCTGGGATGATGAAGGGCATGGCAGCCGCCCAGTGTCTCTGGTTCCTTTTCACCAATGCATGGTCCAAGTCAGAACTTCTACTCTCCTGCCACCATTGTGATGCATTTTCCAAAACTTTAGAAAAATATCCTTAGTACTGTCCATCGATTTAGTATTTTCTATATTTTTTTCCTTCTTTGTATCAGATTTAAGATTTGGGATGCTGCTGTGATGGTGATTCCTGCTGAACTCCCCTTTTCTCCCTCCCTTCAGTTCTCAGGCTTGTTTGTACTAGTTGGGGGAAGTCCATGTTGCATTCAGGTGCAATATCTGCCTCTCTTCTTGACAGAACTGGGCTCAGTCCACCTCCAGAAACAACTTATGGGAATGGCATTCGATCCTGAGTGGGGACCCTCCCCCCTTGCAGTTTGGTGCACATAGCACTATCATCAATGTTATATGGCAGTGGCCCCCAATGCGGTGCCCATGGGCACCATGATGCCCTCCAGGGCATTTATGTGCACCCGCCGAACAATCTGGGCAGCCCCGCCCCCGGGCCCATGCCACATGCGTGGTGCCGGCCCCGGGCGCAAGAGTCATGGGCGGCCTCTGCCCCGGGCACGCGGCACCTACCGGTGCCAGCCCATGGCGCATGGGCAGCCCCGCAACTGGGCACGTGGCACGTGCGCAGTACCAGCTCCAGGTGCGTGGCATGTGTGCGGCAGCGCTGCCCTCGGGCGCCTGGCAGCCCCAAAAGGTTGGGGACCACTGTTATAAAGCAAGTCAATTGGCTTTGGAACATGTTAAAGATGCTGACTTTCTTCTTGACTGAGCACCTTGAGCGGTCTCAATTCTCTTAGGTCTCAGGGTACAATTCCCATCAATGACACTAGCTGGTATGTAATATTTTACCTTGTTCAGTTTTATCAGGATGGTGTCTCCTGGTTTAAATTTGGGAGCTTTGGGTTGCATTTAAAAGAAGAACAAAGAATATCTGAGATACCTTTTGTACCCCAGAGTCTGTATGCTTATCTAACCTTCCTGAATCCTAAAATTTGGTTTATTCTGGCCTACCCTTGGTCTATACTGAGTTGGTTGGTGAAGAAGAGGGCAGTGATACAGAAATAGAGGGGAAGGGGCCATCTGGGAGTAACACAAAAAACAAGACTGGCCAAAATATTTGCCTCAGATTTTGGTCATAACACTTGTTAAAGGCCCATGTAATGAGTAAAACAAAGGTATTTTAAACCTACATGAGAGAAGCTGTTATCATTGCATTGATAGACTATGAATAATGCATTTATTTAAAGAAAAAGAAGCCAAGGATTTCTAGCACAACTGTACTGCAATAGCTGAACATGTGAACGTAATTGGATAACATAGCAGTTCAATGTTTAGATGAGTTTTCCATTGGTATTTATTGGTGATGGGTTTAGAAAAATATTTTTGCTGCAGCTGTCCACAGTACAGGATGATATAAGGTAAAATATAATCTTGCAGGTAAAATAGAATATAATCAGACACACTATACGTGACTAAAACCCTTCTGTAAATGTTTCATCAGGTGTGAGTAGTGAAATGCTCCAGCCTTATTTTTCTCTGAGGAAGAAGGGAAATAATTTTTGTAAATAGTTCCAGGAACAGCTAGTGTTTACATGAGTTTCAAATGGAAAATTTCCAGATCCTCTCTGTAAACCTTTATATAAAACCAAGCATAATGTATAGTTTAAAATTTGGAGTCATCCAAAATATGTGATCATTTGCATGTTCTAGAAAATGTTGGATTTGTGTCACAGAAGAAGTCCCTTGGAGAGACACAGATGGCGTACAAAAGGTCTAGATAGGTGTTTGGAAAAGCTTGGCAAGCAATCTGAAGGTAAAGTATCTTTAATTGATATCAAGTGTACTTTCATTATCATTCATTGTCATAAATCTGATAATGAAAATGTGCAAAAGACTTCAACTATGAAATGACACTGTAGCTCTGTTAGAAAGGGTGTATCTTCAAGCCTCCTGCTCTCCAGTTTTCTCCTCAGAACTATTAATGAATGGATGATGGAAAATAATTAGCTTTGGAGGATTTTATACAAAACGCGTGGAACTGACAAGACACATTTCATTTTCATATTGTGGCAGACGAAAGGCAGTGGGCTGTAGGAGTTTGGTGGAGGGCAGGTACACTGGGGCTCCGTCTAGATTGGCATGATTTTCTGGAAATGCTTTTAACAGAAAAGTTTTCCGTTAAAAGCATTTTCAGAACAGAGCGTCTAGATTGGCACGGACGCTTTTCCGCAAAAGCACTTTTTGCGGAATATGCGTATAGATTGGCATGGACGCTTTTCTGCAAAAAAGCCCCGATCGCCATTTTTATGATTGGGGCTTTTTTGCAGAAAACAAATCTGAGCTGTCTACACTGGCCCTTTTGCGCAAAAGGTTTGCACAAAAGGGACTTTTGCCTGAATGGGAGCAGAATAGTATTTCCGCAAGAAGCACTGATTCTTTCTTACAGTAGGAAGTCAGTGCTTTTGCGGAAATTCAAGCGGCCAGTGTAGACAGCTGGCAAGTTTTTCCGGAAAAACAGCTGATTTTCTGGAAAAACTGGCCTGTCTAGACACAGCCTGGTAGCTGAGTGTGTGGGTTTATGTTCCCTGAATAGATTACCAGAGACTGCTACTTAGCCATCAGGTCAGGTAGGCACCTGAAACTCATTGGTAGCCAGCCTGCAGTGCAGCCTAATAGAACACCTGCCACCAGTTAAGTCCTGCTGCTCCACTATAAAAGGCTTCCCCTATGGTAAGGTAGGGGAAAGAGAAGAGGGATTGACTGGAAAAGAGGAAGCACAGAGCAGAGGCAAAAATTACAGGCTGCAAGCAGGAGGAGTTTTTCTCCAAGATGTCAGGGAGGGAGTATTGAGGGAGCAGTTGGGGAAATGGCCCAGAGAGGGGCTGCAATTCAGTAGGGCTAAGGGCAAGAGTCCCACTAATGGCTGCCATACAGGGCTGTGGGATGGGACCCGAAATAAGTGGGTGGGACTGGGTTTCTCTCTCCTCCTCCCTCCCCCTCCAATCATCCCCCTGGCCAGTGGGCCACTAACAGGGGAAAAGGATCTTTGGACTGTGGAGGAGTTTTTCCCTCCAAACTAGTCACTGGCCTATGATGAAAATGGTACAAGAAACTATTCCATAATCAATATTTTTTGATACCTAACAAATTGCATTTACTTAGGTCCTAGGAAGAAGTGCATCTTAAAGGTGGAGATGAAAGCAACAGTATATCAGACAGATGGATTAGTCAGTTTGTGTCTGGCAACCACTATGTCAAATTTGCTGTAGCATACATTTTTTTTTGGACGTTGTCCATTTCACAAGCCAGCCTCAGCAATATGATTTTTCAAATATGATCCCCTGGGAACTTTAAAATAGCAGAGTTAATTCAAATAAAATCAGAGAATTCATTCTCTAAATATCACAATTCTGATTGAATATATTATCTCACCAGTTTGTATTAAGAGTTATTGGAATTAGAATATATTTAATACTTACAAAAATACTAAATGTACTGAAAAAGTTCTGAAGTCAACATTTGCAGTGCCCATATTTCAAGAAACACACACACGTTTAAAAAATTCAGTTACCTTCTGTCACCTATGGCTTTACTTTTATTGGGAAGGAATCTTGACTGTAATGGCTTCTTTGAAAGCTACACTATTTTCTCTTTTATATTCAGTCACATAATCCAAAGCCAATTATTGTAATGAGCAAGAGCTACAAATGGGAGTTTTGTGAAGGTATGTGGAAGCCAGATACATCTAATAAACATTCTTTAAATTAAAGTTAGGCTGATAACCTAGCTACACCTGTTCTCTCCCCCATCCCCAACAACAGGGGGCCGAAATAATGCAGATAGAAGTCTAGCAGCAGTGCGGGCAATAACCAGTTTATTGCATTACATTCAGCATGTATAATTACTTGTCTTGGGGGCAGGTGGCATGTGGGTGCAAGCATCTCATGTCCCTTGACACCAGAGTGGTTGAACGGGAGGAACTAAGGGGGATAGGAAGCTATACAGTGAGGCTTTCTGGAACACAGCAGAGCAGTTCCAACCCTAGTCATGCATGCTGATAAGGAGGATAGAAATCTTGGGGAAAGAGAACATTCAGCCAGACTGGAAGGTAATTATCCCATTTTCGGTCACCTAAATAAGCCCTATCTGGAAGTACAGTGGTGTCTCAGGAGCAGTCTACACAACAAGAAAAACCAGTGGCTGGCTTGTACCACTCAACTTGAACCTATTGGGTTTCTGGCTAAAAGGCTATTTAATTGCCGTGAAAGCTTCCGGGTTCAGGCTGGAGCCCAAGTTCTGGGACCCTCCCATCCTGCTTCTATTCAAATAATGGAAAAACACCCATTAACTTTAATGGAGTTAAATCAAGCCTTAAAAGAGCAGACTCCTTTTAAATGACTGCTTTTAGAATCCAATTTATCATCTCCATTGTACATCTGTTCTTTGCATCCTTCATGGGAATAGTTTATAGTGAGAACTGTCATGATGTTTGCCTGGGATATTATTGTTGTATTCTACCCAAAGCTCCCAATCAGATTCTGTCCTGGGGCTAGACAAACACAAGCGATGATATAGTTCCTGCCTCAAAGACCCCATTTCTGCAAACCACACCTGTATTACTTTACTTGTGATTAAACTTCTATCTGTTTGCAGGTTTGGAGTCCGTTTGTCTTTTTGTTAATTTACCTATTGTTTAAAGAAAAAATTCCCTGTTGTCTGTTTAACTGCCCATGTCTCCAAAGTCTAGATAACAGCTTTGTTGGAAAGGAGGCTTCCTTTGAGTTAACTTAGCTGAAGTATTGTTGAATGTGGACTATGGCTCAAGTCTCATGCAGTATTATGTTCATGGAGAAACATATGTAATGATATAGATTGGGAGTGGCATAAAAGGGGATGAACTGAAGGCGATGGGAAATTTGAAGTTTCAGCTGTCAAATAAATAATAAACTTCCAGTATTTAGGAGATTGTTGAACATTATCTTCCAGTAAGGAAACTCTCTCTAAGGCTACGTCTACACTGCAGGCTTCTTGCGCAAGAACTGTGCTTTTGTGCAAGATATGTGCTTTTGCGCAAGAGTGTCCATGGCAGTGTAGATGCTCTCTTGCGCAAGAAAGTTCTGATGGCCATATTAGCCATAGGGGTTTCTCGAGCAATAAAATCATGTTGCCACTCTGTCCGAACACACTTAAAAATATAAGCAACAAAATTGCACTATTCTTTCTCTAGATTCAGCATTTTACTTCTCACCAACAATTTCATGTGTTTGTGTTTTGCTGGATCAGGGCCAGAGAAATCATCTTCCTGCAGGATCAAATACTATATATAGTCATATAAAAATGCAAGTCTCTCCTTATCACTTAATTTTGAGTGATGAGATTTAATTTCTCTTAAATAACCAGCAGTTCTAGAGATGTATTGGTATTATTCATACCTGACATCTGTCCAGGACAGTTGTTGACTGAAATGCATGGCTTTGCTCATTATGGGTGTGTCTAGACACAAGTGGACTTTTGTCGACAAACTATACCTGCATCTACACTACCACCGAGTTCAGTCGACATAATGCCGACAGAACTCAGCAGTTTTGTCGATGGCGGTAAACCTCATTGTATGAGGAATAACACCTTTTGTTGACAGAGTTCTGTTGACAGAAGGCATTATTGCATCTACACTGTCCTTTGCATCTACACTTTCATGTCGACATAGTGGCTTTCTTTGTCGACAGAACTGGATGTAGTCTAGACGCTCTTTGTCGACAGAAGCTTTGTCGACAGTATCTGTCAACAAAAGCCTGTAGTCTAGATGTACCCTATAAGACCACCAATTGCTTTGACTGGCTATTTGTCTTCAAACTGAAATATTGGACTCTGTGGTAGTTCTTGTATTTTGAATCCTGGATACAGGGGATTGACTATGAGAATAATACTGTGAAGAATTTTATAAGTGTTATTGCTCTCAGAATAAGTGTCTTGTTTACCTGTTTTATTGACCTATTTTTTTATGTGAGCTCTTCAGTATGTCTAGAAAGATTGTGCTGCTTAATTTGGGTTGACCTGGATGGATTTTTTTCTTTTGACTAGATCTTTTTTGTTTGCATGCTTAACATTCTTGTTGCACAAACATTTCAAGTCTTTTTGTTTTTTATTTATTGTCAAAGAGCTTTTTGGAGCTGCTCTTTTCATTATGATATCTGACATTTTATTGATCACACAAAGTGACTCTAGAGCTGGATGAAAACTGCCAATACCTTTTTTTTGGGGTAGGAAATCTTGAAGAAAATTGTTTCCTGTGAGGATTGTCTGTTTAAATCACGAACGTGTTTTGGTTTCAAACCCCCTTAAAATTAAAAATGTGTTGCATGTTCAATGAAAAACTAGAATATTCTGATCAAATGTAAAAGCTTTCATGAAAATTTAATTATTAGTTGACAAACCATTTTTCATTACTTTTTTTGATAAAATACTTTTCACCATTTCTAAGTGAAATTCACCCTTGAACAGCTTTAGTTAAGGGTTGAAGTGGAATGTAAGCAGTGAATAGTCCTGTTTCACCCACAGCAACATGTCAAAGGTACATGTGGTCAGTCATCATTAGTTCTATCTTCTGCAGTTTCCACACGTATCTACATGTATTATTTATATATAATAAATTATTATTATATTATAGAATACTAGCACTGGAAGGGTCCTCAAGAGATCCTCGAGTCCAGTCCCCTACCCTCATGGCGGGACCAAGCACTGTTTAGATCATCCCTGAAAGATGTCTGTGTAACCTGTTATTACTATCTCCAATGATGGAGATTCCACAATCTCCCTAGGCAATTTATTCCAGTGCTTAGACATTCTGACAGTTAGGAAGTATTTCCTAATGTCCAAACTAAACTTCCCCTGCTGCAGCTTAAGCCCATTGCTTCTTGTCCTAATAGCCGAGGTTAAGGTGACTAATTAGTCTCCCTCCTCCTTGTAACACCCTTTTAGGTATTTTAAAGTTGCTATCTTGTGCCCTCTCAGGGTACGTCTACACAGCCGGGCTAACACTGAATTAAGCTATGTAACTTCAGCTACATCAATTGCGTAGCTTAAGTCAAAATAGTTTAACTTGTCTTTAAGCGCTGTCTACACAGCAGGAAGTCGAAGGGAGAACACTCTTTCCTCGACTTCCCTTAATCGTCATAAAATGGATTACAGGAGTCAGAGTAAGAGGTCCTCCAGCTCGACGTTATTTCAAAATAAAGGCATATAGCATAGACGTGCTCTTTGTTATTTCAGAATAACATCAGTTATTCAGAAATAATGCTGCTGTGTAGATGTACCCTCAGTCCTCTTTCCTGATCTAAATGAACCCATTTGTTTCAGTCTTTCCTCATAGGTCATATTTTCTAGACTTTTAATCATTTTTGTTGCTGTTCTGGTATGGTATACTATAACAAACCCTATTGGCTTACAGGTAGTCAATAAGCAGATCATCAGATGCTTTTGAAAGGACCCCAAATCTTTATTTTAATAAATAATAATAATTAAATAAAATCTAGCATTATTGTTGCTGGGTTTTTATTATTTTCTTTGGAGCCTGGACCTTAACTATATCTTGATCAAGAAATGTAGATCTTGACAAAAAATTGCCTATTCCTGATGTAGATTGATCCCAAACATCACATTTATAAAGAGACAAGTTAGGGAAAAGTATGTTTTCTTTCAGAGAGACAGGTTGATAATATAAATAGCCACATTACAGAATGGGTTAAATAAGGCATAGTTTCCTAACTCGTGCCCTATACTAGGCCTAACAGATGAACAAGCATGAATTAAATTACAGATGGATGTGAAGTTAAGCACAACTGCCTTGTTTAACTTGTCCATTTATGGCCTACCATTCTGTCTCTCTGCCTCTGGCTTTCCTTATGTAACAACAGAACTGTTAAAAATCTTGGATCTGCCAGAAAAAAAAATGTTTCGCAAACTTTGAAAAGGTGGGTATTTTGTCATTTTTAAAAATCCGGAAAAGAGTAACTTTTTAAATCAAATCAGTTTAACATCTGACATGGCTGGGATCTGCAATCTGAAAAATAGCTTAGAAGAAGCCTTTCTCGTGTTTATTTGCCTTCAGCAAAGACTATAATCTAGTTAAAATAATTCTGAACAGGCAGCTCAGGATTGCTTTTGAAGTTCAATGCGAGTTAGAAAGTTATTGATGTTAACTTTCCCAATCTCTTTATGAGGAAATATAAAACATGTTTTGTTTTTTTTTGTTTTTTTTTTTTTTTTTTACAAAAACTCATTAGTGCTTCTAGCAGAGGTCATGACTGAAGAAAAGAGCCCCTTCCCACTTCCTTTTGGCTTAAATTCAGAGAGAAAGGCCCGCAATACGGATGGATGGATGGATTGCTGATGATGTTTTCATTTGATAAGTTTGAGGTACATTCATGACAGAGGATGTTTATTTTGCTGCAATAAGTAACTTGTTTGATTTCTCAGAGTTATATTTGTTCAAAACAAAAACCTAGAAGCTTTGAGAATAAAATAGTGTTCAGGTTTATTCATATCCTTTGGTGGGGAGGAGGCAGGTGAGGAATGCTGCTGGATATTTTTTTTATTCCTTTGCGGATTTTCTATAATATCCATTCTTGATTGGAAGCATATTTCAATTACTTAGATGTGTTTGCAAGGAGCAATATAAACAACCCATTAGATATTTAATCAACAAGGTATTGGTATTGTTCTCTTCTTATCTCAATCACTTGTCCAGAAGGTCCTGGCCAGTTTGTCTCCTACTTGCTGC
Source organism: Pelodiscus sinensis (assembly GCF_049634645.1). NCBI lineage: Eukaryota > Metazoa > Chordata > Testudines > Trionychidae > Pelodiscus > Pelodiscus sinensis. Next base: position 49,352,857 of record NC_134717.1, on the reverse strand, counting down.
CTGATTGTTATTGATGCAGTTGTGATCAGCTTCTGTGCTTGGCTCCAGATCCACAAGTGTACTTAGGAATCTAAGGCTTTGTCTGCACTACACTGGCCATGTCACTAAAAATCAGGTAGCGTAAATGCTGTTTGTTGCCACTTTCACTGACAAAATACTCCCACCCCCATTGAGCGTGATTTGCCTTGTCAATGGGAAAGCACTTTCCTTGACAATGAGCCATTTATACTGCTACTTGACATGGAAAAACCTTTGTCTTTTGCAGGGGAAGGGGTTTATGTGCTGTGAATGACAAAAGGTTTGTTGCTCAATTGGCAGTGTAGAGGAAGCATAAGTAAACTAATTTTAGGCATCATTGGGATCTTCAAAGCCCTTACTTGGCTGCTGACCAGCCATGTAGATGCCTAAACTCATTGAGCTTGTACATTTTCATTCTAAAAGTTTCTAGGGGCCTAAATTTCTACTTCTAGGTGCATGAAGTTGACGTGTGCCCTCTAGGAGCCTAGACATCTATCTCCCACATAAGTCCTGGCATTATCCACAAATGATGAAAAGATGCATCCCTCCCCCCCCCCCCCACGCTAACTCCCCGTGTTGCTAGCGGGGCCTGATCTGGAAGGCATGCACAGAGGCTGCCTACTAGCTTGTGTCCCATTGAAAATCAGGACAAAGGAGAACAAGGTAGTGCCCAATACCTCACATCTTATGGTCCAGTGATTAAAGAACTCATGAGATGGGGAGTTGTACACATTGCATAATGGGTATGTGTGGGGGATGTGAGCAGGAGCTGTCTTGCCTCTCTGCCCTAGTCTACACTAGGATCTTATTCCAAATGCCCCCTCCCCAACTTTGAATTTATAAGCAGTGCCCATTATTTGGAAACAATGGGCCACAGAATTCAAACTGTGTACTCCTGCTTTTCAGGAGGAGTAATGCTAATTCTGAAATAATAATTTCGAAATAACGTTAGTATGGACGCTCCGGAGCCATTCATTTGAACGTATTGGCCTCTAGGAGGTGTCTTGCAGCTCCCCAGAGTGCTTCCTGGGACGCTAAGTCTGAGATCACAGCCACATTAATGGAACTTGCCTTGGACTAATTTCAATGCTTCCCCATAGTGAGGACGCGCTGGTTCGAATTTGTTAAATCAGAAATTCTTAAGTTGAATTTAGTACAGGTTGAACCTCCCACGTCTAGGACTCTCTGATCCAGCAACATTCCTGGTCCAGGAGGGCCACGGATGTTGCTGGACCAAAGAGCCCCGGAGAAGGTGGGAGCAACTCAGGGGAACCCACGGCATTAGCAAGGCCAGGTGACTGGGGAGTCCCAGCTGCAGCTGGGGAGCTTTGGGATATTCTGTTATGGAGCGCTGATGTTCTGAGGGGAGAGCCAAAGGAAAGATTGGGCGGACTGGCATCTGGGCTGGGGTAAAGGGGAGAATTTTATTGGGGATTACTTCTTTTTTCTCTTATTGAAGTTATTTCTTTATACTGCATTTGGCTATGGAATGATAAATTGAAAGGCACATAGAGCCTCAGGTACTTTTTTATAGATGAAAATAAAAGTAAATATGAAATAACCTTGCATTCATCCACATAAATGGCCTTTGCATGCAGGCATCCATTTAAAAGTGCCTGACTGCCTGAGGGAAATATAAATTGTCCTTGCGAATAATGGATTTTGCAAATAAGCGAGCTTGCAATTTTGGTGGCACCTCTCAAAATCTTATCTAAACTTGAATCAAATCTATTTTGAGATTGAAAAATCCTGAACAAAGTGTGATTTCACTTCATCTTTCTGGACAGAAATCTTACAAGAAAGTCTGCACTCATGACACTTCCAGCCAAATTTTGCAAATTCAGGCACTTTAGATATGCTGTGGACTATTTATCTCTTCCAGTTTCTATTGATATATAACCAGCTCCCATCTAATAATCCTGGTAGCTTTGTCCCAAATTCAAAAAACTTGCCTCCTGCGTCTGTGGTGGTGGCCAAAATATAACTCGGATCTCCGGTTTCCTAGCCCTGTGCTTTACTCACTAGACCATGCACACTCCTTAAATTAAAAAAAGTTTTTATAATTTCTGTGTCAGGAATTGCCAATGGTGCATATGACATTCATATATTTAATAGAATAAATTCTATTACAAGGGAATTTCAAGTCTATTCTTGCACTCATACTGAAGGGAATAGAGTACATTAATATTAAATTACATGAAGTGTCCCGGAATGTTATAGCAAGCCTCTTTAACGTGCATATTTATGTACATTAAACTTGAATTGTTCACAGAAACCCTGTTTAGTTAAGTTCATTTTTTATTATCTTCAGTAGATGCGTGAGTCAAATGGCTCTGAATCCAGGGAAGGCATAACTTTTACTAGGGCTTTATTGAAATTAAATTTAGAGTTTGAATCAATGCCCAGGAATGATGTCAGACATAACGGATTCAATTTGTTAAAGTCTTTTCACTTTAAATGCGTTTTTAAAAACAGAGCAGATAATTCTTCTAAGCCTTCCAATTTCTAATGCTTTCAGCTTTTCTTCAGGCTGAGTGAGCTGATATACTTTGGGTTATTGCACATTAGCTCTACTTGTTGTGTGTTTATTTATACATAGACTTATGATTGTGCAGGAATATGATGTATAACCTGGATATAATTTGTAGGTAGAGCTTTATGTCCTCTGTTACTATCATAGCTGCCTTTTTTATATTTTGGAGGGCGGAGGGGAAAGGCAGGGGTGCTGGAATAATTTGTATTGTGTGGGTGCTTAGCCACTGAACCAAACTGTAAACCCTGCTTGTAATGGAAACCACTTTAAGCCAGGGGATGCTGCAGGACCCTAGTTCTGGCACTTCAATACGTTCCATGATTCTTTAAAAGGCCAAAGATGGTATAGGATTTTCTAAACATTGAAGTATAAAGATAGTGTTCCCCACAGCACAATAGACAGGCGTTCATCTAATTCAGTGTCTTGATTTCTGTAGTAGCCCATATCAGAGATACCCAGCCGGTTCTCTTTTGTTGTAACAAGGGATCTTTTTCCCTTGCTCCATCTAGTAATCAGTTTAAGCTCTAAAGCATTAAATTACTAACTCTTCTTACTTTTGCCATATCTAATATTATATAGGTTGAACCTTTCTAGTCCGGCACTCTCTGGTCCAGCCATATCCGTGGTCTGATATGATTTAGTGAGCTGGATGTTCACTTATCTTGGGTGTGGCCAAGTTTCCTGTGGTCCCATAAAGTTTCTTCATAGCCCTCAGTCCTGGTTCTCAGTGTTCTGTGCTGTTATTTAGCTCTATTTTACCCCTAAATATCTTCCATGAACCCAGTAAGCAGTGACCGTGACTTCCTGTGGTTCAGTAAATTCTTTGGTTTGGCACCAGTCAGGTCCCAACGGTGCTGGATGAGAGAGGTTCAACCTGTAGCAGATGCCGTTACTTATAATCTAATCTTCTGAAGATTTTACTAAGCTAATTACCTCCATTCTATGTTGCCGTAATGAATTCCACAAATTAATGAGTTTTATACACCCAGAGGATACAATTGGAGTCATGGGTGGTGGGTGAATATAGGGCTGGGGGAGGCAAGTCCCAGCCCCATCCCTTCTGCCCAAGATCCCGACTCCATGGAAGCCAAGACCACCCTCTGCTGGAGGGGCAAGTGCCTCCCCAGTCCTGAGCACAGGGAGGGCGCACTGCCCAAGCCTCTCCAGCTTCAACACGGCTGAAGCCTGGGAGCCATGCTGAATCTGGGGGCAGAGTGTGGGCAGGACCACGCCTCCCAGTTTGGGAAAGCATTGCCTTCTCCCATCTCTTTTACCCACTGCCCATGTCTGGCGATTATGTGAAGCTTCATTGAATTCAAGAACCAAGTCATTTTTTAAGGACCTTAAGTAGATGACATGGTAAATAGGAAGTCTGGACACACAGCGGGGGGGTTTTTTTTTTGCTTGCTTCAGGATTAATGATTTTAGAGAAGGAAATAATTATAATAGGCCAGATTCTTTAGTGTGGTGCAACAGCTTTGCACCAGTGTGAGAAGCATATGGACTGTCGCACCTCTCCCTACTAGTGTAGTGTGTGAGCACAGAGAAAGGGGAATGTGATCAGTATATTTTTGCACTATATTATCCCTTTGCTGTCCCCTTATGGATGTTAGTTCACAAGGGGGTAATGACAAACAAGGCCTCAGATCAGGAAGTGCAACATCATCATTACCTCATCTGTGCATTCTTCTTTTCCTGCTCTCCAATGCTCAAACCCCATGATCTGAGCCACTGTCTTTTTGTCCATTTGGTGGACCCATGTGCTACTTACTGGTGCTAAAAAAAGATATTAAAAGTTTCCAACTGAGATTAATCTTTTCTCATCTATGAAGTGACTCATAAAGACTGCTTTGCTTTCTTCTTCTTTAGAAAAATGAAAGTTGTGTTGATTTTGTTTTTGAAGCCAGGTACAATAGGCTTCCTTTCTGTCATGTTCCACGTGTTCTATTTCCTTTCGTTTCTCAATCTTGTGACTTTGTACAGCGCTAGGCAGCACAATGGGAGAAATTGTTTTTCTTCATGTTATTTGTTTGATTCTCTTTTCCTCCAAGGCTGGATTCTGTTTTCTGGGCTCTGGCAGAAGCCGCTTGCCAACTCCCAGAAAAACAAGTCAAACACTAAATCTTTCCTACAGTGTAAAGCATCTTTCTGAATGTTTACACAAATGGAGTACAGCCTAAAATGTAACAGAAATTTTAAAGTACCAGCCATTTATCCAGATTCTCGTTCTGGATTTGTCCAGAACATGGCAAATGTTTTCAATTCCTCTGTGAGCCTCTCTCCACAAGAGACTACAAGTTACCTTTGTTACTTTTAAAAACTTTTGTTTTTCATCCCATCTTGCTATAAAAGCTCCATCTCTCTTTAAAGTACTCTGATGGCAACATGAAAGGAAAGCTGCCGATGATATGAGAGTAGGCTGCATTAAAAAAGATGCTATTACAAGTTATCAACACCTTGGGCGAAACTCATTTTGTATAGGAAGCATGCACAAGGCCTATGCACTTTCAAACTACTTAAAACAGGTAGGATCCAGAGACAGATCAACAAAACATTTTGGTTAATAATGTCAAAAAGGCTGCTGAGAGACCCAATAGAATCAACATAGACACATGGGACTTTTATCATCTTATTGTGGGTATAAGCACACTATTTCTAAATTATTAAATTGTTTTAGATAATTTACAAATATGTTAAATAATATGGGCCATATTAATAACATTTTAAGGTGTCTACTATAATTTAGGTTTGGAGAAACAGGAACATTTTAAACAGGATAAAAATAGATGGATTCTATTTTCATTTAAGAGGGTAAAAGTCAGTCTTCAATGGAACTTGATTAATGCTCATCTGGACTGAGTTGAATCTTAGTGGAAAATTATTCTCTCAAAATAAAACCTAAGCAAATGTAAATAATGAATCTAACTCTTGCACCATCCCAAAAGTTTCAATAAAACCGCATACTGGTTTGATCACATTAGTTGGAATCTACAGTACATGCTGATCTAGTAGAAATATGACAACTATGAAATGTCACATTGTCCTCTGGGCATCTTTCCATCACAACATAGTAAATAATTTTCTATCAGTGTTATAAAGTGCATTTTTTAAAGGACAGGTTATATAATATGAGACACTGACAACTGTTTTTCATTATTAATAATAAGAACATTGCAATTCTGTTGGTACATATATTGGCAATAATTTGGTTGGCTCACAAATATGCTCCTAAAATCTTGTTGATATGATCAAAGGAACATGACAATGTTTATGGTGTATGCAAATGTGATTTCTTTACCAGAAAAAACCCCAAATGATTAAAAATGAGAGCCATTTCCAGTCTTTTCCCCCTAATTTTAGTATTTAGACATTTATTAGTTTGCAGTAAATTGAACCATATCAGCATCAAATAGTATACTGAAATGTTGTCTGTATGAAAACATTGATAGTTCTGAGCACAAAGGCAAGTCACCAGTTACTCACCACCAAGTTGCTTCTTGCAACCTAGTTCAGAATATTAGTTTGACATGCAGCTTGATTGTCCATCCCAGGCCTGCCAATGGTGTTGGGGTGGGGGGAAGGGCAGTTGCTCCTGGCTGCCGCCTCTGCTTCTATCCATTAATTAAGCATGTCAATTAAATTAAGCTTGCAAAATCCCTTATTCTAAGTCCTTTTTTAATATTTTAAAATAAAATTTGCTTTTCTTAGGTTTACATTGTTGACAAAATTTACTCATTTCTTTTTATTTCCTTTTTAATTTTCCTTTTAGGAAGTCAGTGAATCCACTTGTATTCAAATAATAAATTGTGGAGAGAACCTTTGACATGGGTTACATTTTATTAGTTTGTCTCTAAAACTTGCCTAAGTTTCACTCTTATACTTTAGGTGAATTTACAACATGGTCCAATGATATTAAACATCTAACCAGATCTACTGAATTTTGCTCTTTCGTCCTTAATCTTTGTGCACTATGAACTGTTGAACTTGTTTTTTAATATGCTGCCAGTTTTTAGTATTAGTTTTAATATGCTACACTACAGCTTTCTTCCGGAAAAGCTTATGAAAATGAAGCACGGCGTGGAATATCGCCATGCTTTATTTTCATAATTAATTAGCAGCTGCTTTTGTGCAATAGGCTTTTGTGCAAAAAGGAGCTGTGTAGATGGCTCCTTTTTGCGCAAAAACTCCCTCTTGCGCAAGAGCCGTTCTTCCTGAAAAAATGAGTAAGAATGGCTCTTGTGCAAGAGGGGCTTTTTTTGTGCAAAAAGGAGCCGTCTACACAGGTCCTTTTTGCATAAAAGCCTTGCACAAAAATCAGTCCCTAATTAATTATGCAAATGAAGCATGGTGATATTCCACACCATGCTTCATTTGCATAAGCTTTTCTGGAAGAAGACTACAGTGAAGCCGTAGCCTTTGTCATCTTTAAGATGTTTAAAAACCAGATGCCAGAGTCCATGTGAGAGGAATGAAGATTTTAATACAGAATGTATTATAGGAAGGGTCTCTTAAACCTCAGGATACATACAATGATTTTGAGTCACATTACATTTTTTCATACTCCAGTCTTGAGTCACATAATGTACTTTTTTGCTATTCCATAAAACCAAAGGGGGTAACAATAAAAATGTGTTGATGTACAAAGACAACCTGAATTCACTGCTTAGCCTGCAGTATTTATTGACACATGATATAATGTTCTTATAGTGGCACCTGTCACCACAGTGTCTTGAGTACTGCCAAGGGAGAAAACTCTGTTAAATCTCAGAAGTCCAGTTGTCTGTCTTCTTTCTTGTCTTCCTTTCTTTTTTCTTCCTCTTCTTTGATGTTCTGAGTTGTCTGTGAAACACAAGTCCAGGAAGTGAGTTTTCCACTTTGTTTTGAAGGCTGAGAGATTTGTGACCATTCTTATCTCATCTTGTAAAGGCTGAGTTCCAAACTCTTGGTGCAGATGCCAAGAATGACCTATCTCCCCAACTCTGACAAGCTTTGCCTTTGAAGCTGACCCACATCATAGTTCTTGAGGAAGTAGCTTTCGGGGGAGATGGTTGTTGTGGAAAGAGGTGCTCTGATATCTTGGGTTGATTCCATGAAGGGCCTTAAAGGTTAACAATGAGCTTTTGAATTAATCTATGGGGAACCAGGGTCAGGAGCAGAGCAAAGGGTAATGTGAAGGGGTCAATTGGCTTGTGCATATGGCTCCAGTCTGGGAAACTGTTATTTTATTATACTGCTGTGATGCTGTTGTACCAAATAAAAGCAAGCAGGATCTTATGAGGGGGATAAGGCAAAAAGCCACATTTATTGTAAAGATAATAATAAAAAATAAAGAAAAGATAGAAGCAAACAACGTTGTTTAACTACTTATTCCTAACACTACTTAACCCTTATACACTTGTGTGTGTATATATATATATATATATATATATATAACCATTCATTCATACATCCATTCATTCAAGTTCTGTGTATAGTTACCAGCCTGGAAGTTGCTTGTGACAGGATACTGGCCAGGTACTCTGTACACAAGTGATGGTAGTGGGGAGCGAAGTCCTGATCAGATGCGCATCTGAAGCTCCTGGTAGGCTGGCAGCAGAACCTTGGACTCTGATTCCATAGTTTTTTAGTTCAGTTCTTATAGGAATTTCTTCCTATGCCAGTCTATGGAAATTGCTGTATCATGCTGATGTCTCCAGGGTAGCTGCCAGGTGCTCATCAGTGATCTCATCGGGTGGACCTCCAGTTTCTCCACTTGACACCTTTTGGTTGCACTGGCACCTGACGCCTTCTTCAGCCCTTTGTTGCTGTATTCTCAGGCTGGCACCTCTTAGAACCATTCACTCATCATCCAAGCACTCTCTCTCTCTTACATACATTCCTCAATGTTTCCCATACAATGTTTTTGTATAATAATAACATTACATATATCAGAGTTGTAGTTACAAAAAGTTTCTGGGTGGTATTGCTTAAAACATTCTCTGACTGCTAAGTAAAGTTAACAATGCCCTTAGACAATTACAGGGCTTGGCTCCCATAGCAGAGTTAGTGGCTTGACAATGCATTGTTACAATGTATCTCTGCAATGTCAATTTCAAGCAGCCCCTTGCACAAGCTTGAGTATGCCCTGGAGCGCAGGGGGGGGGGGGGGGGGGCTGTTTCTGGCTACATAGGATTATATTCTTAACAGTTAGGATTATATTTTTAACAGTTCTAAGTTACATGACCTAATATATTATATTCTAAAGGGACAATAATAATAATAAATCTAAACATTTAACAATCTTAACAAATAATAATAAGAAGAAGAATTAATAATAAATCTAAACACTAAGTTGTGGGGAACAAATTATGGGGAGTCACTTCCATTTGGAGGAATCATTTTCAATACATTAATATGTTATCCCTACAATGCCAAAACATACATTCTGGAAAGAGTAGCTGGCCTTCAAGAGGCTATCTGCTCCAGAAGACGGAAGATGTTTTGTAGGAAGCAGCAAAGTTGTTGCTCACCCCATCTGCTAAAGGAGAGAGAGAAGGAAACTAGATTCCTCCCCACATGCCTCCCAGACTAGGCGCCTCTCTTAGCACTGATACACACAAGAGGAGGCAAGTGCCTCAGGCTGAGGGCCAGGTAGTCACCGCAGCTGCCTGGGGTGGAGGAAGACTCTAGCTAATGTGCAGTTACTCCACTGATGGGCCAGGGCTACCCTCCATAGTGGCCTGCTGCTGCTGGAAGAGGAGCACATGCAGGTGCCACTGCACTTCTGGCACCCAGGGAAGGGTGTGGGGTCCAGCCACTATCACCACCACTGTTGCTGCTTCTCCTGTGGAATAGTATTTCCCTTGCTGATCTCCTCCTTGTAGTGGTCTTCTAGCTACTGGTCCCCAAGCTGATGGGCAAGGAAGAAGGGTCTAGTCCATTACTGTGCCTCCTAGCATGTAACTTCTCTTTTACCCACTCTATCACCTCAACAACTCTCCAGCCCAATAAGGGGTTGAGAGTTGTCTGGTCTATTGTCACAATCACATCTCCATCTGGTGAGCTGGGACAGGAAGGGCATATCCACCATTTTGTGGGTGGAGAGGAAAAAAGTTCTATGATTCCATGTGACGGGGTGTACTAGCCCCACATGGGGGAAGCTAGGCCTAACTAGGCTCACCTGGCTGAAGGAGTCCTACCCCCACAGCCCTGCTGGGCATACTCAGGAATGAAGGCTTGGAGAGAGGCTCAGTCTATGCTGGCTGCTGAGGAGGAAGGAGGCACTTCCTGAGTTTCTGGAGGTGAACCGCCAGTGGGACCAGACCTAGGTACCAGCCAGCGAGACACCAGAGACACAGCCGAGGATCTGAAGGAAGGACCCCAGAAGGAGTGCGGTGGAGACTAGTAGAGCTTGTATCCTGAAGAGCTCAGTATGTTGCAGTGGGATTCCCCTCTGAGCCAGCAGTGGCCATGCCACAGTTCATAGGGCCCTAGGCTGGGACCCAATGGAGTAGGGAGGGCCTGGGTCCTTCTACCCTTCCTCAATCCCCAAACCCTTGGGGCATGTGCCTGCTACTAAAGACTCTGGCTGCTAGGCCACATGGCCCCAGCTGAAGGGGCTTTTAGTATAGACTTTGTCTACTAGTCCACACTGCCCAGTGAGAGGGCATTTGTTAAAGATTCTAGCTGCTAGGCTCCACTGCCTCAGCAGAAGGGCATGAGTACAGAACCGCAGTTGAGTTTCAGGGAACATGGGGTTGAGCGTGGGCCCAAGAACCCCAAGGTATGCAACAGCTTCCCCTGGGAGGGGGATGAGTACATCACCCTGTTACACTCCACCAAACCCGTATTCCCTTGCATGGAGCATGGTTCTTTTGTCCGCTTCCTGCAAATCTTAGACTGTAGAAAGCTTCTAAGGTTTGCTTTCTGAGCACTGCACAAAGCATGCAAGAGCCATCATTGAATACTCCCTTTTGACAATTATCTATCATGCCAACTGAAGTCAGTGGCGTAACTCTGGGTTTGTATCAGTCTGAGAGCAGCATCTGGTCTATAGGGAACCATTAAAAATCAGTTGCTGTAAGGCACCTTGTTTCTGACAGGAGGCTCTCACTTGTTGCATAAAAAATGTCCTGTAAAGATTAAGAAAGGACCAGACTACTGGTGATTCTAGAAAACTGATTTGGCTAGATCCATAAAATTATCTGGGGCTGTGTCCAGCCTCAGGGTTTTTTTCAAAAAAAGTAGCCTTTTTTCGAAAAAACGTCATCTGCGTCTAGACTGCAGCCACGTTCTTTCAAAATTAAATCGAAAGAACGTGGCTTTTCTTTCAACGGCGGTAAACCTAATTTCACGAGGAAGAACGCCTTTTTTCGAAAGTGCTCTTTCGAAAAAAGGCATTCTTAAATGCAAACAGGGGTATTTCGAAAGAGAGCATCCAGACTGCCTGGGTGCTCTCTTTCGAAAAAGCGGCTTGCTTTTTTGAAAGTTCCGCTGGCAGTCTAGATGCTCTTTTTCGAAAGAGGCTTTTTCGAAAGTATCTTTTGAAAAAGCCTCTTTCGAAAGAGGTTTGCAGTCTAGACATAGCCTGGATACAGAGCTCTTTTGAGAAGAAACTTTAAAGTCTGTGGGAATATTAATTTTGTTACTATGCTCATTCGTTCTAGTACAATGCAATAATTTTTATCTTTTAATTAAACAGTTGTCAAAAGAGAGAAACCCACAAAGCGAATATGTAAGTTTTTATAACCTAACTCATTTATCTTTTTTATTGGCTCTTACACTCCTGGCTTCCCTGATGGCTTTCCAGCCAGTCACTGCTGAATAAACCTCTATTCCATATGTTCCAATTAGAGAGACAGTGATGTTTGGCCTTGCATGGATCATGAACCGACCCATCCGTTGGCATTGGTTGGAGGGCAGTCGGGCACCTAGCTGCCTTCTCTTGAAGCCTTCAGTTCTGGCTACCCATTTGCTCTCTCCCTATGGTACATGTGAAGGAGCAGGAGGAAGAAAAGGTCTCATTTGTGCTCAGCTTTTTAACACTAGGGACAGAACAGATTTGTCTGAGCTAAAATTCAGACCCAGAAATTGAGGTTCAGCTCAGCTGCTCAGGATTTACATACATGTATATTTTGGTCTTTGTCAGATTTTGCAAATACACATTACAACATTGGTGGAAAAATACTAGAACTTGGAGCTTGTGAGCTCAAAGTACATGGCTATGGATATCTGATAGGATTGCAAGACTTTTCAATTTCTCTTTTCCCCCTAGCTTTTGTAATCCTAGAAGGACTGTACATATTAGGTATGTAAGTGACTAATAGACTATCCGATAAGCAAATGCTTGAATAGTCGATCTCCCCCCCCACCTTGCTGCCTCTATCAAAGAGAGGCGGCAAGGTGGGGTGCAGGAACCTGTGCTGGGGGGAACTAGTTTCTGTGGGGGGCAGAGCTCTGTACAGGGCCAAGCTGCCACAAATGGGCTGGTGCACTCAGCACAAGCCAGGACTCTGCATTTTAAATGTAGGAAGAGCCCAGCGTCTTTTCCTACATTTAAAATGCAGAGCTGCAGCACAGGTGGCTCGTTACAAGCCAGGACTGCTTAGTCCCGGCTCGCATCACCTCCTGGAGCTACACCCTCCCCCCCACCGCTCTGCAGAGGCACTTCTTGACTAATTGCATAGTAGATACAAATTGTATCAACTATACAATTAGCCAGATAATCGTATTTTAACATCCTTAGTACATATAATTGCAGATATAATTGTTATTCACTACTTCCACATTAACCTGAAATAATGTTTAGGGCCAGATTTGTAGTAGTCTATTAAATATGTATAAGCCAGCCACTGTGCATGTAACTGCCATTACATTCTGCCACAACCAGCCATTTGATGTTAGTTACATTACCTGTTTCCTCTCATAGAATCATAGAACACTAGAACTGGAAGAGACCTCAAGAGATCATCAGGTCCAGTCCCCTGCCCTCATGGCAGTACAAAGCATGGTCTAGACCATCCATGACAGGTGTCTGTCTAACCTGCTCTTAAATATCTCTAGTGATGGACATTCCACAACCTCCCTAAGGCAATTTATTCCAGTGTTTAACCACCCTGACAGTTAGGAAGTTTTTTCTAATGTCCATCCTAAACCTCCCTTGCTGCAATTTAAGCCCATTGCTTCTTGTCCTATTCTCAGAGGACAACAAGAACAATTCCTCTCCCCCCATAACACTCCTTTAGATACTTGAAAACTGCTATCATGTCCCCTCTCAGTTTGGAAAAGAGAAGACTAAACAAGTCTAATTCCTTCAGCCTTGTCTCAGAGCTCATGTTTTCTAGACCTTCAATTATGTTTGTTGCTCTTTTCTGGACCTTCTCTAGTTTCTCCACATCTTTCTTGAAATGTGATGCCCAGAACTGGACACAGTACTCCAATGAGGCCTAATCAGCGCGAGTGGAAGTAAGACTTCTTGGCTGTATCTAGACTGCATCCCTTTTCCGTAAAAGGGATGCAAATTAGACACATCACCATTGCAAATGAAGCAGGGATTTAAATCCCCCCACTTCATTTGCATAAAAATGGCTGCCGCTTTTTTCCGTCTCGGCGTTTTGCCGGAAAAAAGCACCAGTCTAGACGCGGCTCTTTCGGAAAATAAAGCCTTTTCCGAAAGATTCCTTATTCCTTATTTTAAGAGGAATAAGGGATCTTTTGGAAAAGGCTTTATTTTCCGAAAGATCCGCGTCTAGACTGGCGCTTTTTTCCGGCAAAGCTCTGAGCCGGAAAAAAGCGGCAGCCATTTTTATGCAAATGAAGCGGGGGGGATTTAAATCCCCACTTCACTTGCAATTGCGATGTGTCTAATTTGCATCCCTTTTACGGAAAAGGGATGCAGTCTAGACACAGCCCTTGTGTCTTGCTCACAAAACTCTTGTTAATGCATCCCAGAATCATGTTTGCTTTTTTGTGCAACAGTGTCACACTGTTGACTCATATTTAGCTTGTGGCCTACTACGACCCCTACATTCCTTTCTGCGGTACTCCTTCCTAAGCAGTCGCTTCCCATTCTATATGTGTGAAACGGATTGTTCCTTCCTAAGTGGACTCCTTTGCATTTGTCCTTATTAAACTTCATCCTATTTACCTCAGATAAGTTCATGTTTTGCAAACATGACATGTTGATCCTAATTGTAAATTTTGCCCCATGTATTTATAGTTCTTGGGTTAAAGAGGTTATGACCACTCTGTTTCTCCTAAAAAATGCAAAACAAACCAACACACTCCCCCAAAACACACAACACATGGATAAAGACCTTGACTGGGTATGGAAGCACTTTTTGTACATCATTTTCAGTGCACCCATGTGATACCTTACATCATGCACAGCTGTACAAAACATGCTGGAAATGCCTTGGAGGTATGATAGGGAAGTCCCTGTTAGTTTATTCATTATTTGGGCTTGCTTCCTTGCTGTGTGCCTGCTTGAAGATTATATTGTGGTCACTTTAGGGTGTTGTGTACTGAGCATAATAGCCCATTAAGTGATGCTGTGAGCTTCCTATGCTTTAATACCTTGAATATCCCTTCCTACATAAAAGATTGAAGTCCAGGTAACTGTCTCTGAAATTCTTCCAGTTCCACATACAGGGCCAGTCGCCCAGGCAGAACGGCAGGGCCACGTTGTGCAGATGAGACAATAGTATTCAGAAGAAGAATTTAGATTTATTAGGAACAGAGAACATGCCTGGAAAGGAGAAGCCTACACAGGAAGGATGGGTTACACCTAACCCAAAACAGAAATGGATTGATGGCATGTCAAATTAAAAATGATCATAGAGGGGTTTTTAAATTAAATGTTGGTGGAAAGCCAACTGGTGCAGAGGAATGTAACATTCAGACAGGTGCATCTCTTAGGGGAGGATTTATTAAAGGAAGAATTCTAAAACTTAGTAAAGAGTAAATGAGAACATTGATTTAACAGGCATCATGGAAAGTTGGTGAAATGATTCTAATCAATGGGACACAGCAACAGTGGGGTCCATAATAACAGGAGTGACAGAGTACATCATGCTGGTGGGGAGTGGCACTATGAAAGAAAGCATACACTCAGCCATGCAGGTTGAATCTGTCTCAGCTGGAACTCTCTGGTCTGGCAACATGTTACTGGACCAGGAGTCCAATGGTAGGAGGGCTGGAGGCTGGGAGCCCACTTGTGCTTGTGGCGGGGGGGGGGGGGGGGGGGGGGAGGAGGAGGACATTGCAGACACATTAAATGAATTCTTTGCATTAGTCTTCACTGCAGTGGATGTGAGGGCCAGCGATCCCATTCCCAAAGCATTTTTTTAGGTGACAAATCTGAGCAAATGTCCCATCTTGAGGAGTCAATAAAGGAGGTTTTGGAACAAATTGATAAATTAAACAGTCACCAGACCAGGTGGTTCTCCCTCAGCTTCTGAAGAAACTCAAATATGAAATTGCTGAACTACTAACTGTGGTATGTAACCTATTGCTTAAATATGACTCTGTACCATGACTGACAGATGCTGGGTAATGTAATGCCAATTTTTATAAAAGGGATCCAGAGGTGACACTTTCATTTACAGGTCAGTAAGTATAACTTCAGTACCAGGCAAGTTGGTTGAAACAATAGGAAAGAACAGAATTCTAAGACATACAGGGGAACATATGTTTACTCTTCCCCCAACATGGCTTTGTAAGGGAAAATCTCATTAATCTATGAGAATCCTTTGAGGGGGTCAACAAACATAGCGAAAGGTAATCCAGTGGATACAGTGTACTTGAACTTTCAGAAAGCTCTTGACAGGATCTTTTACAAAGGCTCAATGGGCCAGTAATTGGTTAAAAGATAGGAAGCAAAGGGCAGAAATAAACTGTTAGTTTCTACAGTGGAAGGGAGAAGTTATATTAAGGCTGCATTAGTGGACACATTTTCTAATTTAATTTCCCTGTGTGATGGTGAAGGGATTTTTTCCCCTCTCTCTCTAATGGCATCTGTTCTATTATAGCCCTTTATAAATATCAAGGAGCTTTTTCTTGTTGCCATGGCCCTTGTGGAAATACTGTACAGCTAGAGGGAATATTTTCTTGTTTCCTTTGAGCAGTTCAAAGTGAATGTTGAAATAGCTTCATTAGAGAATTGTTAGCTGGAACAAAATTGTGTGCTCTGTGTCCATGTTTCACAACAGTCAACTGGCTATATCCTTACTCTCTTTTTAGTTTAGTGGGAGAAGCTGGCAGCCACTCTGTCAAACCCAGATTTCTTTATTCCTTTCACATATTCCTCCTCTGCATTTTCCCTATGCCATTATAGACTGAGAGCAAATAACTTGGCAATTCATTTGTTCACAGGTCTTATTGAAATGTCAGTCGTGTCTCTGGAATATTTAGATTGATGTGTGTTAACATACTTTATTAGTCAGAAGGGTCAGATCAGAGCAGAGAGGCCAACAACTTCTGTACTCACCCCCAGGCAAGATGTGACGGGGAGTTCCAGCTCCATGTTCCTCGAAGGGATGGAGCCTCAGGCAGAAAGGGGACAGGACCAAAGCAGCCAGCTCTCAGCACTGATTGGACTGCACCTCAGCTCTCAGAGCCATGCAGAGTGGCACTCCAGTGGTGATTTAAAGGGTCTGGGTCTCTGAGAGCAATTTCCCTCTTAATCCCCGCACCCCCATCAATGGGCTTGAGTCAGAGTATCAAATCCATACTGGCTATATGAAAACACCTAAGACAGTGCACAGAAGAGACTTTTATCAATTGATGCAGCCAGTTTGCGGAAGCTCAAAAGAGGCACACTGAAACCTGTAACGTTTATCCTTTCCCTGTGTATCCTCTCACCGAACACTACATTGTTTATAACTTTCTGCTCTGCAAATACTCCAAAGTATTAAGTATTAGGAGTAGTAATTTTGTTGCCAAACCATTTTACTGATGATGTTGCGCAAAAGTAGTATTTGCTTCTTTCCCCTGTACTTCCACAGCTACTGTACTAAGCATACATGCTTTTTAACCCCCAAATCTTTCAGATATGTGACCTCCCTCATTTCTTCATGTCCTGCTTGTTCTTGTGAACAGCTTGTGGTATCTGAATTGCCTTGGCCAGTGATCTCCACATCTATTGCTATTACCTTTTAATTTTTCTTCCTTGTCATCTTCTGCTTGTTTTGACCAAAGATGTGCTATTTTCTTCAATTAAATGTCTCAAAGGCCTAGTGGCGATTTATTTTTGGAGAGGAGGGAGAGAGGCAGACTGTTGCCAAGCACCATTCAATCCTTTCTTTTTTTCATTCACTCTGTTCTCATTTATCTCTTCTATCTAAAATCTTCAATCTTTTTTTCTCAAACTCACATTTTTCCCCATTTTCAGCATGTAGAAATCAGCATATCACAATATTGCTGGCATTTCCTCTAGGCTTGGCTAGTGTAACCTATCCCCATGCCCTTCCCAAATGGTCTGTAAAGTGCCAGAATCACATCAGCAACTAATTTCCATTGATTACAACGAGTTAAATGCCTAACCTGCATAGAAGCTTTCATGAATCCCACTAGACTGTTGCCAGCATCCTTAGATTCCTAAATACCCTTGTAAATCTGGCTCCAAGTGAAACTGAGACTAGTGAATCCTCAACACAAGTAGTGCATGAACAGGAGGTTCTTTTTTTCAATATTATATTAATAGTGCATACGGGTACCAGCAGGAAATCTATCAAACAGCCCACTGCTGTGAAAGAAAAGAAAATGCAAAGGCTAATAATTATTTTTAAAAAGACCAAAAATATATTTCCTTTTGATTCCCTTTTTCTAGGTCATCTGGTCTACCAGTCTTCTTGACAGTCTATATGAGTCCCGACTCTTTAGCTACTTAATTTAAACAGTGCCAGTTTACTGAGTGGGCCATCTGTGTAAATCTCTCATGTGGCTCTACCTTAGTGATGTTGCCAGTGGCAAAAATCTATTCTGTGGACAGTTAGCACAAATCCCAGATTATTATAACGTGGTTGGTTTGCCAGCACCAGTTTTACAGTTTAAATTAGGTCTAGGAACTTCAATAAGACTAGAAGCTCTTTCTCTCATCTCAACCATTCCTTACATCACTTCAGAGGAAACACATGTGGACAAGCCATGGATCTTGTTTGATGAAAGGCAAATCTGTAATTACAAAAAACCGGATGCAGGCAGAAGGAGAGAAGACTGCCTGACAAAAAGTTCACTGGAAGCCACGTACACAGCCAAAGACAGGATTGGGCTGATGGGGTCTTTCCATGCTTTGAAAGGAGAGTAGATTACGGCATACTGCAGGACATCTAAAACATGGCAGTAGACTTCACATACACATTTAGGATATATTTCCACTATCTGAGCTGTGAGTCCCCTGCTCGTGCACATGTATTTTCATTAGCTTAGTTACAGCAAGCACGAGTATAGATAGCATAGGTAGTGACAGCAGGTCATGGCTTACCTGTTTCAACTAAACCATGTCAGCAGTGCCATGATCCATGCTGCTATGGCCATGCTACTGCTTATACTCTTTCTAGCTCAATAATACCTAGCTCAGGTATATGCACAAGAAAGAGGACTCCCCTGAGAGCTACTTATGTATGTCTACACTAAAAACATTGCTGTGCAGCAGCCCTCTGTAGTGTTCACATTTACTACAGCAATGGAAGGGTACTTCTGTTGCTGTAGTAAATCTACCTTTTTTGAGAGGCCATAGCTAGGTCAATGAAATAATTCTTCCATCAACCTAACATATCAACAATGGGGCTTAGATCAGTTTAATTGCATTGAATGGAGTATGAAATTTTTCACAGGCATGAAGGATGTAATAAAGCTGACCTAACTTCATAGTGTAGACCAGCCCTAAGTTTAGGCATTTGGTTGTGCAACTACGTACTGTAAAAAGAAACAGGCTGCATTCACACAGCAGTGTATAGCTACATGTATCCGGGAAAGTCTCTGGTAGAGGGAGGTAGCTTCCACAGTTTCCTCATTGCAGTGAGAGCCTCGCTTACTTCAGCGCCTTCAAATTCCTCAATTAGTTTCTGGCTCTCCTGTAGTTCTGATGAGGAAAGTTAGCATTGTAAGATTTGAAAAGATGAGTGATAATGAGAATATGAGTTCTTCAGATCTCTTGTTACTTTCTCTTTCTCCACTGCTTTTGATCTACAGCACGGAACAAAATAGTGAATAATGTGGCATGGTTTGTTTCCTTTCAGGAGTGAAGGATTTAGCAAAAATAAATCTCTAATCCTCCTCATCAAAACCTGTGTTAGCCCTTATCCTATACCAGTGGCAAACTCTCTAATCCATGTAGTTGCAGGCTGCTCCCTGTTTTTAAAGTGTAATTTTTTGTGTAATTTTAAACTTTGATGATGATTCAGTGTTCATAGTACAAGGGTACTATTTTAACTGTATAGTAAGACACAGTGTTTGTCTCTTCTAAAGCCATCTTTCTATTTTTTTTAAATGAAAGATGTACTTTGAATCAGAGTGTGGGATGGGGGAAGAAGGGCATTCCATGTTACATTTCAACATCTGATTTAAGTGTTTGTTTGAGGATTAAGTGGCACAGGCCTTAGGTAGGGGAATAGAGCAGGGTGCAAAATAAATTTTCAAATCTCCACACTGAATCATTAGGGCTTTTCCTAATACCCAGAGATTTGATTTGAATGAATGGCTATCAGATTAACCAAGGAGTATAAAGCTAAACTTTAAAAAGATGCAGGCCAGGATGAAAAGATTGTTTTATTTTCTCTCTTGTGTCATGCTTACAGCTTGCTAGGTTTTAAAGCTCATTCTCCTTTTAAAAAAACAATAAACACACACAAGTAATCCTGAACAAGAACATTGGGAGGCCAGAGAAAAACATTTTTTACTTTAAATAAAAGACAACAACACTCATTTGTTCAGCTGTCATCCTCTTATGTAAATGCCTGTTACTAAAACAATTGCCCACTGGTTAGTATTTGGAACTACATTAGGCTAGATTTTGCCTAGAACACAGTCCACAGCAATGGTAAAGTGTTGCTGTGGTGATGTTGCTGGGTCCCGATGGGGTGGGGGACAAAAGAGGCAAGCTGTCCCAGGCCAGGTGATTTAAAAGGGCCAGGTGGGCTCCCAAATGCTGTCCCTGCTCCTATGGCAGTGGCTGGAGCCCTGGGCCCTTTACATCACTGCTGGAGTACTGGGCACTGCCGTGCAACACTTCTGGAGGTGGGGGAGGGGGTTGCAGGAAAGGGTGTTGGACGGAGGCTGGAGCTGCCCCCTATGGGAAGACTTTTAAATTTCTTTCACCACTGCACCTCCACCAATCAATCTTCTAGCCCCTGTTTTTGCTGTATCACTTCAGTCCTCAGAGAACCCCTTTGGCCACATGATTTAACTTCTTCCCCAGCCTTGCCATGTGTCCATGCTCTGTGGGGTGCTCTGATTGCTTCAGCCATCTGATTTCACAAAGGAGCTCAATTGCTTTTTTTATGTGCATCCTGAATGAAAGGTAGCTGTATGTCCACCAGCTTCAATGCAGTTTCCCAGTGCCTTGGTAGCTCATAACTTCAGCCCTACCTGAAGGGAACATAATACCGGAAGAAGCAAAATTCCCTCCTCTTCAGAATATCAAAAGTGATATTTTCCACCACTCTTTCTGTTCCTTTGGTGCGGAGGGGCGGCAGGGAGGGGAGGAGAACATCATAAACATGGTGCTATTGCCACTAGGAGCTGGCATAGTTTTCTGTCATAGAATAGCACTACAGGAACAGAGAAAGCCTCATGAGAAAAATAGAGCCTTAAAATTTCCCTTTGTCCTTGGAGGGGGTGTATGAATACATAATTATTTTCTTTGCATCGCTTCAGGTGTGGGGGAGTGAGTGGTAGGGGGCAGGGAAGAACTCACATTAGTGCTAGTGATTCATATGTTACTCCCCATGAGGGTATGAGTGCTATTTCTTTAAAACTACCAGAACACCATGCAGAAAACAGGACCGGGAGGTTTCTAGGCAGAAGTTCCTCAGTGCAGCAGCAAAAGAACAGTGTTACAGCTCATACTGCCTTCATGTAATAAAGTATGCTGTACAGTGACTGCTTCTGTGGTTCTTTGGTTTAGTCACACAACACCCTTCATTGTAAGCAAAACTTAGGGGAGGTGTGGATTACCCTCTGATGTTTAAAAAACTATTGAAATCTATGGTCCTAATTCCATTTTTTCTTATGCCTGTGTGAATCAGGAATATTTGTATTGAAATCAGTGTAATGATGCCTGTTTGAAACCAGTACAAGTGAGAAGTGAAACCTTAGACAGAGATGACATGCATCAACTAATGATCTGTCTGAAAGAAGTAATTGAGAGAAGGATCCAATATAGAATAGAGATTAATAAAACATAAAGGAGATATTTAAATACGCATATTTGAATGAAGAGGAAAGCATCCTAAAATTAGGGAACTTAGGAAGAAATGAAGGGGAGTGGATAGAGGAACTTCCGTGATAATGAATTATTGTGATGGTTCTTTTTCTTTTTCCTGGGCATTTTCACCCATCTCTGATAGACTCTTCAGCTGGATAATCTCACATCTTAGTTACTTCTAAATATACAAATGCTCTATTGTTGAAACTGATGCACAGACAACGTAGTGGTAGCTGGGACTATTTGCATCTCCCTCCAGAGATGTAGATCTTCATTGCTTCACAAACCAAGAAAGAAGATGCTGATGAAGTAAAGATCAAATTTTTGGAAAGCTCTGCTAAGCGCAGGTGAGCAGGCACTGAAAATATACCGTGCAGCACTAACCCCAGTTTTATCCGAACAGCAGCTTTGGCTGTGCAACTAACTGAACGCATAGGTCTGCACTTCAGAGACAGACCTGGCAATCTGCTGCAAAGCTGGCAGGCCACTTAGTTCTCATTCCTCTTGCTCTTAATTTTTTTCTGTCATGCGGAAGCAGTTCAACATCAGATTTTGACACACGCAAGCTATTGTCCCAAAGGATTCATTGAGCAGGCTGTCTTGCAGCTGCAGCATTTTCCACCAGTTAAATTGACAGTTGCCTACTGTGTGGAGTTGCTAGGAGAAGGTGAATAGTCATGATTACAGCATATTCCCTTAATAACAACCTGTAGAGCTCTCTCATTTCTCTTTGGAAGGGATTTATACATGTCTTAGAGTCCTGGCTTAATGTTTGTTCAGTTATGTTGTTAAGAGGCTGGTAGATATTTATTCATTAAAGACCAATTCAGGATCATCTAAAGAGACACAGCTCTGGCATTTAAACAAGCATTCGTTTTTTACAGTGGTGCAGCTGATACTGGCTTCTACCATCTGCTTTCCTATTGCAACCTGCTTCTCCGACCTGCACAGCAAACAAACAAAAAAAATTTTTTTTTCAGGACTGCTAAAGTCATTCACATTTATCCTGCATGACAATAAATTTGAATACATTTTAAGGAAGCTTTTGTGCTTCTGTGCATATCTATACACCAAATGAAATGCCTGGGTAAAGAGCTTGAGCAGTCAGTCAGGGAGTAGTATAGTAGCTGGCTCACATGTATGGAGTAGACTTGTGAGGTCAGAAGAGCTGTTTATACTGCTGTATGCTTAGGGGGAGAAAGGGAGTGAATTTGCCTATCAAAGTGAATAGCGATTCAGCCAGAAGCTTTCCTTAGCTTTGTAATTCTGAAATGTTTTGATAGATGAGAGCTGCTGCTGTATAACGTGTGGATCCTCTGACGTTTGTAGTGGACTAAGGAATGCTTTTACTTGCTGCTGAGCCTGACTATAACTGTATTGCTGTAGGACAATTACCATGGGGTCTAGAGCCACTGAAACAACCCAGGAACTGGAAAGCACCTCTTTAAAGTACCAAATAGGAGGACACGCTGAGAAAATGTGGCAACGGCTCAAAGGAATGTGAGTAGATCCTCTCCTTGTTTTTGTACTGTTTCCTGGAACGGATTTGTTTCTTTTGAATGTGACTAATCAATACAGAGAGAATTATTTTATAAGCAGTAATTAGTATTTAATATCAGAATGACTTGCCTTTGAAAATATATAGTAGATATTAGATTCAGTCACGTTAAGAAATATATGGACAGTAAAATAACTGTTGCCCAAATCCAAATGCATGTAACCTCTTGAACCAGACAACTCACTGCACTGTGACATTATTTTTCCTGTACTATCTTTAGAATCAGCATTTCTAGAGCTATATCGTAATTGTTAGAAATGGTTCCCTTTGGAGCTGGTACTTGTTCCCCTGGAAATGGTGGTCCATTTAGGTAAGTGTATAATTTCAGTACCTTAGACAGCTAGCTGTAATTTGCACTGCTTGGTTGTACAGGTGGAGCAGCTTGTGTTGAGAGGGTCTTTGGTATTCATAGGGATGCTGTATGCTCCCTGTCTTGCATAGCTTTCCTTTTTAAACACTCACCGGCTCATACAGTCACTAACGTAACATCTATAAGACACAGGCAATTTAAATGCTGGAGAATAAATGCATTAGCCAGTGTGTTCCTAAAGCCACAAAACTTCAATAGTGCATTTAGAATGACTATTTCTGTAAAGCTAACGTTACACTCAGATATATATGTTACTTAAATAACAGTTTCTCTCTCCAGTGCTTTGGGAGCAAGGGGCCAGCATTAGCCTTTGGACTGAGAAATCTGAAAGGCTATGCAACAGATGCTATCTAGTGTGTAAATAGCAGAAAGAACATTATTGATTTTAATTTAAAACCTATGGAACATTACAGCATTTAGAGGCTTAGTTGCACTAGAGTCGGAACAGGAAGGTATAAATTAACAGGTTTCCTATGACAGCCTGGTTTTCCTGTGCCTGCTATGGGGATTCATTCTGAGTGGGGGGAGGCATTTTTTTTTTTTTTACCACCTGCTTGTGTTCCTTCAGTGGGAGACAGCTTGAAGTTGTGGTCAGGGTGCTTTAGGAAACCAATTGGCAAAGACACTTGGGTACATGCACTGAATTCTTTGACCACTTTGTCTAACTCTGCATACTTTTGTGAAAAGGCTGGGCCCTGTGAACTCCAGCGAATGCACCAGTGGCAGAGGTGTATCAGCCATGTTTCATGCTGTAACCTCACCTGATGGAGTTTCTATCATTGGAGACCTCCTCCAAGTTTTATAGAGACTTCCATTTGCATAGACTCTAAGTTGGCTTAGTATTTGTAATGTTCTCTGCAATTCAGCCTCCTAGATTAAAACTTTTTTTCAACCATCTCCAGTTAGTAAATTGGGTCCATTTTATTATAACTACTCATTAATAAAGAATATCTTCACTCCATGCCACATATATAGGAAATAGAATTAATTCCTTTGAGAGTATGTAAATCAATGTATGGAGTTCGAATCTGTAAATCACAATATGCCCATATTGTAAATAGCAGCTACTCCATGAACATTGTTCTTACGATAGGACTTGTAAAGCCAAACCACCTATTTATTTCTTTTTGAAACTAAAACTTTTGACAGAGCCAGCCAAACACTTTTCTCAGCCTTTCCTGTGATTTCACTGTCAGATGGGGACCTTACAAAGAATATTGAATAAAGCAAGTTGACAATGTTAATTGTTTCAGGGGAGATCTTTAGAGACAATATTTATGCAAAGTAGGTAATGGTGAGAAACAAGTCTGATCTCAATGTGGAATCCAGGGCTCTGAAGAGGAATTGATAAATTATTTACTAATCAGCTAAGGGAGTTGATTTCTCAACGGGGAAGTACAAGACGGTATCTGTTAAGGGAAAAGAATATAACTCCAAAAATCAAATCCTATCCTCGGTTATTCAGGCATGGTTCTCATTGAGGGCGATGGGAGCTATTCTTGTGAGTCCAGAACAGAACTGTACCGCTGGCAATCACTATCCACTTTCATCAGTTTAAAACTATTGTTTCAATAAGGCTTTTGTTGTCATTTGTGAGGAGAGAAAGAGGATTTCTCTGGCCTGCAAATTGGTTCAAATTCATCTTTGGTTTCCATATGAGCTTTTTTTGTTGTATTTAATGTGGCCAATAATTAGCTCAGTTAGGTTGAATAGCTGCATGCTGCAACTGTATCAATGGCTGGTTGGGTTTTTTTGGTCAACATTTCAAATATAAGCATTATATATGTAGTTCTGCAGATTATTCCAAGATGAAACACCTTAGTTCAGTACAAAACCATTTCCCTTTATCAGTGGGTAGTCTTCTGCAAAACAATATTTTGGTTGTATTAGCAATGCTACTGTTTGATGAAATATTTAAAATGCAAGTCATCAGCCCAGAATAATTGGTTTGGGCACTGGGAATGTGGTGGGATAAAAGGAGCTTTCCTTCCAGGGAACGGAAGAGCTTTGCAGACTGCAGTTACCCTGTTGCCCTAATACACCTGATGTATGATGAAGCCATGGAGACTTAACAAGTTTGAAACCTTTTGTCCTAGGCCCCATCTCCATATGGTCCATGTGGCCCTGGAGTTACCAGGGAGCCGATCAGCAGGCTATGCAGAAAGTGTGCACTTCTGCCTTCCACTCCAAATCTAATTTCATTGCTTGCACATGGAAACGACGGGCAAGGGGCTGGCTTTCTGTGACAGTGGAAAAGAGGCCTAGGTTTGCCCCAGATGAACAATTGCATAATACTTGATGCTCAGTTAATCAGTGATGGAGTGTTTGCAATATCACCTTACTGGAATAGCAGCGTCTTAAGCTGAGTAGCTGTTCTTTGCGTGGAGATGCTTTTTCAAAGTACGAATTCCAAATATGTTGGTAATTCAGGGAGAAGACAAATCAAGCTGGTATCTGTTAGTAAAACAAATAATAAATGATAGCCACATTACTCCTTAAATAATACACTCCTTACACACACTGCACTTATAGTCATCACATCAGAAGCCCCTCACACTGCTGCTAGAGATCAGACGCCCCATCTGGACCACAATTTTGTACAATCATCATATAAAAAGCCCCAAAGCATATATCTTAGTGTTAGGAGCAATTTCCATTGTAAGCTCATACAGGAGAAAGGAATTTATTTGCCTTTCGTGTATGTTTATTTGGCCTCATTGCATTGTGCTAGAACTGATCAATCTGAAAGATTTTTGGGTAGAATTGGATTCAGGTTAGGGTTCATATCTAGCAAAACACTGTAAGGTTATAAACAGAAGAAAGAAGATAATCTGGAAGGTGGATGGATGTGATAAAAATACCTAGGTAGAGAGAATCTCATTGAGTGGCTATCTACATTACTGACAAATGGGATACAAAATTTCAATGTCAATCTAAGTTGCAGCTTCTTTTCTAATGTTAAAAAAATCCCTTTAAATGAAAATAAAAAATCTCATTAGGTAGTCTCAAGGCTTCATTAGAACTAAAGCTTAATGGAATTGAAGTAAAATTAAAGCTGTTACTTGTCAAATGTATTGTGTGACCCGACCAGGAAAAATATAGAAACTTTATAATAATTTATCTAGAATGATATACATTCCATTAATTCCATACAGACACTTACAAAGAGAGATTTTTTTTCCATTTTAAATCATGAACTTGTTCTTTTGATTTCTGAAGGTTAAAGTAAAATGTTGCCGTGTCTGCTGTTAAGGAAGACTTTTTATGTGGACAGTTTTGTAACCCAGTGTTTCTGAAAGTGTTTCACGGAATCACTCTCAGAAACACATTAACTGGCCATCCTGGTTTGTTTATTTACGGGCGCCAAGACCCCGGACCTCGCGGCTCCCATTGACTCCGTTACGTCCTTTGCAGCCAAAGGGAGCAGCGGGAAGTGGTGGCCTGGCTCAGAAAACACAACCCTATTAACGTACCATTTATTGATGCTTAATTGTATTACTTTGTACCCAATAAGGTAACTATTTGACCTCAATTTAAGGATTTTTTTTTCTTTTGATGTCAATGCTCATGTGGAATCCGTGAATCTTTTTTTTTAACTAGTAATGAAGCAAAGAATCCTAGACTTGTACAAATGTTTTTTACTGTATATTTTTTGTCACAAATACAATGTTAAATGGGAAAACGTCCCTTACATAAGCTTATCCTATATTTTTCAAACATTAGTCGTTTACTTCCTTAAAATATATAAATGTATTGGTTCTGCTACATACCATCTAACTCAAGTTATACATTATATCTCCTTGTCTTTCATGGGCTGAATCCTATCTTTTTAATAGAGAAACCATGCAAATGTCTAGGATGGAAATAGGGAACTTTATTGGACCAGATTCTTGGCTCAGGTAGATTGATGTAACTCCACTGAAGTCAAACTGTCCAAAAGAGTTGAAGTCTCTGATTAATATTAATGAGCTCTGCAGCTATTTGGTAGATTGCAATAATCTAGGTTGCCACTGTATTTTTCTATAGGGGACATTGTGCTAGGAAATCTAGTTTGTTTGCTTGCTAGATATTTTTCATTTTTTTAATGAAGTGTGATATAGAGGATCATTTTCAGATGTTAGATGAGTATGAGGTAACCTGTTCACCTCCCTCCCCCCTAATTAGTGCTAAAGTAGAGGATGGTACAGTACTCTATAGCAATAATTCTTGCTTTACAGCTTCTTCTGAAACAATCCATTTATACAGATCAGATAGATTTAGAGAAATGCAAATGATTAAGTTCTTAAATGTTTTTGGCATCCAATTGATCTTATCAGTAAAACAGACTTTGAAATTATTTTTATGAAGGAGAGGGTGCTAGGGGGAATCAAGGCCTAAGTAGCCCATGTCAGCCATGTAAACAACACCTGTGAGCATGTAGGTGCTGCAGGTGGAGGCTCCTTAGCCAATTAGGAAGGCAGCCACTGACTTGTACGATTGGAAGTTGTTTAGATAGGAAGGGGGATCCCCGGATGATGAGAGCTGTCTTTGGTGGGGAATGCCGGATGTAAGCTATTTGGGAACTTCCAGGAAGAAGTTCAGGCTCTTGTATGGGAGGAGCCCTGAGTTGGCTTTGAGGAGACTGGGGGAACCCAGAAGAAAGACTGAGAGCCAGTGGAAGAGAGACAGTTAGGGACCTCTCATGGTTATCTCAGAGAAGAAATCTGCTGGCTGCCTGGTGAGAATCCCAGCTGTTTGGAGCTGGCTGTGGCTGTAGAGCTGAACCACAGAAATAGTGCTAATTCCTGTGAGTCCCTGGAGCTAAGAGCCAGGCATTTAGGGAGGAAGTTGTGGGCCTGGTGTTCAATAAGGGATCAGGGAGCAAAAGAGACCCACAGGGAACAATGTAGGCTCCGTTAGGGGAGCCCTGAGACAGGGGATTCAAGAAACAGGTACTGAAAGAAAAGCCCAATAAGAGGGAACACCAGTTGCTGTTGCATTTGGACTCTCAGTGGGAAAAAGCTTGAGGAGGCCTGTGCTTTGCTAAGAGTGAGAAATACCTGTGAGCTAAGCCTAGGAGAAATGAAAGATCTCTTGTTTACATCATCTGGAATTTTGAGCACTTCAGAGATTGAACTTTAGTGATTTGGCTGGAGAGTGATCCAAAAAGTCCTGGCAAGAGGCATTCAGTCTGCAGGAAGCGCTGTAGCTCAGGGTGCAGTGAAATTGTGCACTGACAAAAAGGGGTGCTCAAAAAGGTGAGTGTACTCCTTAGCAGAAGCCTGATTCAGAATTACCAAAAATGCATGTATAATGATAGACTGTACTATAATATTCAAACTAGGTTTTAAGAATGGACTGAGAGTTACCCCTGCTCCTGTTCCGACTTTCATCTAGCCCCACCTATTGGTAAGATTAGCTCAGGTAGGAAGAAGACTATAAAGCTGACTGCACTATTTCAATTGCTTCTGTTGTTGCCATTCAGTGACGATCACCCACTGTCTAGGTCTGTGTCCAGGATTTAGCATCTAACGACACCTTTAGGAATTTTGGCCTGTAAACCAAATTATATAGTGTGTAAATGAAGTGGTTTGTCATCTACACTGCTGTGTGGTTATTGTGGTTGCCATTACAATTTTCATTCTTCCTGAACATAACCCTGTACAGAATACTCACTGGTACTCTATTGCGTAAGCATCTGAGTACACCACCGGGAAGCCAGAAAATTCTGAGGTTTAATCTGTACCCAGATACTGTCTTGCTGTAAGTATACAGCCTGTGGTGGCTAGCTTCCCAACTGGGCCAACAGACTTGGATGAGCGGTGCCTGTGGTAATGCTCTAAAAATAGGTGCATAGACAGTGATTTAAAATTGTGGCTTCTGCTCTGAAGTTGACTCAATTCCCTAGGCATCAGAGACCAAGCTACAACTTGAAAGCTCTGTCTACACAGCTGTTTACCAAGGGTCACACTCTAAACCCTGAGTCTGTTTCCACAGACTATGAAGACATGCCCTCTTTGGTCTTGGGAAAGATGCTATAAATGATTCTGTTTCCACCTTTGTGAAACAGACTAATACTCGACTTTTAAAGTTATAGCGTAAACCAGTCAGCTGTGATAAAATTCCTGAAAACACAGCACAACTTCCAGGAATATTTATTGCATTAGCTGATATGACAGAAAAGGCAACTTTACCTGGACTGTAAATATCAGCAAGATCAGAATAACCCAGGGGCAGAATAGTTAGTGGTAAAAGAAAGTAGCTGAATGTTCCTGTTTGGAATCTAGACTAAAAAATGGTTAAGGGGACATTTATATTTCCAGTCTTTAAAGGGATTTTTTTTAAAAAAAAAGCCTATTGATAAGAGTTCTTTGTCTTAGTAGTTCTTACGAGAGTTTAAGACGCATAAAATCCTACATCCTGGCTGCTCAAAAAAATGAAACAGGCAGACCTAGCAAAGCAATGGCATAATGTGTACCTGAACCGGCAAATCACAGCAAGTTGGTCTAATTCCAGATCTTTCAACTTTGCCAATATATCTGTTAAAATATTTCATACTGGAGACCAGAAAAATCAGGCTTCTGCTTCTGAAGTAATTTTCTGATAGGACTAATAGCTCTATATAAATGTCCTCTCAAAACACAAATGTCTCAACAAATGACCATCACACCCGGCCAGGAAGTGATATAAATAAAGGAACCAAAGACTCAAATGGGCTTTATCTTTGGTCTTATGTATAGAGCTGATTATACTCATTGTATTGAAGTGTTCATAAACATAATATGCAGCAATTGGCTGGACTCTTCCCAGTAGCTTGTTAGTGCTATCCCTTAAAAGAGATCAGTAGCAGCACTGGTTGAATATCATCCATCACATACATTTTGTGGCAAATTTGGTTGGTTGTTGAATGATTGTTTTCAGCAGTGGAAGTTTTCTTATTTCTAGTGAGACCTGTTGAGACAAGATAGAGTTTCAGGTGAAGCTTAGTAGTGACCATGCATGTTGTCTTTAGTGCAATGATCTTTAACCGGCATAGATCTCAAGGAGGATTTTCTGCCATGTAAGAATGCCTAATCCATTTTCTGTTGTTTGACATTGACTGCAGTTTCTTTGACCCAACCTATTTGCAGAGTTTTGATGCCCCCGGGAAAACATGTAACCTCTATAAATATTATTTTAACATTTAATTAATATGAATTTACCTGATATATAGTGTGTTTGGAGGCAGCTACGTTTGAATAGTTTGCTGCTGGAGTGATTTATGTCAGAAGACACTAAGAAACAAACTGCAATGCAGTATTTATTTATTTTTTGTTCTTTGTTCATACACAGTATTGAAATACTTCATGGTATGTGAGAATTCAAAGGAGGTGACACCATTATGCGTCTCACTGTTTCTTTCTGCAGAGCTAATTGAGGAATCAATACCAAACGCAACTTTTCCAGCACTATTGTGTATTGTTTCAAGTCTTTGTTTTGAATGGTTTGTTTCCTTAGTGACATGTTCTGTCACCTCTCTGATATTTTAAAATTGTTTTTATAAAAAAAGATTGATGACTGAATGACTCTTCTTCCTTCCTATTGTCCATGTATGTGAATTGGTTGAATTTCCTCACCCAGAATATTCTCAGCTGAGACTGTTGAGAGGCAGCCACCCAGATCTCTCAGTCACTGATCTCAGATGGATTTGTTCCTCCCGTTTTGAGAGTTTTGAATTCTTACACCTGTTAGCGGCATCAGTTCAGGTCTTCGTGCACAAATGACAATAAGTGCCACCCCTCTGAACACCATTAGACCTGTGTGGAAAGAGACATTCCCTTTCCATTGGCAACTCTGAAATTTCAGACAAGAAAATCATTCTGACGTGAGATGAAAAATCCACATTTTTAAATTTCCAAAAGAAATATTTATTGAAAAAATTAAAAAGACACATTATTTTGACATATTTAATATGTTTTTCGGGCTCCCCAGTGTGTCTTGGGCTCCAGAAGCCCGCTGGGAAGGGAGGGCATGGGGCTTGGGACTTAAGGCTTCCTGACTACTGTGGGTTGGGAGCTCTGTTCAGGGCAATCCATCTTCTGAGCTCCCCCAAAGTCAGGTAGTCTTGTAGTCCTACTCTGGGGATGAGGATGCTGCAGAGGCGAGTTATTTTCCTATAGAAAAATTGCCCGTGCAACCTGAGTTTTCTGTTACCTTTTGTCAGTCTCAGCAAATAGGCCAAGGGCTGAATGCTTCTCTTTCTCTTCATCTTTTGTTGAGACATTCGTGCTCCCTGGTACAATGAGAGGCCAGTCTCCAGGGCTGTCGAGTTGACCCATGTCTTAACTCAACAATGGTTAACTCTCAGAGAGATGGCAGTTGAGGCGACAAAGGTCTTGATCCTACACACTGTGACCTTTGTCCCTGACTCCATTGTCAGTGAGAGCAGGACCTCTCTCTCTGCTAAGCTTGATTCCAAACACTGCCAAATGCTCCCCACCGCCCACAGTTCTGCAGATATGCACCTCTGTTCTGACTTTCTAGCATCCCCCTTTTCATTTCACTCCTAAGCCTCTTTAGCAGACGCTATTCATGTATGTATTTTGAGCAAATATGGACTAGAATGAGCCAATTAACCTCGTGTACATAAGTGATTATTTTAGGGGGGGCTGTGTGCCTTAAGAACAAGTATTCTTTTTTCTACATAGTCCCTGATTTGAATACAAGAACAGTT
This sequence comes from Pelodiscus sinensis, assembly GCF_049634645.1. Taxonomy (NCBI): domain Eukaryota; kingdom Metazoa; phylum Chordata; order Testudines; family Trionychidae; genus Pelodiscus; species Pelodiscus sinensis. Next base: position 49,321,282 of record NC_134717.1, on the reverse strand, counting down.
AGGAGGCAGGCCTTGGACATACGATCTGGAGCAAGAGCAGTTACATGTGCTGCTTTAGACTGTCCCCTATCATATTGTTTGTGTTGCACTGAAATATGCTGAAGTAAGATTATTTAACTGCTGTCTCTGAGACCTTCATAGAAATAAGCTGGTCCTTTTATGAGCCCATCTCAGGAGGTAAAACTGTAAATAAAGTATATGGCAGGAAATAAATGGGAAATGTAACCTGGAGGAGGCTACGGTGCAACAAAGCAAGAGGAGTACATTAGGTTGCTCTTAATCAAAATGAATAATTGTTACCTTCAAAAGCTGCTTTCTGACTTACGGGCATTTAAAACTGTTTGGAATGTTTCATACTTAACCTTTTGTGCAACTTAAGTACCTACTTTATGGGTAGATCAATTGTACTGTTTGTGAGGAACAGTATGCCTTTGAATTCCATGCCCTTTCTAATGAATTCTAAACAGATTGATTTTAATATTAATTGCTCTTTCTAAAAATACCCTTTTGAAAAAAATCAGTTGGTTACATGCCACAATAAGCCTCTTTTATAAAATGAGCATTTAAACAGATCAGTGATAGGTGCTATTGATTCCCCATCCTACATTAGAAATTAATAAATAGTATTAGTTAAAAACAATTTGTTTTGAAACATTGTGCAATTAATATGAATTGCACAGTGAGAAGTGACTCTGTGTTCATTTGAACTCTGGAACTTGTCTGTTGTTGGCACTGTAGACAAATGAAAGGGCTAATATTGCATGAAAGGGTTAATATTTTGGGGCTGCATATGCTTCTCAACTTAATAATTAGCTTCCTGGCTTTGTAACACCTGTGAGCATTTCATACAATTAATTTGTTGTTGGGTGAGTAATGTCAGACAATTGTTAGCATAATAGATAGCAAAAGATTGATGATAAACTTAAAAACAGTTAATCAGAATTTAAATGTTTATAATGTCAAACAGAGCAGGACCAATAACACTGGGTTTGTACACCAACCTCCTCTCTCTCTCTGCCAATACAGATACTGTCTACTAATGTGTTACTTCTAGCTTTTATTATATCCTTTGGTATGGGTAGGGTAGAGCCCTACCAAATTTGCAGTCCATTTTAGTCAATTTCATAGTCATGGGATTTTAAAAATTCTTAAATGTCATGATAGCTAGGGTCAGGTCTACTTTGGGTGAGGAGCTGGACTCAATGACTTCTTGAGGTCTCTTCCAACCCTATGATTCTACGATTTCAGCTATTTAAATATGAAATTTCACAATGTTGTAATTGTAGGGGTCCCGCCCCCCTCCCCAAAAAAAGAGTTGTAGGAGAGGGAGGGGAGTTGCACAATGTTTCCTTTAATTTTTTCCATTCATGTGCAGAATATATTTTATGTGCACCAAAGCATGTGTGGATGTCTACCACCAATAGAAACACTTGCTGTGGGTGCTCTACTAATCAGCTGTGCAGCACCTGAATCTTGCTGGGGTGCCTGTCCAAGCACACAGCTTGCAGGGAACACTGGATTTGTGATACTGCTACCCTTACTTCTGTGGTGCTGCTGGCTGTAGCGCTACCTTCAGAGCTAGATGGTTGGAGAGTGGCAGCTGCTAGCTGGGAGGCCAGCTCTGAAGGCAGAGCCACTGTGAGCAGCCACGTAGAAGGAAGGATGGCATGTACTGCTACTAGTGGGGAACTGCCTTCAGAACAGCAGCCACTCTTTGGCTGCCCAGCTCTGAAGGCATGCAGAAGTAAGGGTGACAACACAATGACCCTCCATAACCCTGTGACTCACCTACAACTCCCTTTTGTGTCAGGACCTACAATTTGAGAAACATGAAATCTGTATTGTATAGGTAAAAGCACATAAAAGGCCAGATTTCATAGTCTGTGACAATTTTTTTTGCCATGAATTGAAAGCCATGGGGCATGAATGGGGATGCCTCTCCCCAGCACTGTGTATGGATTTTCATCCTCATTGTTACTACTTGGACAAAATTACATAAGGTGCAAAGTGTGGGAAAGAAAACATTAGGATCTGTGTTCCAATATTCTGCTAAAGAAAATCTTCATTTCTGAAAGCCAAGGAATTACAAGTTCCATTCTCTGTTGTTGTTTATCATGCTGGAGTATTGTATTACTTGTATGTGTCCTCTTTAGGACAGTGTACAATCAATGTTACATGAGTGTAGGAACCACAATCCATACCACAGCGGTGGGCAACCTGTGGCCCACATGCAGTTCATTGGTTTCTAAGAGTGGCCCATGTACAGGGTTGCCAGATTCCACTGGCGTCTCTTGGCATCATTTTCTTTCTACTGTTATTACTAAAGTGACACGTGTGAAGTGAGGTGTGTGCTGTTTGCACACAATATAGACCGTGAGAGCCATGCACCTCCTCTGCATGCAATCAAAGTGCTGCTACGATTCAATTGGCACACCCTGCAAATTCTAGGTATGCAAGTGCAGTTATCAAAACTAATCTATTCCACGAGACCGTCCTTAGTTTCAAGAATCTTACAGCCTAGGTTGCCCATTGATGCCCTAGACGTATTGGAGTAGAATTGTTAAAGAAGCCTTTTGACAGCTTTAGTCTCTGTTGGTGTGTATTTGACATGCTTTAGTTGATAAACATTGCCTCCAAAGATCAAATCAACACATATGAGTTACATGACTGACTGATGACTGCATGCCACCTCCTAGAAATCTCTGCAGAAGCTTTCTGGCATGGAATGATAACTCAGAATGTCTTTATCAGTGCAACACGAGCACTTCCCCTTTTTCTGTGTTAAGATGAAGATTCAAGAAGTTGCAGAGTTCTTATATCATGTTGGGACCCATTGTTGCTTATGGAACTTGATGCTTTATGCATTTTATTTTTTTTACCAAGAGCAGAACTGTATTCTCAAGATTTGGAGGTTTTCTTTACCATAGAAAATTGAAAATCAAAAAGAAAAGAAATTTCTTCAATCTGAGACCCAGCTTCAGTGAAGGAAACCTGGAAGGAAAAAGTGAAGTTTTAAAGGCTTGGCATAATATGATAATCCCCCTTAATGAGATGCAACTTTCCATCATCACATGTAGCATCTTCATTGCTGAAATAGACTGGAAATATACAGAATATAGGCTTATAACAATAGTGTAACACCCACAAGTGACAACAGATGTGATCTTTTGTAATGAAACATGTTTCCATTATTTGATAATGTTCAGCATCAAGAGGATCCTCTTGGCACAATAGTGTAATTTTTCTACATTATGCAGGATATATTAACTCCATCTTCAGTGGGTACCTATGCCCTGCTGAACCTGGCAGACTACCATGTGTGGGGCTGCTGCCAGTTTTATAAGTGGGCACGAGTACAGAAACAGCCACATGATGCATCACTTTTGAGAATTAGTAGATGAATCCCTCAAGATGCTGCCTGTGTAGAGCAATTATGTGTATTACCAAAAATGCTTCATGGCCTGGCTGTGTGTTCTGCTCAGTGGTTTTGCCAACTGCATTAATTTAATCCATTCAGTTACCCCATTTGCATGCACTCTAATATCTTTGCTCTTACCTTATGATGCTGTATATAGAAGCTGATGATGTCAAACGTCATGAGTGTGCACTTGAGAGATTGGATGGATTACCACAGTCCTGTGTTCTATTTATTGCTTCAGTGAACCATTATCTCCAGATGATACCTTTGCCAACATGAGAAAAAGCTATTTTAAATGAGTGAAACTAAACTATAAGGGTATGTCTACACTACAAAGTTCGAATTAACTTTGATAGGCGCTACACATACAAACAGCTAGTTCGAACTTAATTCGAACTAGTGGAGCGCTTAATTCGAACTAGGTAAACCTCATTCTACAAGGACTAACGCCTAGTTAGAATTAAGTAGTTCGAATTAAGGGCTGTGTAGCCACTTAATTCGAACTAGTGGGAGGCTAGCCCTCCCCAGCTTTCCCTTGTGGCCACTCTGGGCACCACCAGGGAAACTTGTCTGCCCCCCTCTTGGCCCCAGAGCCCTTAAAGGGGCACGGTCTGGCTACCGTGCCAGGTGCAAGCCTGCCCGTGCCAGGTGCAAGCCTGCCAGCATCCAACCAGCAGACCCTGCACCTGGCACGGCACGAACCAGCCACCCGCTGCCACCCAGCCCTCTGTCTCTTCCCGGGACCAAGCTGGCGGCTCACAGGAGCTTGCCCTGGGCCGCAAGAGGCAGACGCCGGCCCGCCTGGTCTAGTGCGGAGATCGTGGACCTCATCCACGGCCTCTACACTAGGCACAGGAAAGTGGCCGTCTAAGGCAGGATAGCTGTCAGCCAGGCCACCCAGGAGCAGGTTTGCATGAAAATCAAGGTGGTCCAGTGAGACCCCTGACCCTGAGCTTAGAACGGCCGTACTGGGTCAGACCAAAGGTCCATCTAGCCCAGTAGCCTGTCTGCTGACAGCGGCCAACACCAGCTACCCCAGAGGGGATGGACCGAAGACAATGACCAAGCCATTTGTCTTGTGCCATCCATCTCCAGCCTTCCACAAACCTTGGGCAGGGACACCACTCCTACCCCCTGGCTAATACCACTCCATGGACCCAGCCTCCATGTTATAGTTCTAGCCTTCACAGCCTCCTGCAGCAAGGAGTTCCACAGGTTGACTATTTGCTTTGTGAAGAAGAACTTTCTGTTATTAGTTTGAAGCCTGCTACCCATTCCTTTCCTTTGGTGTCCTCCTATTATGGGAACTAATGAAGAACTTTTCTGTATGCACCCTCTCCACCCCACTCGTGCTTTTATAGACCTCTATCATATCCCCCCTCCGTCTCCTCTTTTCTAAGCTGAAAAGTCCCAGTCTCTTTAGCCTCTCTTCATATGGGACCTGTTCCAAACTCCTCATCATTGAAGTTGCCCTCCCCTCTCCCACCCTCTCTCTTCCCCTCTCCCACCTCCTTTTCCCAGTCTCCCCCAGTTTTGTTCAATAAAGACAGATTCTATTTTTGAACACAATTGTCCTTTATTTTGTACATCAGGAAGGGAGGCTAGGGAGGGGTAAGTGGAAGGAGGTGAGGGAGGAATGGTGTACAAGCCCCCGATGGGGAGGACTGGGCTGGCTCTGCGGGCTTCTGGGGTGGAAGCTCTCCTGCAGCCCCCCAATTTCCCCCACTCCCCAGATGGCAGCCTGCGGCAAGTGCAGCCAGTCTGATGGCCGAGTGTTGTGATGTGCCCAGTGTGGGTACTCCGGGCAATCCAAGCCAGGACTGCTTAGCAAGTGGGGCATCCCTGAGTACTGTCTTTCTGGGGTGGGGGTCGGGTCCCTTTAAGCACAGCCCTCGGCTAGGTTGAGACAGCAGCTCCACGCTCTAAGTCCTAATCTGATGCCCTGCCAGCACTGCTTCTGGCCATCCTTAACCTCGGTTCAGGGTCCACTCAATGTGGACATGCTAGTTCGAATTAGCAAAACGCTAATTTGAACTAGTTTTTAGGTCTAGATGCACTAGTTCGAATTAGCTTAGTTCGAATTAACTAATTCGAATTAAGTTAGTTCGAATTAGTGCTGTAGTGAAGACATACCCTAATAGAGTAAAGGTCTAAAGGCATCACTGTGGTTGTTTAGTTTTGCATAATATAGGCTATCAAGCCACAGTTAATAACGTCTACATCAAGTTCATAATTTAAAAGCACTGATGTGGATTTGTTCTTGCACATAACCAGTGTAATTGAAGGTTGCAACAGCATAAAAGTGAGATTAGAACCAGAATTTACAAGTTTACTGTATGATAATATTTTATGAAAGCGCCAGAATTTGGTTTCATTTTATTAGTTAGTGGCTGTTATGATCATTTGGCCACATGGATTACATTTTAATTTTCCAGTTTCTGATGATGTTGATTCCATTCTTACTGATCATTTGGCTGCTCAGCTGATAGAAGAAGAGTGCAAGTGATTTCTTAGAGACTATCTGTTTTCAAAGAAGGGAAATAATTTCACCTTTCTGAGTTTCATTTGGCTGCAGGTAGAAATAACGCGGGAGCTCTACTGGCCTCAGTAAGAGTTTTCTGTGCTCATGTGTCATTTGGGATTATTGCGATTCCTTGGATTTGCATTTTAGGCTCTAGACTTGCCAGTGGATGAGTTGATAGGGACCCAGGCCCACATGGGAGTAATGTTTGCACTGTTTGCCATTCATTTATTTTGAGTAATAATAATTTATATTGACCTCACACTTTTTAGAAACCATGTGGATGTCAAAAAGACAATGTACTATGGTTAGAGGAAAATGTGCCAGGTAGTTCTGAAGCCCTGAAGTGGTATAATTATACTGTTAGGATGATTATAGATATGTAGGGCTGAAGGAACCTTTACGTTTTCAGGTCCAGCTCAGTCTGCCAAGGTATGACCAATGGTTGGATGTTATTTGGAATACATGGGCATCTGGTATAATAGGTGGGGGAAGGCACAACCTTCCCAAACTGCCAGCCTGGCCCCTGCCCACACTCCACCCTCAGAACGCCTAGCGTTGGCGGAGTGTTGTTGCCCCCAGTGCTTGCTCTACCTGCGCCCATGGCTGGGGAGGCTGGGGATGCGTTCCCTCCTCCCTCTCTGTGCATCCAGGGCTGGGGATGCTGCAGCCACCCTCCTCTCCTCCCTGTGGTGGTGGCGGGGCACATGTGATGCACTGCTCTGTCTCCCCATGGTGGATGGGGCAAGGAGACCACTTGGGTCCCATGGGACAGGGCCTCAGCAGAAGGGGTGAGGCTAGGAGTGGAGCTGGGGGCTTGCCTCCTCCGACCCTACCTTCACCAACAGCCCATGTAGGAACACTTTAGTTTTTTCTTCTGTCCACCAAATGCAGTTGAAATAATGACTCATAGTCAAAGATCACTATCTTTACATTTGCTCAGTGCCATGCTAGCTTAATTCAGAACTGTCTTATCAGAAGTTTTTTCCCCATATAAATGGAACAAGGCATTCTGGTACCACTCCCAGATTGTGACTCAGAAGCAGAAAGCAGCAGCTCAAAGTGTTTTTCTCTTCTGTTTCTTTCATAAAAGCATTTACTTCATGTAAAGATTGTGAACAATCGGAGAGAGGGTCTTAATTTAATCTGAAAAGAATTAAATCACACATTCAATGTTTGGAGAAAACATCCTTTACAGGTAAGACATCACAAAAATGTAATGTAATGAGTCTGTCTTCCTCATCCTCCTTTTTTTCCTGTAATAAACATGTTGCATCTGCTGTTTGTTTAGTCACTTCAACATGTGGAAATGTATTCCTGGTACAATTACAAGCACCTTTGACTGACAGAGCAGTAAACTGCTCTGCTGAAGCCAACCATACTGATCCCAGTCACCAATCTTCACTATGCATTCATGAGTATAAGGACTGGGGAATGTCTTGACTGTCTTTCTTTGGTAGCTAACGTACTTCTCACTTAATATAAATCTAACATACTGTGTTGTCACTGCCCGATTTTTTCCCCACAAAGCTCTTAATATTCCAATCGTATTACTAAGTATTCCAAGTGATGGCGCTTGCTCTTGCTCTTGCTCAGACAGGATATTCATTAAAAATGCTGGCTAGTGGTAGCTGTCCTGCTCTTACAAAGCTGCAAATACAATTATCATTTCTACACTGTGTTGCAGGGTACTAGACTGACTCTGTGCTGCAATCCTACTTTGGTGTAACTTTGGCCATCATCCTGTTCTTTTTAGTCTGGCCTCCTGCTCTAGCGTAGTTCACTATGGCAACATTGCTGTGCTATCTGTGATTGTAGCAGAGCAAGCTGCTTCTGAAACATTTAAATAGCTCTTTGTGTTCAAGCAGCGTGAACACTGCAGTGTTTCTGCCACTAATATCCATTGTCCATAGAGAGCAAGAGAGCACACGCACAAGTATCTGACCAGGAACAAGTACTTAATTTTCAATATTTGCACTGATTTGCATCAGAGGTTCTCAACTTTTTTTATTTCTAAGCTTCTGCCCCCGCTTCGCCCCCAACATGCTGTAAAAACTCCACAGCCCACTTGTGCCACAACAGCTGGCCTTCTGCATATAAAAGCCAGGGCCGGAATTAGGGGGTAGTAAGCAGGGCAATTGCCTTTGGTTGCCACAAAGCTCCATTGCTCAGGCTTCAGCTTCAGCCCTGGATGGTGGAACTTCAGCTTTCTACCCTGGGCCACGGTGAGTATAATGCTGGCCCTGGTTGCCCTTCCCAATCCTCCCCCAGACCACCCTGGATGACTGGTTGGAAATCAGTGGTTTCCATGGCTTTTGTAGTGATATCGTATAGGCAAAGCTGTTTCTCTAAACAGTTGACCTCTCGAAATATGAATGGCCTAGTTTTTGCTGGTTTACACCAGTTCCTGGATATTATCATAGGTACGTCTATGGAACAGGAAAAAATAGGACTTATAGGAATTTGGAACACAATATAAATTTAATTTATAGAAATACGGCTGATCTTTGAGATGTGGAGCACATGCTAAAATGAAAATGGTGGCATTTGTTTTAAACAAATTTAGATCAGCTAATTGGGAAAGAAAGCATCAGGTTGACTGAATAGATCTGTCAGTAGAGGTTGATACCAGTAGACATATGTCCAGTGATTCTTAGTGTAGAAGAAGATTGTGAAGATTTAGGGAACTAGAAATGTCAGAGTTAACCTCAGTATTCATTTTTTCAAAAGCTAGTTTCTAGCTTCTTTCACTGAATTGAACCTGGAACATTTAAATTAGTTACTTGACTGTTCAGTTTCATAGATGTTATCTTCCAAATACTACTGATTTAGTTTACTCCCAACACATCTACCTAGTCAGTCATGCCTACACATTTTTCAGTTTTTACAAAGGACTACAGAAGCATCCAAGACATCTGGTGTTGCTTGCATGTACTGCAGGCAAATCATGCTGCAGGTCAGCAACACACTTGTGCAGCTGAGCTGGCTGACCACAGAGGAGGAGTAACTCTTCAACACAAGATGCAATATGGTCCTAGTGGTCTCAGCACAAAGTTGACAGAATGGGATTCATGTGTCCAAATTCTCACTCTTATTTTGACCTAGGGGCCAATCATTTAATCTCTGTGGGCCTCAGCTTTTCTGCTGGTAAAATAGAAATGATAATGTTCACCTCCTACATTTCAGATGTGTTAATACTTCAAAATGCTGGAAAAGTACCATTATGCACAGATTTGCATACATTTATCTTGGAATAGTTTTCTAAGCATTTGGCAATTGCAAATGAAGCACCTGGACTCTGAGGTCTTGATCCTATTTCCATTGTATTCAGTGGGAATCTTTCTTCTGACTAACATAGGCAGTGGATTCAGCCTCGAGTGAAAACTGGATGGAATATCGGATCTGCTAAACAGTGCATCTTATTTCTATCTAGCAGCTGATATGAAGAGGATATAGAATTACTGGTGATGCAGCACCTGTTATTTCAGAGCACTTTAATCACAATAATTGACTGGATATTCGAATGTGTGCAGGATATTGGATGTGTACAATACAGATTGTATTACAATATGATATGAGTAACTAGCAATAGTGACTTCAGGCACTGGGCCTCTTGACTATTGAGATTTATTCGGAAAAACACACAGTAGTATAATAAACAACAAGAAAAGATTGGTTTTGACACAAAGAGGTTATAATGTAGACGTCATATAAAAAAATGTACCTACCAAAACATTTAGGAAGTGAGTGGGGTGTAGTAGTACAGGGGTTATAATGTGACCCTACAGTTATCCAGTAACATGTCCATATCTTGATGACTTCATATGGATTTGTAGTGATAGTACTTCCAAAAACCTAGTTTGACAGGAAACTTAAGAAGATCTTGGTGGGAGCAGTTGTTAATAATTTGCTGGATTGCTTCTGATCTGCATAATAATAGAATCATTATTCCATTTATTAGTCGGCACCGAACGCAGGGGGAAAAAAGATAAGATTAAACTACGCTAAATGTCTTTATCTCAATAAGCTTTGTAAATCTTGATACTTAACAGGAATCTATGTGACTGAAATTCAAGCCTTAAAATCCTATCTTCTGTAAAATGGTTTGAAAAATCTCTGTATACACGAAAAAAGAATCTCTAGCATGGACTGAGCATAATTGAGCTACAATATGCAATTGATGTTAATGCTTATGTAGGGTTTTAACCTTGATGCTGTGCTGAACAGATGTGGAGCTCACTTGAAGCACTTATTACAGTCTCCTCTCTTGTTCTGTGTATTAAAATCCAATCAACTAGACATACTTTCAAAACGTAATAGCAACGGCTTTAAGTAGATCCAAATTAGAAGGAAAAAAAAAAAAACAAGTGAGAGTAAAAGAGTTTCTTGGGCTCATGCTGTGTAAACTCTGTGGGGGCAGGATTCAGCCTTTCGTTCTTTTTTGTAGAGCGCCCATCACAAAGGGGTAATGGTTCTTGACTGGGGCTTCTAAGGCTACAGTATCAACAATGTTTCATAATAATCATCATCCAGTTTCCTTTCATTTTGAATTTAGTGTCCCATGATCTCCACTTGCTAAAGCTTCCAAAGGACAAGACTTTGCAGGGTCAAATTCTGCCCTCAGTTGCCATCCATGTAGCCTAAAAGGGAGAAGATTTTCTCAGGGTCCTCAAGGTGTAGAACAGCTGTAGAATAAAAGTGGGATTGTACATGCGGGTAGGTTCCTTCCATCTGACTCCCTATGGATACTCTGCTGCCTACTGGCCAGACAGAGGGAAATGGGAGCAGATTTAGCTCTTTGCCCATCATGATTATTAATTTGAACCTTTCCCCCTGTTGCTCCATTTTAGCTGAAACCGCCTCCCCCCCCCCATAGCTATATGCTACAGGAACTGCAATATTAGGATGCTATAGATCTGATCGATGTCCTGTTTTAGCATCAGATGGATATTTTCATCATCAGTGAGGCCAAATTGGTTGAGGCCCATTACGATTTTTTTTTGCTTTCCTCATAACATCAGGGACTCTCAGGTTAAATAGGAATAGGACTTACAAATGTAACATTCGAGAGACAAAGTGGGTGGCTGTTGGATCAGTTTCTGCTGATAAAAGAGCCAAAGCTTTCAGGCTTACACAGAGCTCTCCTTCAGGTCTGGGAAATATACTCAGAGTGTCATAGCTAAATAAAAGGTGGAACATAAAGTTTAGCATAACTAGCTAATGCATGTTTCAAGGGACAATGGAAGGTGAAGTGAGCCATTAACATATCTCCAGTGAGGGGCATAAATGGGAGGGAGAGGGTTAGTGAGTTACAGATTTGCTGTAGTAAGGCATAAATCCAGTGTGTCTGTTCATTTTATGATTTTTTTTTAATGTCTAGCAAAGTTATGAATGTAAGTTCCCAAGCTCCTCTTTTGAAAAGTGTTGTGTAGGTTTTCTTTGAGGACAAAGACTGAGAGATCAATAGACGTATGAGGGCTTTCTGTTCCAACTTGCATTTAGCTGTGACACTGAATACATTGTCCAGAACTGAGGAATACGTTGGTCTAATAAGATTACCTCACCCAACTTGTCTCTCTCAAATCTTGGGACCAACTTGGCTGCAGGCGTACTGCATACAAATTTCATATTAGAAATTTAAATATTTTGTTAGTTGCAACCTATGTCCACTATGGAAAGGGCTGCTGATTTGGGAAGGAGGAGCAAAGGGGACAGCTGCCCTGGGCCAGGTGATCTAAAAGGGCCCGGGACTCCCAGCCACCGACACCAGTACCTCATCAGCTCGAGCCCTGGGCCCTTTATATTGCCACAGGAGCCCTGAGTGGTGCATGCCCTGCAACCCTGCTGTTGCTGAAGAGCTGGCTGGAAGAGGCTAAGCCTTCAGCCCCACTCTTCTGCCTGAGGCCTTGCCCCTTCCAAGGGCCCCGGTGCCAGCTCCCTTCAGGGCCCGGCAAAGACTTTTTGTCAGCCCTGAGTATGGGTAAAAGGCCAGCAGGTACTGCAATCAGAAATCAAATACAAGAGATTTACTAGAGGTTTTTGAGCCTACAAGTGAAGGAGAGACATGAAATTGTCAGACTGAAACCTCCTGTGAAGCAAACTGCAGGTACCAAAAAGAGAAGCCCCATAATCCACAAAGGACCCACGTAACTGCCTAGTGGGTGGAGATGGGGAAAATTGTGCCCCTTCCTTGATAGTAAGTAGAATAAAGATGTGGTCAGCCTCTTGTATCTGTCACCCAGTCTTGCCCTCGTTCATTTCGGTGTCAAGCTTGCAGAAGTCTAACAAAGGCAGAATTTCCTACTTTTCTGATGTGTCCATCCCTGAGGTGCTTAAGCACTCTAACCACACTGCCTGTGACTGGACTACAGATACTGTTCATGAAGGAAATAACACTTTTCAAGAGCCCACACTTTAATACGGTCCATTTGGCAGGATTTGGGCAAGTGTGAAATTCTAACCAAAAGAAAGCTGGAAATGGAGAAGACTGAACTGGCTTAGTGCATTGGTCCAGCACAGGGAGCCTTTTAAAAAATATATATATAAACAGAGCAGGAAACGGTAAATGAAATATGTTGGGGAACAGGAGTTATCCATTATTTATGATCAGTGTCCAGGTGGATGAAGTTCCATAGTTCAAACTACCTGGTGTGGTACCATAAAGGTCTTCCTTCAAGTTTCTGGGCAGATGTAGTGTGCTTGGTGACAAATTACTATGCTGCTAGGTTAAGAGGAGGGATTATTTCCTGAAAATGAGTGGGACTACAGGCCGATCATAGGAATAGTGAGATTGGAGGAGTATTAATCGTCCCCTTGGGAAATTCTGTGGGTGGCTGTTGGAGGCAGATGAAAAATAATTTTGCTGCAATCAACATTTTCTCTAGAGAAGATAGTAGGAGTGATGAGAGTATTGATGAACTTTTGAGTCACAGGTTTTAGAAGGCATCTTCAGAAGCTATGTTTCAAAGTATTTGGGAAATGGTTCTCATATGTCAGCAAGAGGGAATGAGTCTAAATTAGTTTAGGGAGGAAGAATGAAGAGGTGTAGGAACAGGAGAGGGAAGAAAAGTTAGTTGAAAGTTTAGGGAAAATGAAGTTTCAAATTTGATTGTAGTCTAACAGTAGGTTTGGATGCAAGTGAGCCAGTTTGGCAGTACAAGGTGAGCTGAGAGAAGTCTGAGCTAATAGCAGGTAAGACCAGGAGTCAGTAATAGGATCAGCTGCTTGTGACACTTTTTTCTAGTGAATGCTTAACCGCCAACTATTGTAAAACAGGCTTTTGCTCTGCTGTGCAGCTTCAGAAACTCACTAGAGCCAGGCAGCTGCCACAACCTTCATTGGAGCAAATCTAATTCCAGAGCAGTTAATGGGAGTTCTTATAATATCTACAGTGAGATAGTCATGAAATGAAAGTTATATGGTGCTGTTTTTAAATGTCCTAGGGAGTTATTTTGTGGCAGGAGATAATTTTTCAGCCAGGCACTGATTCAACTGAAACAAGTTGTGAACGCCATTTCAGTTGATAGAGTTCCAGTGACTGAGACATTCTTATATTGCTGAACGGAAGAGGAACTTTGATGGTGTCATCATCCAAATAGCATCCAGAACTAAATAATGATAGGAAACTTGTAATTTACAGTAATAAAGCTTAAAGGAATGTAATAAAACAATTACAGGCTAAGACATCTTAATGGTAATGTAAAGAGACTGCATTAGAGGCACAAGTGACTTCTGACAGTAAATAAAATTAGTATGTATTTTGTGAAATAAAGATTGGATCCCTATTTGCATCTGTACTTTGTCTTTTAATCAAACTAATCTTGCTTCCACTAAAATTGGATTCATATTCTTATCCTACCATTGTGCCCACAGTGGAAGCAGGCATCCTGCTTATTGCATCAAGGCAGATGGTATTGGTTCTCATACTGACTAACAAGTTGAACTCTTATCTTCTTGGTGTTTATGGTGCATGCTAGACTTTTGGGGACAAACTGACTCTCCTCAACCACCACCTGAATGCTGGCTTTAGGGAAGTGAGGTGCACGGTGATGTTGTGTGACCAATCAAGTCTCCTCTTCAAAGGGGAAGAAATTGAAAGGATGTTATAATGGGCACAGTCTCTCAAACAGACATTCATAAACAGTGCAGGAAAATTCTGAATAGGAAAGAGATGCTCTGAGCACACAGCTTGGCAGTGGTTCAGAAGAATTTTCTTACAGCTCTAATGAGTACACTACCTGCACAAAGAGATACACATTACACTGCCGTCCCCCGTGGGAGTGCCTGGCAGAGTTGTGGCTGAGGGAACATTGAGGAGTTGGAAAGATTAAGCATACACTTAATCAGTAAGCTCCTCTAGCTTTTGGCAAGGGCTTAATTACTCCTTCCCACCTGGTTAGGGAGGCTAATGTCACCGTGGGTACCAACTTTGCACAGTGTTTGTGATCTGGGATCTGGGACAGGGATTGTCACTAGCCTTGCAATGTGTTAAGCAAGTGCTTTTTTGTCTTTTTGCCTCCTTATATTTTGCCCAGTTAGCAGGTCCTGCCCAGGCACCCTGCAAGGAGCTGCATGTAAATTACTGTTGATTCATTGAGACAGTTGCGGCTTGTTAACCTGGTCAAGGAAACAAAGACTTAAATAAGTCAGGGGTTCTCAAACTGGGGGTTGTTACTTCTTAGGGGGGTTGTGAGGTTATTACATGGGATTGTAAGCTGTCACCCTCCATCCCCAAACCCTACTTCTCTTGAGGGGAGGAGAGGGGGGTGTCACACTCAGTGACTTGCTGTGTGAAAGGGGTCACCAGCACAAAAGTCTGAGAACCTCTGGTCAAAATCCTGCAGAAAGAAACCCTGCAGCAAACAGATGTTGGAGGAAGGCCCAAATTGGAGCTCATGTACTCCATGGGAATAATTTACTTTTACCTTTTTAATAAAGCCGGGCCTCACAAACAGAGCCATTTTATGCGGGAGCTAGGTGGGAGCTCAATAAGCTTGCACACCCACCTTTTGTGGACCTGTGTGGATGTGAGATCATTACAGTCTTGCTCTGAATATTAACTTCTGTGTCTCTGAACAGCAATGGTTGCATGTGATAAGCTGTCAGTATGACTCTCTTCCAGATGAACATTCAAGTAGGCGTAAATGCCATGATAAGCATGCTGTTTTCATGTATCTTCAGAAAGTTATCTCCTCTTTTGAGCCTTATATAACTACACTTTACTTTTGGCTGATGAAATGAGAGTATTTAAAGTGTTCTGTATCCAGCTGCATTCAACATATGTTCAAGATTGGAAAAGGTTTCCCTTGAGCATAGTAAGTATTTTTTTGTCTTTGAAATTATCTACTAAACGTGAGCCTGCTACCATTTTTCTCCATTACTAGTCAAGTGAATTCAGAGGCTGTTAAGCAACCATAGAAAACTGAGGTTAAATGCACCAACAGCTATTGAACCTGTGATACAGTGGAAGAAAAACAATTTATGAGTTCTTTCATGTTATACAAGAAAAACAAAAGACAAGAATCATCCATTGGATGCTGTGACATTGCTCACTCAGTCTACCCAGAGTACATCTCAATGGCTGAACATATCTTGATACATATACCTTAGGACAGATAAGGCTTATAAATACATAATATTTATATTCACTTTTGTCTTTTTTCACACAAATTAAACTGTATTGATGGCTCCTAGCAGTAAACATCAGGAAACCTGAAAATATAAAAGCATAGTATAGCTGAAAATTATATCTCAAAAGTTAATATGCTTTAACATTGTGCCTATGGCAACTGGGAGTTGCTTGATTAACCTAAGGTACCGCATGTGTCTTAGTTTCCAGTGCCTTAAATTGTAACTTACTGTTTTCTTTGTAAAAAATATTTTAGAAACATGTGTGCATGTTAATTGTACAATTACTGCACCTGATATGTGGTTAATGAGCCAACCATATCATCTAAACTTTGTGTTTAGATACTTCTATAAATGGTTAGTCAACTAGATGTTGCTTTTTTCCAGTGTCTTGATGGGCTCTTTCTGTCTGTGTTTCGTTCTTGATACTAGTAATGTATGTTATGCTTTATACTTCTCTGTTTTATACCATGTTTGTTTTCCTCTTATGCTTTTTCAGCTGTGTACAGGAATGGAACAAGGTATATTAGATATTTGGTACCGCAAGAAATATCCATGCTTAGGAATTTGAATATTTCGTGGCTCTAGAGCAGTGTTTCTCAAAGTGGTCCACGGACCCACTCTCAGAGAGCTGCTATGGAGCTGCTCCAGTTTGTTTACTTACTGGCTCTGCAGCCACAGAGCTTCGTGGTGCCCATAGGCTGCGGTTCACTGTTTGCAGCCAAGGGGAGCCACAGGAGGCTGAAATGCAATCAGTATTTAACAACACTATGTAACAGTTTCGGATGCAAATAGAACAATATAATATTGGTTGATATTAAGTCAGGAGCATATAATAATTAAGTAGCTTTGTACAATAATCTGTTAAGTATTGATAAATTCAGAAAATGTTTATATTCTAATAAATCCTACAGTCCATTCATAACACTGATTAGGTAGCTAAGAAACCTGAAGATATGTAGTTACCCGTGTTGGGTTAAATTAAAGAAAGGCTTGCTGCTAGACTGCTAGACAGAAAATCTGGTGCATGAAATGCAGCAAATACACTTATGCAAGCAAGTGGGACCAGACGAAAACCCCATCAAACTAAAAACCTCTTGGACCTAAATCCTTCTTTGGATTTAATTATTTTAAATCAAAGTCTCTAAATGTGGTTTTATTGGTTCACTTACCAACAGCAACATGATTGTATGAGAATCTGTACTTCGAAGGGACAGGATGTGTCTGTCTAAGCTTTAAGTGAAGCCCTATGTGAAACTCCAACATAAATGCTGAGATTTTTTTTATGGGTGCCCTTTTCTGTGTAGGCACTTTTCCCACATTGCATTAAGACAGTAGAACTTAGGTAAATAACTCTCAGGTGGTTTAGAAAATCCCAAATAAAACCAATAGTGGAGAAGAAAGATAGATTCCCATCATTACAAATAAAAATTAAATTATAGACTGTCTCTTCAGCTGCTGGTTTAGTGCAGCTGATTTTAAGGAAGTCCACATCTAAAAGAATAAATGCAGGCCTTTGCTCTCTATATCTTCCTGTAACAGTAGTGCACGTGTTCCTCCTTCCTTGGTTCCTGAACTCTTCTTTGAGTTCCTGCAGTTCCTTTAGTTTATCCAGCTGAGCAGTTCACTGTACCTTTTCCAATTCTAATCTATGTTGGACAGGCATTTAACTTCTTTCTCTGAGCTGTCTTCCACTTCTTGTGAAATAATGAGGAGTCCAGCAGCACCTTAAAGACTAACATTTATCTGGGCATAAACTTTCATGGGCAAAAACCCACTTTGTCCCATAGGACTTCTTGTTGTTTTTATGGATACAGACTAACAGGGCTACACCTCTGATTCTTGTGCAATGACACTGATACTGTTTTCTATTCAAGAGAGTTAATATAATTGTTGGCGACTCCTTTTGATCACAACCACTGGCCTAATAAAAATACACTATAAGGGGTTAGGTAATGTCCGAATAAGTTATGGATAGACTCCAGCCCATTAAAATAAGCTCTGCAGGAGAGTATAGAATGGCTCATCACTTCCTAGCAAGCCTAATTATCAGTGCAATCATCATTCATTATCTATCTGCTCCTTGAAATGTGCTAAATATGACTCTAAATGCAGGAAAAAACACACTGGAAAACTAACGAGCACAGGTGTGCAATTAACACAGGAAACAGGCATGATTGTTTAAGTCTAAGGACTGGGAAGGGAAAAAAAACCCACTATTCCATGGAAGCTGTGTACTGTAAGGATTGAAAGAAGTAAGGTGATGAGAAGTAAAATAGTTTACTTAGACTTTATTGTAACCTATGTCACAAAATTTCCGTCATTTCCAGTCCCCATCTGCTTGTAGGTTTTTTTTCCCACCACTTGGAATGGTATCTCTGGACTCTGCCAAAATAAGGATTATATTCTACAAACCAAGCTGCAGGGTCTTTTACCTTGTTTTAGTTAATTAATTAGTAATTGGCTATAAATAAATGCGAACAGGTGTACTCTTTTAACCAGCTATGTCTACATCCTTTCTGTATTGTGACCCTTACAGGTGAACAATTAGACAGGTCAAATTCAGAGTTGGTGAAATGTAAATATATCCATTTCTCTAAAGGTAATTTACCTATATAGAAAGCTCTGCCACACATCACCACAGCACACCATTTGCAGTGAGGACTAGTAAAGGTGTGATATTCTATGCTCTTAGGGTGTGTCTAGACTACATGGCTCTGTCGACGGAGCCACGTAAATTAGTTTATTCGGCATAGTCAAAGAAGTGGGGATTTAAATAATCCCCGCTTCATCAAAATAAACATGGCCTCCGCGCTGTGCTGATGATCAGCTGATCCGGCACAGCAGGGCAGTCTAGATGCGGTGCTGTCAACAAGGGAAGCTTTTGTCGACTGCTCTGGTATGCCTCGTGAAACGAGATTTACCGGAGTGGGCAACAAAGACTTCCTTTGTCAACCGCGCTGTGTCTAGACACACCCTTATTGTTCAACACTTTTACAAAACTATGATAACTCTTGCACAAGTATGCCTCGTGAGGCATCATTTAAAAACTCATAATTCACTGATCATTATTGTCCTGGTAAAATGTGTGGCAAGACTGTATATAAAGTTCTAAGATTTTACTGTATGTAATTGCTGAGACATGCTTCAATATCAGAAAAACAAGCATGAACCAGTTCCTCAGAGACAAAAGGCACATTGAAGTCTCAGACAAATGTCAACAAAATCAGATAGATTATTACTTGATTATGCAGCTATTCTTAGTCAGGAAAAAGGGTGTGAGCACAACATTTATGAAGTGGCACTGGAACAGCTGGGGATTCCCATGTAAACAGACTAGCAGTTGCCTGAACCCCAGCTGGACATGACTCTCAGGGTATGTCTACCCTGCCACCCTAGTTCGAACTAGGGTGGCTAATGTAGGCATTCGAACTTGCAAATGATGCCCAGATTTAAATATCCCGGGCTTTATTTGCATGTTCCCGGGCACCGCCATTTTTAAATGCCCCGTAGTTCGAACTCCCTGTCCATGGCTACTCGCGGCATGGACTAGGTAGTTCAAATTAAAGCTCCTAACTCGAACTACCATTATTCCTCCTGCAAGTGAGGACATTATAGAAGAACTAGTTGTAGAGAACAACCTTAGTTTGAGTGTTCATGAGATAATTCAGTTTAAACTAAATCAAATAAATGAATACAGATCTGCAACAAACATCCTTGATTTCAAAAGAGCTAACGTTAAAAAATTAAGAGAATTAGGGTAGTGGACTGGAGTGAAGAACTCAAGGAGAACCAAGCAAACAGAATTAAAATAAATGATAAAAGGTTCTATAGACATATAAATAAGGAAACCAAGAAATAAGTGGGACCACTAAGCATGGAGGAGAGGGTGGAGATGAAAGGTTATTTAGGCATGGCCCAACACCAGAACAAATACTTTGCTTCAGTTTTTTATGAGGACAATGAAGAGGTTAGGGCTCGTAGCAGGGTAACTACTGGCAATGAGGATAGAGAAATAGAAATGATTACATTTTAGGCAACAGTCAAACTCAAACAACTTAATGGAACTAAAACAGCAGAAGTCCAGATAATCTCCATGCAAGGAACTGGCTTATGAAATTGTAAGTCCAATAGCAAGGATTTTTAATGAATCGGTGAACTCTGGGGTTATACCATATGACTAGAGAATTGCCAATATAGTTCCTATTTTTAAGGGGGGGGGAGGGAGAAATGATTTGGAAAACTACAGGCCTGTTAGTTTGACCTCAATTGTAGGCAAAGTCGTGGAACAAATTTTGAAAGATAAAGTAGTTAAGGAAATGGATGTGAATGGTAATTGGGATAACATTCACCATGGTTTTACAGAAGACAGATTGTGCCAGATCAACCTGGTCTCTTTCTTTGAGGAGATAACTGATTTTTGAAGACAAAAGGAAACAAGTAGATCCAATATATCTGGATTTCAGTAAGGCTGGTAAATATAAGACACACTTTTTCCAGTGTGGGACTGGGGATTTCCTGATGTCACTCTGCTGTGCAATTCCAGGAGGTGCTGGCTGAAGTGTTGTTGCAATATTGTTGGGAGTAATTTCCGAGCTGGAGGCTGTGTGTGAGCAGGCTGGAAATGGATGTTCTCACAATGTAAGAGGCACTCCAGGTTGGAGAACTCAGGGGAAACAGCTGTTTGTTGGTCCAGATTGTGTGTGGGAGGGAGGGATGGATGAATGGGGGACATGTGAGCAGAGGTTCAGCCCTTCTTGGGATTGAGGGGACAGACCAGTGGCCTAGCCCCATTAACACCTTCCATCTAACTTTTCTATGCTGCTGCTTTGGTTTGTTTTCGGATAAAACAAAACAGCATTCCAATACAGCCTGGAGCTTTAGAATGAATATTATATTGTCTCTAATAGCCAGATGATTCTGAGCTTAGGAAAAGCTTTTCTTTGACTTGTAATAGTTTTACACAGGGAAATTAAATAAGTGGATATTCTGCACATTTGCTTTTCACGTTAGACTCCTGAGTGTTTGTCCTTTGTAAACTTCAAAAATGGCATGAAATGATAAAGAAAATAGCCTTTCTAAAATACATTAATTATGCATTAGAGTAAATATATGAGTGGGAAGACTTTTGAATAGTTGCTATGTGCCTACATAATTTTGCAGAATGAAAGAATAGTCATGTCTTTGACTATTACTCGTGGCAACCTGTGAAAGGGTGGCTTTTGAAATTACAGCATTATTTCCGTTCTCATGCTCCATGCTGTAGGGCAAAGAGTCTTTTATTTTCCTGCATAGGTGGCTGTAACAAAAAAGGTGTTTTTATGGTATCAATTTAGATTATAATGCTGCTTATCTTGAAATGTTGCACCATGCTAACAAGAGAGTGCAACCTGTTTTGTCCATTTTCTAACGTTTGAACATTTTGATTCTAAATCACATTTACTGGGCTCACATGCTACTTAAACAAGTATATGGGAAAGAAGCAGAGAGGGGGAGAGAGAAGAGCCCATTGCAATAATAGGAAGATATATGAATTGGGCCCCACCAAATTAATGGCTGCGATGTCACAGACCATGAAATCTGGTCTCTCCTGTGAAATCTGGGGTTTTGTGGGGGGGTTTATCCTACACGATACAGATTTCTCAGGGGAACCAGTGTTTCTCAAACTGGGGTCCTTATCCAAAAGGGGGTTGTGTAGTGATCATGAAATTATTGTAGGGGAAACACAATATCACCACCCTTAATTCTGCACTGCTGCTTTCAGAGATGGTCATCTGGAAACTGGAGGCTGCTGGCTGAAGGCAGCAGTGCAGAAGTAAGGGCAGCAATACCATACCATTCCATCCTTACTTCTGTGCTGCTATTGGCAGTGGCAGTGCCTTCACTGCTGATCCTCAGCCAAACAGTCACCACTCTCTGGCCACCCAGCTCTGAAGGCAGCACAAAAGTTGCAATATTGAAACCTTCCTACAATAACCTTGTGATTTCCTCCCATCCCCGCAAAACTCCCTTTTTGGTCAGGAGGCTAGCAGTTACATCGTGAAATCTTAGATTTAAATATCCGAAATCATGAAATGTACTATTTTAAAAATCCCATGACTGTGAAATTTACCAAAATGGACTATGATTTTGGTAGGGCCCTAAACGTGAGTAAAGAGTGGGCAGAGCATTTACCAAAAATGCAGACATACAGTCCCAAATCTATCAAGTACCCCAAAATCAGCTCGAAGGTGAAATCTTGATTGTCAGAACACAATGGCAAAACTCCCATTGACTTCATTGATTTCCCCCGGGGTAAGTAGACGCAACTTCATCAAAATTGGAGTTACACCAGGCCTGGATTTGTTCTGAGTTTTAGGAAAACATTTTCAGGTACTTTTTCATGAACTCAAGTTTGGAAACTGTGGCTTTGATTAGTCCAATTCTCAATGGTCAGAAAAATATGCTCTTTCAGATCAAAATATTATATCCCTCCCAAGCCTATGAACTGTAATCTATTATGTTTTCACTAAACTGATGCGAATCTGCTCACCAACGGCATGTTTGGGTGTTGAGTTGTTCATTTAGGACCCAATTTCAAGTCCATCGAAATAAAAATGTTCACTCCAGTTGGCATGTGATCAAGACCTTAGAACCAGATTTCCCTAAATTTTGCTGTAATTTTATCTTAGCATGAATCTGAGAAGACAGCATGCATCTTTATCCTCCAGTATTCTGTGTAGCATAGAATGCAAATCAAGCAGAATATTATCTGGTTCGTGATAACCAGACACTTGCATTATAAGCAGTTACCAACATGTGATGTTACCCTATCCACTACCTCAGCCATTCTCAAGGTACTTTTCTATTTCAAAATCGTATTGTTTATAAGGGCATGAAATATTCTGAAACTATAGTTCATTAAGCCAGTATGGTTAAATACAGTGCCCTCCTGCTGGAGCAAGATCTTTCAGTTTCTCTTGCTAGTCTGTATATGCATTACAGTCTCAGAATAAACAGCTGGGATATCACAGATGGAGGTCTGCCAGCATAGTGGCAGAACTAAAACTTTACTTTGCCTACATAGCTCATGTAATATTCATCAAGACGTATTATGCAGACTCAAAATCTGTCAATGACATGAGCAATAAAGTGATAGGAACCACCCGCATCACTCGTGATGTTCTAGGATCAAAGTACCAGTAGGATGTTGCAGCAGCATGCCAAAAGGTGTGGGTTTTGGAGCAGAGCCAAAACTTTGAGGATAAAATAATGTCCTCCTAATGCCTCTTGTCCCTTGAAATGAAGTTCTCAAAGGTTTTGTTGAAGGACACTGACATATTTATGAAAGTGGCCATTGAAAAATGATAAGAGGTGCAGATGATAAAATCAATATGAGGCAAGTGAAACTGATAGCTAAGCAGAAGGGAAAAGAGGAGTATTCCAAGAATTTCACTGCAGAAGCAAAAAGCAAGCTCATACTTAAAGGGCAGCAGTCATCTATTACCCAAAAGCAGCACTGAAATGAAAAGGGAAATAGGCTTTTGAAACAAAAGATGCAGTTAAAAATAAGACCATCCTACTCTTCTAAAGTACTTTTAATCAGTAGATCTTCAAACACCTTACGAAGGAGTTCAGTATCACTATCCCCATTTTAAGAGATGTGGAAACTCAGAGACAGAGGTGAAGTGACTTGACAACAGGCTAGCCTCCCATGTCTCAGTTCAGTGTGATGTCCAGTTGACACTATTTCCAGTTTGAGGTGAGAAAAGTCAGGATAGCTAATCCTGTTAGCTTCCTGGAAAAGCAGCTTGTATTTGGTAGCAAAAGTGGGAGAAGTATCTAACTTCCACCACTGGTGCAGCTCAGGCATCCAAGTTTGGGTGTAATGTTAATAATAAAAGGTGGAATCGTTGTGAAGCTAAAATACAAGCACTTTCACATTCGGGTGAGAAGTATGTGTGTTAGTTACATTCAGGATGTCATCACTGTTCTTACTTGACCAGTCTTTCCAGATTGTGAGGCGGATGGTTTCCAAACACAGTTTCTCTAATGATGGTGAAAATGACTGTCCCATTTACACCAGTAACCAAATTGTATTTAATGCTGGTTTAGCTGGAACTGAAGAATGACTCCCTGCTGCTGATTTCTGGTAATATGTATATAG
This sequence comes from Pelodiscus sinensis, assembly GCF_049634645.1. Classification (NCBI taxonomy): domain Eukaryota; kingdom Metazoa; phylum Chordata; order Testudines; family Trionychidae; genus Pelodiscus; species Pelodiscus sinensis. The sequence continues at coordinate 49,297,570 of NC_134717.1, read as the reverse complement.
CTTTTCATCTTCTAATATCAAAGACCTTTACCGAGGAAGTTCAGTTATTATTTTCCCCATTTTTGAGGGGGAGGGGAATTAAGGCACAGGGGAGATGTGACTAGCCCAGTGTCACCCAGAAGGTCACTCGTAAATCACAGTTATATTGGTCTAGACAGACTTTTAGATGTGAAGATTTTTCTTTTTTTTCCTGCCAAACTGCTTGAAATGAGAGGACTGGATAACTATGTTTGGGTATGTCTACACTACAGCACTAATTCGAACTAACTTAATTCGAATTAGTTAATTCGAACTAAGATAATTCGAACTAGTGCATCTAGACCTAAAAACTAGTTCAAATTAGCGTTTTGCTAATTCGAACTAGCATGTCCCACATTGAGTGGACCCTGAACCGAGGTTAAGGATGGCCGGAAGCAGTGCCGGCAGGGCATCAGATTAGGACTTAGAGCTGTCTCAGGCTAGCCGAGGGCTATGCTTAAAGGGTCCCGACCCCCACCCCGGACAGACAGTTCTCAGGGGTGCCCCGCTTGCAAAGCAGTCCTGGCTTGGAGTGCCCGGACTACCCACACTAGGCACATCACAACACTTGGCCATCAGCCCGGCTGCACTTGCCGCAGGCTGCCATCTGGGGAGAGGGGGCAATTGGGGGGCTGCAGGAGAGCTTCCACCCCCAGAAGCCCGCAGAGCCAGCCCAGTCCTCCCCATAGGGGGCTCGTACCCCATTCCTCCCTCACCTCCTTCCACTTACCCTTCCCTAGCCCCCCTTCCTGATGTACAAAATAAAGGACAATTGTGTTCAAAAATAGAATCTGTCTTTATTGAACAAAACTGGGGGAGACTGGGAAAAGGAGGTGGGAGAGGGGAAGAGAGAGGCTGGGAGAGGGGAGGGCAACTACAATGATGAGGGGTTGGGAACAGGTCCCATATGAAGAGAGGCTAAAGAGACTGGGACTTTTCAGCTTAGAAAAGAGGAGACGGAGGGGGGACAGGATAGAGGTCTCTAAAAGCAGGAGTTGGGTGGAGAGGGTGCATACAGAAAAGTTCTTCATTAGTTCCCATAAAGAAGGACTAGAGGACACCAAAGGAAAGGAATGGGTAGCAGGCTTCAAACTAGGAAGAGAAAGTTGTTCTTCACAAAGCAAAGAGTCAACCTGTGGAACTCCTTGCTGCAGGAGGCTGTGAATGCTAGAACTGGAACAGAGTTTAAAGGGAAGTGAGATCAAGTCATGGAGGTTGGGTCCATGGAGTGGTATTAGCCAGGGGGTAGGAGTGGTGTCCCTGCCCAAGGTTTGTGGAAGGCTGGAGAGGGATGGCACGAGACAAATGGCTTGGTCACTGTCTTTGGTCCATCCCCTCCAGGGTCCCTAGGGTTGGCCGCTGTCGGCAGAAAGGCTACTGGGCTAGATGGACCTTTGGTCTGACCCAGGACGGCCATTGTAAGCTCAGGGCTCAGGGTCGGGGGTCTCACTGGACCCCCTTGATTTTCATGCACACCTGCTCCTGGGTGTCCAGGTTGGCAGCTCTCCTGCCCTAGCCGGCCACTTTCCTGTGCCTAGTGCGGAGATCGTGGACAAGGTCCACGATGTCCGCACTAGCCCAGGCGGGTGCCTGCCTCTTGCGGTCCCGGGCAAGCTCCCGGGAGCCGCCAGCCTGGTCCCAGGAAGAGGGGGAGGGCTGGGGGGCATCAGGTGGGTTGCTCGATCCGTGCCAGGTGCAGGGTCTGCTGGCTGGGTGCTGGCAGGCTTGCACCTGTCACGGGCACCGTAGCCAGCCCATGCCCCTTTAAGGCGTCCGGGGCCGGGAGGGGAGCAGACGAGTTTCCCTGGTGTTGACCAGAGTGGCCACCAGGGAAAGCTGGGGAGGGCTAGCCTTCCACTAGTTCGAATTAAGGGGCTACACACCCCTTAATTCGAACTAGCTAGTTCGAACTAGGCTTAATCCTCGTGGAATGAGGATTACCTAGTTCAAACTAAGCGCTCCGTTAGTTCGAATTAAATTCGAACTAATGGAGCGCTAGTGTAGCGCCTATGAAAGTTAGTTCGAACTAACGTCCGTTAGTTCAAACTAACTTTGTAGTGTAGACATACCCTTTGTGAGGATACCGCATGTCAAGAGTTCTGAGGGCAGTGATACATCCTGCTCCATGGTTATGGAAAACAGTTGAATAATTCTGGGTCACTAGTGGTGCAACATTCCTGTGCTGTGATTGGCAGAGGCTTTTCCATTTCAGTATACTTGACACACAGTCATTCTCTCTTAGGGCTATGTGAGGAACCAGACTAAACACACATTTTCCCCATGAGAGCTAGAACATCTCTAAGTGTGATATTAGTTCCTTCCCCATCTTTAGAAAATAAAGCATTTTTTAGAAAGAAAATTAGAGTTTCTAAAGACTATGATTCCTGTTGTTTTTAAATCTCTGCCTTATTACCAGAAGTAAAGTGATTTTCACTAGAATGTTTCGTATTCCTAATTTTCTGTTTTTCATAATTCATCTTTATTATATTTCTGTTGGGCTTACACCTTTCTCCATGGCTACTCTTTTTTAACATGGTATTTTTAGGGGGAGAAAAAACAGCCATAGTCAAGACGAGCTTGTACCTCTTTTACTTCTCCTTAAGTGATACATTTATGTGGAATGCTACACAGAATCATACAGTTTCAGTGGTACATACAGTCTCATTCTTTAAAACACTTCCGGGGGTGGTAAAAGACTAATATGTGAGTTCACATATCTAATCTGGTCTTTAATTATCCATTTCTCCACTGCATTGCTCTAAGTGTGAAAAATTCTGTAGTTAAATGACACTTTACAGACAAGCAGTGTGGGCACAGGCATTTGCTTATACAGAGTTCTCACAAGTCAGTGAGAAACCCAGTTTCTTAAATGTCCCAACTGCTTTGTGAGAGAGGCTGATAAGTGAGCAATTATATTTTTAGTACCTGTCATGTAGTCATTAATTATAAAATGATTATTTCATTTTACCCACTATTCAAATGCCTAAAGTTCATGTGATGAAGAAAGAACTTGCAGAAGAAAGACTCACATTCCAGACCAAATCAAAATCAATGTACCCTTAATTTCCCAAGACAATCTTTAAAATCTTGCAGATTTCATCTGATATATATTGTGGTGTTAGCTGAGAATGTTTAGAGCTGCCACTAGGGGATATGAAACAAGGGCATAAAAGTGGGTGTAAACAGGATATTTAGCCAGTCTTGTGTTCACCCCAGTTATGGTGCACTTGACCTCTGTAATCTCTACAACATTAAGGGTTACTTCAAACATTATAACTTTACATTATAACTTGTGTCCAAGAGTTTTAAACATGTTGCCTGAGGAGCTCACTGAGCTGTTAATGGTGCCCCCAAGAAGTCTTGGAACACTGGGATAGCTTCAAAGATGGGAAGAAAGCTGATTGTATGCCAGTTTTTAAAAAGGGTAAATGGGATGATCCAGATAATTATAGGACTGTCAGTCTGACATCCATCCCAGGCAAGATAATGGGGTGGCTGATCCAGGACTGATTAATAAAGAATTAAAGGAAAATAATATATAATTAATTCCAATTGACATAGTTTTATGGAAAATAAATCCTGTCATATTAACTTGAGGTAATTTAAAAATGATATCACAAGTTTGGTTAATAAAGGTAATAGTATTGCTATAATATACTTCAACTTCTTTGAGGCACTTAGCTTGGTACTATATTCTATATTTTTATTTAAAAAATTAGGAAGATTAAAGTGACACATCTTAAATGGATTAAAAAAAGGCTAACTTCTAGATCACAATGCAGTTGTAAACAGGTAAACATTATTGAGCAGATGTGTTCCTAGTGAAGTCCTACAGGGATTCATTCTTGGCCTTGTGCTCCTTGGTATTTTCATTAATGACCTGGGAGAAAACAAACATAAAAGCATCACTGATAAAGTTTGGAGGTTACCACAAAAATCAGGGTAGTGGTAGATACTGAAGAATACATGTGATTGATAGATCTTTCTAGTCTCCTTAGTAAGCTGGGCTCAGGCAAACAATATACATTTTAGTATGTCTAAATGTAATTGTATTCCTCTGGGAACAAAGAATGTAGGCTGTACTTATAGGAAGGGGGAATCTATCTTGGGAAACTGATCTGAAAAAGTCCAGAGTCTTAATGGATAGTCAGCTGATCATGAGTGCCCAGTGTGTTCTGTGGCCAAAAGGGCAAATGTGATCCTTGGATGAATAAACTGGAATCTCAAGTAGGAGTTGAAAAGTTGTACCTCTGTACCTCTTGTATTTGTACCTCTGTATTTGGCAATTAGGACAGCTGCTGGACTGCTACATCCTCAACAGCTCAAGAAGGATGTTGATAAATTGGAGATAGTTCAGTGAAGAGCTATGAGACTCATGAAAGGATTAGAAAACCTGTGTTGTAGGGTACATCTAGACTACATGCTTATTTCTAAGGAAGCTTTTTTGAAAGACTCTTTCAAAAAAGCTTCTTTTGAAAGAGATCATCCAGACAGACACAACTTTTCGAAAGAGAGCACCTAGACAATCTAGATGCTGTCTTTCGAAAAAGCCCTGTTTGTGGTCCAGAATTCCTTTTTTCGAAAGAGCTATTTTGAAAAAAGGTATTCTTCCTCATAAATGAGGTTTACCGCTGTTGAAAAAACTGCCATGTTCTTTCGATTTAATTTCGAAAGACCGCAGCGGCAGTCTATATTTTGTAAAAACCATGTAGTCTAGACATAGCCATAGTGATAGATTCAGGGAACTTTGTCTGTTTAGCTTAGCAAAGAGAAGGTTAATGGGTGACTTAATTACAGTCTGTAAATACCTACATGAAGAACAAGTATTATTTGTTCTAGTATTTTAGTATTTAATAATGGCCCATCAGTCTAGCAGGCAGACACATAGCACAAAGGCTAAAGGTGAAGCTGGACCAATTCAGACTGAAATATGGAGGATGCTTTAAATAATGAGTGGAATTAACTATTGGAACAATTTACCAAGGATTGTGGTGGTTTCACAATCACTTATAATTTTAAAATCAAGATTGGATGCTTTTCAGAAAGGCATGCTCTAGGAATTATTTTGGGGGAAATTATTTGGCCTATAGTTACACTGGAAGTCAGACTAGATTGTCCCAGTAGTCTCTTCTCACCACGGAATCCAGGCATCTGTGAAACTGTCAGTCTAACAGATGGGTTAATTTACTTGAACTTTATTAAACTTACACAGTAAAGTTCCAGCACTAAGCTTCAGGGATTTTGGGAAAGGGATAAGAAATTAGAGCTCTGTCTGTCGGCCTCCATGCTTAATTAATTATGCAATCTGAATCATTTACATAATCTACCTGTTTCTCCTCTACATTGATCTAAATGAACCTCTACAAAAACACACTGTAACATTAAAAATGCCTCAGGTTCAGCCTGACCATTATGCATATGGGAAGTGCATAATAATTCCCTTGTGTGGTCCGTGTAAGGACCAGTGGAAGTCTAGTCCCTGCTCCCTTCCTACTGGCCCGGGGCCACAATGTGCACCAAAGAGAACAATGAGGGCTGGGACCATGGTCCTTTAAGCAGAAACAGTGCAGGAACAGGCTGTAGTCACAGGAGTGGCCCTAGACCAGCTGCCAGCAACTGGCACCCTAGGAGAAATGCACGATCAATGCGTGATCGGCACCCCTGCCTCCAAAGCCCTCAAGGGCCATTTTTCTTGGTGCCCTGTATTGACGGGCCGCCACTGGTCCAGGGAATGCACTTGCTGGGTGCATTCTCCCTATGCAGTGGGGAGTATCTTGTAATTGGCATGAGTGACTGCTGCTCATGGGATCCATGGCTGTGCATGACAAGTGCTATCAAGCCCATTATTTGTAGTTCAAACCAGAGGACTGCTAGAGTCTTAGATGTTATGAGTGATGTACTGTGCACCCTTCCTATTATCTTCCTGAAATAACAACAAAGAAAGCCCACATTATTTAGGCTTTTGAATGTCTTCTACTTTAGTTATATTTCTTTAAAAAAAATGTGAAATCTTACTATTTCTTTCAGCTTCATATTTATTTTCTTATGCAGCTGCTCAGCAATGTTAACATAATGCTGCTCTAATTGGGTAGCTATAATTGCCAAAGTATAGTTTTATGGAAAGTCTTGTTTTTTGTTTTTAGACTCAACATACCAAAACACACCACACACATACAATGACATTAAAAGGGATCAATCCAATTTACTCTTAATCTGATCTAACTGTAGAAGATTTTCATTTCCCCAGTAATATGGTTTATTTTATTTTAAAATATTTTCCTGAGTTAGCTGGCATATTATTTCATTTCATGAGCCAAGAATGCATATTCATGTGGGTATAGTCTTGCCTTTTGGCCCCTAGGCTAACAGAGTCTGGATGTGATGCAGCAGTAAAATGTCCAACCCTTGTTTCCACTCACGGAAAATTCTCTAGCTTGTTCCCATTCATGGATCATATGGTTAACGTTTTGCATCTTTGGTTCAGGCTGGTCGCCATGTGCTCCCACCACTACTTTATCTACTTTACACCAAACTCCAGATCATTCAACTTCATCTCATGGTTGAAATAATTGCTAAACAGAAGTATTGTTCCTATTACAAATGGACCTGAACCAAAGCTTTGGATCTGAATACCAACAGATTCTGGATATGAAATTCCCAAACTTTGCAGATGAACCCCAAAGCCCAGACTCAAACATCCCTGGAAATTCAGATGTGGATAAAAACTTGACATTTTGGACCCTCTCTAACTGCAACTTTATTTGTAAGGGAATCTGGGGCAGGAAGAAACACGGCTGAATGAGATAAAATAATATGAATCCTCTGACATGCACTAAGCTTTGCAGCCAATCAGTTTTCTACCACACAATGGCTAGAAACAAGTCTTTGGTTGAAAGTAATATTCAGAGCAGGAGCTGCTATCATGGTCATTATCTACATTGGCAGTTTTAGGGAAATTTCTAATTGTAGTATGAGTAATAATGTCATAATGGAAGCACTAATGTAGAAAGCTCTAACATCTCTTAACCATTGAATCAACTAACCATGCTTCAGAGATGTTGCCTAACACTGAGAGCAGATACCATGCTAAATAGTGTGCTAAATCACATTGTGATGAAAACAAGGATTGGCTTACACTAATTTTCTGATCTTTGAGCTACACTGGTACTAATGACTGGCTACATGGTCCTGGCTATCTAATTTCTCTGTGCCTCATGTTTTCTATCTGTAAAAGAGTATACTACCTGCCTCAAGAAACCTTTAGAGGAGTATTTAAACTCTTTAGCTCCTTAGCTAAATGGCACTATACAGGTGCACCTTATTTTGGTATCTCTAAGTGAAAGCAAAGAAAGCCTTATGCTGAAAGTTCTACTAAGATCACAGAACATGCATCTTCCAGTAACTTCCTTGCAAGACTCAATCAAATCCTTTCGTCTGAAAGAATGGGGAATGGGTCATGCCTAACCTGAGCCCATGGGTGTACCTTCTCTATAAAGATGTTCTAGTTAGTTAAGGAGAGTGAACAATTTGCTACAAATAACTAGTGATGTCATTAAAGCAGAGTGAACAATTTGCTACAAATGACTAGTGATGTTAGCTGCTTCATTTGTCTGTCTTAAGAGTCAGACTGTCATCCCTTTAATCACAAAATTACACCCAATGACTTCAATAGGACTGGTCAAATGAGTAAGGGGCTTGCTCTCTGGCCTTGAATATCCATGAGCTGAGTGTGATTTCTTCAGAATTATTGTCAATTTTGAGTTTATTCAGCAAATTGCTTTGTGAATTAGTATGTGCACAAGGTGTTAATGGAGAAGGGATTAAATGAAAAGCTGATCGCAAATATCTGATGCTCAGTATTCCAAATTGGTGCTGAATCGGTTGATTGTGACCCGGCATGTAAATCAGACAGTATTGTTTCTCTTGCCATAATGCATACACACAACTTGTTCCAAGCACTCTGCTCCAAATGCTCATGCATATAAGTAAGAAGGGATAAGTTCAGGGCCAGCACAAATTCCTTTTTATATCTCAGCTAATGCTTTTGTAAATGTGCTTGTGATCACCCAGTCTTAGTTGTCATGGAACCATTTAGAAATGGTGCTGTATCTGGTTGGTAATGTGTTCGTTTATTTCACTGCTATTGCAAATCAGATTTGTTAAATACTGTGTTGGCAAAAGTAGAAATAAAACAATCCAACTTGTATCATCCTGACAATCAGTCAGTAATAGGAGAGGCACAAAATGCTTGACATTTCCCAAGGAACCTTGAGCAAAAAGTATCAGTTTATCATATATTCATTAGTACTTGTTGTTCATTGTTTGACAGGACTGAATGGATCCTGGACATGTGTTAATTTCATTTGTGGTTTGTATCACCAGGATGATGGTAGAGTACTTATAATGAATGTACATATTTCTGTGTTTAATGATTTCAGATACAAGATCATTAAAAATTCATTTCTTGGTTATTTACATCATTATTTTCAAATTAACATTTGAAATCACCAGATCCTATCTGCTTGAATTAAAGAAACTTAAATGTATTGTACATGGCAGTGGGTTGTAGAAACTACTCAGACCTCTCTCTCTAATATTATATACATTCTATCTTAAAACATTTTTAGAGAAATGAATCTGGTGACTGTTAAAGTGAGATGTTTAATGGACCAATTGTTTGTGCCAAGTGTATTATAGATAGAAGTAGAAAAGAAAACTAGTAACTTAAAATACATCTACCAAAGCTGCAGCTGATGCCAAAGTAACTCATGTAGAGGGGAAATATTCAATGGCAATTTTTGGTTTTGTTACAGTTTTTTTTAAAGTAATTTCATAGTATTTTAAATCTGTCTGATGAGGATTTGGGAAACACATGAGAGTTGGCATTCTTTTATCTCCAGACTAATGGTTCACATCTGACCTATGTCAAAATGAGTTCAATGGTTTATACTGTATAAATGTGTATTGTCAATTCTAATCTGCTGTCCAAAAGTGTCTACATCTCCTAATACAGTACCATCACAAGTGATGCTATGTGGCATCTTTGTCAGCTACAGCAGAGAGAGTGGAATTAAATAGACATGAAGCCTGATCCACCATTCAGTCTCCAGAAGATTATTCCTTCCCAGCTGGATATGAGTAGAGTTCTCTGAAAAATAGGGATAAATTATATTAATACAATTTTTCAAACTTGTTTCCTGTAGAGTGAGGGCATAGGTACTACTTAAAATCTGGCTTTTTGTACTTAATGAACTCCAGGACTGGGAAGTTCCTCAGGGTATGTCTACACTACAACATTAATTCGAACTAAGATAATTCGAACTAACGGATCCAGACTAAAAAACTAGTTCGAATTAGCGTTTTGCTAATTCGAACTAGCATGTCCACACGGAGTGGATCCTGAACTGGGGTTAAGGATGGCCGGAAGCAGTGCCGGCAGGGCATCAGAGGAGGACTTAGAGCGTGGAGATGCTGTCTCAGGCTAGCCGAGGGCTGTGCTTAAAGGGTCCCGACCCCCACCCTGGACAGACAGTTCTCAGGGGTGCTCCGCTTGCAAAGCAGTCCTGGCTTGGAGTGCCCGGACTACCCACACTAGGCACATCACAGCACTTGGCCATCAGCCTGGCTGCACTTGCCCCAGGCTGCCATCTGGGGAGAGGGGGCAATTGGGGGGCTGCAGGAGAGCTTCCACCCCCAGAAGCCCGCAGAGCCAGCCGAGTCCTCCCCATCGGGGCCTCGTGCCCCATTCCTCCCTCACTTCCTTCCACTTACCCTTCCCTAGCCCCTCTTCTTGATGTACAAAATAAAGATAACGTGTCTTCCAAAATGGAATCTGTCTTTATTGAACAAAACTGGGGGAGACTGGGAAAAGGAGGTGGGACAGGGGAAGAGAGATGCTGGGAGAGGGGAGGGCAACTAAAATGATGAGGGGTTGGGAACAGGTCCCATATGAAGAGAGGCTAAAGAGACTGGGACTTTTCAGCTTAGAAAAGAGGAGACGGAGGGGGGACAGGATAGAGGTCTCTAAAAGCAGGAGTTGGGTGGAGAGGGTACATACAGAAAAGTTCTTCATTAGTTCCCATAAAGAAGGACTAGAGGGCACCAAAGGAAAGGAATGGGTAGCAGGCTTCAAACTAGTAACAGAAAATTGTTCTTCACAAAGCAAAGAGTCAACCTGTGGAACTCCTTGCTGCAGGAGGCTGTGAAGGCTAGAACTGGAACAGAGTTTAAAGGGAAGTGAGATCAAGTCATGGAGGTTGGGTCCATGGAGTGGTATTAGCCAGGGGGTAGGAGTGGTGTCCCTGCCCAAGGTTTGTGGAAGGCTGGAGAGGGATGGCACGAGACAAATGGCTTGGTCACTGTCTTTGGTCCATCCCCTCTAGGGTCCCTAGGGTTGGCCGCTGTCGGCAGAAAGGCTACTGGGCTAGATGGACCTTTGGTCTGACCCAGGACGGCCATTGTAAGCTCAGGGCTCAGGGTCGGGGGTCTCAGTGGACCCCCTTGATTCTCTTGCACACCTGCTCCTGGGTGGCCAGGCTGGTAGCTCTCCTGCCCTAGCCGGCCACTTTCCTGTGCCTAGTGCGGAGATTGTTGATGAGGTCCATGATGTCCTCTCTAGCCCAGGCGGGTGCCCGCCTCTTGCGGTCCCGGGCAAGCTCCCGGGAGCCGCCAGCCTGGTCCCGGGAAGAGGGGGAGAGCTGGGGGGCATCAGGTGGGTGGCTCGATCCGTGCCAGGTGCAGGGTCTGCTGGCTGGGTGCTGGCAGGCTTGCACCTGGCACAGGCACCGTAGCCAGCCCGTGCCCCTTTAAGGCGTCCGGGGCCGGGAGGGGAGCAGACGAGTTTCCCTGGTGTTGGCCAGAGTGGCCACCAGGGAAACCTGGGGAGGGCTAGCCTCCCACTAGATCGAATTAAGGGGCTACACACCCCTTAATTCGAACTAGCTAGTTCGAACTAGGCTTAATCCTCGTGGAATGAGGATTACCTAGTTTGAACTAAGCGCTCCGTTAGTTCGAATTAAATTCAAACTAACGGAACGCTAGTGTAGTGCCTATGAAAGTTAGTTTGAACTAACGTCTGTTAGTTCGAACTAACTTTGTAGTGTAGACATACCCTCATTTTATAAAGCTCTCCCTGCAACACATATTCTGGTCCTATCTAGTAACTGTGGAGACAATCCTATAATCATCCCACACTTCCCTTGGTTTTATTAGAAAGATTAAAACTTCTATGTATATGCATCATTTTAAATAGTTAAATGATAAACCAAACTTCAAATTCCTTATAAATACTTATACTGGTATGTTCTCTTTTCTATTTAAATAGTCCTGGGAAATATTCTAAATATAAGCTCTTAGGGTATGTCTCTTAGGGTATGCCTAATTCGAACTAGGGTGGCTAATGTAGGCATTCGAAGTTGCAAATGAAGCCCAGGATTTAAATATCCCGGGCTTCATTTGCATCTTGTCGGGTGCCACCATTTTTAAATCTCCCTTAGTGTGGACTCTGTGCCCGTGGCTACACGCAGCATGGAGTAGGTAGTTCGAATTAGGCTCTCTAATTCGAACTACCGGTACACCTCGTTCCACTTAGGAGCCTAAGAGAGCTTCATTTGCAACTTCGAAGGCCTATATTAGCTACCCTAGTTCGAACTAGGGTGGCAGTGTAGACATACCCTTAGAGAGTGTCTGATCAGTCTTCCAGACGTTGTTCTCTCTGCTTTTGAGTTTGTGCATGGAGTTTCCTGTGGGCGGGGCTTGCATACTGACAGAATACCTCCAGTGATGAGAAATAATGAAAATGAACCAGATTTCTTCAGAAATCTCCTTTTAGAGTTTCTGGTGGTTAGGATAGAGACATTTCTGATGAGTTCCATATAGTTCTGAATGTCTGGGAGCTTTTGAGTCAAACTTTGTTCCTTGGTCTCAGTTCAGATAGCGCTTTTTTCCTGTGCCGAATGTTGAAAGTTTTATTATTACAGAATTTTGATTTCAGCATCCTGTTTTCTAAATTCCATCATCGGATATGGGATCCTCAGGAACTCCAAGTCTTGCAAATATTTACTTTAGTTTCTGGATGACCTGTGCTGATGAGCATAGCCAAGTCCAAAATATCTGAAGAAGTGATTGGCAATACTAATATACAAGTGTCCTTTCCAGAAAAACAAATCTGTGGCTACCATCTGCCAAGGTCTGTCAGTAGCTTTGCTGAGAGTAGTGGTTTTGGTGACTTCTTATATTGTATTTACTTATTTTTGTTACATAGCATGCAGCTTTCTACTAAGGTTTGAATTTGCCTATTCACACTGTGCCACCATATAGATAATTGTTGTGTTCATGCTGTACATTTGTTTGTATATTGGTGTCCTTTGTGGATCTTAGAAAGCATTTTAAGGATAAAAATGTGCCAGCCTTCCAGAAACAGCCCATAAGCTATGTGATGGTCATTTTGATTGGCCCTGCTGATGTGGTGGTAGGTCTATTGGAAATTGACTGTTTCAACCCCACCTTCTTTAGCAGAGTGAAGTTAGTTTTCTGGTAAGTCTCATCCTTTAGTTCATCTTTAATTTGCAGAAGCCCTTTGGAAGATGCAAGATTTGCTGCCAAGACATGATCAATGTGAACTTAAATATCTTTCTTTAAAGTTGATCCTCTTCTGTTGGTGGCTGCTTAATCAGGGTTTAGATAGCACTCATAGTAGTAGACACTTTCCCTCGGGTGTTCAGTCTTGAAAGAAAATCACATCAGCTGTAGTTGAAATCTTTGAATCCTAGGTTGAAGGTCAGCCAGTGGTTTAAAACTTAGTGATGGCACTAAGGGCTTGTGATTTGTTTCTATGTTTAAAATCTAAGCTGAACAGATACGCACAGGGGTTTCTGGGTGCCCAAATGACTGCTAATGCTGTCTTTTCCACTTGATCATTCCACAGTTCAGTGCTGTGAGGCTTCTGGATGTGAATGCAACTGGTCTCTTTGGGTATGTCTACACTACAAAGTTAGTTCGAACTAAGGGACGTTAGTTCGAACTAACTTTCCTAGGCGCTACACTAGCGCTCCGTTAGTTCGAACTTAATTTGAACTAACGGAGCGCTTAGTTCGAACTAGGTAAACCTCATTTTACGTAGACCCTTAATTCGAACTAGTGGGAGGCTAAGGCTGCCCAGGTTTCCCTGGTGGCCACTCTGGCCAACACCAGGGAAACTCTATTGCCCCCCTCCCAGCCCCGGAGCCCTTAAAGGGCCACGGGCTGGCTACACAGTTTGTGCCAGTTGCAAGGCTGCAAGCACCTGTGCCAGCAGACCCTGCACCTGCCACAGGATGAGCCAGCCACCCGAGGGCTCCCAGCCCTCCAGTGATCCCCAGGACCAGCCTGGCGACTCCCAGGAGCCTGCCCGGGGGTGCAAAAGGTGCAGAGCATGGCTTTGCTCGGGTGTCCCTGGTCTGCTGGGGGGGCCCAGCGGCTTTGCTGGACCCCCCCCCCCCCAGCAGACTGGGGAGACCAGGAGAAACTTTTCTCACCCCGGAGGACACGGGTGGCGACCCGCCGCCCGTGAGCTCCGGGGCGAGAAAAGCCCCGTTCGTAAGTGCAGATCCGACATAAGTCGGATCCGCATAAGTCGGGGACTGCCTGTATTAAAATTGGTTTTAAATCATCAACATTTTTCATATTCAGGTTGGACCTCCCTGGTCCGGTACCTGGACTGGTCCCAGACAAAGGAGTTTTCTAGACTAGGGGAGGTCTGGGAGATTGGGTGCCAGCCTCCCCACTGGGCTCCTCTCACCAGCCTCCCACTCCCTCAAAATGCAGCACCCCTGCAGGAGCTCCTGGCCCCACAAGCTGCGGCTCCGCCGCCCTCTGAGCTCAACCCCCCTCGCTAGCTTTCCTGCCCCCCAGCTACAGGCTCTAGTACCTTGTAGGCTCTGTTGCCACACTGGCCAGTTCCACTCCAAGCTGAGAGCAACGTCTGCTGGACCAAGATGTTGCTGGACCAGAAAGTCCTGGACTACAGGCCTGTGTCTACAGTGCACCCCTTTTCCGGAAAAGGGATGCAGATTAGACAAGTCGCAATTGCAAATGCAGCGGGGGATTTAAATATCCCCCGCTTCATTTGTATAAACATGTCTGCCGCTTCTTTCCGGCTTGGGGCTTTGCTGGAGAAAAGCGCCAGTCTAGACGGGATATTTGGGAAAATAAAGCCTTTTCCGGAAGGTCCCTTATTCCTGATTTTAAGAGGAATAAGGGACCTTTCGGAAAAGGCTTTATTTTCCGAAAGATCCCATCTAGACTGGCGCTTTTCTCCGGCAAAGCCCTGAGCCGGAAAAAAGCGGCAGCCATGTTTATACAAATGAAGCGGGGGATATTTAAATCCCCCGCTGCATTTGCAATTCCGACGTGTCTAATCTGCATCCCTTTTCTGGAAAAGGGTTGCAGTGTAGACACAGCCCAGAGGTTCAACCTGTATCAAAACTTGTTTTCTTCCTGAAAAATAGGGTTTTGGTAAATGAAGAATTTCCACTGTGATTTCGATAAAAATATTAAAGATTTGATTAATTATTTTAGTGCATAGTTATTAATTTTATGAAAAGTTAATTGATAGAATAATTGCCCAGAAAAAAGGTTGACCTGCATTAGGGCAAAGCATGTTGACTGGCCATGAGAGGAAGTTTGCACTGCTACTGTTTGTGGGGTACCTGTTTGCTTTCTAAGCTGAAGTCTCCATTCTCTGAGACTGTCAGTCTAACAAATTTTATGAGCACTAAATTCATACAAAAAATACAAGTATGACTAATAAAGCCAATTATATTGTACCCACATTAAAAGCGACAGGAGAAGAGAACAAGCATAATTAGCTTGCTTTATAGAGGGGTGCGGGTACAGCATGCTCTCTTCCAGAAGCCGTGAGATCTGCTCATGTTAAGTAATCCCATTGCAGCATGTGGTTAAAACAATGCAGCCATTGATTTTCTGAAATGTGATTCTGAAAATATGAATGAACAAAGATTTCCAAGAGGGGAAAAACAAGAGCAAGAAATCCAAGTGGAGAGCATGCAGGAAACAATGACTCATTCATTGTTTATAAACTGAAACATGTTTGGTATGTTTAACTTTCTCTGCTCAGGTCTTTTTTATTTTTCATTGCTTGCAAATGTTCAAACTGTCTCAAAAAGGGGAGAGTTCTAGGCTGCTTTTTGTGCACTGGTGCACTAAAAATGATTCACTGCACCAGGGAAGTATTGACCCTGGACAAAGTTTAGGAACTTATTCTAGGAACTTATTAGTGGTGAATGCATGCATGGTGAGCTGGAACCCTTTCATGAAAGAGCTTCCCTAGGGTCTCTAGGAAGGAGAACTACCAGCCTTTATTTTAAGGAAGATTCTAGATCTTTTTCTTGTGAGTTTAGCCTAAAAATATCCCTTCTTTCAGACCTTTCAGACTGAAGAGAAAAAGCAGGTAGGCTCCATTTCTGCAGCAGGAGACTGGGTAATTCTGAAGATCTCCCCTCCCGCTTCATTCACACCCGTGGTTTTTTTTTTTTTTGTCAGTCTCAATTACGTTGGGGGTACATTCCAAAAAATTCTCTTGCACCTTCCCTCTTATCCTCAAGACAGCTTTGTTCATGATCTGTTATATGGGGGGGAGGGGGGGAAGAGATGCAAGCCATTGGGACATAACTCACCCCAAAATGCTTGTTCTGCTGGTTTAAATGATTGTTCCTTTCTGAGGCTTGATCTGAGCTGCTTACTCAGACCACTGCTGCGTTGTAGGCACTCCCACCATTGATAGAGAAATGGCAGCCAATACCTGAGGGACTTTTCTTCTGTCCCTAGCAGTGCTTTTTGGAGTGTATTACATAGTCCTCCCTCATCCAGAAGCTGCTCCAGCACATGGAAGATCTGGAAATGAACTTTCTTGCATTGAGTGGGAGTGCTGCAGACAATGCAGACTTCCTTTTTTCTCTTTTAGAGGACTACAAGTTCTTCTACGTTTCTGCTTGGAATCTGAAGAAATGGTAGGGTGCCTAGAAACCCATTGCCTGTCTAGGAACCCCTACACCAGCCAGGCAAAGCCATCTCATCTTAGCTTCCTTTTTCTTATATGCCAACGGATACTTGCTTCTCACAAAAGCAGGCAGGGTGACTTGGGGCATGGCTTCAATACATGCTGTATCGATGAGCAGCAATTGATCCAGTAGAGGGTTGATTTATCACTTCTAGTATAGACATGATAAATCAACTGCCAAACACTCTTCTGTCAGTGCCAGAAGTCCACCAAAATGGGAAGAGTAAGCAGAGTTGATGGGAGAACATCAGCAGTCAACATACTATAGTGAAGACACCATGATAAGCATACCTAAGTAAGTCGATTTCAGCTATGTTATCCAGGTAATTGAAGTTTCATAACTTAGGTTGACAGCATCAGTAGTGTAGATGAGGCTGTGTGCACTTTAAATTAAAGAGGAGCCCTTTCTAAAGGATCCCCAAACCTACACAAAATGAGCCTGCTACTCATTCAACCACTCAATAGCAAGAAGAGTCACCTGGCAACACCACTGTCATCAGATGTTGCACAGTGCCCATCTGTCATCAGTGCTGGTACTGTGAAGAAAAACTGCCAGATAGAGATGCATTGAGGAGCACAAACACTGTGTCACAAAGGAGGAACCTGGAAAGACTATTGAATTAGGGGAGTACTGTAGAACTGCTAAGGAATTAGTTAGGATAGGTTCAGAATTTGAATTTTCTTAATAGATGGTTTGGGAAGGAATGATGTTTGTTTTATGCAGCTGTGTCCCCAAATTAGAACCATAGAATCATAGAAAACTAGAACTGGAAGGGCCCTAGAGATATCTTCAAGTCCAGTCCCCTGCCTTCATGGCAGGATCAAGCATGGTTATATCATCTCTGATAGCTGTCTATCTAATCTGCTCTTAAATATCTCCAGTGATGGAGATTCCACAACCTCCCTAGGCAATTTATTCTAGTGTTTAACCACCCTGACAGTTCGGAAGTTTTTCCGAATGTCCAACCTAAACCTCCCTTGCTGAAATTGAAGCCCATTACCTCTTGTCCTCTCATCAGAGGCCAGGGAGAACAATCCCCCCCTCCCCCGTTACACTCTTTTAGATACCTGAAAACTGCTATCATGTCCCCTCTGTCTTCTCTTTTCAAAACTAAACGAGTCCAGTTCCTTCAGACTGCTTTCATAGCTCGTGTTTTCTAGACCTTTAATAATTTTTGTTGCTCTTCTCTGGACCTTCTCCAATTTCTCCACATGTTTCTTGAAATGTGGAGCCCAGAACTGGACACAGTACTCCAATGAGGCCTAATCGGCACAGAGTAGAGCAGAAGTAAGACTTCTTGTGTCTTGCTCACAACACTCTTGTTAATGTGTCCCAGAATCATGTTTGCTTTTTTTGCATTTGTTCTTATTAAACTTGATCCTGTTTACCTCAGACCATTTCACTAGTTTCTCCAGATCATTTTGAATTATGACCCCTAACCTCCAAAGCAGTTGCAATGCCCTCCTAGCTTCATATCATCCGCAGACTTAAGAAGCGTACTCTCTATGCCAATATCTGAATCGTTGATGAAGTCATTGAACAGAACCGGTCTCAAAACAGACCCTTGTGGAATCCCACTTTTTATGCCCTTCCAGCATGACTGTGAATCATTAATAACTACTCTCTGAGAATGGTTATCCATCTAGTAATGCACCTACCGTATACTAGCCCCATCTAACTTGTATTTGCCTAGTTTATTGATAAGAAGGTCATGGAGATCATGTCAAATGCCTTACTAAAGTCTAGGTTTACAACATCTACCACTTTTATCCACAAGACTTGTTGTCCTATCAAAGAAAGCTATCAGATTGGTTTGACATAATTTGTTCTTTACAAATCCATGTTGGCTGTTATCTCTCACCTTTTTTTCTTTCAGATGTTTCCAGGTGAATTCCTTAATTACTTGCTCCATTAACTTTCCTGCCACAGAAGTTAAACTGACTGGTCTGTAGTTTCCTGGCTTGTTCTTATTTTCCTTTTTATAGATGGGCACTATATTTGCCTTTTTCCAGTCTTTTGGAATCTCTCCGGAATTCCATGATGTTTCAAAGATGATAGCTAAAGGCTCAGATACCTCCTCTATTAGCTCCTTGAGTGTACTAGGATATATTTCCTCAGGCTCTGGTAATTTAAAGACCTCTAACTTTTCTAAGTACGTTTTTTTTATTTTAACTTCTAAACCTACCCCTTTCCACTAGCATCCCTTCATCAGCAAACTTCTTGGTGAAGACTGAAACAAAGAAGTCATTAGGTTTAGGTTTAACGGAGACCCTTGTGAAGAATTTGGCAAGTTGAATATATTAACTGCATGCACTCCCTAGGGTATGTCTACATAACAGGCAGTTATTTCAAAATAATGTTGAAATACTGCTAAGCTGGAAGACTTCCCAGTCTGACTCCTGTAACCCTCATTGTACAAGGAGTAAGGGAAGTCGGAGGAAGAGTGTTCTGTTTCAAAGTAAGTGCTGTCTAGATGCTCCTAATTTCAAAATAAGCTATTTTGAAATAAGCTACACAATTGACGTAGGTCAATTTGTGTAGCTTATTTCAAATTAAGCTCTGCTGTGTAGAACACCCCAAGAGATCACAAGTTTGAGAAAAGAGATTTGGAAAGGTAAGCACTAAGACAAAATCACCAGCATTGCTTTCCTGCATGAATCATGATATTTAAAAGCAATTTTCATAATAATGGAAGGCTGTCTGAACACACTACATAAATATCATTTGGATTTGGAAGTTGCTGGGCTGTCTATCCCAGTCAGTAGTGTGAAGGGTATCATAAGTGGGTATAAATACATGCTACCAGAATGACATAAAGGGCCCTTAGTGTAACTAAGACCTAGGCCCACTGAAATTAAGAACACTTACTCAAATTTAGCCGAACAAACTAATGATTGCCAAAGCCTTATTTAATGCTGACAAAAATAGATCCAGTCTCTGCCTTCAAGAGCTTACAGACTAAAAGCCCTGATCCTACAGATGGTTAAGTGGTCTGCCTACATTCAGTCATTTGCAAGATCAAAGCTTAAAGGGACAAAATAAATATATTTGGAAACCAAGAGAGAATACTAGTTGTCACCCACAATTATTCCAAGATCACTTCTTGTTGGCAACATGACAGAAGTGGGCTCTAATGAGATTTGTTTGAATAAGACGTAGGAGGTGACTTGTTATTACAACAAAAGTGATAAATTATTTCAGATATAAAATGAAAGATGTAAAATCTGGGAACTAACTATATAGCCCATGTAAGAACTAAGATAGAGAAATATTTTTAAAATGTTTAGTGTATCATTTGTAGTAAGAGTACTTTTGAATAGAAAGGTACTTGTGGTCAAAAGGTTATGACAGAAGTACAGATTTCATAGTCATGCACAGGATTTATGTTAATTTATGATATTACATATCTGAAGGAGGGGAGGACCCTCTGTGTCATTTTACCACTATTAATAGGGTTGCAAACAGCAGGAATGGAAGCTTTCAAGATGTCTACAGATCAAGTGTTCTAAAAATTAATAGAAAGGAGCAAGGAGACAGTGCTCTGATATTTGTTTTTAGTGATGCTATTCCAGAGAGTGAAGGTCACTAGAAGGCTCATTTACCTTTGGAGTTTCTGCTGTTTTTCTTTTTTGGATTGCCATTCCTTGGTAGTGGAAGTGGAACCCAAGAACAAAGAGTTGCGAGAAAAAAAAAATACTAGCAGAAACCTTCAGCTCATCATCTGTTCTCTGGTAAAATGTGTGTGTGTACTTTTCCAGCTATCTCCCATGTTTGTCAACTAGACTCTGGAAATTTTGTGATTAAAAGCAGAACTTTTTAGTATCTGGATAAAATTCTCTCCTTTGCACAATGAAATTCAGATTAGTCCCAGATGAGTCACAAATACTTTTTTTTTTTTTACTTTGAGGCAGTGATTATTGGCTCCAAATGTGTTAGTCGCAGAATCAAGCAGTGGAATAAGAGCCTATAGCAAGTTATCTGAAGAGAAATTGTTTAAAATCTTAGACATATTTTGTGTGCTTTGAATTTTTTGTGTACCTCTAAATAGAAAGGATTATGCAATTTTTACACATATGCCACTATGATATAACTGAATATTTGAGGCATAACTTCCCTCTCAACTCTAAACACAGGTTAAAGGATTCAGCACACCAGCAGTAATCTAGGAATTTGATAATACAAAATGAATTTTGCCTCTTGATTTAGGTGTCTCAGCTGGGAACTCCTGCCAAGTAAAGTGAGAACTGATGTAAAAGAGGACTTTCAACTTTGTTTAAAAGTGAGACCCAGTAATTTGGTTTGGTGGTAGCATCACAGATCTCTGAATCTGAATCCTTTCTGCTCCAACAAACATTGCTTATATTAAAAACAGGGCTCCTCCATAGTTGTTTTCTGGGCTGATTTTTACATGTGCTGTATGTGATTCAGTCCCCAGAGTGGTTTTCCTTTTTCAGTCCTGCTCAATAGAGGAATCCCCCCTTTTGCGTATTCTTCCAGATGCCATGGCACATGCTCTGGCTTTATTCTTAATGTGGTCCCAATATTTCCATCTTCAGTTCTGAAAAAATGTGGGGATAAGCGGCTATTAAACTTTCTGATGCATTTTGGCATTTATTATACATTCATTCCGCTCTGTGGGTTTGTCTACACTGCAAAGTTAATTCAAAATAACAGCCATTATTTTTAATTAACTTTAATAGCATCTATACATGCAAACCGCTATTTCAAAATTAATTCAAAATAGCGGCACACTTAATTCGAATTTGGTAAACCTCATTCCACGAGGAATAATGACAAATCAAAATAGCTATTTCGAATTAAGTGCTGTGTAGACACTTAATTCGAAATAGGGGGCCTCCAGCCTTTCCCAGGGAGCCCTGCTGGCCACTCTGGGCACAACCAGGAAAACTCCTCTCCTCTCCTCTCCCCCAGCCCAGGGGCCCTTAAAGGGGTAGAGTCTGGCTACTTGGCACGTGGCCCCATCATGAGCCAGGCAGCCAGTGCCAGCCCGGTGTCCCCTGCCCAGTCCCCCAGCTCCCAAGGGCCAGCCAGGGGCCATAGAAAGAGTGCGCCCACCTGGACTGGTGCGGAGATCATGGACCTCACTGAGGTTTGGGGGGAGGCCCCCAATGTCCATGATCTTCTCATCAGGCAGAGGAATGCAGCCTTCTATGGCCGCATAGTGGCCACCATGGCCAGAAAGGGCCACAGGTGCACACAGAGCAGGAGCGCCTCAAAATAAAGGAGCTGCAGCAGGCATACGCCAGGGCCACCAGGGGTGGCACCATAGCAGGGGCTGACACCTGCCCCTACTTCCCCGCCCTCGAACACATCCTGGGGGTCGGTGCGGGCCGCGCCACCCTGAGGGGCAGTGAGCCGGGAACAGAGGGCCATGACCTAAATGCCACAGAGGGGCCAGCACAGAGGGTGCCACACCAGCGGGAACCCTAAGCTGTCCCAGCACCGGAATCAGCAGGGTTGTCAGGAGAGGCCACACGAGGTAAGTACCATCACTGTCTCCTACCCGGCGGTGGAGGGGGAAGGAGACCAGGGGCCGTGCGCATGGGCCATGCCTCCCACGGATCATGTAGCCACCTGTGCACATTCAGGCACATGCCATGCCACCCTTGGGCAGGTGGCTCCAGCTGTGTGCCACACAGGGGCTGTGGCCTGATAGCTACACACGTGTGTGAAGAGACCTGACACGCTCCTGACCCTGGGACAGGACCCAGCAGGACACCCTTCCTTCACATGCCCCCGCTACACAGAGGCAGGGGACATCTCCCCTCCACCTCTGCTGCACTATATACAGCACAGGGGCATGGGTGCAGTCCTGGGGCAGCTCCCACTCCCGGGGAGAGCCAGACATCCCAACGATGGCCTCTCTGCAAGTACGTCAGCTCTCACGGTGCAGGGCACGGTTGTCCTCAACTCACAGGGGGTGCTGGGCATCATCCACTGTGCCCCCAGGGAGAACTGACAACTCCTCTTCTTTCTCCACAGCCCGTGCAGGGCGCACCACCCCGGCCGGAACAGCCTCCAGCACCCAAGGGCTCCTCCGGACCACCAGCACATGGCAGGGGTACCAGGACCAGCACCTGGGGGCCCTGCAAGCCTTGCCCTGCACCATCCAGGGCCGGGTACGGCTCCGCCCAGGACTGTGCCATGTGCTCACACCTCCAGGCCCTGGTGCAGAGCGTGCTGCCCCATGCCGCCCCAGTGCCCGCTGTACCCCCAGCTATTATTCCTCCTCCCACTCCTGCCCCCCCTCCTACCTCTCCCTCCTCAACCTTCACACCCTCCTCCTCAATCTCCTCACCCCCAACCTCAACCTCTGCACCCTCTGCCCCATCCCCTGGCGGATGCCGAAGCCCCCTCCCCCATAGTGCTGGGAGGCAGTTGGCCCGGCAAGACCCTTATCCCTATGCTGAGCTTCCCCTCCCCCTTCTTCCCCTTGCTTCCCCCTTCCAGCTCTCTCCTCCCAGTTTTCCCCTTCCCTCTCCTGCCACCCTTCCCTGGTCTCCTCAGAGGTTCATCCCTCCCCCCGTTTTGTTCAATAAACCCAGTTTATATTTTTGAACATACGTGTCTTTTATTTGACATCAGGAAGGGGAGAGGGTAGGGAGGGGTCAGTGGGAAGACGTGAGAGAGGAATGGGGCATGAGCCCCCGGTGGGGAGGACTGTGGAGGCTCTTAGTGTTCCTTGGGGTGGACGCTCTCCTGCAGGGCCTCCTGGATCCTGACAGCCCCCTCTGGACCCCCCAGATGGCAGCCTGCAGCGAGTGCAGCCAGGCTGATGGCAACGACCCTATGGGATGAACCGGCATGCCCAGGGGCAGCTCTGGCTCCATGTAGCCGAGTGCTTTGCAGTCCCTCATCAAGGTAGACAAGGTAGCAGAGAACCCTTAGAACTGTCTGTCCGGGGTGGGGGTAGGGTCTCTCTAAGCAGGGAGCTCAGTTAGCCTCAGGCAGCAGCTCCACACACTAAGTCCTAACCTGATTCCCTGTCAGCACTGGTTCCAGCCAGCCTTAAATTCAGTTCAGGGTCCACTCAGTGTAGATGTGCTATTTTGAAATAGCAATACACTATTTTGAAATAAGTTTTCTGTGTAGATGCATTAATTTGAATTAGCTTAATTCGAATTAACTATTTTGAATTAAGTTAACTCTAATTAACACTGTAGTGTACCCTTACCTAGTGCTTTCCTGAGGTATTTGCTTTTGAAAGCCTGTTGGTGTCTAGATTTTTAGTGGATTTCCAGCTTTCACACATGAAGATGGAAAAACTATTTAAGTGAGATTTGCATTTAGTCTTTAAGATACAGATTTTTCAGTAACCAAATCTTGTCTACTGCCTTGCTAATTTATGACATTATTTTCTTATGGACATCTCCATTGGCTTGCAAGTGACTACCAGTGTATGTGAACTGACTCTCAATCCTTTGTTTTCTAATGTAATACTTGAGCTGGGAGTTCTAGGCATTCTTTTTTTCCATAACAAACTTTGTTTTTTCATAACTGGTGATTAGCCCAGTCTTTTTTGCAATGTTGGACAATCTTTTGGTCTTTGTTAGTACGTCACACATCAGTTCTGATCTGATCTGATCTGTTTTACTGTGTTTTTGCCAAATGCACGGTAGAATGCTTTGTACTGTGGTTACTCTAAAATGTGTGTTAGTACTTGTAGTTACTAAAATGTTCTAATTTACTAAAGGGAATTGTGTACATACTGAGGTAGCTGTCTAGTTACCTATGAACCCAAATTGTACAAATACTTAGCTAGTATGGTGCATAGCATCTTGATTTGGTCCTTCAAAAAAGAGCTGGAACAGCTCACAGCAGTAAACACTATGCCTATTATTGTCAGTAATAACAACTGGCTAGTTTTAAAAATGGTGACCACTGTAAAATGGGCAGAAATGATGTAGCATGAGTGCAGGACATGTTACTATTCTGTATGGTACCAATTTCTCCTCTTTAATTTTGCTGCCTTCTCGGTAGATCTATTAGCACTTGGCTGTTACTGAAAACATTTCTGTGCAATGTGGTCATTTTTTCCTCTCTCTCATTATTTGTTTAGTATGTGTCAATATTACCTCAGAAGGTAATTACCTCTTAAATTCTTTGTTTTTTTCAAGGATATTTTCTGACCCCTTAACAAGAAGACATCATCTTTACTCAGAAGTTATAACATTCAGTACGTAGACATCATTGTATGTTTGCATTTAGAAAACACATGGCAAAATAATTATAATGTATTCCAGTAAAGACTGAAATTCTGTCCACCGTGGCCAATGATAATATCGCATTGACTCAGAGCCAGAAATGCCAAGTTTTGTCTTGTGTAACCCAAACTATTTTAGCATCCTAAATCCCAAAGGAATTTTCTCCTTCTAGCTTGCCCTCCCCTCACCCACTTCTTCCTCTCCCTTTTCTTCATAACTAAAAATTTATACAATCCCAATTAAAATTGATAACATTCTAAAAAATAAAATAGTGCAATGAAAATGTCCTTCAAAAAAGTTATTTACACTGACATGGAACTTATTTCAATAGCCAATAGTCCATCTTCACTAGCAGGAGCCTAAATGGTGCATATTTTAGTGTTTTGGCTTAGAAACTGGGCATATTTGCAACTAACTCTAACTGGCTTTTGGCACTCAACATACACCATCTTTCAATGGTCCTGATTTAGCTTCTGTCTTTTGCTATCCCATCGTCAGACAAGAATAAAAGTCCTACAGGAAGTTGCAGGTGGGTTCCAAGGAAATGAATAGACTTAACAATAATGGATAGTGATAAAGTCTGTAGTTAGTTTGAAGGCAGACCTATATTAATTGGAAAAAAGGCTTGTCTGGTTAAAGATATCAAAAGATTTTTAGTGAACTTCACGCAGTTGAAAGAATCTATAGTATATCATGATATGAACCGGCAAGAAACTGTTGGGAGAAATTCTTATTCTTGCCTTTTTCTGGGTGAATGGGTGTGTGGCAATGGTTGTAAAGCTTAGATGCAGTCCAGCTTTGAAGTGTGTTGATTTGTAGTATCTGCTCTAATCCATGGCCTACAACTTGGTATTTTTTCCCTTAAGGATAAAGTTCTCAAAAGTGCTTCTTTCCCACAGAAAGAAAGTTAGTTAATAGGATCTAGGTTCTCTTCCTTTTTGGCTAGCTGGTACTAGATACAATAGAACATGGTTGTTTCTCACTTGCATTCTCTGCCTGAATAATATGAAATTTAGACATGCACTGATGTCTTTTACCAAGTGCAATTGCAGTCCGTTGGAGTCCTGCTTCTCCCTACACGTTGCAGTGCCTGTTAACACCAAGGCTATGTCTAGACTGCAAGCCTCTTTCGAAAGAGGCTTTTTCGAATGATACTTTCGAAAAAGCCTCTTTCGAAAAAGAGCGTCTAGACTGCAACCAGTACTTTCAAAAAAGCAACCCGCTTTTTCAAAAGAGAGCACCCAGGCAGTCTGGATACTCTCTTTCGAAAAAGCAGTTTGCATTACATTGTGCAAGATCGACATAGGAGTACTAATGTCGAAAGAAAAGCCGCGTTCTTTCAATTTAATTTCGAAAGAACACGGCTGTAGTCTAGATGCAGGAGAAGTTTTTTTGAAAAAAGGCTACTTTTTTTGAAAAAGCCCTGCAGTCTAGACACACCCCAAGTGGTTTGACTTGAGAAACATACAATATAGGGGTCTGGGACATTTTCAGTGCTTTTTCACTGTTAATTCAACTTTCTGCTCCAGTAGCCCTATCCAAGAGAGGCAAAGGTGGCTCAAAACTTGAATCTTTCATTTTTGCTATGAAATGGCATATTATAGATTTTGATTTAGCTTTTGTGTAAGTGCAGTTATCAAACTGATATACCACTTGGGGTCTATTTACAGTATTAGTATTAAAATATATCTAGCTTCCTGTCGGACCCACATTTGCATTTAACTGCATTATTTCTCTTTATCTGTGGATTTAAGGGAACACTTTAAAAGGACTACTGCACATTCTCAGAATTTCTCCCATCCATCGGGAAGGGTCATCCTTTCCCAGTTCATCCCAGGTAACTGGAGACCATCAAACATCATAATCATTTTCTCAGGCTGCTTTTGGACTTACAGGCTTCCTGGTAGTATAGTAATGTGGTTTCCTTGTGGAGTAAATTCTTAGCAGCTGTACACCTATGAAGTGACCAAAGAAGGGTCAGGCTAAGGCAGTAAACAGACTTTGTGTATGCACCTTTTCTAAAAAGAAATGACCCCCCCCAAAAAAAAAAATTACAGGCATTTCTTTCTCTACGCAATCAGTTGAATATATCTATTAGGAAAGATTGTTTGTATAATCATCTGGTGACTCTGCTTTTGGGTTCCAGTCATGCTCCAGGTCCCAGTCTCCCCTTTCCACCCAAAGATTCTTGCTTTTGGCATTTGGGGATCCCAGAGAGATTTCTTGTTATTCCCCTCACCTCCACCGTATGGCAGATGATGTCTTGCTGTTCCCCAAACAGCTCCACTAAGGGCATGATGGGGCAGCCTTGCAGAACATCAGGTCCCTTCTATACAAGATGGCAGCAGGGAGCTCATGAGGATGTAAAGGCCAATTTCACAGGTTTCCTCACCAAATAGTTACACCAATTTCTGTGGAGCTTTGCTTTAAATATTTATGCTTTTGCAAATCTGAAACAAATGAAAGAGAGGAGGGTCGTGAAATCCCATAAATCAAAGCTGCTGTGCTCCTGAAAGAAAGTCCTAGAATTAAATTTCCTACATGATGATTTTGATGTAAGCCTCTGTTCTGCATGTGTGTGTCTGAGTGAGAATTATGTAATTTGTACAATGAAAACAGTGAAAGGTGAGAGAGACAGCCAGATCTTTACCATATATACTGCAATAGTAATTAGTTTGTAAACTTTTCTTGCTAGAGCCTGGATGAGTAACACATTAGTCCAATACGACCTAATTGTGCAAGATCGAGGAGGTCATTAGGTTAAGTTTTAGAATGTCTTTTTCCATTTGCTAACATCAACACAAAGAAATAAACTGAGAATGTCCTACACATGTATGTGCTTAAAGTATGATAAGCTTAATATAAACATAGTAGAGCTGTTGGATGATAAAACATTATGATCTGTGGTATGATGAATCCTGTTGATGAAGATGGATAGCTATAATTTAACTCTGAAAACATTTATGGGCAGTGGTGTGGTATAGCAAATGTCATGCTGAGTATGTTGTACTTTGAGTAAAGCTTACCCAGGGTGTCCAGGACTAGTACATAGTCCCTCATGTCACTTAAACCTTAGAGTAGTTGTCTACTCTATGCCAGAGGACAACCAGCTGCATAACTATGCAAGGCCAGTGAGTTACAGGCTGGGAGTTGTCTGGGAATAGGCTAGCGGAAAGGCTTTGGATCCTAATGTTGCTCAGTGAAGAGGGAGAAACAATAACAGGAAACAGAAATGGCAGAGCTACTTAATGGTGCCTTTGTTTTGGTTAATGTCAAAAGATGGATGATGATAAGATGCTTAACATAGTGAATGCTAGTAGAAATGGGGTAGGTTTGGAAGTTAAAATAAAAAGGAACAAGTTAAAAATTATTTAGAAAAGTTAGATGTCTGCAAGTCACACAAGCCTGAAGAAATGCATCTTAGAATACTCAAGGAGCTAATAGAGGAGGTATCTATGCTATCATCTTTGAAACATCATGGAATTCTGGAGTGACTCCAGAAGACTGGAAAAAGGCAAATATAGTGCCCATCTATAAAAAGGAAAATAAGAACAAGCCAGGAAACTACAGACCAGTCAGTTTAACTTTTGTACCAGGAAAGATAATGGAGCAAGTAATTAAGGAATTCATCTGCAAACATCTGGAAGAAAATAAGGTGAGAGATAACAGCCAACAAATCATGTCAAACCAATCTGATAGCTTTCTTTGATAGGACAACAAGTCTTGTGGATAAAGCGGTAGATGTTGTATACCTAGACATTAGTAAGGCATTTGACACGGTCTCCATGACCTTCTTTTCAATAAACTAGGCAAATACAAGTTAGATGGAGCTAATATAAGATAGGTGCATAACTAGCTGGATAACCATTCTCAGACAGTAGTTATTAATGGTTCACAGTCATGCTGGAAGGGCATAAAAATGTGGTTCTGCAGGAGTCTGTTTTGGGACTGGTTCTGTTCAATATCTTCATAAACGATTTAGATATTGGCATAGAGAAAACACTTATTAAGGGTATATCTAGACTACATGGCTCCGTCGACGGAGCCATGTAGATGAGTTTACTAGACATATAGGAAAATGAAGCAGCAATTAAAATAATTGCATCAAGATGGCTGCTGCGCTGTGCTGATCAGCTGTTTGGTGGCACAGTGGGGCAGTCTGGATGCGCCACAGTTAACAAGAGAAGCCTTTGTCGACTGCTCCAGTAAACCTCATTTCATGAGGCATAATGGAGGGGTCGACAAAGGCTTTCCAAATAGCTGATCAGCACAGCGCAGTGGCCATTTTGATGTAACTGAAGCGGTGATTATTTAAATCACTGCTTCATTTTCCTATGTCTAGTAAACTCATCTACATGGCTCCGTCAATGGAGCCATGTAGTCTAGACATACCCTAAGTTGGCAGATGATACCAAGGTGGGAGGGGTTGCAAGAGCTTTGAAGGATAGGGTCATAATTCAGAATGATCTGGACAGACTAGAGAAAAGGTCTGAGGTAAACAGGATGAAGTTTAATGAGGACAAATGCAAAGTACTCCACTTAGGAAGGAACAACTAGTTCCACAGATACAGGGAAATTATTGTCTAGGGAGGAGTACTGCAGAAAGACCTCCAGGAATTATAGTGGATCACAAGTTCAACATGAGTCAACAGTGTGACACTGTTTCAAAAAAAAAAAAAAAAGTAAACATGATTCTGGGATGCATTAACAGGAGTGTTGTGAGCAAGACACGATAAGTCATTCTTGCGCTCTACTCTGCGTTGATTAGTACTCAATTGGAGTATTGCTGGAGCATTTCAAGAAACATGGAGAAATTGGAGAAAGTCCAGAGAAGAGCAACAAAAATGATTAACAGTCTAGAAAACATGACCTATGAGGGAAGACTGAAAGAATTGGGCTTGTTTATTTTAGACAAGAGAAGACTGAGAAGAGACATTATAAAAGTTTTCAAGTATCTAAAAGGGTATTACAAGCAGGAGGGCCTCTGAGGATAGGACAAGAAGCAATGGTCTTAAATTGAAACATAGGAGGTTTAATTTAGACATTAGAAAAACTTCCTAACTGTCAGGGTAGTTAAACATTGGAATAAATTGCCCAGGGAGGTTATGGGATCGCCATCACTGGAGATATTTAAGAGCAGGTTGGATAGACATCTATCAGGGATGATTTAGGCAGTGTTCGGTCCTGCATTGAGGGCAGGGAACTGGACTCGATGACCTCTCGAGGTCCCTTCCAGTCCCTTCTAGGATTCTATTTCTCTATGATTTTATGTAGCCCAGGGCCCTAAGCCCAGTGGAACTAGTGAGGAAAAGTTATTTTGGTTCATACGAAGCATTGAAAGGCAGGCCCATACTGTGACCTTTAGTTGGAAAATTGCATTTCATCTCTCTCGCTCCTCCATATTTCTTCCCACATAGAACTTGAATACTCAGGCTTTATGCAGGTGGAGTGAATTTCACTCTCTATGCACACAGCATATCCACCTACACATTTTGTTATAGGTCTTGCAAGGTACCAATGACGGAGTATTCTAAAAATATTTGCATTTACGTATTAATGACTGACTTCCTGAATTCGTTGATTAAACAAACTGTGTTGCAAAGTACTGAAGTGAAGGATGAGATGACATTATTTTAATAAGACTCATATTAATATTTTCTATTTCACATATGGGCTTTTTAAAAAGTATAGGAATCTATTATTTTTAATTAGTCCAGAAAACAGACGTAAAAAATCTAACTCAAATTATATCTATTGTTCTTATTGAGCCATATGGGAAAGCTTTTATCACCTTTATATTCCTATGGATGCTAAACAAAAGCTATGACACTCAATGGATTAAAGCCCAAAATGTCTTATTCAAATGTTGATAATTAGGCAGCTAAATCCAAATTTTTGCATCTAATTAAGTGGAAGCAAGTAGGCACGGGAGTTTAAAATCTAATGCAGAGAGCTGGTCGGAAAATATTTGGTTTTTGTCCCTCTGTGGAAAACTTACAATTTTCAGTAAAAAATCAAAAACTGAACATTTTTGACCAAAAGCTTTCAAATGAATACTGAAATATGCTATTTACAAATGTTATCAAGATGTTTCATTCTCCCCTATGAGTTTGGTTTCCAAGCAGGATTACATCTCCCATGATATACTACAGTTTCCTCTCTTGGGGTAGGTCTACACTAAGGGATAAGTTTGAATTAAGATCCATAACTCCAGCTCCGTCAATTACATAGCTGGAGTTGAAGTATCTTAAATTGCATTTTGGCACTGTCCACACAGCGGGAGGTCGACAGGAGCACACTCTCCTTTCAACTTCCCTTACACCTTGTGAGGAGCAGGAATACCGGTGCTGACGGGCGCATCCTCTCAGTTTGAATTACTGTGTCTTCACTAGACTCACTAATTCAAACCCTGGAAGATCCATAGCAGCAGCTTCAATCTTTTCTGTAGTGTAGACAAGCCCTTGGTGTGGCACTGGATTGTACAAAGGTAATCCCTATCTATGATGAATCATAGGAGATGAGATTCAGAGGTGTAGAAGAGAATAGCAACACGAGGCAGGTTGAACTACAACTTCCAGGAGCATCAGAGAGGCATTTCCAAATTGAAACTTTATTGGGTGTTGGATGATGTTGTTGTTGTTGTTACACCTCAGAAAGATTACCCATGGAAAGCAGACAATTCTTATGTCAATTCTTCTTTGTTTCATTTAAAAATGGTTTATTAAATAGTCTTGACAAATTTCAGTCAAGCCAAACAGATGGATGCAGGTGGGAGTTTGTTGAGTTTAGAAAAGGACCCTCTCACTGTTGTGACATTCTGTCCCAGTTCTTATCTCATCAAATTTCCTGCATGTGCATGTTCACAACAATGGCAGGAGAATCGCAAAAAGTGCAAGTTAATAGGAAAAAATAACCACCTGGAAAAGCTTTTCAGGTAAATGGGAAGATTCCTATGTTATTACTTCAAAATAGTATCAGTGAAGAAAAATCTTCATGGTCCTTTTCCAAAATGATTTGCTAAAACTTTGGGAGTACACAAAGTGTAATCTTCATGATGAAGACATACTCTTCTTTTCTTCTGGATTTAGCTGTAGAAGAACTGCATTATGGTAATGCATTAACTGCATTATGGTAAATGACTGGAGAGAACCTTCTGTACCATGTTAGATGGCTGCAAGACTGACTAAGATCTGAGGAGATAATCTTCAGTTTTCTCCGTAGAAGAGAAATTGGCTTCTTAAATTATTGAGCTAATGCCGAAACAAAAATCTTCATAGCGAGGGCATCAATTTCTGTAGTGTTCCCTGGCCAATCCATCCCCACAGTACTGTTCTGCTTTATAAACAAGAAATATCCGGTCTAAGAGGGGGTTTTCAAAGGCCCTACCTGCCGAAGTGGAAAGGCAGTGGGAAATAGGCACTTACCTGCCATGTGCTTCTTGGAAAATCGCGCTGCAAGAGGCTATTGAAGAACTGATTGCCAGGAAGTGATAGATGAGATTTCAAGAGAGTGTTTGAGATTTTACTAGGAGGCCTGCACAAGAGGCTGGGGAAGAAGAGAAAGAGAGAGCCAGAACTGTATTGTTCTGATACCATTGTCATGGGGCAGTATAAATATTTGCATAATATTTCTTGCTGATTATATGTATTGTTCTTTTATGAATATTTTGCAGAATTTATAACTTTTAATGTGCAAAGTATTTTTTTAACCTGAACACTTTAAAATCTAGGACACATCTCACCATGCTTTATCCTACAGTAGGGTTCTGTTGCTATATTTATGGCACCTTCCAGATTTAATTTTTTTTTGGGGGGGAGGGTGAATAATTCAAGCATGCTTGATAGCAATCTCAGGTTTTAAAAAAAAGAAAACTACAAAGGCTTTCTTTGTGGCCTTTCTACTATATCATTTACTCCGGTTTAACTGCATTACCTCCAGTTGAGTTCTTCCTGATGTATTCTCGTTTGATGTCAGTCAGCTCCTAGAATCATTTCATGTTCTGGAATCCCCTGAAGCCTTTTGGTACGAACAGCAGTTGGGCGTTAGTGGCATTGACTGAACTCAGTTGTCTTTCTTTTCCTCGCTCACATAAGGAAGGTCAGGTTTTGTGTAGTAATGGCTCCACCAGCTGCAAACACCATGCCCAGCTTCAGCCAACTGTAGGTTATTAGGTCACGAGTGCCAAAAATTATGAGTAGTGCTGCAATTTGCATAGTTATTATCCACTCATCATCCGGAGTGAATAAAAGCCAGATTGTAAAATAATTACAATCTCTTGAAGTGGAGCCAGCCCTAAAACCAGATCCATCAGTCTTCATTAATTTGTATACAGTTCTTTTAGAAGAGCAAACTTTCTGAAGGTACTCACATGGGAATGCTGAGGCAGCTGCATAACTTTTATTTTGAAGAAAAAGTTGAGCCTTGGAACAGCG
This sequence comes from Pelodiscus sinensis, assembly GCF_049634645.1. Lineage (NCBI taxonomy): Eukaryota > Metazoa > Chordata > Testudines > Trionychidae > Pelodiscus > Pelodiscus sinensis. Next base: position 49,264,837 of record NC_134717.1, on the reverse strand, counting down.
TGTTAGAGAGAGAGAGAGAGAGAGAGAGAGAGAGACTGCATTTAAGACTTTGACTAGCATGTGTAAGAAGTGTTCTCATGGCTGGAATAATCTAACACATTTTTACCTGGGTAACACTTGGCAAAGTTTCACATTTTCTTTCCACAGTTGAAAGGAATCCAGTACAATTCCCTGCCTCGATCAACTTGACTCCAGTGCTTTTTTGCACAGCCTGCATGGTTTGGTAGTGCACAGACGTGACTGTCTTATGTGGCCTCTATGGCCCTTTTTTGCTCAACTGTCAGAGAGAGGGAGGGAGGCTTCCCCCAGCTCCAAAAATTCATTCTGTGTGCTCTCTGCAGCACAGTAGCTAAGAACAAGTTTCTAGATTACTCCCTGGGTTTTTTGGAGTTGTTTGCAGAAGGAAGTCATCCCCCCCACTTTAAATGGATGATTGTGTTACAATCAAGAAAAAGCATCTCCAAAGACCTATTTTTAGGTAAGTGATGCTCTTGTTTCTTTGAACTGAAATGTTACAGGCTTTCTCCCTACATGCTTTTTTATTAACTTAATAAATATACAGAAACAAAGAAACTAGCTCAATAGAATGAACCTCAAGTGTATCTTGGTGTGTCCCACTAAAACATTTGATACTTTAGTAACTTGGAATTGTTCTTTCAGCTTCTATAGAAACTTTGTGGATTTTTTTTCCTTGAGTTTCTTGAGGGATTTGCCTTGTGAAAGAGGTATGGCACTTGAAAAACTTTTTTTATTTACTAAAGCTCTGCAGTCTCTGTATGTTTTCTGAATTATTAAGCTCTTTAAATGAAGAACATCGTTCTTGTTTCATTTGGCTGATTTTAATGCTGAAAATGACACACTGTTCAAAATAAAGTATCTTGCTCAAAGGGACTTAAAGCCGAGTTCTACAGGTGATTAAATTATGCATTTTATAGCTATCTCAAAGGAATAATTATACACAGAAAAGAAGGGATAAAGATTAATGAAGCATAATTTGTTTTGTCTTTGGGTAGTCTTTTTGTTTGGAGATTTTTATTTGATATTTTTGATTTCTAGGATATTTAATCGGTGTAGGTTTGTCTGCTATCATTTACTCCTAAACCTCACATCTCTTCTCTCTGCACTTATCTAGTTTGAAAGATAGTGAACATTTTTCTACTGATATGAACAAGTATTCAGGACTGTAAAAAAACAAATAAAGTTACAATAGCTCATACTTGTGTTTATAACTAGTGACATCCTAAACACAGCTCTCAATCCTACTGGATAAAACATTATGACATCGATGGAGTATTGTAGCCACAGTGTTGATATGATAGCTAAATATAAGATTATAGATGGCATCATAGTAGGCACAGAGTTGTAATTTAACAGAGGGTCACTATTGATATAATAAACCATGCAAATACAGTAATTAGTAACTGAGCTTCAGAGGAACGTCAGACAAATACTCATCCTACAATTTTCTATTGTTGCTGTTTGTTTAAACACTGGAGGGAAGGAAAGGGATACTCTTTTGACTATGATACCAGCAGAAAATCAACATTCTAAGGCACTGAGAAAAATTAAAGAGCTGGAATATCATCTTTAAGATTGAATATCTTAAATTTTGTGGAGTCGCCCCACAACATTTATGAAACTAAAACCGAATATGCTGCATTTATTTTATGACAGACAACTGTTTTAATGTTAAAAGGTGTTGACTGAAGATTAAACAATGTTTTCTTAATGTGGCACCTTTCCATTCAGATTAATAGTTTCTGGCAAGTATATGTCTGTTCACACATCAATAATTATTTTAAAGATGCTCAGTAATTATCCAATAAGCTTTGACAAATGTCTAAAACACACATTCTTCACCCATTTTTGAAGCAATTATAGTGAGGGGTGAATGAGTATATACTTCTTGTTATGATCAGAGCATTTCTGTGATGACTTTTATTGCTACCAGAGCTTGAAGGTGATGTAGCTAAGTCAGAGCCATATAGTGTACTGTAGCTACTTATGGAATTTTTCCCAAAGTGTCTTCTGGGAGTCAATATTAAAGTGACAGAGTAAGAGAAGGTTCAGCATATCTACTCAGAACTGTTCCCACAGCTTTATTCTAAATGATGAGCAGCTAATTTCTACTGTTGGCAACTTCAGCATAGAAATAGAAAACCCTGACATGGATGGTACCCTAACTTTTCAGTCACATGTCCTGTGTACATACAACACAGTTTTTTCATATTCTACAGAAATGTCAGATTTTTTTTTCTCAGTCCAAACCAAACAGGAACAAAATCTTCTTGCACATAAAAATCATCATGAGCAGTATATAAAAATGTTAGCATATGACGTATTGAAGCTGTCTTGGTCCCAGGATAATATTGGTTCCAGGAAAGACAGGGTAATATCTTTTTATTAGACCAGCTTCTGTAGGTGAGACAGAAAAGCCATAGAGATCTAGCTCTTCTTCATGTCTGGCAAAGGTACTAAGAATGTCACCACCAAAATCAAGATTGAAGTGATAGTTTACTATAAGTAGTCCACACATATTCCAAGAGAGCATTCCGGCTGAAGTGGCCATTAACATTCCTGTAATCATAGTACAGAAAAGGGGGTTACTGGATTATTCTTAGATTGTAATAAGACATAAATTCAGCACCTTTATTAATGATTTTTAGTGTCTAGCAAAATTATAAATTTATTAAACTGTGGCATTTATTTTTGTTGTGTTTACTTTCCTCAAAATTTGGAGAGCATTTGTCTTGTGAAACAAAGTACATACAGAAGATTTTAAAACAAGTTCTTCTGTAAGAACAGATTATAGGGCTTTGTTAGGTACAAACTACAAATTTGGTAGCCTAATCATTGATTTAAAAAAAAAGAGAGAAATTTCCTTCTCAAAACATAAAGGAAATATTGACCTACCATTAATACAAAAACAAATGTTATTGGACATTTTCAATAAACATACAAATCACTACTTTGTTGAAAGCTAGAGTTGATCTTAACAAGTGAACAAAAAATATTTTATTAACTCAAAGTTGTATTCACAATGGATGTATGATTACATTAATGTTGAATAAATAAGGCTGGGGAAACTAGTTCCAGTAAAAATAAGAATAAAATTGAGAATTCCCCCTCCCCCACAAACAACCTTGGTCACTAGTTCCTTATGACAAATAACACTCTAAAGAGAGCAAAGGAGGGGAATTGTATCTTCCAGACGTCTTGACGTATCTTAAAGCCTACAAATAAATAGTAAACAGAATTCCAAATTCCAAGTTCATTTTCCCACACCTGATACCAAAATGAGAGAGAGAGGCTGGTCTTGTGGTCCATTTCTAGAAATGGCAAGTACTAAAATTATTTTATACATGTGCATGTGTGAGAGATCTTTAAAAATTCTGTCCAGCTTTCTAAACCAAAGACGTTCGTATAAATCTTCAAAATTTTGCACTTATCAAAACCAAGCGTCTAAATATTTTGAGATTCACCTGACCCTTAATATTAAAACAGTTTGATGAACAGAGCAAGGAAGTTAAATAACTAACTACTCATAACTTGGGTATGATTCATTTTATATACTAATATTCATCATAAAACTGGATTCATGACAAGCTGGTTGTGTTAGGGAGCTAACACTCTGACACAAGCAAGGCTACCTCACAGTGATGACAGATGGAAACAGAGAGATTCACAATCTTGGGTCTGTAGTCCTCCTCAGAGGCAACACAGGAGAGGCATGCAGGGTTATGTGCCCCTCCTCCATTTTGCTGCTTGACTGGTACAGAGCACGCCTCACAGATTGAGCATGTTCAGTAAAACTGCTAAAGCAGGCTGCCCTCATTCTTCCCCCAAGCATGCTCATATGGACCGAGCATGCTCAGTAGCACTGCTGAAGCCAGCTGCCCTCACTCTGACTCTTACTCCAGTATTGGCAAGTACAGGTTGTTTCTGGTCCACCCCTCCAGACATGTTCTGACTGCCCTCCTCCCCCTCACTATTTCACTTAGACCCACTGTCATTCAGTTGGATTACAATTTTTGGTATCTCCATGCTGTCTGAAATAAATAATACCAAAATTCTTTCAGGGAAGCCATGATCTTGTGAGAACAAAGAAGGTTGGGTGATAAATATGAATTTGCACTTGATATATAACACGTTAGATCTAGATCCAGATGAGGAAATTGAAACACAGAGATGTTCAGTGGCTTGCCCATGATCACAGGGGAAGCTGTTCCAGAGCTGGGTCTAGATCCCATATTTGCTGATACCATTTTAATACTGTAACTATAAAACCTGCTTTTCTCCATAGAAAGGTATCAGTGCTGCTGGACATTTACTCTGAACTGAATGGCCTTTCCCTACAAACATTTAGAATTTCACCCACCAGTACATAGGTGATACATTTTCCTACCAATATATCTGACCAAAAGGCAAAAGTGGGAATGAACCTACACAGAAGGCGTAGAAGTACACTTTGGATCAGTGTCCCAAAATTTGGCTGCTTATCTGAAACTGATAATTTTTGAGACTTGCTCTTCTTTCCTATGCACAAGTCTACAAAAACTCCTAGCTACTCTTTCCTGTAAACTTTTTATTAGTACTCATCTTCATCTCTCCAAATCCAGAATCCCATCTAATTTTAAAGACGTCATTGCAGAGTAGCCTCTCCATTAGATCATATCTCCTGCTGACCTTAAAATTCTTGTGCTCTGGAGGCTGCCTAATGGTCTGGGGACTTGAATTTTAGATGGTCAGGACCCAGGAGACAAGCTACCTACCAGGCAGTGCAACTGGGCAGGGGTGGGAAGTCTGTTAGAAAGCATTTCTCTGCTCCAGTACACCTCTTTTAGATAGGGTATGTCTACACTACCCCGCTAGTTCGAACTAGGAGGGTAATGTAGGCATACCGCACTTGCAAATGAAGCCCGGGATTTGAATTTCCCGGGCTTCATTTGCATAAGCGGGGGGCCGCCATTTTTAAATCCCCGCTGGTTCGAACCCCGTGTAGTGCGGCTACACGGGGCTCGAACGAGGTGTACCAGACTAGGTGTACCGTGGAATGAGGTGTACCGGTAGTTCGGACTAGGAATCCTAGTCCGAACTACCTAGTTCGAGCCCCGTGTAGCCGCGCTACACGGGGTTCGAACCAGCGGGGATTTAAAAATGGTGGCTCCCCGCTTATGCAAATGAAGCCCGGGAAATTCAAATCCCGGGCTTCATTTGCAAGTGCGGTATGCCTATATTACCCTCCTAGTTCGAACTAGCGGGGTAGTGTAGACATACCCATACAGATGAGCCTCAAACTTTCCAAAATTCTGTATCTGAGTGTCATTTCAGGGGAGGATAGCTTCCTTAACCATTGATGTATACGGTCAGGAAAGACCGTTATTTCTATGTGAAATTGATGTGGCTCCATCACTACTGTATCAGAGCAGTTCACAATCTCCAGTGTAGTTTATCTTCACACTCCACCTGAGGTGTGGAAAGATCCTAGTCTTTACTTTGTCCATCTGTGCCTCAGTTCCCTAAATGACTGGCCCAGGGTCATACGAGAAGCCTGCCCTGGAGCAGGGACTTAAACTCAGATCTCCCAAGCCCCAGGCTGGTGCCCAAACTGCGGGACCATGCTTCATATGTGAAATCTGTCTTCTACCTCTGTACTTGAGACACCAGCAAGCATGTTAGCTGCCTGTTCTTCTCTGTCACAGTCAAAGACAGGCCAAAACTGAAACTGTTTATCTCTTCCCCACACAGCACACAAAGAAGATCCCACCCCCCAAGAGTTGGTATTTTGGATGAAAGGTTGCTGACTCCAAACCATTTCTGCCTTTGCAAAGAGAGAATCCCACCTGCCAAATATTTTTTTAAACTGAAGAATATAATAGTTTTTTCACATATTAGACACTTTCATACCAGGATGTCAAAACACCTTGCAAGTATAAATTCTCATGGCATGTTAGGGAAGTAGGAAAGTATATATGAGGAAACTGAGGCAGGGGGGCTAATGGATTTGCAAAGATAATGCAAAGAATTAGTGTTAGAACATAGATCTCTGGAGTGCCATGCTTTGCTAAACTGTGTTCTTTCTCCAAATCCAAATCACCCTGTTTGCTTGCTTTTATTACAGTGGTCTTCTATCCACTAACAAGACTCTTCCTTCATCATTCATGTATAAGACAGAGGAACAGTCATTGTGTTGAATGGAATGCCATTAATGAACTGTTGACACATCTGGCATCTTATATTTCATCACCTACGCTGATAATTTACTTCTGTGTTAGAGAAGACGAAAGGAAGTCAGTTCAATAATTTTCCAGCTACATCCAAAATATTGCCCATGAAAAGACAAAGATTTCAGGGAAAATGACACTGAGGGGGACACAAAACAAAAAAAGAACTGATGTAGCTGGTTTGCAACTTAAATTTTGTAATTGCATGAGATTGGACAACACTTCAACAAGTTAGATTAAGAGTGCGCAGTGTGTACTTTTTGTAAAATCCTTTGATTCCGCACTCTTTGGTTCTCCTTCAATAATCCTAATGGTGCAAGGAAAGTTCCAGGATAAAAATGAATCCATCCTTAGCTTCTAGCAGCTTTTTAGAAATTGGTTGCGATATAGATGGTTTATCTGCATACATGCACCAGTACCTTTTGACATATGTCAATCTATGTTTTGATTATGGAATTGGCGGCATAATTATGCATGCACTTCATACTTTATGCAGATTATGCATGCACAATTCTACATTAGCACTGCATCCTTCTTGTGCAAATGAGGGAGAAAAAATGAGTAAGAACGGCTCTTGCACAAGAGGGTGTTTTTGTGCAAAAGCCTCTTGTGCAAAACCGGTCCATAATTAATTATGCAAATGAAGAATGGCAGTATGCTAATCTGTGCTTCATTTGCATAGGCTTTTGCACAAGAGGGATGTAGTGTACATGTAGCCAAAGTGAATGAAATTTAGAAGTTAAAATGGTAATATTCCAAAATAGATGAGTTTTATGCAAATTTATTTTTCATTTGTAAATAGTGATTCCTCATTAGAGACACTAAGTGGCTTGCCTTAAACTCAAAGGCACAGCCACATGAAGTAAACTTTAAGAAGGCCACCCCTTTGAAATTTATTCATGGTAAACATTTCATTTAACAGAGGCAACAAAGCTTTTCTTAAAACTCCCCTTACGATTATTCTCATCAAAGCCATTTTCTGAGGTGTTTACATTTAAAATCAGATTATGTACAATTGTGTCCTTGATTACCTGCTTTGTCAGCGAGAGAACCCTATTCTGTTGTATAAGGCAACAATATATCGTGGAATTTGACTGGACAGATCTCAACATCACCCCTCAGCTATCGTTTTCAAAAACACAGCATGTTTCCTCAACCAATCTAGCAATGTATGAACAAGGAAACCATTTTTAAACAATGATATACTGCTCTTAATGGTGTTAATAAACAGTGTTAGGATACGTCTACACTAGACTCCTAGATCGATCTAGGGAGGCTAATGAGGGCAACCAAAATTGCAAATCAAGCCCGGGATTTAAATATCCCGCGCTTGATTTGCATGTTCCTGGCCGGTCGCCATTTTAGAAATTGACTAGCCCGAAGTAACTGCCTGCGTCTACACGTGGCAGTGAAATGGGATTCCGATTTAAAGCCCCTAATTCAAATTAGATGGTAAACCTCATTGCAGGAAGAATACCAGCTAATTTGAATTAGAGCTTTATTCCGGAATCCTGTTTCACTGCTGCGTGTAGACGCGGGCATTTACTTCGGGCTAGTCAATTTCTAAAATGGTGACTGCCTGGGAACATGCAAATCAAGCGCGGGATATTTAAATCCCGGGCTTGATTTGCAATTCTGGTCGCCCTCATTAGCCTCCTTAGATCGAGCTAGGGGGCTAGTGTAGACGTACCCTTAGAGGAAAAGGTGGCAATTACATGTTATAAATAAATGTATGTAAATATCAACATAGCTCATAAACTGGTGCAAACTATATAGCTCCATTGATTTCCATGAAGCTATGCTAATTTGCATTAGCAGAGTATCCGACTTGGAGAGTCTTGTCCAAAATATTCCACTAGAGATGGCTACAGTCCCATTGGCATTAAAGAGGAGATTTTCAGAAGCCCAGATGGGAGTGAGGTGCCTAACCTGGGAGGTTGGGTGCTTAGCTGCTCTTTGGGTGTGCCTTTCAAAATCTCCCCAGATGGCTACTAGGCTGGTCAAGCACATGCTTTCCCCGTGCCCCCTCCCCCTGCAATGGAAACCCACATAGAAGCCAGCTCAAGCCATTTGCCATGTTTGTTGCTTGTATCACGGTGATGCTTATAGCTTATCTGCAAGCCAGGGCCCTGTTGTGCTCATCATCTCTCTTTGGACAGAGGAATTTTTTGAGAGAGTACCATGGACAGACAGCACATTGAAAGCAGGGACAAGGTAAAGAGGATCAGGCAGGGAACTGATTTTCCAACTACAGGGTTGGGTACACTGCTGTCTTCTATGTGGTTTCTGCAGATGGGATTATTTGATTGTAGTCTTGCTGTTTCTGTCGCCTCTGCTCAGAGAAAATAGAAATTGTGTACATAGTATAAAGAAATTAAGTGGATTAGGAGGTAGCCAGAGTCTCTAACTCCACTTCTGAAAAAACTTAGTCCAAATTCCCCAAAGCTGCTGTTTCTTGCTGAAAGAACAAGGGGACTCAATATCTAACAGGCTCATTATTTGACAGAATCCTGTCTAGGTATTTTTATGGGTAGTTCAAATCAGCTTCAAAAATTGGGTATCAATCCTCGATGTTGTCCCTGCATAGAAGCCAATCAACAGGGATTTTTACACCAGCAATGTGTAGGTGGGCAATTCCGCTAAGCTGTGTACACAGAGGTGACCAGTTCAGTCATAGCTTCCAGATTTCTGTACAGTGTTTGGATTTTAGAAAATATTTAGTGTTGCAATTTATAAGCCAATAAAGTAGCTTTGCTTTATTTCACTGAAACACTGTGTAATAAGCTGTAGAGACTGCATGCTTTCTTCCAGACCTTGTTTGTTGGCAAAGTCTTTCCTTATTTCCTGAAACAATATACTAAAATGTATTTTCTAGCAAAAAATAAGTGCCCTTTCAAGCCAGTAATGTAATGCCCTTACATGGCTCTTTGCTGTTTCTTGAAGGTCAAAATACGTAGGCGTTTTCTACACGCAAGCACACCCACCCATGTGGGAAAGCATGAATGCTCAATCTTATTTATTAAAATTGTTCTATTTGTGAGTCAAGATCTCTAGTCCCCATTGCTGCGGTTCAGAACAATACGTAAGCATGTGCTAAATAGGAACACTTTCCTGAATCAGGGCCTATTGTTTGTTTATTGTTTGTTATATGTATACTCAGATCATACACCTCTTTACTCCAAGGTCCATGAAAATGATGCCAAATTAGAGTCATATGACATAGCTGACAATAATAAGGAAGCAATTCCTTTATATATAGTGTCCTTATGTCATGTGATGTTCCCCATAATTAGGCTATAATACTGAAGTGAGCTGATGTCCAAATACCTTTCCTGTAAATGTTTGTGTGTGTGTGTGTGTGTGTGTGTGTGTGTGTGTGTGTGTGAATATCTATCTATCGATCGATCGATCTATCTATAAAATATCCTTCTCATGAAACACCTCTTTAGCTAACTTTCTTTCATCTTAGGGTAAATACATCAGTATCCTTCTATCCACTTAGAACATCATTTAAAGAACAGAGACAATTAAAATGGAATCATTTGCTGTTTAGGTAAACAGCACAGAAAAGGAAAAGATTGCAGTGGAATTCAGAGAGTGCTTGTAACAAATGAGTTATTTTTCCCCTTTGTTTAAACAGTCATCTCCAAATGTTTAAAAACTGTTATCCTCCTTCTCCTCACAGACATGCTACAGGGTGAACAGGTTCATATGGAATTATGTATTGTGACTGATATGGATGTACATTGTCTACCATTATCGCTTGTGATCAATTAGTTGCTACTTGTCTGTGAATGTAGCCCATTGACTTAATGAAGTGACTATTTATTCATTGGGGTCTAGAACCATCTTTCACACTGAGCCCAGAGCAAAGGGCCAAGCCTACATATACTGCTTCCAAAGAACCCCTGAGAATCACAATTTGTGTCCCTTGATCTCATGGGGAACTGTTTTACTACAGCCTTTCCTGGGGCACATCTCTTTCCTCAACCTGAACTGCTTCAGCAGTGCTGAGCAGTGTGTTGGATGGGGTGGAGCTTGAGGCTCATCCTACTCCCCTTTTCCTAGTGGCCATGTTCTACCCACTGCTTGCTTATAATGGGGAGTAGTGATATGAAGAAGACTGTGCAGGGAATAAGGGGAGGGGGACCCGCTTTTGCTCCTGGGCAGGTACAATGGAGTCACTGATGTCTGAGTCCAATATTATTGTTCAGGGAAGTATATAATACTGATCATTTTTAAAATGACGTTTCATTAAATGTTGACTTGAGAAAGCAGGAAGGTGAGGAGACTGACCTGAGAAGTCAGATGAGGTTGGAGGCAGGAGGCAAAGGGTTCTATGCGCAGGAGCAGCATGAAAAAGAGTGTGAAGGTGGGACTAGAAGAAGAATGTGGCAGGAGCAAAACGAAAGTCTGAGAGCCATATAGAGAGCAAAATGGGGATTAGAAGGAAAGGAAAGTTGAGATGTTGGTGATGTTGAGTGTAAAAGGCGAGGCTGAGTATACTGGTTATGTGAGAGCTTAGTGGGGAGAGATGGAAAAAATGGGTTTGAAAACAACACTGAGGTTGGGAGAGGAAGGAGAAAAGTGGAGTCATTGGCTGAGTGAAGCAAGACCCTGCATTGCTCTATTTGTCTTCCTGACATGGAGAATTGAAAACTGCACCCCATTAATTTTAAAACCTGAGGGAATATTTTAAGCACCAATTGGCAGAGTTCTAGAGATCTGGGTGAAAATCAGAAAACTAGAAGGGAGATATAGAAGGCACACAGCGACTTCCAGTATAAGAACCCATTTCATCTCTACCAGTTGTCCCACTAGAGTTGAAAATTTAAATGTTAATGCCCCAAATGGCTTATCTCTCAGCCAGTAAGACAATACACACTTTAACAAGTTACAGATTACACAATTTTAACTGTTTACAGATTTATATAAGTCTCTAAAATAGAGGGGAATGGCAGGTGGCACACAGGGAATATGTATAGTATGCCTTAGCAGTTAAAAATATGCTGTGCTCTCCCGCTTGAGAGTTGCCTAACATTTGTGGGGGTGGGCTGTCAGCAAGCAGAGAGAACTACTAGCATCCTGCCTGCTTCCCCAAAACTTGCTAGATGCTGGAGTGGAGAGAAAGAGAGGGCATTAGCTTTCTGTCCACCAATCGTGGCAGGTGGGAGACAGGTGCTTTGAAGGGGAAGAAGAGGAGACACTGGTATGGGGGACGTGAAAATGGAGAACCCAGAGCTCTTGGCTTGAGAGATGAGAAATGGGGATCCTTGTAGGAAGGGCATGTATGGGGAGAGTGGTGGGGGCATTGTAGGGAGTTCCTAAACTGGAGCAGGTTGTGGAAAATGGCACACAAAATCGTGTGTGTGTGTGTGTGTGTGTGTGTGTGTGTGTGTGTGTGTGTGTGTGTGTGAGAGAGAGAGAGAGAGAGAGATGGAGGAAGTCAAGGAGTCAGAGTGGATTCAATAGTCCGTGGGCTCCTTGTGGCACACAAAATCTTGTGTGTGTGTGTGTGTGTGTGTGTGTGTGTGTGTGTGTGTGTGAGAGAGAGAGAGAGATGGAGGAAGTCAAGGAGTCAGAGTGGATTCAATAGTCCGTGGGCTCCTTGTAGCAGTGTATTACCGGAACTTCTAGATAATGATGATGGACGAGGAAGGAAAATAGCTCTTTTTTGGATAAACTGAACTTGAAATGCTGGTGGGATACAAGGAACGAGATGTCAGAGAGAGCTGGAGATGTGAGGTTGGTCAATAGACAGAGATACGGAGTTGAGAGGTTGATTTGGCAGTGAGTAGCCCATAAAAGCCGAGGAGATTGGAGGAAGGGGGAAGAAGGATGAGATGGAAGACAAGGACAGAATTTTTGGAGTGAGGGAGAAGAGAGGCTGAGAATTCTCTAAATGAGAGAGGGAGGTGAACTGGTGTTTTGGAGGGAATAGCTGCTGATCCATATAACAGGATTTAGTAAGCTATGTGTTGTATTTGGTCTGTGGGTTTTCTCTGAGTGCTGTGTGGCAGGGCTTTTGGATCACTGAGCAGGCCAAGAGGGAGATCTTCTTAGATTGTGCCTCTGTGGAGACCCTGTGGCTGTGATCAATGTAACTTCATTGATTTCAAGTCCCGATTCTCACAAGTGTGAGACCAGAATCCAATTTTATAAGAACAGAAATGTGTTTTGATGCAGTGAAGAGGACCTAGAAATGTAGTCAGGGCAGGTTTAGTGGAAGGCGGTCCATAGAAGATCACAGTGACAGGGGGCAGAGGAAGTCCAGATAGTGAGGCTAGATAGCAAGCACAAGTATTTTGTAGGCAAAGGAAAGGAGAGAGGGCAGTAATTGAAGCAGATGGGGACAAGATGGTGCTATTTAGAAAACAGGATATAAGAGTATGTTTATACTGTACAGAGATAAATGCAAGGGCGGCTAAAGACATGTGAGGGAGGGAACATCATAAATTGCTTTATATCTTAAAACTATTTAGATATATTTACATATATAATGTTGTCCAAAATGATCGCATACAACTTCTTCATCGTACTAGTGTAAAGTTAAAAATAGATGTTCAGATATTTTAGTGAGGAAAAACTGATTTAAATAAAATGGTGTCTAAAATAGATTAGTGTACCATTACAGCACAGTGCATCTCCACATATAGCATTCTTTAAAGGCAGTACATTAATCATACATTTATTTCTTTGGGTGAGTATTCTGGTGCATGTCTGCAGTTTAGCACCATTGTATGGACTTCAGTGTATAAGGGAATGCAATATAAAATATTCTATAGACAGGTATCTTCAAGCTTTATGTTAGGACCGGCCTTTATTGCCCTTCTTTTTATCTTTACCCACACCCAAGAACTGATCTGATTTTAGTGCAGAGAGTAGACAGTGGAAGAAAAGCTGCTAAGTGAGACCAGAAGGGCATCCAGTGATTCACACTAGATTTGTTCGCGTCTTTAAAGATCATTTAAAATTGGAATGTGAGTTTAAAATTTGAAATTTAAAGAGACTTTCTGGGATCAGTTTATGCTTACCTACAATTTAAAAATAGACTTAAAACATGCCATTTCCTCAAGCATAATTAATATTTGAATACACACAAAATCAGCTTTTCCTAGACAGTTTTGCCTGTCATATCTTATCTGGATCAAATCAAGTTGTCAGGACCCAGTGACGATAGTTAATTAAAATATGAACTAGGTCTAGCATTATGAAACACAGACAGGACAAGTCACAAACAAGGAAAGAAGCCAGCCCTGATGGGGGAGGCAGTGGTTCAGACTGTGAGGATTGCTTACAAGAAATCCAGTTTATGTCTCAGTAGTAGGCAAAAAGTAGGCAAAGTACCAACAGTGCTGCTCATCTTTTTCTACTTCCTGCTGATTAGGCCTCATCTGGAGTCTTGTGTCCTGTTCTGGGTTCAGGAAAGATGTGGAGAAACACATTGGAGAAAGCCCAAAGATAAGGTGATCATAGCTCCCTATGCTGAATATCGGACATGTGGTAAAATGACTCTTATTGAAGCAAGTTCAATGGCAACCAATCAGAATATGCAGTAGAAATGTTCAAATTATTATCACATTGACTGACACCCTGTTAAAAGTAGTTGGATTCTTTTTATTTACCTTCTTCTGTGTGAGGCTGTAGTGGGACAGGTGATGCACACACTCCCCTGAATCTGTCACAGACGGTGGAGTGACCGACCAACCTGATCCTCCCTGTCAGGGGCTTTCCAGCCTACATACTCTGCAGGGCCCCCAGGGTGGATTCACATCTCTTGATATGGTGCTGCACCTTCCTGAAGCAATACCTGGTGGGCACGCACAGTCATGTGTCCCTCCCTGGGTTTCTGCCAGGGCAAACACAGAATGTAGCCCGCAGCAGCCTTTTGGCACTATGCAGGAGGGAAGGGTTGGGAGCTATTTCCAATGCAGGGGAGAGAAAGGAATGACCTGGCCCATGCCTTTGCAGAGCTCTTACCTCTTCCTCCACCCCTGGCTCCTGTGGCTGGAAGCAGCTTATTCCCTCCTAGACCACACTGGGGGAAGGGAGATTGGGAGAAGAGGAGAAAAGGGGGCAAAGCAAGGGCAGGGGCTTGGAGCGAAGTGAGGATGGGGTGGGAAGATGCAGGGTCTGGAGCTGTGGAGGATGGGACCAGAGGTGGGAAGAGGTGGGGTTCGCCCCAGGCTAGGGGCGGCACAGACTCCCCCATATCCCTTCCCACCAGTAACCACTAGGAGCAAGGTGAAGAGAGTATAAGCTCTTGCCCAGGGGGCTGCTATATAGCCTGCAGAGTTGGGACACAAACAGGTTGGAAAACATTCCCCCTACCCAACCATTTCAGAGTTCAGCTGGGGATCAGAGAGGCTTGCCTTTGCCAGCATTATGTGGGGCTCTGGCACATGCAAGGCTCAGCTTCTCCTGGCCAGCACATCAGGCCAGAGAGTCTTGGTCTTTCCTAGGGCACCAGCCTAGCCAGAGGCAGCAGAGAAAAGAAGGCACCTGCCAACCAGAAGATGTCAGTGAGTTGAGAGCTCTGACCAGAGGGAGCAGGACATGTCCCACCAGGGGGGATATGGAGGAGTAGTGGGGTTGGGGTGGTGGTGCAGAGGCAAAGCAGAGAGATGAAAGTGAGAGAGGGAGCTCACAAAGGGTAAATGGGTGGGCAGCAGAGAACACAGCTAGCTGCTGCCTGGCACCTGTGCACCCTCACCAACCTCTGCAGGGCACAGCCAGCACCATCCAGAAATAAGACAAGGGCCCAGGTCTTTCTGGTCGAGAGCTGGCATACAGTAGGGGCTGTACTGATGAACCTGCAGGGGGAGCAGCCAGCCTTGCATGCTGCAGCTTTGCCCTGTCACCAGCCTTGCATGGCCACCCCCATCGTCAGCTTCTGGTCCCTTCCACTCATCACAGACCTGGTGGGCAGCTGGCCGGCAGGGATACCACCAGCAGTGGGACACTCCAATTCTGGACAGCGGAGATAGAAAATATGAGATAATTTGCTCATTTTTAAGAAAAAAGTTGAGACACTTGCAATTTATTTGTCAGCTTGCATATGGACCTGTCACTTTAAAAAGGGGCTATCTGCTAACCATAAGAAAAGAGTAACAAAGCGAGACAAGGTCTAGAAAACTTGATCTATGAGGGGAGACTGAAAGAAGTGGGTTTGTTTAGTCTGAGAGGGGATTTGATGACAATTTTCAAGTATCTTAAAAGGCCGTTATGAGGAGGAGGGAGAAAAAAATATTCTTCTTAACTTCCGATGATAGCACAAGAAGCAATGGGCTTACATCATTGCAGCAAGGGAAGTTTAGGTTGGACATTAGGAAAAAAATTGTAACTGTCAGGGTGGTTAAGTACTGGAATAAATTGCGTAGGAAGGCTGTGGAATCTCCATTAATGGAGACTTAAGAGATGATCTAACTGGTGCTTTGCCCTGGCATGAGGGCAGGGGACTGGACTATATGACCTCTCAAGATCCCTTCCAGTCCTGTTGTTCTATTACTCTGTGATTCTATGCTTAGTTGTTTTTCAGGTAGGAAGAAGTAAATGAGGGATTAGGAGGGACAGAGCTTGCAAGAGGGACTGTGTGGTAGCTGGAGGCTGTCCTACATGATGCAAGTTCCTTCTCTTGTATTTTTGAATGACAGTCAGGATTGTAGGTGTTTTAAATGATAGGGGTCCTCTTGGGACCAAGGATTTCACAAGTCCCAAATGATCTCTTCTGGATGGCATCTGTCTCCTTAAATTCCTTTGGCATGCAAGGAAGGCCCACAGATCTCCAATCACACTGGACCCATTGTGAGCTAGGTACTGTATCTCTCCTGAGTAGGTTGCAAGATTTGGTCTTAATACTTTTGGGAATTCTATAGTATGTATCTCAGCAGTATGCAAGCAGGATACGTCTAGAATCCAGAAGTCAACAGTATGGATGTGCTTCATCCTCATCACTGGATTTCAAACACTTGTTTCAGTTTTCTGCCCCAGACTCAATGTTTCAGTGTACATTGTGTATATAAAATGTTTGGCTGAACCTTAAAGAAATCATCAGATAAGGTCATTAAATTCATTTGCAGACCAGGAGGGAGTAATAAAGAGAGAGCAAGCCAATGTTCTCTTTAGCACTGAATGCTATGGAAATCCTGAGCCGTCTCCTGAAATGCAGTTTAATTTTCCATTAAAGCAGCTTATGCTCACAAATGTACATTTTCATTCTGAAATATTTCTCCTTTTATGTACATTATAAAAGCTAATAATGGAAAAAATGACACAAGCTGTCTAGTCACCTAAGAATGGGAATCATATTAAATTCACTTTTTAAAAGCAAATGAAGATAGAAATAGAAAACTGCTGTTTAAAAGGAATTTAAATGCTTCTAAGCATTTTAATATGGATATGGTGCCTGGGAAGAAATACTGATTGTTACCAAGAAAATTTGTAGAGTCAGTAAAGAGACAAAGAAACCGATTGCAGAAAGCTTTTACACTGTTGTAACAATATGAACATATTTACTAAGTTATGCTCTTGAGTATAGTTTCTAATTCATCCAAAAGCTGTGAATTGAAATAATTTGATCATGATTGACAACTGTATATGGTAGGGCAAACATTTAATACCAGCTCTAGCTGGTGTGACCATTGTTATAGAAAAATTAATGAATATTAAAGAGGCATCTTTCTTCTTTTTTGTGACTGGAAATCAACATAGGTCTATAATTTTCTAAGTTAAGTTGCTCAGATGCAAAAGAAGTATTAAAGGAATAGAATCTCTAATTCATCGTTATGCCATAAATTTGATATATAAGTACACTTGGAATATCACCATTTGATTTAGCGTCCTGCTGTGGTAATCTTACTGAATTCAGAGATGGAGATCCTGAATTCCAGCATTTGTAGGAAGAGGTGAAAATCAAAAACAACAGGTTTTGAAGTTCCAGCCACTTAAATGTATAGTTTTTAACAAGATGCAAATGTAGCACATAGAAAAATATTTTCCATTACTTCATCATATACTTTTGAAATTTAGTGGACTATTCCAAGTAGAAGAGAGGAATTATGGGATACATGAGTGCAAAAAGGAACCGCAGTAATGAAAAAAATGAGCTGCTGATTGTAAAAGTAACATTCCTTCTAGAATAATTCTTGCAAAACATTGCCATGTGACTTCCACAGAATGGCTACTGAATACATCATTTTAAAAGGCAATTAGTAAAGTTATTCATTTTGTAGCTTGTAATACTATAACAAAGAAGTGTCTGACATTTAGTGTTATGAATTATTTGTACTATGCTAGCATCTAGAGGCTTCAGTCAGGATTGAAGCCTTACTGTGCTAAGCATAGTACAAATACAGAATAAAAAAAATACCTGATTCATATATCTTGCAATCAAGAAATCTTGATTGAAGGAAAGAAACTCGAGGCAGTGGTTATAGACAGCCTTTTTGATGCATTTGGAAGTGAAGGGAGAGTTGCTGGAAATAGAGGTGTTTTTAGAATGGTGAAAGTAATAGTGAACTTGTATTGTTGGGGGGTGAGGGGAAGTTGCTGAATGTGAGAAGTTGTGACAGTGAAGAAGGCAATGAGTTGTGGCCAGGGTGATCACGAGGTTGGAGGGGTTAGGTGGTTGTAGCGAGTTTACAGGGTGGAAGAGGAAAGCAGGTGAGAAGTTGCAGTGAGAAGAAAGAGTGGTGACTTGTGGAGAGGAGAGTTGGGAAACATGCAAAATCCTGCTCCTGGGAGAGGATTTTTGGAGGCAGTAAAAAAGAGTGAATAGGGTGCTGGGACTGTGGGATTGTATACAAAGGGAACAGAGAAGTAGTGCTGCTTGATGAGGTGGACGGCAGAACTGCTGCAAGAGGAAATCTGATTTGGTCATGAGTCTCCTTTTTCTCCCCAAAGGTGCTCAGAATGCTTTGCAGGCACAGAGAAAATGGTTGCTAGGGAGTCACCTAAAATTGGAGGCTTTGGGGGTAGACTTTGCTGTGAGAGAGAGAGGGGTCTAAGAGTTCAGCATGATTAGGAGTGTGGAATGAGTAGAGAGCTGAATCAAGTGCAGAGAAAGAATGGAAGAGGAGGCTGAGAGTGGCAGAGAAGTCATAGACATGGATTGATCACAAAGTGCTAGGTGGAAAAGACAGGCAGGCAGTGCCGCAGGACTGAGGAAACTCAATTATTGGGAGAATTTGGAATATTCAGTGAAGGCTAAGCCAAGAAATTGATCATTTTAGTATGCTGGAAAGTGAACTCAGAGTTTTGATGGTGAAAGTGAGCAGATGATGAGAGTGAAGAAGCAGGGAACTAAGTGATCAGATGGAATGTCACTTGAAACTGAAGTTGATGAGGATGTTCAGGGAATACTAGGAGTCAAAATCAGATGAGAAAGTGGGTGGGGAGGATAAGGAGGGCAGAAATGGTGCTTACTTGGATCAAGAGAGTTTGGTGCACTGTTGTTCAGAGGGGAAAAGAGCTAGAAGAAGAAAGTAGTATGAGCTGGAGAGGACAGGTCCACAGGTGAGGAGGTGGTGACAAAGAAAGATGCAGGGGTGGAAAGGATATGTATGGAGGGAAACCCAGGCAGAGGGAGTTTGGGAAGCTGGGTGAGAGTTTATGGAACTGAGGATCGGAGGAGTGCAGGAAAGCAGAGATCATGAGAATTGACAAAAGCAGGATAAGATTGGATGGGGAGAAATGGAGGTGACAAAAGTAGGTGAAAAGGAGAGGAAGGATGAAGAAATGATGGAGAAGAGAGGTTGTGAGCATTGTGGAAGTGAGCCAAGTGTGTTGGGTAAATGGACAAATTCATTAGAAGATGTTAATGTTTCTATAAGAATCCTGATACTTGGAGTATGTCTACACTACAGAGTTTTGTCGGGAAAATGGCCATTTTTCCAACAAAACTTGAGGAACGTCCATACTAAAATTGTGTTCTTCCAAAAGTAAATTAAAAGAACAGAGGGGTCTTTCTGGCATTGGTGATCCTCATTCTACAAGGAAGAAGCCTTTTTGCGAAAGAGCTCTTTTGCAAAAAGACGTGTGTGGACGGGGAAGAGGGAGTTCTTTTGGAAGAAGAGGAAAAAGCACAGGTGCCCTAGTGGCCACTCGATACATAGCAATCACAGATTACATGCGAGAGAGCGTACATTCAGACTGGAAGCTCTCTTTCGAAAAAGCAGATCATTTTTTGATGCATTTTTGCAGTGTGGATGCTCTCTTTCGGAAGACTTTTTTCAGAAGATCTCTTGCGAAAAAAAGCCTCACATGAAACCAACATCTATTTCTGAATGTATAGAAAATTTACCCAGATCCCCAGGGCAGGAACCTGGTAGTGTGTGGGGTGCAGGAGTCAAGACAGGGCCTTGGGGATGGGTGGGAGAGGGAGGTTGGGCAAGAGGCTGGGGTTTTTGAGAGTGTTAAGGGCATAAGAATGAAGGTTGGGGGTAAAGAGGCGTTCAGGGTGGGGTGGTATCATCCAGCATGGGCTTTTTCTGTCCCCCCCCCCATCCCTTCTGGCTCCCAGGGGTCTTTTTTCTCCCTCAGCCCCCTGGCTGCCAGAGGCCTTTTTTTCTCCTTCCCCCTCTGGGGCTGTGGCCAAGGGCCGAGAGGGAGGATGCTGATTTGAGACAAGGGGAGCTACTTACCCAGCACTGGCAGGCAAGATGGCAGAGCCCCAGCCTTGCTGGCCTCTCCCGTGGTGGCACAGCTGCTCCCAGTGCACACTCTGTAGTTCTCCCCTTAACGTTAGCTGCCTTCAGTAGCCACTCTCATATTGTGTCCCTCCAAACAGCAGCCCCTCCCTTTGCATGTTCTGGAAACCAGTCCTTTCCCTTGGGCTTCTGGATACACAATCAAACCCCGACCATGCTTCAAGTTATGATAAGAGGAAACTGCATACCAGATTTCATGGTCCTAGCTCTTACCATTTAGGAGGAGTTCTTGAACAAATGGACTCACAGACAGACGCTCTAATATATAGTGATAGAGGTGTAGCCATGTTAGTCTGGTGTAGCTGAAAAAAAAGACAGAACTATGTAGCACTTCAAAGACTAACAAGATGGTTTATTAGATGATGAGCTTTCATGGGCCAGACCTGAGAAAGTGGATCTGGCCCACGAAAGCTCATCACCTAATAAACCATCTTGTTAGTTTTTAAAGTGCTACATAGTTCTGTCTTTTGTTTCATCTCTAATATATAAATATAGATTAATTGCTTTATGTTATCTATAGGTACAGTAAGTTGCATAGTGACAGTAGTGAAGTACGTTTTGTACTAGTCATAATTCTTGTGACCTATTGTATGTGTTGTTGCCATTCTGACATTATATTATGAGTGAACTTTACCTTGATGGGTTGCTATTAAAAAGAAACTAGATTAGTAGTTTAGTCACTCTCTCACTGACCTTTATGGGTTTGGTAATTCCTCTGCATGTTTTTTGTCATGAGCCTCTGACTCTAAATTTACTCCAGGATAAATTGTGGCAGCTATACAAAGAACCAGCTTTAGCTTTCTGTCAGTTCCCAAGCAATTTAAAAATAAAACATTTCCCCAATCACCTGAGATTTTGGTTTTGCTTCCAAATCTGCAACACTGCCAAGATATAAGGATGAATTCTACCTTTCCCTTTATTTGAATTTTAAGGTTCTAAATATCGATGTTCAGCCTCTGCCAAACTGATAGGTGGTTGGTTTTACATAAACACAGCAGAGAAAGTCATTTGTACTTTTTGAGCCATTAATTCTGGGTTCCTGGTCAGACTGAAGGTGAAAAATATTGTGCTAAATAGTTGTTTCTTGAATGATTAACCCCCATGCTTTGGAAAACCTTGCCCGAAGCTGTGAATGTGTCAGACCTATATACACTGATGACCTCTAAAATGAAAACAAACCACATGTTTTTTTCAGAGCTTTTCTGTAATTTGACTCGTAGACACATTTTTACCCAAAGCAGTTAGAATGTAATGGCATTAAAAGGTAGCATATTACAGTTAGCCTGTATAGTTGGTGGTAGCTAATTACTGGCACTTGTTTAACCATTATTATGAACCAGAATTAATGTGTTTTTCAATGTTCTGTAAAGTGAAATTAGTGGCATGGCTCAAAAAACAGAACAAAACCCGATAACTCTATTTGTATAACTAAGTTGACTTAGGCACTACACAGCACTCTAAACTTGAAATAAGATATGCAATTTGTGCTACACAAATAGTGTATCTTATTTCAAATCTATTTGAAATCTACACAGCATCAAATTTTGAAAAAACACACTATTTCAAGACATCCCTTAACCCTCATGCAATGGCATGGTGAAATAGCATGCCCGTTATTTCAAAAAATATTTTGAAATAATGGGTGGCTTGTGTATCCCGAAATAGCCGTGCAATGTAGACATGTCCGAAGTAGCTAGTATTTTTCACCAGTTGGGGAGGGAGGGGGAAATAATCTACAAATTGATATTAATAGGTGCATTCAGATTTTAAATAATTTTAACAATGGCTAATGTAGGTGGAGAGATTGCCCTTCAAGGGCCTAAAATAAAAAAAATGTTATTGAACTCCTTTCTCCTTCCATGGCAGATGAAGGAAATTCACTTCCCTATCTTCTTGCAGAATGTAAGAAGGGCTTTAATGAGTCCATTGTCGAATGTACAACTAAACCAAATCAACAATTAAAAGAATTTCTGAAGGGTCCATGTTACTTAATTATATAGAGAAGCTTGAAACAGAGAATTTTTATTCTGATCCAGATGTTTAACAGTGCAAATATATGTAGTGGTTCCTTCCAGGGTTTAATTTGTGCCTATCTCTGTTGAATTGGCTGACTTTTTGGTGGTATTTAAATATTATCTTGCAAACAGATTAATGCAGTAGTAATGTGTGAGAACAAGACATTTTCCAGAAATTGATTCTAAACAAGTCAGCTTAGTTTCTTTTTGAAGCACAGCGAAATCTAAATGAGTGAACACACACACAAAAAAAAAAATTAATGGAGATTTGCCTATTTCCTAGAACTGGAAGGGACCTTGAAAGGTCATTGATTCCAGTCCCCTGCCTTTGCAGCAGGACCAAGTACCATTCCTGACAAATTTTTGCCCCAGATCCCTGAATGGCCACCACAAGAACTGAACTCACAACCCTGGGTTTAGCAGGCCAATGCTCAAACCACTGAGCTATCCCTCCCCCTACACACAACATGAACAATTAAAAAAAAATTGCAAAAACTTTATTTAAATAACCTGAGGTGGTGGTAACTCATGCTGAGAAGTATTAAAAATACATTATTTCTATCTTGACAGTGTTCCTATAAAGCACAACTATTCTTTTCATGAAAATGTGCTTTCTTTATTAGCATTCCTCTAGTGAATATTCATAGAATAAAGAATAAGTAGATGAACTACAATTACTAATCTTCACTATCCTGAGACTTTGTTTGGATCCTGAACAAATCAACTAAACTTCAACACAGATGTTCAAGGCTGTCATATGAGGCCTCCTTAGGAAACTGCCAACTGTATATTTGTTTAGGCATGCAAATTTATTTTTCAAGAAAGACTTATTTCAACATAGCCAAGGTGTAATTCTTTTTTCCTAGGGAGGTACCATTTGTTAGATTCACTATGAAGTAAAGGAATGATTCTACACATCCTCATTCCCATGAGGAGTCTGAATTTGTAATGTCATTTAAGTCTCACTGAGGTCAATGGAACCACTGTGTGCGTGAGTGATTATTAGTAGAAGACTACTAAAGGGGAGTAAGAACTTAGGGGCATTAAGGGAAGATGATCAGTCTCTGGTAGGTGAATGGGTCTATCTACAACTGATTTAGCAAGAGCATTTTAGTATTTTTTTATCTTAAGTCTGCTTCCAATTAAAAATAAACTTAAAATGTGTCGACTGCTCTTGCACTTATTCAATGGGGTCACATATAATCTGTCATTCATCACAAAATTGTTCTGCATAGTTTAGTCGTATTTCCAAACAGATATAATGCAGAAAAAGTTTTCACAAAAACAGTTATGATTTTGAATTTTATTCTTTAATGACAAGTATCTGAAACTTCAGATTTGAGGCCAGATTAATTTTTGAGATTAATATTTTGTT
Organism: Pelodiscus sinensis; assembly: GCF_049634645.1. Taxonomy (NCBI): domain Eukaryota; kingdom Metazoa; phylum Chordata; order Testudines; family Trionychidae; genus Pelodiscus; species Pelodiscus sinensis. Next base: position 49,241,517 of record NC_134717.1, on the reverse strand, counting down.
TATATTATTTTATTTGAAAGGTCTGCTGCATAACTTTGCATCACTGAGGATAAAGGTTCCAGCAAAAGTGAATAAGCATTCATTTCTCATTATTACTGTCCTATAAGAAAATGGATTGAGGAATAACATCTGTATATTACTTACAACACATGATCTGTATTTATGTATGGTAGTGTTTCAATCTGCCAAATGGATTGCAAATGCAAACTAAATCTTACAATGACCTGGTATGCTGGAATTCTTTAAAATGGAAAATGGCTTTGGACATTGTCACACTGCAAGTACAATAAGCAATTTGTATGCCATGTATTACATTCCAATTTGTAAAAGTCACTAGAGATTAGGATAGGTTCAGAGGGGTAGCTGTGTTAGTCTGCTTCAGCAAAAACAACAGGGAGTCCAGTTAGTCTTTAAAGTGTCAACTCCCTTCTCAGTAGTGTCAACGTACCCCTCCTGACTAGCCTAGTCAGGTTATCCTCTACAAATTTCATTCTCTTTCAACTGAGATGGAGGCAATCCAAATTGTACAGCTCTCTCTACCTACAGAAGTTGCACCAGTGCTCTTCAAAATCAAAACCTTACACCATTTACCTGGATAATGGTTTGCTTCCAGAATCATTTGCATTTTGTCTTTCTTTGCTTGCAGGACAGGAAGCTTCTCCAAGAAGATCACTTGAACATGTGTCTCCTTCAGCACCCTTTCTAGTTGTTGGAAGCCTGCTATAATCTGTGCTGCATCATGTGAAACAGTTTCCTTAGTACCAATATATTCCATCAATTATGAAATCTTTCCTAACTAAGAAACTCATTCAATTTTGTAGTCAGACCTTGTGTTTTGGCTTGGGAATGAAAGCACACCATCCTGTAGTCCAGGAGTTCTCAACCTTTTTCTTTGACCCCCCACCCCCACCCCACCCTGCAACATGCTGTAAAAACTCCATGGTACACTTGGGCCAAAATAACTGCCTTCTGCATTTAAAAGCTAGGGCCAGGATTTAGATGTACTCTCCAAAATCTGCTTGTGGCCACACAGAGGGCCTTAGACTCCTGACTAAGAACCACTGCTGTAGTCTACCTGGCCTGGAAGAATGTTCTTTCCATTCTTCTATCCACAGAATACCTAACAGAGATCACTTATCTCTGGATGGTTAGAGAAATCTTCATGGGTATACTTGATGACTGTGTATATTGGGCTGAGGAGCCATCCTCAGAAATATTACATATAGGTCTGTTCCATTTGACCAGCTAGATCTTAAGCAATATTTTCTGCAGTTGTCATGCTGAGAACTTCATAAAGATTGAACTTTTCTAGTGCTGTGGAATTTTTCTGGTCCTCTTTAATTTGGTCACAGCACGCCCATCCATTTCTGCCCCCAGCGGCATAGGATGCAACTAGTCCTTTCTTTTGATGGTCACAACCTATCAATTCTTCTCTCCAGTTTGTACATTCTTTGGTCACTAATTCTGAACTAAACTTTTCTACTTAGCTCTACCCCCTCATTAAGAGGGAGGGACTAACCACCCAAACTTCAAAATCTGGGACTGATCACATACCAAAAGGGCCCAGCCATGTAGTCTCCACAGACACACACTTAGGCTGTGTCTAGACTACATGCCTCTGTCGAGGGAGGCATGTAGATTAGACAGATAGGCAAAGGGAAATGAAGCGGCGATTTAAATAATCGGCTCAGCGCGCTAGTCTGGACGCTCCCCTGCTGACATCAGAGCCCTTTGTCGGCAGCCCTGTTATTCCTCGTGGGATGAGGTTTACCGGGGCTGCCAACAAAGGGCTTTGATGTCGGCAGGGGAGCGTCCAGACTAGCGCGCTGAGCTGACAAACAGCTGATCAGCTGTTTGTCGGCTCAGCGCGGCAGCCATGTAAATTTAAATGAAGCCCGATTATTTTAATCACGGCTTCATTTCCCTTTTTCGAATACACAAATCTATATGCCTCCGTCGACGGAGGCATGTAGTTTAGACGTGCCCTTACAGACCTGTCTCACTTGGCCTGTTCAGGGGCTCCAAACCTCATCCACATGGCCTTTGTGGAAAACAAACAGACCAAACCAAATATGAAATTCACCAAGTCCCTTTATCTCCAACCCACTGCTGTACCCTACAAAACAGCCCTTTGCTCTTGCTCACTTTCCAGATTTAAAGGTGTAATTTTAACTCTTGCCATGGATAACTGGGTATTATTTCTATTTTTTCTCTCTTGAACAACTACCCATAAAGTTGCATAGGGGACAGGCACATTGATGCCCCATGGCCTAGTGTAGGTTGACAGCTGGGACAGCAGCCAATATATTGCCCAGCTCAGGTGAAGGTGACGTGATGGTTAAAACCTCTCCTGTTGGACTATGCAGGCACTGCCAGATTTAAAGGCAAAAAATCCCTGCTGTGCTCTGACTTTATTCTCTGGCTCTCTGTACTGGTTGTGCTACTCCTGACACAGGACAGGAGTGAGGTGAGGGGTGGCTACCTGTGTGGCGAGTGGTATGCTGCTATGTTCAGTGAACTGTTTCAAAACCAGACATTGTCTTATGTGTGTTAATGAAATAACTAGCTGTTTTAACTATTAGGTACTGAGTCATAAAATCCTAGGAGTTAGCAAGAGACCTATTAGATCATCTAGGCCAGCACCCTGCAAATACAGGATTTTTCCATTACACATTTTTCTAGTGGCTTGCCCAATTGAGTTTTGAATGGCCTAACCAATGTGATTGACACTGAATCCTTCCTCAGCTGAAAATGTTCATTTCATAATTTCATTGTTACTGTTAGATCCTTTAAAAGTTCTTCCTCCTTGATGTTTACACTCTTCAGGGATCTGTCTTCGTAGTGCTATCCTCTTTTGTCATGATTGAAACTGGGCGCATTTAATTGCTTTTTTCCTGAGCCCTCTTTTGTTGCTTTTCTGGGAATTCCCTCCCATTCAAGGCCCTCGCCAGAATTTGGATAGCACAAAAGGTGCTTACAGCCTCATTTGAGTCACCTCCCCTTGTGCTGCACATTCTGTGTCAGACCTTCCTGGGTGAATGGCACAAAATCCAAGCTAGCATTTAGATCAATTGCCTCATATTTTGTTAATCAAGATCTCCTTTTCCTCTCTTTCAGGGTATGTCTAGACTACAGAGCTTTTCTGGGATACTGGAGGTATCCCAGAAAAGCTCTGCTGCATCCAAGGAATACATCTGCTTTTCTGAAAAAAATATCAGAAAGGTGGACGCGTTATGTTGGCATTCCTGTAAACCTCAGTTCTACGAGGAAGAGGGGATGTTCTGAAAGAGGGTTTTTTTTCTGACATTTGGCCCCATGTAGACGGGTCAAATGTTGGAAAAGCGTCTTTCGGAAGAAAAGCAGAAAAAGATACGCACATTGTGAACTGCAATGTGCGTATCTTTTCCCAACTTTTCTTTGTAGTGTAGACACAGCCTTAATCAGTCTCAGGGCCTGAGCCTTTTAATACATGCAAAATGGATTTATTAGTATGCACTACAAGCTCATAAGGTGCTGAATCAGACAAACTAGACCACTGTACAGTTCTACTCTTCAGTACTACATAAGGATTGCTCCTTCTGTTTCACATACTCCATGCTCAGTCATCAGGGAAAGATTAGGAAGACACAGAGGAAAGATGCAATTTAGGTTTTTCATAGCTGCTGTATTTAAATCTTAGAAATCAGCTTTCCCTGTTGTCAGTGTTGTGTTTTGGATGCTTGCCAATGGGGCTGCTATAAATATTGTAAACAAAATAAGACAGGAAATACTTTCTCCCTTTTTTCCTGGCCCACATGCACACAGTAGTAGCTGTTTCCACACTGTTTATCAGAGTTCAAAGCTTCCTGTTCACAAATCAGTCACTTCCAGCTCCTGGCTTGCAGTCATTTCAAGTCATGGGTTCCATCATACCGCTATGTTCCGTTTGTATAAAAACTGTTCATGCAACTTGTCAACTTTCATTACAGAAAAGCAGCATTTTTGTATGTAACAGTGTAAAACAGGGTAGCTTATTTTGCCTTTGCAGCATAGGGTGGAATTTTCAAAAGAACAAGGAGCTTAGGAGCACAAGTCCCATTGATATTTCTCTTCTCCCACCCTGCATTTGCCTTCCTAGGTCACTGATGCTTCTGCATGTTCTTTTCCCTCCTTCTCCCACTTGCTACTTTGTCCTACAGAATTCCATTCTGACAAATACTTTGAGTAAATAACTTTTCCTTATTGAGTATAGTTTCTACATTCTAGCTCAATGGGAAATTTCCAGCTTATTTCTTTGAATTTTCTAGGTGCAGTCTGGAAGGTCTTTTTAACACCAGCACTGTATGGGCTCAATCTTAGTTCAGTCACATTTAATAGGTTAGCTAAGATTTTATAGCTATCTTTTGCCATGGTATAGTGCCAAGAAGTGCTTTGAACTCGACTCTGTCACAGGTCATGGCAAAGGATAGTCCCAAACAACAAAATATTAATAAACCTGACTAACACTTGCCAATAGGGATGTTCAGCTTCCCTCCTCCAGTTCTCCACCCTCTCTGCTTCTGCACTTGGTGGCCAGGGTCTGGTTGATGAGCTACTTCTAGGGATAAGAATACCACAATCACAAGATGGGCCCATTTTCCTTTCCTGATACCAGTCTACCAATCGGCTTTATGTGGGAGTCCAAAGGTTTCCTTTACTTGAAGATAGTGATTCTTACTGATTGGTATACAGTAGTATAGGGCCTTCACAGAACTTAGGGATCATACTGACAAGTAGCCAAATGCCATTGGACCCCAGCTGTTTAAGTGTCTTTCATGGTCTAATTAGAATCCTAGACTAATGGTATGTTAAGTTCTGTAAGTGCACACAGCACTTCACAGAACATGGTTTAAGGACATCAAGGCAAGGATTTTCCATAGAAAGTGTCATTTAGACATTGAATATATAAGGGTTGATGTAGCAAAGCACTTAAATGTGTATTTAAGCATATGAGCAGCCCCATTAAAGTTAAGCATGTGCGTTCATGCTTTGCTGAATTAGGGCTTAAGAGACTAATATACCTTCTCTCAAATCACGCTGTATATTTATCATGTGTTGCGTGACCACAAGGATTGTTCCTCACAGCATTATGGCATACAGTTGTTAGGCAACTGTAGGTTTGTGATTTGTTCAGATTCATAATAAAGGTCTTGGCATAAATACAGTATAAGTACTACCGAAGAGGCTTGCCTAAAAGGCAGCCCACTTACAAAATCTGGATCTGACATACTCAGTAAGCATCTGACATACTCCATATATTTCCTTCATGAAACCAGGGTGGAAACATTGTGCAGTAAGTCAGTCAGTTCTATGGCATCTGAGTTTGAGCCTCTGCTTCATTGGGTTGTGGCTTGAATGTTTTGGTCCCCTTGGAATTGTTGATCAGATGACATTTGAGTTTCTCGCTCTGTTTGACATAGTCACTCGTATTATTTGGACATTGGATAGCAAGTCGATAAACAGAAGAGATCATTCTGTAGAAGCTGTCAGTGAAAAACCTTGAGACGAAAGCTTTCATTTGCATAAGCTATAAACCAAGCCCCCCCCCCACTCCGTTTTCAAGTGTAGTTTTCCTATGTATTTGAAAATAGTTTGCCATTTATTGGAGTCATTTCTTGATTCAATCTCTAAGTCTAGAGCCATCACTTAGCCTTGCACAGAGATTTGAATAAAGACGCTAATTATCTTACCCATTACAAAGAGAGCTTCCCCAAATATCACCTCTAATATCATTAGCTCACAGACATTTACCTCGTCCCCTTCCCCCCCTCCTTCCTGCTTCTGTTCTGAAATTTGATTTGTCCTTTTCATATGTGTTCACTTTTTTTTTAAATTGTATCCTTTGGTATATATGGTTGTGACAATTTTCTTCCACTATTTGATCTGAGGAAGTGGGTCTGGCCCACGAAAGCTCATCACCTATTAAACCATCTTGTTAGTCTTTAAAGTGCTACACAGTCCTGTTTTTTGTTTCAGCTGCACCAGACTAACACGGCTACATTTCTACCACTATTGCACAGAGATATGAGCCTTCAAAAATTATGTGCAGAATAACCTTCTGTGAACTGTTATATGTGGCAAAGCCCCATTCCATACCTTCAGTTTATCTGGTACATATAGGAGATTTCTAGTCTCCTTATCCATGTAGCCTCCAAAAGTTGCTGGCCATACCTCTGAAGTTTAATGATAACAATTAAAGTTGCCTATTCTGATTCATGATTTAACAGAACTATCCTAAAAGTTTGGAGACTACTCTGTGATACACAGTCTGTCAGCCTTTGCAGTACTAGCTTTTATATATAGTTAAACACTTGCTCGGTCATTGTTTACTTGCACATGAAGAATATAATTTTCAACCCCCTCCAGCCTCTGGGTAAGCAGAGTCTGCAGAAATCCTTTTGAAATGGAGGTTAGACTATTGAAATATCTGATGTCATGGCATGATGTCAACTGAGAGAGTAAAACCATCATGCAGCATGCGGGATGCACGTGAACATTTTCATCTTTTTTCAAAACCAAAGGCAGATCCTCATTCCATAATCACAGATATTAGCAATGTAGGAACTACTGAGCAAGAAATGCTTTTGTCAAAAAGATTACAATGACTGTTCCTTGCATCCTAACACTAAGGAATAATTCTGTGCAGGCTCAAACTCTGAACTACTCAGACAGATCAATTCTCTTCCAAGAAATACCATCTGAGAAATCAAAACTAAGGTGTGACAGGCTGGTGTCACTGATGATCCCTTGGGGGTGATTTCTGGAGTGCCGACAAGGCCGCTGCCACCTTCCTTTTTGCTCTCTGGAGCTTCTTACCTCCCGATCCTGCTGGGCCAACTCCCCGGTCTCCCACAGCCAAGGCACAGAGCTAAGAATCATGCCCCCTCACCGCTGAGAAGCAGTACAGACACTGAATCTCTTCAGATCCAGAGGAAAATATAGTTTTGGGCCCAGCTTCCTGGGATACCACTCCCCAAATGGGATCAAAGCCCCCATCGAATTGTTTGGGTCAGCCCCGTTTACAATGAAAGGGGGAATGTAAACACTGATTGCTCCTCCAGGTAACACTTATTTATACTATGCTCGATAGAAATAAAAGTCATTTTATTAAGTACAAGCAGTAGGATTTAAGTGGTAATAGGTGAGAACAGGGAGAGCAAAGTAGATTACAATCTCAAAGTAGCAGAAAATGCTTAGTTACTTCTACACTAAAACTCCAGTACAAACTTACTACAAACTCACCCTAAAACTCTTTCTTTTCTCGCCAAGCCTTCCAAAGCAGGGCAGTTTCCTTTTTCCTGGGGTCTCTGGTTCCCTCCCTTGAGTATGCCCCACTAGCCAGCCCTAAGACCCAGACTCCTACTTTCCTATTGTTTTTACAGACTCCCTCCTTGTACAGGAAGTCACCAGGCCAGTTAGACTAAAAGGACTTGAAAAGAGATTATTTAACAGTTAGTCATGAAGACATTGGAGGTAACACCCGTGAGGGCTTTCACTCACACATTTAAAAACCCTAAAGCCTCAGTTCATTTACAGGATGTGCAGGCTGCTCTCTCCCTTCTGGTTTAGTGATGACTGCATGGTCTTCCATCAGAACATTTCACAATAAAAACTTCAGCCTGAAGATAAATTTGTTAGCCTGAATGCAGGGCTGAAATAACACAAAAAAGTAGTTAGGAGGAAATGATGCTCTAGAACTGAGGGGGAAAATATCTTAATTTTGAGCAAGTATGTTTCCTGTAGTTGAAGAGTTAGAGGAAGTAAATGACTTCAGGTATCTCGGCAGTTACATCTCGGCGGACAGCAACATCGACAAAGAGATCTCCACTAGAATTGCCTTGGCAGTGCAAGCCTTCCAAAAGCTTGACAACATTTGGAAGTCTTCACTGTTGCAGACCAGGACTAATCTGAAGATCTGTAGGTTGAATGTGCGCTCAGTCCTGCTGTATGCCGTAGAGACTTGGAGGACTAACAAGAAGATTGAGAGCAGACTCAGAGGCTTTGAAGGATGGTGCCTTCGTCGTATCCTCAGAGTCTGCTGGGAACAGCATGTTACCAACAAGGAGATAAGCCAACGCACTGGCATCAACAATGTTGTGGACAAGATCAAGCAGAGACGCTGGAGATGGCTGGGGCATGTCCTTCGGATGAGCACTCAGATGGACTCCACCTGAAAAGCGTAAAAGAGGGAGGCCGTTGGGCACCTGGAGAAGGACTGTGGAGGAGGACATGAAAAGGAAGGGCACGACCTGGGAAGAAGTCAGCCAGCTTTCTCATGACTGTGAAGGCTGGAGAAGATTCATTGGCACCTTATGCTCCATCAGGAGTGAAGAGGACTAATAACAAATAATAATGTTTCCTGTGGATCATAACTCTTGAATGTGAGGTCAGAACCCACTCAAAAAATGGTGCAAACCTGCTGCCATAGGGATACCCAAATATTATGAGTGTGCTCCATCTAATGCTAGTGTGGTGAGGAGAAGGAATTGTTACATACAGACTGAGCTTCATGGTAAAAATGTGAGCCAAGTCGAAAATCTGGACAAAATCCAGTCACTTTATAATCAAGGATTTCTGATTTTAGATGATAAAACACCCTTTTATCTTAGGGATAGAAAGAAAAATAAATTTGTTCATCCAATAGCCACTAGAAATGGTTACTCAATTTGTGTGTCTTTGCATCTTTCCCAGGGCAGTTTGTTTATACAAGTGATGTCCCTGCTCTCTGGCTTGTATTTACGGCCTTATTTATATGAAGCAGTAATGCAGAATATAGGGGTGTGATATTCGTAAACTGGACTAACATGGTGCATGTTAACTGGTCTGTGTAGTCCTTGGTGGTGGTGACTAGAGAGTCCCTAGTGTGCCTTATCCTGCTAGAGAATAAACACATCGATCGAACTAGGGGATCAATAATAAAAGTACAAAGCTTTAAAAATGATGTGTATACTAATTTTACAGAGAATAAAGCAGATCCTATTTAGAAAAAGAATTTGGGGAAGTATGTGGGGAAAAAAAATCTCATTACAGTATCTGAAAGCCACCAATCCCTCTAATTTTTTGGATGCCTACATAGAAATAAAAGATAGCTAAAGGGTTCCTTTCCCTTTCCCTTCCCCTTCCCCTTTCCCTTCCCCAAAAATGAAATTAGTAAACCCAGAAAGCCCTATAAATAGTGCAGATTGCAATACCTTTAGTTAAGATTTCATGGGACTCTTCAGTTGCAAATCACTTTAACTTAAAGTATTAAAATTTTCCATGCCAGTTGTCTGCTTCAGGGTGAATTTGTGCGGGGAAAGTTTCAGCCAAAACAGGGAAGCCATTTTTGCGAATGAGGCTAGGAGGAAGTGCTGTTTTTTAGTCACGTTAAAAAAAAATCTGGTGACCCTTTCTTCGAGAAGTACTAGCATCTGTAGGCTTAGTAGCAGGGGCTTGAGATTTGGTGGGTGGTCACTTTGTCAGAGGTTTCTTTTACCAACCTCATGAAGGTTCATCCAGATCTAGCAGTTCTAAACTCTGAATAACTTGACATCACGCATGTTCAATCCAGACATGCTAAGAGTAACCGCTTAATTCTCTGAGGAACCCACCTGCACTGAGTCTGTCCCCTCACCACTCCTGTGTGCTGATTGGGAACTTCACATGAGACCCCTCTCGCCCCCAGAGCAGTTCAGAATGTTTCTGGGGATGCAGATGGTGAGCAGTGCTTTCTCAACACAGAGACATCATACCAGCCCCATTGTGTTCTTTATTGATTTTGCTAGCAAATCTGTGTTGAGAGTTCCTATTCCTACAAATCTGAACTCAAGGCTAAATTCAGATCAAACTAAACTTAAATAGGACTTGTAATTTTTTTTTTGCTGAGAATTCTTAACATATTCTGGGATATATATTCATGTGCATGAAAAATTAAGGGCAAAAAAGGCTTTCTTTTTCTTTCTATATTTTCTTCTGAGGGCCGCACAATTTTATCAACTCTGCAGTTAAACAGGTTTTCTTCTGACAGTTACACATACAATATCCTGTAGTTAGTTAATGCTGAAACCTTAGCTGTGAAATTCTTTTTCTTGATACTTTAGAATGATCTACCGGCTTGTACAGCTGTAATAATCCAGCAGTTAAGCATGTACTAGTACAAATCTTCTCCATTGTTTTGGAATAAAAATCTTGTTGAATTCCTAGAAGGTGTGAAAGACAAACCAATACCATTACATGTTTCCTTAGTCTAGAAAGGGCATTGTAAAGTTTGCTGTCGAAGCTAGAAAAGGGAAATATGGAAAATGCATCCTGAAGTTGCTACTGCAAAGCAGAATTAGTAACAGCTAATTCACCAGCATTGAGAGAGAAAAATATTTTAAAATAGTTAATTTTCTCTGCAGAATTTTTTCCAGAAGCATTTGTACTAGCTTCCTCTTTCCTTCTCCAAGAGTAGTATAGAAGGCTACTAAAACCTGTATCAGTGTAAGAGTTCAGTACAGTCACCAGGGGAACAAGAATGTATAAACAGTATCATTGCTTGGCAAAGCTACAGACTATCCTTCCCCCACTTTACTGCGTAGCTTTTTTATGTGATGTGACCATCTGAATTTTCTCAGATGAGGAGGTTTATAGAATGCAGGGGAAAAGAAGCTCATGGGAAAATGCCTTTTATAACCTTTTCCCTGTTACTTTTCTTGACTTGTTTGGATTTTTATTCTTAACTGCATAAAGCATATCTGACATAGTATATGATTATTAATTACTCAGTTACTATCTTGATGCGTAAGTCCAGCAAAAATTACTTCAGAAAATGACATCACAACAGTTACTGATTGATTGGGGGGAGGGGGAGAAGAGCTCTAAAATAAAAAGGCTAATAATAGAAAAGAGATATAAACTTAGGCATGTGAGCCTTGGATGCTGAGAACTCATTTCTATCTGCCATAGTGCAGTTTACATAAATCATTGATGATCATCCCGGAGGTTTTTTTTTTTTTTTTTAAATCATCTTACTTTTTGTTTTATAAAAAAATATTTCTTAAATGTTTCTCCCTCCTCCCATAAAATAATTGCAAGACTGGTTTATTAGTTTAAAGGATAAGCTGAAATGAGGCCATTTATAGGAATTGTCTCAGACCTTTAGAAAACTGGATTACTGATTATCATTTATAGATGGCCCTTGTTAATTGTTTTAAGTTTCCAAGTCTGATTGTGCCAAGAAAGTGTAGGAGACTTAGCCTTTGTAGTAACTAAGACAGAGTGTAATTACTGGAACATTTTTTTCCTAACTTGCATACAGCTCAATAAATCATATAGTAGCATTAGCACTTCATTTAGTAGAGGCTAATGGACAGCACTCTAATGGTGCAGGCCAAGAGCCAAATGTTGGATTTTATTTTTGGGGGTGAGAGGGAATGTTATTTGGGCACTTTGCATGAGCTCTAAAGTCAGCTTAAAATAATAGTAATAATATGTTTGTTACTGAATTATTTGGCACAGAATTCAACATTAAACTACCCTGTACATTGTACTCTACAGAATACAAGCGTTGTGGCTTAAAATGTATTCTACAAATGCCTTTAGAGTGGCATCCTTCCATGCACATTATTAAGTTGTAACAGATACACATCTTTAAACCACTATTTATTTTAGAAAGTCACATCACAGTTTAAATATTATTCTCAAGTTGCTTGTAGTGCTGTGTAAGTCTCCTTAAACAAACCCAGGGCAGTGTCCCTGTGTGTGATCACTGGTGCATGCCCAGGTGAAAAACAGTCACATGGGAACTGGTATACAGAGAATGGTTTCCATGCTGGGTCTGTCAGCAGTTTTGAGTCTTTCCCAGGATGGAGCAGATAGATGCAATGAGGGAAACTTGTGAATTTACCCACACTCCAAAACACCTTTGGTGAAGGTCACAATATTGTCACTCAGCCATGCTACTGAATATTAATAGAAAAGATCTTAAGGAAAAAATAAATGTTGCCAATCTGTTTTTTTTAAAAGAAAGGAAGATAATTAAAAATTCAAACCAAAAGCTGACTTTTTTCCTAATGATTTTGTGAGTTACAGTAACCTTAAAAATTCCCCTTTAATCCCACTGAAGTTAATCAACTCTCTGTTTTGTTGTGCTTTATTCCTCACACCTCCAAATTTAACATCCTGATACTGCACAGTAGCTATTTTATATTTTTTCTTTAATGCTAGTTTTCATCTCTTATAAAGTTTATTTACTATATCTTTTTTTTGGTATTTCCAATCTTCCTTGTCTCTCCATTGTATTTGTTTGTGATGTTCTTATTTTCATTCAGAAATGCCTTTTTAGATAATCAGAGCATAGATTAATCCCAAACTAAGTTTTTATTTGGATGATTTTCACTTCTTCAGTGGTTGGTTAAAGTTACGATCCACAAATCTGAGGGTGGGATGGAAGGAGTGAGCCAAAATCACTATTAACACATTCCTTATCAAGTTGTGTTCTGCCCCTCTCTATAGAAAATCAGAGAGGTAGTTGTGTTGGTCTATATCTGCAAAAACAACGAGGAATCCCATGGCACCTTAGGGCACCTCTACACAGCTGGGCTTCACTTGAAATAAGCTGCGCAAATAGAGCTACGTCAATTGCATTGCTTATTTTGAAATAGCTTAATTCACGTTTTAATGCTGTCTACACAGCAGTTATTTTGAAATAAAGCACTCTTCTTCCAACTTCCCTTACTCTTCATAAAATGAGGGTTATAGGAGTCAGAGTAAGAAGTCCTCCAACTTGATAGTATTTTGACATGATGTCAAAATACCTGCCGGCTGTGTAGACATGGACTATGTTATTTCGAAATAATGCTAGTTATTTTGAAATAATGTTGCTGTGTAGACTTAGCCTTAGAGACTAACAGATTTATTAGGGCTTTCATGGGTAAAACCCACTTCATAGATGAATTGGAGTGGAAGTTACAGAAGTAGGAATATATATAAGGAAGAAGTTGATTGCGTTAATGAAGCTAATCAAAGCAGAGTGGAAGTGGGTCATTCACAGCATTTGGTCTAGAGCTGTGAATATTCAGAGTGGAGAAACTGCCTTTGTAATGTGTTGACCAGTTGAGAGCCTTATTCAGTCCTAAATTGATAGTGTTGAATCTGTAAATGAATTCCAGTTCAGATGTCTCCCTTTGAAACCAGTTACAAAAGGAGACATGTGAACTGAAATTCATTTACAAATTCAACACTTTCAACTTAGGACTGAATAAGGATCTCAACTGGTTAAGGCAGTTTCTCCTCTCTGAATAGTCACCTGTCCAGAGCAAATGCTATGAATTACCCATTTCCACCCTGATTTGATTAGCTTCATCAACACAAGCAACCTCTTCCTGATATATATACTTCTGCTTCTGTAACTTCCACTCCAATTCATCTGGTGGGTTTTACCCACAAAAGCTTATAAATCTGTTAGGGTACGTCTACACTACAGAGTTAATTCGAAATAACAGACATTATTTTGAATTAACGGTAATAGCTATCTACACATACAAACTGCTATTTCGAAATTAATTCGAAATAGAGGAGCCCTTATTTTGAATTAGGTAAACCTCATTCTACGAGGAATAACACCTAATTCGAAATAGCTAATTCGAAATAAGTGCTGTGTAGACACTTATTTCGAATTAGAGGGCCTCCAGCCATTCCCAGTTCCCCCTGGTGGCTATGCTGGGCCAAACCAGGAAAACTCCTCTCTTCTCCCCCAGCCCCGGGGCCCTTAAAGGGGGAGACTCTGGCCACTGGGCATGTGCAAGAGCCAGGCCTGCCAGTAGCAGCAGACCCTCAGGCAGTTGCCAGAGGATGGCAGCCAGTGGCAGCCAGCTCTCCAATGCCCAGTCCCCCAGCACCCAGGGGCCAGCCAGGGACTGTAGATGGCACGCACTCTCCTGGACTAGTGCGGAGGTCACTGACCTCATTGAGGTTTGGGGGCAGGCCCCCAACGTCCATGATCTCTGTACTAAGCAGAGGAACGTGGCTGTCTATGGCTGCATGGCTGCCACCATGGCCAGGAAAGGCCACAGGCGCACCCAGGAGTAGGTGCGCCTGAAGGTTAAAGAGCTGCGGCAGGCACACACCAGGGCCACCAACGGTGGTGCCGCAGCAGGGGCTGCCACCTGCCCCTACTTACCCGCCCTCAATTGACTCCTGGGGGGTGAGGTGGTCCGTGCCAGCCCGGGAGGCAGAGAGCCGGGACCGGAGGGTCCTGACCCGGGCACACCAGAGGGGCCACCACCAGCTGTTCCAGCATGTGACGCTGTCCACACTGCAGGAAGTCAAAGGGAGAACACTCTCCTTTTGACTTCCCTTACTCCTCTTGGAAGCAGGACTATCGGCATCGACCAGAGTGCCCCTCTCAGATCAAATTAGCGTGTCTTCACTAGGCCTGCCAATCTGAACTCTGGATATCGACAGCTGCAGTTTCAATCTTCTCCGTAGTGTAGACATACTCTAAGGTGCTACAGAACTCCTCATTGTTTCCTCTCTGTAGAATCATTCCCACAGATTATTCAAATAACATCAATATGTAAAAAGTACTCTTACATGCAATGCAACCCAATTGTATGCCTGTGGACTTTTCCCAGGATATCAGTGTTCTGTCTGCAGCTAACCATGTTGCCTTTTTCTTTCTGAACAACTGTGTAAAGAAGAACAGGCAGAGCTGAACAAAGCTGAACAAAGACTACAGTAATAGGCTGTTGCTGGAAGTAAACTGAAATCTGATCCCTCTGAGTGTATAGTGTATATGGGTGTGTCTAGACTACATGCCTCCGTCGACGGAGGCATGTAGATTAGCCAGATCGGCAGAGGGAAATGAAGCCGCGATTAAAATAATCGCAGCTTCATTTAAATTTAAATGGCTGCCCCGCTCTGCCGATCAGCTGTTTGTCGGCAGATCAGGGCAGTCTGGACGGGACGCGCCGACAAAGAAGCCTTTCTTGATCGGCACAGGTATGCCTCGTGAAACCAGGTTTACCTGTGCCGATCAAGAAAGGCTTCTTTGTCGGCGCGTCGCGTCCAGACTGCCCCGATCTGCCGACAAACAGCTGATCGGCAGAGCGGGGCAGCCATTTAAATTTAAATGAAGCCGCGATTATTTTAATTGCGGCTTCATTTCCCTCTGCCGATCTGGCTAATCTACATGCCTCTGTCGACGGAGGCATGTAGTCTAGACGTACCCTATGAGACTGTTGCTGGAAGGATGGGAAAGATTATGAAGGTCAGAGCAGATGAACCATCATAGAATCATAGAATCATAGGACTGGAAGGGACCTCGAGAGGTCATCAAGTCCAGCCCCCCGCCCTCAAGGCAGGACCAAGCTCCATCTACACCATCCCTGACAGATGTCTATCTAACCTGTTCTTAAATATCTTCAGAGAGGGAGATTCCACCACCTCCCTTGGCAATTTATTCCAATATTTGACCACCCTGACAGTTAGGAGTTTTTTCCTAATGTCCAATCTAAACCTCCCCTGCTGCACTTTAAGCCCATTACTCCTTGTCCTGTCCTCAGAAACCAAGAGGAACAAATTTTCGCCTTCCTCCTTGTGACACCCTTTTAGATATTTGAAAACCGCTATCATGTCCCCCCTTAATCTTCTTTTTTCCAAACTAAACAAGCCCAGTTCATGAAGCCTGGCTTCATAGGTCATGTTCTCTAAACCTTTAATCATTCTTGTCGCTCTTCTCTGTACCCTTTCCAATTTCTCCACATCTTTCTTGAAATGTGGCGCCCAGAACTGGACACAGTACTCCAGCTGAGGCCTAACTAGTGCAGGGTAGAGCGGCAGAATGACTTCACGAGTTTTGCTTACAACACACCTGTTGATACAACCTAGAATCATATTTGCTTTTTTTGCAACAGCATCACACTGTTGACTCATATTCAACTTGTGGTCCACTATGACCCCTAGATCCCTTTCTGCCATGCTCCTTCCTAGACAGTCGCTTCCCATCTTGTACGTATGGAACTGATTGTTCCTTCCTAAGTGGAGCACTTTGCATTTCTCTTTATTAAACCTCATCCTGTTTACCTCTGACCATTTCTCTAACTTGCTAAGGTCATTTTGAATTATGTCCCTATCCTCCAAAGAAGTCGCAACCCCACCCAGTTTGGTATCATCTGCAAACTTAATAAGCGTACTCTCTATCCCAATATCTACAACATTGATGAAGATATTGAATAGTACGGGTCCCAAAACAGACCCTTGAGGAACTCCACTTGTTATCCCTTTCCAGCAGGATTTAGAACCGTTAACAACCAGCCCAGAGCAATAACATTGCTACCCTTTGCATGAAATTGAACTGTCCCATAACTTTTACTCTAAAGTGTGCAATAATTCCCAGTGTGCCAAGAAAGGTATTTGTCTAACACATTAGTTAGATATTTGTGTTGTGGACACAAGAGTTGGGTGAAGACTAGTTCTATGCAGTTATGAATGCATGGTTTGGGTAAGAAATAGTCTCTAGTATTTTGCTGGGTTAGTAAGGACTACAACATGGCTAAAACAGAACAGCCTGTGAAGTGAAAGGAGCTTTGAGTGAGCAAGGACTGCAGGATTTGAATTCATAGACCTGAATTCATAGACCTATCTATCTGTGCAAGCATTCACCTACACACACAGTAGACCCAACAGTAGTGGCTACGGTATGTTTATCTCAACAATCATTTAAACTATGGATAGGCCTCATATTTGTGTTCAGCATGCTCTGTGAATATTGTTTCTCATTCCTGAATTCACAGATTTAATACTAGTGTATTTAATGATGTGTAATTGTATGCAGCACTCAGGGGCAAAATTCTCCCTGGAAAAGAGCACCCCTGAAATCCAATGTTAGCCCACAAAATAAAACTTAAGTTTATGCTGACCCTGTGCAAAGATTTTCCCTACAAAAGACAAGGGAGCTTAATACACGGAAATAGATCACTTGTTACATATCTCTTTAAGGACAAACCAGTGTCAGGATGTCTTTCAATCAATGATCATTCATATTCCTTTCTGGTTTTGATGCTGCATACAGCTTTAACTGAATAAAGGTGTGCTTGGTTTACTGGGAAATATAAGCCATAGAGCAGGAAAATCCATGATGCATCCTTAATAGCAGCACTAGCATCCTTCCCTTGCACAAATAAGCATCCTGTGCTACTTGGATTTATTAGCGCTTTCTCACTGTTTCTTTTTCCACAGCACCGTAAAGCTGTCTCTGCACCTCAGCATTCAATAGGGTGGTTTTAAAGTTATTACGCTCAAACTCCGACCTCTGGCTCTCCTTGGAACGTAGATGTCTTTATTATATGAATAAATATTTCTGTTATAGGGCTTGTTCTCTAGGCCATGTTGTTTCAAGATGGTTACTAAATTCCATTTAAGATATTCTGCCAAATCTGTTTAGTTTTTCAAGCCCACGTGAGATTGTTATGACTAAACCTGAATAAACAATCTAATTTCAGAAAGCACCATTTTCCACATTAGAAGGATTACTTAGTAAGTGATATTAACTTTTGTTTCTTTGTGATGTAAGCAGCAGGAAAACAACTTTGCTGCAGGCAGTTTGTTCTCATTTGGAGGACTTACAGTAGATTTTATTTGCTTACAAACAATCCAAACAGCAAGCCAGAATGAAGTGTAAGTATGAATTAGTTCACTTTGCAACTTTTATTAAGCAATTCTGAATTGACTAAAACTAACACAAGTACAATAATATGTTACATTAATATAATTTTCTGATTAATTAAAAGCCAAATGCTAATGTTCACATTCTGAGCACATTTACCCCTGCACACTTAGGCTACGTCTACAATGTGTAGACATCAAAAAATGAGGTTTACAGGTTCTTGCGGGAAAGGGATTTTCCCCCAACAAATGGCTCCTTCTACACAGGGCTTTTTATCGCAAAAACCTCTTCCACAAAAAGGATTGGAAGAAGATATGCAAATGAGAGTGAGAGATATGCAAATGAGTGCTCCATTTGAATTTCCTCTTCCACAAAAAACACACTCAGTGTAGATGTAGCCTCATTGACATTGGTGGGTTCTGAATGGGTGTTAACCAAGCACAGAGTTTGGCACTAGGCTTAAAATATTCTGTTTACAAAGGAAACAGTGTTTTCAGAAAAGAATGAGTAACATGATGCTTTTTAAAATTTCTGACATGTTGTTATGGAGAATATGTAAAGGGATACTACCAAATTTAAAATAAAAGATATTTTCCTATCTACTTTATTACAAGCATCTATTTGGATTTTAAACAGACACACACAAGTATGTAATCTCATAGTTAACATACAACTTGCTAACATCTACTCATAAATATATTAACTTACCCCCTACTAATTCAAGTCAGAAGAATATAGATTCTGCTGAAGAGGCACTGTAGTTACACCTTTTGCTGACCAGCCGTGACATTAGAAGTGGAGAAGCTGCATTTCTCAGAGTTGTGGCAGATGAGGAGGCATAGAAGGGACAGAGGGGACATCCAGGGCTGCTTGGAGAATCACAGACAAGGGTTCAGAAAGGCTAAAGGGGTGGGACACAGTGGGACATGGGCCCATGAGCAAGCAGCTGAATGAGAGTGGGAATTCAGGGTCACATGAAGACAGAGAAGGAGGGTGTCTGTAGATACACACAGAGACAAGGGAGTAGGAAGGTAGGAGGAGTGCAGGATCACATGAGGGCAGATGAGTGTGTATGTGGGGGGGGGGCCTGCAGGTCCACATTGAGACAAGGGGGGGAGGGGAGTGCAGAAACACATGGAGATGTAGGGAAGAGAGGTGTAAGGACACATAAGCCAAGGACAAATGTGCCTGAGACAGGCTGGGGAAGGTGCTCCAACTTTGTAACATTCCTGCCTTTCCCCAGAAAAATCTGTTCTATACTTTTCCCATCAACACACAACAACGCTCCAGTAGCACTAACAGGCTCCTTCCCACAATAGCATTTCTCTCCCTCAGTCTTCCATTACCTCCAACTCCAACCCCTCTCCCCAAGCCTTTACACTGCTTCAGAGGGGTGAGGGAAATATATATCTGTACTGAGTTTAAATGAATTATTACTCAAAGTTCTGTGTTGATACGCGTTGTAAGGGATCTATTTTATAACAAAAAATCCTGAATCTTTTTTATGTCTGTATTGTTATAGGCATACTTGCTGATGGATATTTTGAAATATATCAAAATAATTGAAATTGTCATGATTATATTGTGGTATTTACACAAAAAATATGCAGAATTTTAAAATACTTTTTCATTTTTTGGCTCACCATGATCTCCTAAGTGAAATCTTTTTTAGAATTTGGATGTTATCCAGTTGCACAACTATTTTTACGTTGCTAGCATTTGTGAAAATGCAGACAGGTGTCTGTATTGGTTCATTCACCCTATCAGAGTAGTTCAATAATTTTATATACTATACGGTCTGGAAGCTATGTATTCCTGTAATGCAGTTATAGACATTAGAGATGGAAAAGACCTTCTTGCATTAGGTCAGTCAGATATTTCCCAGGCTGGTGCAGGAATATTCTCCAAACTACATTTCAAGTATTGTCTAGTCTAGTTTTAAGCTATGTGGCTTCTGTCACTTTCCTTAGGATATTGTTCTGCTGCCTAATGCATTTCACTGCCAGGAAGTTTATCCTGATATTCATCTTAAATTTTTCTGTTCTTGATTTTATTCCTTTAATGTCAGAGTATTATACTAAATAATTATTCTTCTTTTGTGTTTATATCTTTCAAATATTTGTAGATCTATATCTCCACCAAACTGTGTATATTTCATTCAGTTTTTTCTCATAAATCATTCTTGTTGCTCCTCTCTGAACAATCTCTGCTTTGTCTCTTTTTCAGTATGGCTGGCTACATGGCGGCTAGTACTGAAAAGGGCGTTCCAGGTTTGGTTGCACTGATATCATTAAATGTGCTGCTCACTTTCTGCACTAAGACATGGTGCTTCTGTGTATTCTGCCAAAAATTGCCTTGACCTTTTTTAGCCATATCACATTATGAATTCCTTTCTTATTTGCTCTCTCTGACCCCCTACCTCAGGTGACTGATTCATTCTCACTGAGATCGAGTATATGGTAAATCATTTTTCTTGCACAGATACTAACTGCAATATTAAGAGAAATTTTACAACCACATTTTCAATACCTCTCTACACCTCTATTATTTTTTCTGTCCTGATTGGCATTTACAGCTCTTTGCAATGTGCAGATTTCATTCATGTGCTGTCTTCCACATTGTTAAGGAAAATGTTAAATAACAGGTTTGCATATTGTACAGCCAGCATAGAAGACACTTCTCCCCATTCTTGACATCACTTTGATTTGTCAATCAGTTCTGAGGCCACACAATTATCTTTCTATTGGAGTAAAATTTTCAAGTATGATTTAATGGGACAGTATCTAAAGCTTTTTTGAAATCCAGTTCTGTAACAGCTACTGTATTCCCTTTGTGCACTAATTGTATAATTCTGTCAAAAAGGCAATTAAAATGATTTGGCAGGCTTTATTCTTTATAAAACCATAAAGGTTGCCAATCCTCCAAGATTGGCCTGGAGTCTCCCAGAATCAGCATCAACCTCCTGGTGACCATTGAAAGATATCCTGGAGATTTTAATGGGCTATTTTAAGAAAATGACATTGTCATATTAGGGGAAATAAACCTCTCCTAGAATAGCTGCAGTCAAAGTTGGCAACCCTAAAAACCAAAGAACTTGTCCATGGTTCTATTATGCTCTAGAGTTAATGTTGTTTGTTTATTTTTAATACATGTCTTTCTTTAGTTGGGTTAGGAAACCATGATGAAGTTAACAACCATTCATTTTATTACCTTCTTTTATTTACAAAACAGTATTATGTTTACTTTCCTCAGGTCATTCATTACCTTCTCAGTTGTTCATGATTTTAAAAGGGTGTACATTTGTCAGTAGTATGGCAAGTTTGTTTGCTAATTCCATTCAGACTAGCTAATTTGGGACTGTCAGTGATACATTTGAGCTACTTCTGTAACTGCATATCCTTATCGTAATTACAGAGGGTCTAAACTTTAACAAGCAAGCAAAGCCTGAGGAAAAGGGCCTTGGCTATGTGAAATTCCAAAGGCGCTGGCCCCTATAGCGGGAACAAAGCCTTCCCACCGGCCCAGCTTCTAGGTCTGGTGAACATAAGCAGATATCACACTGCTCCTCTCTTACCTGTTTTTGTCCAGTGAAATTCATACTCTGCATGATCCTACTGGCTACACCCCTAACACTCCTACACTTGTCTCATTCCCACGCTATGTGGAAACCAGACTGAGGGGCTCTTCTGTCTGTGCATGGCGATGTGGCATTTACCTGCACTCATGCTGTGACAGCTTGTCTGCCTGAGCTCTGGGAATACATTGTTTCCATAGCTTTGGGGATCACCTACTCAAATTTATGGAACTTCCCGATTTCCTTATTGTAATGCTGTGTATTTTTACACACACTCACCATGTCCTCCTTGTCCATTAGCCAATCCTCTTCCATCCATCCTTACGCCTCTAGATCACCAGAATGTTCTCATTTCCTTCTGGATGGATGGAGGGTTGTGGTACTGGTTCCTGTTCTGCATAGCCAGGACAGCTGCAACCTGTTCTGATGCTGGCTCTGACATATACAAAGAGAGCTTTGGTTTACTTTAACTAAATTAGACTTATTAGTCCCCTTAGGGGAAGGAAAACTAGATGCTGGCAAGATCATGACCTGAATCTCATTACGGAATGCTTGGAATTGAAGGATTCCATAGGAGGGAAGCCTGCTGTAGCAGGCACCATGTGGCAGTGTGCCTAGTACAAGGAGTACCAAGGAGTTTATGTGAGGCAGGGGCAGCTAAGGACAGAATAACAAGGAAAACATTAAGAATAAAGAGCCCTGCCAATACCTAACCTGTGGCTGATGCAAAACAAGATCTCTTAGACTGATTAGAAGAAAAGGCAAACCCTGCATCAGCATCCAGGGCCCGATTGGGCCTGGTGAAGCAGAGGAATAAGTGGGAGTAACCATAACTCTGTGCAGCTGTGTAAACCCTCTCAAGCCTTAGATCAGAAGGCAGTTGAGAGTAGAAGTTGCATATCCTACATCCTCCCCCCCCTCCATCTCCTAGGACACAAGCGTGTAGAGGGGGCAAGGGTCGACAGCTTCCTTCTAACTAGGGGGGAGTGTGCAGAGGTGAAAATAAGCAGGTGTATCCTGGTGCACAGCGCTGGCAAGAGCTGGCTGATCTGCAGCAAAAGCCAGCAGGGAGCTATTTAAAGAGCTGCCAGGGACCCAGGTTGCAATAGGACAGTACCTGTAAGAAATTTTAAGTTACTTTCACTGCTGGGAGTGAGACTCTCCTATCTATGCTAGCCAATGGTGTGCTCTTAGTCCAAGGGAAGGAATATACTATGTCCAATAAAGGGTTATAGCAAATTATTGGTCCCCCAGCTCAGGAACAAGGGAATAAAGAGGTGAGCCTGCACTCTGATCAATGATATCCATCAACACCCCCAGAGAAAGCTGATTACCTAGTTACCTTTAGTTACCCCAATCAGGGTGGCAGGCTGGGTGAGCCAACTACCAAATAAGCCCATTCACTCAAGACTGATGAAGAGGCATAGGAAGGGCATTTTAGAGAACAGAGGAACAGGGCTCACTGAGTCCGGTCTCAGGCCTCTGGGAAGGGAGACCTCTGCTCCTCTCCAGAGGATATTGCAAGTTACTTCTGTTGCACAGGAATATGGAGATGTTGGTGGAGGACACTTAAATAAATGGCACAGTGTTACACTGCTGGTTTCGGAGGGTCTAGAAAGCAGAAATAAACCTCCACCTAGGGGCGGCCTGTACGTAAAGGCTGACTAGGCCGTCGCCTAGGGCGCCGCGTTAAACGGGGCGCCCAATGATGATGTCACGCCATTGAGGGCTATGGAGGTGGGGCGCTGATCACACATTGCTCCTGGGGCACCAGTGGCCGGCAGCCCGCCTAAGGCCGCCCCTACCTCCACCTAGTACAAAGTCCCATTTCCTTCTCTCCTTGACCGAGACATTTTCTTCCAAGGGCTCCTCTTGGGTGGTGATGATTCACTTTAGGTAAGTAGGAAATGGAACGAATGCTCAACATAATTATCAGTGTTTATTTCTTCTACATGTGACTTACTAGGTCTTTTTTAACAGAACATGAAATAAAATCAGTGTGTTTAGAACAACCAGAAGGAGAATATTAATCATCATGCTTAATGTGATAAACAGGTATAATGTGATCAATAAGGTGAACTTTAGGCCCCAATTATGAAAACATTTACACATGAGTAGTCCCACTGAAGTAGTAACACTTTATTCAAACACTCGTGTGTAATACTTAAGAACTGGAGTGTTTGTAGACCAGGGTTTTATTTTCTTTCTTTTTATGATACCCAGCTTAGCCTCATTTCAGGAAAAAACTTGAGTGTGCTTAAATCTGTCCTATTCAGGAAGGCATATAAGTATGCTGAACTTTAAACTCGTGCTTATGGTCTATTGAGAGGGACGTTTTTCTGAATTAGGGCCATGTTAGATACAGGAAAATGCAATGGATTATATCTCAACTTTTGTTAAGGCAATTTATACAATTTCACACAAAGTCTCACAGGGAAATTAGCAAGATTTTTATTTAATGGATGAACAATTAGCTAAAAATAACTAAGCATTGAATATTAATTGGTCTGTGTCTAGGATGTATTCTGTAAGATTCAACAGGGTACATTCTTCATCCTCTATGATTATGACTATATTGAATAGTACAGAAGTCAAAGGAAAAGTTAACCACATTCAGGTAATACTAAGAATACTTGTGAATTCTCTGAATAGTAACCTAGTTTTGGAGAAATGCCTTGACATTTTTAAAATCTGTGTGTAATTATTCTGATTTCAAATGGGCAACCTCACATCTTGCAAAGAGAATTGTTTTGTAAGTTATCTCAAGCCAGTACAGTGTTTTTATACTGAAATATCACACTGCAAAATTAATGTTTTACAACATATTTTGATGTAATTGTGAAGTAAAATAAGATGATTCATAATTGTGACATTATGAGACTCCTAGAGACTGTTTTTGATGCAAGCAAGAGAAATCTTGACGGATGCCATATTTTGTAGTTTGTCTTAAAAGGAAACAGCCTCAGAACCACAGCAAAAGTCATACCAGGCTAAACAATTGAATAAAATGAAGCTATCTCAGAAAGGATAACGAATGGTTGTTTGGGGAGCTACTTAAAAAAAGAAAAGACAAAGTTCAGGAGAGAACAACATAGCTTGTTTGAAAAATAGAATGCAAGGACAAAGGTTAAAATAAATGCTCAGCTAGAGGAAAGAAATTGAGATTTAACTCTCTACAAAAATGTTAGAAAAAGGACAATTTCTGATCCATCCAGTGAATGCACATTGCAACATGGATAATTAAATATGATGAAAATACATTAAAATAGTGAACTAGAAGGGATCTCGAGAGATCATCAAGTCCAGTCCCCTGCCCTTATGGCAGGACCAAGCACCATCTAGATCATCTCTTATAGATGTCTATCCAACGTGCTCTTAAATATCTCCAGTGTTGGAGATTCCACAACAGCTCTAGGCAATTTATTCCAGTGTTTAACTACCCTGACAATTAGGAAGTTTTTCATAATGTCCAACTTAAATCTATCTTGATGCAATGCAAACGATTGCTTCTTGTCCTATCATCAGAGGCCAAGGAAAACAATTTTTCCTCTTCCTCCTTATAACACGCTTTTAGTTACTTGAAAACTGCTATCATATCCCCTCTCAGTCTTCTCTTTTCTAAACTAAACAAACCCAGTTCTTAAAGACTTCCCTCATAGGTCATGTTTTCTAGACCTTGAATCATTTTTGTTGCTCTTCTCTGGACCTTTTCCAATTTCTCCACATCGTTCCTGAAATGTGGTACCCAGAACTGGATACACTACTCCAATTGAGGCCTAATCAATGCAGAGTAGAGCGGAAGAATGTCTTCTCATGTCTTGCTCGCAACACTCCTGTTAATGCATCCCAGAATTATGTTTGCTTTTCTGCAAGTGTCATGCTGTTGATTCATGTTTAACTTGTGCTCTATGGCCCCTAACTCCCTTTCTGCAATACTCCTTCCTAGAGAATCACTTCCCATTCTGTATGTGTGGAATTGATTGTTCCTTCCTAAGTGGAGTACTTTGCATTTGTTCTTATTAAACTTCATCCTATTTACCTCAGACCATTTCTCTAGTTTGTCCAGATTATTTTGAATTTTGACCCTATCCTCCAAAGCACTTGCAACCCCTCCCTAGGCAATTAAGAAAAGCTGCCATGGCAGATCATAGAATCCCCATAACTAGAACATAGCAATCAAGTATATTTATCATTTTATTAAGATGATTTAAAAGTAATGAGAGAACCTTTCAATTTAGGAACAAGTAGTTTTGTGAATGGAATAAAGGCATATTATTTCCCATACTCCCTCTTCCTTTTAAATTACATGAGCTACGTAATGAGGTTCAAAATATATGAGATGGAAAACCAATTATATGAAAGAAAAGATTTGTGGAAGCTCAAAAGCTTCTCTCTTACCCGCATAAATGTTTCTAGTAAAAAATATTACCCACCCACTTTGTGTCTCTAATATCTGAGACCAGCGCAGCTACAAATACATGGCATACAGGAAAACACGTTTTTTGTTTGTTTGCTTGTTTTAGGTGCAATGGGTTTAAATTAGATTAAACTTAATACCCAGTATTCTATTAATTTGCATCCGCTAGTTTTTAAAGTGCTAATATTAACCAGGTGTAACCTAATGCACCCTACAGTCATACCCTACATGCTGTCGTAATAATGTTTGTGAGGTCTCAATTGAAAACTAACTCACTGGTTAATAGTATCATAGGGTATGTCTACACTGCATGGCTATTTTGGGATCTGGAAGTATCCCAAAATAGCTACCTCACATCTTAACAGGCTGTTTGTTATTTTGAAATATTTTTTGAAATAACAGGGGTGCTATTTTGGCATCCCTGTAGCCCTTGTTCCACAAGAATTAAGGGCTGTCTCAAAATAGTGTATTATTTCAAAATTTGGCACTGTGTAGATGTGCCAAATTTCAAAATAAGCTGTTTTGAAAATAGAATAAAAATATTTCAAGTTTAGGGTGCTATGTAGACACAGCCAGAGTGAAATGTAGGTAGCAACGTTTTAGGTAAAGTTATAAATTCATGATGATGATAGCACATATTCAAATCCACATAGCCCTGACTAGACAAAAGTTGTTGAAGAGTTTGTCCTAAATAAACAGTTGTATTAAACTCCATTTCTATATAAGGAGTAAACAGGATCTTTGGAACAGCAAGAGGGGGTAAAAGACAAGGTGATGTATCTAGTCTGGTGTCAAAGTGGATTGACAAATGGCCAATCTTTGATAATAAAAAGGGGAGCAGGATCAGATCGATTTGCATTTTAGCAAACAATATGGAATCTCTTTCACAGAGAGATACCACGGGTCCATCCTCACAACTGGAAGGAATTTTATCTAGGAGTAGTCCTTGGGAAAACACATTTCAAAGGACAAACATAAAAAACAACAAATAGTCTGGTAGCACTTTATAGACAAACAAAAATCATAGAATCATAGGACTGGAAGGGACCTTGAGAGGTCATCGAGTCCAGCCCCCC
Organism: Pelodiscus sinensis; assembly: GCF_049634645.1. Taxonomy (NCBI): domain Eukaryota; kingdom Metazoa; phylum Chordata; order Testudines; family Trionychidae; genus Pelodiscus; species Pelodiscus sinensis. The sequence goes on along the minus strand of NC_134717.1, from coordinate 49,214,806 downwards.
GCCCTCAAAGCAGGACCAAGCTCCATCTACACCATCCCTGACAGATGTCTATCTAACCTGTTCTTAAATATCTTCAGAGAGGGAGATTCCACCACCTCCCTTGGCAATTTATTCCAATATTTGACCACCCTGACAGTTAGGAATTTTTTCCTAATGTCCAATCTAAACCTCCCCTGCTGCACTTTAAGCCCATTACTCCTTGTCCTGTCCTCAGAAACCAAGAGGAACAAATTTTCGCCTTCCTCCTTGTGACACCCTTTTAGATATTTGAAAACCGCTATCATGTCCCCCCTTAATCTTCTTTTTTCCAAACTAAATAAGCCCAGTTCATGAAGCCTGGCTTCATAGGTCATGTTCTCTAGACCTTTAATCATTCTTGTCGCTCTTCTCTGTACCCTTTCCAATTTCTCCACATCTTTCTTGAAATGTGGCCCCCAGAACTGGACACAGTACTCCAGCTGAGGCCTAACTAGTGCAGAGTAGAGCGGCAGAATGACTTCACGAGTTTTGCTTACAACACACCTGTTGATACAACCTAGAATCATATTTGCTTTTTTTGCAGCAGCATCACACTGTTGACTCATATTCAACTTGTGGTCCACTATGACCCCTAGATCCCTTTCCGCCATGCTCCTTCCTAGACAGTCGCTTCCCATCTTGTATGTATGGAACTGATTGTTCCTTCCTAAGTGGAGCACTTTGCATTTCTCTTTATTAAACTTCATCCTGTTTACCTCTGACCATTTCTCTAACTTGCTAAGGTCATTTTGAATTATGTCCCTATCCTCCAAAGAAGTTGCAACCCCACCCAGTTTGGTATCATCTGCAAACTTAATAAGCGTACTCTCTATCCCAATATCTACATCATTGATGAAGATATCGAACAGTACATGTCCCAAAACAGACCCTTGCGGAACTCCACTTGTTATCCCTTTCCAGCAGGATTTAGAACCGTTAACAACAACTCTCTGACTACGGTTATCCAGCTAATTATGCACCCACCTTATCGTGGCCCTATCTAAGTTATATTTGCCTCGTTTATCAATAAGAATATCATGCGAGACCGTATCAAATGCCTTACTAAAGTCTAGGTATATGACATCCACCGCTTCTCCCTTATCCATGTAGATGGTATCATGAGCTTTACTCTGGGTTATTTTTTTTACTCACTGTATCTTTTCTCACCTGATAAGACCAAAGGAATGAGTGTTTTGACTTTCAGAGGGATCCTGACATGACCATTTGGTCAGCAAAATTGAAGGGAACCTGTTGTGAGGATTTTTCCTTGAACCAAACCTAGCTTGTTAAGTTTGGCTAACATTTAATTGTTAATTCTTTTGTAATGGTTTTTGACTTTAATGCCTTATACCTGTATTCACTTAAAATCTCTCTCTGTAGCTAAATAAATTTGTTTGATTTTTACTTAATCCAAACTAATCCAGTGTTGTGTTTAAGCTGATCTCGGTAGCAGTTTCATTTAAAGTTGCAGGCTTTGGGGTTTAAATCCTTACTCAAAGGGCAATGAACCTACAATAGCTGAACTGTCTAGGAGAAGGCTGAGGAAAATTTGGAACTAGGAAAGTGATGGTGCTGAAAGTAGTAACCAAAACTGCTGGAAATCAGTGAGTGGCTGATGTTTTGCTGACAGGATGTGAGGGTCAGAGTTTCTGGATCTGGACTACAGCTATACCCAGATACTCAGGGTGTGATCTGCACACTGTTTGGCTTTTCTATCTTTCTGGTTCTTCTAGCTTTCTGTCACCCTCAGGTTCTTTGCACCCCCAGCATGGTGATGGATTGACCTGGCACCCTAGGGACAAAGGAAGGACAAGGGGGCGTAGAATGTAGGGAGATCCAACTGAAGAGGGGATCTGGACTGAGAGAATGGCCTAATCTGCAAACTTCTGGGCCCTACCTTGAAGCTGAGGCATGTATGGATCTGGGATATTAGTTTAGCCCTTGGACCAGCCCTGAAGTCTGGTTCTAGGTCCATAATTCTGGATATTAAATCCAACCCCAAACTCTGGATCCATCTTTTATATAGAATATTGCATAACATAAAAATCCCTAATAGTTGATTGTAATAAACATTGTGATATTGGTGTTAATATAAACCCAAGCATTTTGGCTAAGAGTTTTAAGTTACTGGGTGGTCACTCCATTTGATTAAAAGACTGTGAGTTGGGAGGTTCCTAACATGCTAATGATTCTTGTTCATGTGTAGATATGGAAAGTTAAAGCAAATAGGAGGTGTTCAGTTTGTTTTCCATCGGCCCTTATGATCAGTTACTCTGCAACAAACCTGCCATCAAATCTAATAGTCTGATTCTGAATACCAGTGCCACTGTGGGTAAGGTACATGATTAAATAGTATACAGCCACTCTACCTATTTGTTTATGTGCACCAAGAATTACACTTGCATCTGACGAAGTGGGTCTTTGCCCATGAAAGCTTATGCTCCTACACTTCAGTTAGTCTATAAGGTGCCTCGTCGCTTTTGCAAGAATTACATTGGTGCTATAGAAATAATGCAAATATGAACACAAATACAAATCAGATAAACTGATATGTCAGATTCTAATCAGTGAAATGCTTACAAATGCAATGCCCTTTTAGCTCTACAATACTATGATTCTTGGAAAGCCCAGTACCTCTATTTTTCTGGAGGTAAAGTTACCAAGATTCCGCCATATGATGTATGTACATAAAAATGCTATTAAACATCTTTAACCTTCCACAACTATGTCTTTGAAATCTTTGCAAAATGTTTAGCTTTTTTTGTGAAAAGTGACTGGAAGAACTAGACAACGATTTATACCCTGCAATTTATTCATCAGAGTGCTGTACAGTAGCAGAAATGGCACTGAAAAATTACATGTGGAACAAGGGAACATGGACAACCCATTATATTATTCCAACATTAAATTCAGAGCCAGCTAATAATTGTTACTCATACACATGTGTATTCCTCCCCCCAGATTATTAGCTGGTTTAGAAAAGTACATTTTATTCAAATGGCTGAGTTTAAGCATTCTATATTCCTAAGATTTCACTACTTCTTTTTTTATGGAGTATAAAGTGTTCTTGTTCAGTGTGCAGTTCCAATAACAACTTACTGGTAACTCACAGTAGTTGGTATCACTCAGGCAGATCAAGAGAGAGCTTTATGTCTTCAGAAAGACAGTAAAGAAGAGCCTTGTAAATAAATAGGGGCAAATTTTTAGGAACAGCCTCTTAACTTGCACCGACAAAAATATGTGTGTATTTGAAAGGGAAAAGGGAGTATTAGATTGAACTGTTGGATGGTTGTCTGCCTCATTTGGGCACACACAATTTGCATTCCAAATTTGAGTAGAGAGAAACTTGCTTGTTAATCATTTATTCTTTATTTGCTGGTGCAACATAATGACTTTGTTTGCAAAAGGTTGTTGAGAATGTTAAGTGCTTGTCATAAACTTAGTAGACTCGACAAAATCTTGTGAGTATTAAGGTCATGTATGCCCTTAGATTCATACAAGCAGCAACCAGTGACTTTAATGAAAGCTGCCCACGTGTGTTCAAGGTTAGAATTTTGCGGTAAGGTTGGCATTGTTGTGGCTTGCTGAGTAATGAAACAGGACCTAGAATGCTTGCAGCTCTCATCCATGTAAGAGTCGGGAGAATTCTTGTTGATTGAGAAGATAACATTATGTGCTGAGTTACTAATTTGCTCACAGTAGAACCTATAAACCATGAACTATGTTTTCCAATAGATTTTTAATTTTTCTTTTAAATCTACATGATCTGATATGAGGGAGCTACTGTAAAACTGCAGTATTCAAAGATGAGATTTTAAAAGCAGCTGAACGATTTAAAACAGATACTATTGACTTTCAGTGAGAAATCATCTGTTTTAGAGCCCTAATTTTAGCAATGTGCTTAAGCAAGTACATGACTTGACTTAGGGATGTGGTGGATTCTCCATTCCATGACCTCTTTAAATACATGTTAGATGTTTTTCTAACAGATATGTTTGTTATGCAGGAAGCTAGATGAGATAATCAGAGAAACCCCTTCTGAAATCTGTGAAGCTAAAGCACATGAGAAGGACCATTGATTTACATGAGACTGCTCATATGCATATAGCTAGGTACATGCATAAGTACCTTGCTGAATCAGGGGCTAAGTTAGCCATTTGACACTCAGCAATTTCTACCAGGCAATCATCACTGCAGATCAGTTGCTCAAGTGGATAAATGGATGTTGGAGCAGTGGAACTTGGTCAAACTGAGTTAGGCAGAGTAAAACCAGAGCACTTATGAACAGATCCTCCATTCCACCTTTGGGAAGTGGGGAACCACATATGAGCTTTTGGAAGCTACAGAATAACCTCAGAGTTCTGAACTGCCCAGTCAACCACTGGAAATACATAATTAGGCAGTAGAAGAGATTAAAAAATTAAAATCTAGCAAATATAGTATGGTATTGTGTTAAGCATAAACTACAGAAAACTTTCTTCAGAGAAACTTTTCAAAGCTGTCTTAAGTCATTGTTCAGTTGTAAACTTTTAAAGAACCGCCATAACATTTTATTCAGAGATGTGAAAAACCTCCATTCCAGAGGTATTTATAACTGTACTCACCTAGCAGTGGCTCCACAATCAATGTCAAAGGCTGGGGGAGAGAATTCCTTTATCTGCTCATAATTCGCTTAATGTTTGGGACAAGCACTCTGCTCAGGATTTGGTTTTAACTGAACTGGAAACATTGAATTGTTACGCTTCAGGTTCATCGATTTTTATGAACTAGTTTGTGCTTTAGCAAAGTAAAATATATATTTCTGTTATATAGAGTCAGCATTATAAGGAAAATCAGGCTTCAATACTTTGGGTTACCTTGAAAATACACAGCCCTAAGAAAAAGGGCAATTAAATTATTTAATCACTGTTTATTCATCACCTCCTTTGGTAAAATTTGAAGTTTCTGTGGCTAACATTCAAAACTCCAAAAGGAAAACAAAAGTTTTAAAATCACGTGTTTGTGAACTAATCTGAAAGAGGTAGTATATGACATAAAAGTACCTGGGAAATCTCATCCATTCATTTTTCTGATATAGTGCCACATATCTTTGACAGCAAACAGGCGCTCTTCTTCCCACAAATTTGATAGTACTGTATTAAATATGGCCAGTTTCCCAGCAACTTTCAAAATCATTTTATTTCTGCTTAACAAATTTGGTTTGTGCACTGTAGAAGCAAACCTTGGCAGAGAAAATGTCTTTGAACGTCTAGAAAGTTGCTCAAAATATGACAATCTATTTATGAGCTTAAAAAAATAAACTGAAAATGAACTGCACTAACACTGTTTATTAGGAAACAGTGGAATCGGCAATGGCAACTGCATCTCCTCACTGTGGAAACCAAACTAATTTTGAGGACCAGGCAGAACAAAATGGCACAGCTGGAATAGGGCGATACTGTTTGTCTGCTTCTAGGTAGATACTGGAGAAAAGTGAAATACTTTCCATTATTACTTTTTTTTTCAGTGGGTGAAAAGGTTTGCAGGCACTCTCCCAAATAGTCAACATCCCACCCCATGACCTTTCTTTCTTGGCCTCTTACCAGCATGGAAAGATGCTTTGGTTGGAAAAAATGAAAGTGCTTTAGAAACCTACAAGACTCGGTATCTTCTTCTAAACAAGAACTAATTAATTTTTTTAGTGCACACAGAAGTCAATGATAATTTTGCAAGGAAACAAATTATGTAAATCACTTGAGATCTGAAATGAAATATTATGAATATTTCAGAGTTGGCAGAACTCAAAGGCCATGTCTACACTAGGGAAATATTTCGAGATAACTAAATTCGACTTAACTCCTGATTTAACAAAATTGAACTAGCATGTCCATACTATGAGGAAGCCTCGAAGTTAGTCTGAGGCAGGCTCCGTTAATATGGACGAGCTACTTCAGACTTAGAGCCCCAGAAGCACTGGGGTGTAATTAGTTTGAATTACTGTGAGGAGTAATTATTTTGAAATAGTGGCACTGGAGCATCCACACTACTGTTATTTCAAAATAACTATTTTGGAATTACTTTTACTCCTGTTGAAAAGCAGGAGTACAGATTTCGAATTCTGTGGTTCGTTATTTTGAAATAATGGGCTCGGTAGTGTGCTTATAAATTTGACCTTCAAGGGGAGTTATTTCAAAATAAGGTCCTTGTGTAGAGCAGGGAAAATAGTTTTCCCCCTAACTCTACTTATTTGATATTCTAGTTTTGTCTGTCCGTCTAGAAATCTCAACCCTGACATTAAGGGTAATTGTCTTATTTGAATGAGATTCTTTGCTACATTTTAGTTAGCACATTACTAGATTTAGGGTCAGAAGGAATTGTGATTTATTAATCTGACACCCTGTATAATGCTGGCCATGACCAGAAAACGTATGCTCCAAATTCAATAGCTATGTTTGAACTACAGCATATCTTTTAGAAAAATATCTAGTCTTGATTTAACAATTTCTACTGAGAAAGAATCCACTATGACCCTGGGAGGTTGTTCTAGTGGTTAATTACACTCACCATATTTATACAAAAATGTTGCCAAATTTCTTTCTGACATGCTAGCTTCAACTTTCAGACATTGCATCTTATTGTATGTGTGTCTGCTAGATGGAAAAGCCTTTATCAAATTTTTGTTTCCCATACAGGCACTTACAATTTTGATTGAAACACCATGTCAGCTTTTCTTTAAGCTAAATACATTGAATTATTTGAGTCCCTCTCTAGGAGTTATGATAAAGCAAATTATAACTATTAATAAAAGGTATGCTTTTTCACCCTGTAAACATTTTGGGGGTATTTCTTTTAGCAATCCCTAATTTTTAAATGTCCTTCTTGAACATGGACATCAGAACTGGGCACAGTATTTCAGTAGCATTTGCCAAGTAGAGATACTCTATTTATAAATTCAAAGATCACATTAGCCCATATAAATGTTTTAACCATAGCACTGCACTGGGAGTACATGTTCAGCTCACTATCTTCATGACCCACAAATCTCTTTCAACCACAATTTCCCTAAATAGAGGCCCCAATCCTGTCAGTATGTCCTACATTATTTATTCCTACATGCATGATCTTGTATTTAGCCACACTAAAATGCATGTTTATTACATCCAGTTTGCTAAGCAATCCAGATCACTCTCTCTAAGGCTATGTCTAGACTGCAGGCTTCTTTCGAAAGAGCCTCTTTCGAAAGAGCGCGTCTAGACTACAATGCGCGGATCAAAAGATCGATCCGCTATTTCGAAAAAGAGCGTCCAGACTGCTGGACGCTCTTTCGAAATTCAAAGCCACCCAGAACTGCTTCTGCCAGGGCATGGGGGCAGCATTTCCTTCCGGGTGCTGCCTGCCTGCCCTTTGCAGAGACGCGTGGTGAGAGGGACACTCCTGAACACCCGTTGCTCTGCTCCTGCAGCTGCCTTTGCTGTCCCTTGAGGAATTTTGCAAGGCATTGCAGTGCTGCTTTGGAGTGCTCAGCTTCCTGGGACACCCCAGCAGCTTTTTTCTTTTGAGGTTTTTCTGCTTGCAGACCCTTATTTTTGGCATGGAGCCAGAGCTGCCCCTGGGCAGGCGATGGCCCCACACCACCATACTGCAGCTGTTGCTGCATCTTCATGACACAGTCATGAGGCTCCTTCCCGAGCTGCTCCCAGACCAGAGGGACGAGGGGTTCCTCCGTCAGGCAGCCGCACTGCCCTTGCCTCTGAACTTTTTCGTGGACAGGCGTGTTTGGAGGTTTGACACCAGCTCTGAATGGTGGGACCGGCTCGTGATGGAGATCTGGGATGACCAAGACTGGCTACGGACCTTCCGCATGAGAAAGACCACTTTCCAGGAGCTGTGTACCTGGCTCGCCCCTGCTCTGCAACGGCAAGACACCCACCTGCGGCCCGCCATCCCCCTGGAAAAGAGGGTCGCCATTGCCCTCTGGAAGCTGGCAACTCCCGACAGCTACCGCTCCGTGGGACACCAATTTGGCATGGGGAGATCTACTGTCGGGGCCGTCTTGATGGAGGTAAGTCATTGTCTGGGGACAGTCACAGTTTGGAGTGGGGGGAAGGGAGACTGTCAGGAAGGGCCAAGTGGAGTGGGAGTGGGAGGGAGCTCCTCCACTCACCCTGAATTGTGTGTGTGGGGGGGGTTCTGAGGAGGGGATTCCCGGGCTGTTTGAGAGGGAAGGTGGGCGGTGGGTTCTCCTCCTAAGAGATAAGGCACCCCTTCTAACACTTTGTTGTCTGTCTCGTTCTGCAGGTGGTGAGGGCCATCAATTCGGAGCTGCTCAACAGGCTCATCTGTCTATCGGATCTGGACAGCGTCATGGCCGGCTTTGCTGCCCTCGGCTTCCCCAATTGCGGAGGAGCGCTCGATGGGACACACATTGCCATCCGTGCACCGCCCCATCGAGCAGCCCAATTCATCAATCGAAAGGGCTACTTTTCTATGGTCCTCCAGGCCCTGGTCGACCATCGTGGACAGTTTTCGGACATTTGTGTTGGGTGGTCAGGGTGGGCACACGATGCCCGCATCTTCAGAAACTCGTACCTGTACCGGAGGCTTCAGGCAGGAACATTTTTCCCCCATCGCCAGTTTGCGGTTGGGGATGTGCACATGCTGGTGTGCATAGTGGCTGATGCCGCCTATCCCCTGATGCCGTGGCTGATGAAGCCCTACACCGGCCAGCTGGATGCGAGCAAGGAGCAGTTTAATGCTCGCCTTAACCGGGCTCGCAACCAGGTCGAATGTACGTTTGGCCGTTTAAAGGGCAGATTCCAGTGCTTGCTCACACGCCTCGACATGGGGGAGACCAGCATCCTTCTGCAAGGTGGTTTAACAGGTAGTTCGATTTAGGGGCTTTAATTCAAAATACCGGGTTCCTGCCGCATGTAGATGTGTACAGTTAGTCCGGACTTGTAAATTTCAAAAATGGCGAAGGGCCGGGAAGATGCAAATCAAGCACGGGATATTTAAATCCTGGGCTTGATTTGCAACTTCAAATGCCTACATTAGCCTCCCTAGTTCGAACTAGGGGGCTAGTGTAGACATACCCTAGATTACCTGAGTGATGTGTGTTAGATATATACATTACTATGTAAATTGAACGTTTGATTGCAATATGTACAGCGTGCTCTGTTTTGGTCAGTTACTTATGCCATCCAACCAAGAATTAAAAAAAAAAAAAGCCATGTGACTAGCCAACTCAGTACAATCCTTGAATTTTTTCAAACAAAATACAGTTTGAAATTTGCTTTTGGCAAATATTAGAAGACTTGCTAGGTTTACTTTAGGCTCTAGCTTTGTATATTTTTAGAAGGGTTTAGTGACATTTTGTAAAGCACTTTGGGATTCATAGAGATGAAAGGCTCTAAGCCAAATGTGCAAAGAAGTGAGCACTATAATGCAGTATGTTTATAACAGTATGTTATACATTGATACAGGCAGGGGGTGATTGCAAAGATGTTCTGAAAAAATATAATTTAAAATATTGATTCAAGGGAGAGAAACTATAACTTAAATTTCAGCGATGTTACTGCAGGATACTCCCATTTAAGCTGTCCTCATCTACCACAGTGAAATCTGGAACTAGGTTGGTGGTGACTTTGCTCTACAATAAAATTCTGAGCTTTGGTGATGCTATTGCTAAGGATATGCCAGTTTCAGGCCCACTCATTTAGTTGCTTGCAACCTCTACTGTGATACTTCCTGAGGCTATTCCTGGAAAGGATCTTCTAAGGACAGGTCTGCACTACAGACTTCTGAAGACATAGCTACATCAGGTGGGGGTGTAAAGAGGTGTGAACTCTGACCAACAAAGGTAGGCAGAACTCTGTAGTATAAGCACACGGCTGCAGATTTATTGGTCTCACTTACTTTGCTCTTGGGAGGGTGGTTTTGCTATACTGGTGTGCACCTTTTGCTGGTGCTTCATCATGCTCCCAGTGAAATAGTTTTTCATAGTATCCAACTTGGATCTCCTCCATTGCGGCTTGAGACCATTGCTCCTTATTCTATCATCTGTCACCATAGAGAACAGCCTCTTTCTATCCTGTTTGAAACCCTCTTTCAGGTTGTTGAAGGCTGCTATGAAATCCCCCCACTCCCTCTCTTCTCTTCTGTAGACTAACTAATCCCAAATCCCTCAGCCTCTTCTCATAAGTCATGTGCTCCAGCCCCCTAATCATTTTTGTTGCCTTCCTGTGGACTCTCTCCAATGCGTCCACATCCTTTCTGTAATGGGGGGCCCAGAACTGGATGCAATACTCCAGATATGGCCTCACCACTGCTGAATAAACGGCAATAATCACTTCTCTAGATCTGCTGGCAGTGCTCCCAGTAATGCAACCCAATATGCAATTAGCCTTCTTGGCTATACTGTTGACTCAAATCAAGCTTCTCATCCACTGTCATCCCCAAGCCCTTTTCAGCAGAGCTGCTGCTTTGTCAATCAGTCCCCATGCTGTAGCCGTGTTTGGGATTCTTCCATCCCAGCTGTAGGACTCTGCACTTGTTCTTGTTGAATCTCATCAGATTTTTTGGCTCTGTCCTTCAGTTTGTCTAGGTCACTCTGGGCCTTATCCCTACCCTCAAGTATATCTAACTCTCCCCAGAAGTGAAAGTAAGCAGGTGTGCCCAGGTGTGTAGCTGCAGTAAGAGCTTTCTGAGCTGCAAGAAAAGACAGCAAGGAGCTATTTAAAGATCTGGCAGGGACCCAGATTGAAATAGCTTAGTGTCATCTGCAAATTTGCTGAGGGTGCATTCCATCCCCTGGTCCAGGTCATTAATAAAGATGTTGAACAAAACTGGCCCCAGAACCAACCCCTGGGGCACTCTGCTTAGTACTGACCGCCAACCAGACATTGAACCGTTAATCACTCCCCATTGAGCCCAATGATCTGGCCAGCTTTCTATCCACCTTTGACTCAAGTATTCTTTATGAAATTATATTTGGAAGATTTCCAACAATGTGAAGAGAAATAGATTAGGAAAGTTTATATAAACTTTGCTATGTCCCCTTTGCAGTAACCACTTGCAAATTCTTCATCATCATAAAATAAAAACAGCTATTTATTATTGACACCAGTATGTTATTTTGGGGACAGAAATTAGTTATGAAAAAAAATTAAATGTCCTACATAATGTAATTTACAAATTTCAGAGAGAAGCTAGTAAAATCCATTTGCATTGACCATGAGTAAGGCTGTGGTTTTGTCTTGTTACATTTTGGGGACAAGTGAAGATAGGCGAGCATTTTAAAGTGCTTTTGGCATTTACAGTATGTTGATAGTGTATCAGGATTTTCTTATACAGGTTGGACGTCCCTGGTCCAGCTCCCTCGGGACCTGACCTGTCCCAGATGAGAGATTTTGCCAGACCAGGGGAGGTCATATCTGAACTCTGCTACTAGACTCCTAGGTCTGGACCCACCGCAGGGCCCACTGCCCTGCAAGTCCCCATCTCTCCTTATCTGTCATGCTGAGCAGACCCACTGGGGTGCATCTGGCAGCCCAGCTCTGGAGAGCCAGGCTTCTGGCCATGCTGGCAGCTCGCTGCCAGCAGCCTGCAGCCCTGCCAGCCTGCAGAGCTCGTAGGCACCAGCATTCCACTGGGACTCTCTGGTCCTGCAACATCTGTGGTCCTCCCGGAAAAGGTAGTACCAGTTTACAGAGGTTCAACCTGTATAGCACTGTTTGGCTGATATGGAACAAAAAGATATAAAGATTGTAAACTGAGATCAAATATTTATGTGATATGCCAGTAAAAAAAGGGCATGTTGTGTTGGTCACTCTGATGAGAAATATTAAAATTGCAAGGTAGAAGACTAATATTTTATTATGAAAACATTTGCAATGTTCCAAGCAATTTTTTGATCCAAACATTGTAATTTTCATGAGATTTCCACAAAATAGCTATAGTCACATAAGCTAAATGTAAAATTAAACATGAATGTTTTCAAAGCTAACATGTATGTGAGAGTTTGTCTTCACTGTTGCAGTACATTGATGTTACTGTGATTGAATCAGTGGCAGCAATTCAGCAAGTCTGGTGACGATACAGTAAGTCAATGGGAGAGCATCTCCCGCTGACATAGTATAGTGTAGTGTAGTATAGTATAGACATCATGTTAAGTCAGTGGCATTTACATCACTCAAGTGGATTATTTTTTTTGCACCCCTGCATGATATATCTTATGTTGACTTAAGAGGTAGTTTAGACAAGATCTAAGAAGTTTTGAAAATGTGTTTTTCTTATAAAAAAGATACTATTTTTCATCAAATCAGCTGGATTTTCAGTGAAATTAGACCATTAAAAATTCTAAATGATATAAAAGCTTTGATTTTTTTTCAGGTTTTTTATTTTCATTTTGAAATTTTCATATTCATCTAGGCAATTTGCAGATGCACTGATCTGATCTGAGCATAAAACCTGTTAGAAATATTCTATTTGTACGTGCCTCGGTTCTGCAAATCTAACGCACATGGGGAATTCTTATCCAAGAGAAAAAAAGTTGCAAAATTAAGTCCTTTATTAAAACGTCACTGTTGTGATCACAAATTCATATATGAATTCAGTCTTTGATTGAGCACCATAGTCTGCTACTTATCTCCCAAAGTAGACAGACAGTGTCCTGGGCAGAGGGAAGAAGAGGACTATTCTTGTCATTCCTCAAACATGTTTGCAGAATGGTCAATAGGGCCTTGAGGGGTACAAAATCTTTTGTATCTGCATCCACAAAAATGAAGCGTGGATATTTGCATTGACATCCACGGATGCAGATACCTAGGAATATAAAGGGGATCGATTCAAATTTGCAGGATTCTAGATACAAAGTTTGTATTTGCATCCTCTTCCATGTCCACAAAAGTGAGCTGCAGATATCTGCATCCATATCCGCGGATTAACAGGACTCTAGAGATCAGAGAATCTTGCAAAGGTGGATCCTTTGTCTCTTCTCTAGCACCCTCTTCTGCCTCTTCCCTGCCTGTTAAGAAAATCCTTCCCAGCTGGGAGCTCAGCATCATGCAAGGCAGATGCGTTCCCTGATCCAGCCCATCCCCATACATAAAGCAAATAAAGTATACTATTTCCAGCATTAGGCCTTAGGTGACTTCCTCAATTTGCAAAGGAGATGGCTAGATTTGCTCCATAGCACATTCAAACCTTTCTTGAAAACCTGGCATTTTCTGGTAACATTCTGAATTAAAATAATCAAAACAAAATCAGCTGATCCCCTCATTTGTGTATAATTTCTTTTAGCTCATTTAATTTTAGCCTATTATCCATCTCTCATACCCAACAACTATATTATGAGAAAATAAAGGGAACATAATAACTAACAGTACACCATTAGTTAAATAGAGGTTGCCACTTGTGTAGCGGGCCATAGCAGTATTAATTCATGACCTTTACAATGCTTTTTCTTTGGTGCAGAGAACATGGGGTCCTTGGAACCTTCCAGCTATCTAGCTTATTTTTTGTTTCGATTTTTTTCTTTTGTTTTACTCTTTCTTGAGTGCATGGTTTTAAGATTGAACATGTGTCAGTCTTAATAGTGCCAAATGAATAAACAAAGTTGAAATTGAAGACAGGATGCATTCTGATACAAAAAAGCAAAACTAAATGCTATGTAGAATGCATGAAGTTATAGGATGCTTTTTAGATTGAACAAAAAATCCCTCTTTGCTATTTGGTGCAATAGAATTATTTTTTGGGGGGCTAATGAATGATTTTCTAATCTCTGAACTGCAAATGCATTCTAAGAGGATTTTTCCTTCAGAGGTCACTTGACTTGCTAGAGATCCACTATGTAATTATTAGGAGTTTAACTTGGGTGCTGAAATAGGACATGATGAAGTGGGTTTATATTCGCTCTGTTTGCTTTATGTTGCATGTGATTTCTACTGTTTGTGGTAACTCTCTGTGGGTATGTCTACACTACAATGTTAGTTTGAACTAACGGACGTTAGTTCGAACTAACATTCATAGGCGCTACACTAGCGCTCCGCTAGTTCGAATTTGAATCGAACTAGCGGAGCGCTTAGTTCGAACTAGGAAAACCTCATTTTACGAGGATTAAGCCTAGTTCGAACTTACTAGTTCGAATTAAGGGGTGTGTAGCCCCTTAATTCGAACTAGTGGGAGGCTAGCCCTCCCCAGCTTTCCCTGGTGGCCACTCTGGCCAACACCAGGGAAACTCTATGCTCCCCTCCCGGCCCCGGACCCCTTAAAGGGGCACGGGCTGGCTACGGTGCCAGGTGCAAGCCTGCCAGCACCCAGCCAGCAGACCCTGCACCTGGCACGGCACAGAGCCACCCACCCGATGTCCCCCAGCCCACCCCCTCTTCCCGGGACCAGGCTGGCGGCTCCCGGGAGCTTGCCCTGGACCGCAAGAGGCGGGTGTCCGCCTGGGCTGGTGCGGACATCGTGGACCTCGTCCACGATCTCCGCACTAGGCACAGGAAAGTGGCTGGCTAGGGCAGGAGAGCTGCCAGCCTGGCCACCCAGGAGCAGGTGTGCATGAAAATCAAGGGGGTCCACTGAGACCCCCGACCCTGAGCCCTGAGCTTACAATGGCCGTCCTGGGTCAGACCAAAGGTCCATCTAGCCCAGTAGCCTGTCTGCTGACAGTGACCAACCCTAGGGACCCTGGAGGGGATGGACCGAAGACAGTGACCAAACCATTTGTCTCGTGCCATCCCTCTCCAGCCTTCCACAAACTTTGGGCAGGGACACCACTCCTACCCCCTGGCTAAGACTACTCCATGGGCCCAACCTCCATGACTTGATCTCACTTCCCTTTAAAGTCTGTTCTAGTTGTAGCCTTCACAGCCTCCTGCAGCAAGGAGTTCCACAGGTTAACTATTTGCTTTGTCAAGAACAACAACTTTCTCTTACTAGTTTGAAGCCTGATACCCATTCCTTTCCTTTGGTGTCCTCTAGTCCTTCTTTAGGGGAACTCATGAAGAACTTTTCTGAATGCACCCTCTCCACCCAACCCCTGCTTTTAGAGACCTCTATCCTGTCCCCGCTCCATCTCCTCTTTTCTAAGCTGAACAGTCCCAGTCTCTGTAGCTTCTCTTCATCTGGGACCTGTTCCCAACCCCGATCATGTTAGTTGCCCTCCCCTCTCCCAGCCTTTCTCTTCCCCTCTCCCACCTCCTTTTCCCAGTCTCCCCCAGTTTTGTTCAATAAAGAGAGATTCCATTTTTGAACACAATTGTCCTTTATTTTGTACATCAAGAAAAGGGGCTAGGGAAGGGTAAGTGGAAGGAGGTGAGGGAGGAATGGGGTACGAGCCCCCGATGGGGAGGACTGGGCTGGCTCTGCAGGCTTCTGGGGGTGGAAGCTCTCCTGCAGCCCCCCGATTGCCCCCTCTCCCCGGATGGCAGCCTGCGGCAAGTGCAGCCGGTCTGATGGCCGAGTGGTGTGATGTGCCCAGTGTGGGCACTCCGGGCAATCCAAGCCAGGACTGCTTTGCAAGCGGGGCACCCCTTAGAACTGTCTGTCCGGGGTGGGGGTCGGGACCCTTTAAGCGCAGCCCTCGGCTAGCCTGAGACAGCAGCTCCACGCTCTAAGTCCTCCTCTGATGCCCTGCCGGCACTGCTTCCGGCCATCCTTAAGCCCTGTTCAGGATCCACTCAATGTGGACTTGCTAGTTCGAATTAGCAAAACGCTAATTCGAACTAGTTTTTAGTTCTAGACGCGTTAGTTCGAATTAGCTTAGTTCGAATTAACTAATTCGAACTAAGTTAGTTCGAATTAACGTTGTAGTGTAGACGTACCCTGTGTGTGTGTGCCTTTGTTTCCCTGGGCATGGTACCAGTACCTAGATGTGGATGACAATTCCAGGTGTGACTCCTCCCGTGAGAAAGGCTGCCCCAGCCCAGCGTATACAATCACAGAAGCTCTCTGTAATCTGAGCCTGGGAAGAGTGTGTGACCAGGTGACACCTTTTGCACCAGAACCTGGACAAAGGCTGGAGGCAGGTCTGGCTGCAGGCAGACATGGGCTTCTGAGTGAGTCTCGTTGGCTTGGGTGCAGAGATGGGGGCGCAGGGCCCTAGGCTCTGAGCCTCCTGTCCCCAAGATGGATTGTACTGTCTTGTACTGGTTCCTGTGCTGACAAGTCTGTTCTCTGCTGTATCCTGTGCTGTATTCTGTTCTACCTGCTGGCTAAGAGTCACATCTGGCTGCAGATGGGGATTCAGGGCCTGCTGACTTCCCATACGTTGGTGACACAGACCATATCTGAAATCAATAATAGCCTAGTAACCCCTTGTTCCCCTCTTCTTTTCAACAGGCTGCCTGTAAAAGAAATCACAAGCTTTTGATCCTGCATGGTCTCTTGTGGCTATTCAAAGCACACAGCTAGCCTTTTTATAAAGCACTTGGGAAAGAGATACTGGTAAATATAATAGTATCCAAGTTCAGATAAAACTTCTGGAATCTTGTAAAATTAAGATTAAGAGACTTTTTAGATTGCTGGGAATGCTTTCCTCTTAGTGCAAACCCACTGTGCTGTCATGATGGGCTATATTAGTAATGACAACGTAGCTTGCTTTTTTAGAATAGTACCATATAGTTGGATTTTCCATTGCATCACAGGCTTTGTATCCTACTATAGCTCACAGCAATTTTTAATTTTTTTTAAATTTTTTTAGTTGCAGTTGGGACACTTACTAATAGTGTGATTAACCTTGCAGTTAAAATATGCTAAACCAGGAACCCATTTTAAAACATATTTAGCACTCCCAGGTGAAAAGGTACTTTGAAGCCTCCTGTCAAATTAAAAAAATATTTAGACACAAATTCTGTGTTCATCTCTCAGGCTTTTTGTTATGAGCCTAATTTTAATTTTACTCCTAATTGACACTGGCATGAGAGAAGACACAATCAGTCTTGATATCCCTTGCTTAAAGTTTGAAATGAATGTGCTATTTGAGCTGCTTTTGTCATGGCAAGCCCTGTACTGTTTAGGTTCAATGAGTTAAGTTGAATGAGGATTGTGGGCACTGGATTTTGAGAGTAGCAGATTTCTTGGTTTGCAGAGTTCAGTTATGATTTAATTACCCAACTCGTAAAACTTTTCGAGGGCTATTCATTTTGAAAAATCTCAGAATGAACCCAAAGTAGCAGGAAGAGAGCACAGCAGTGGTGTGAATTCTTATCTGGTGTGCCTTTTGATTCTGCTGGTGTGAAGCACTTACACTGCCTTGGCATTTGCCTGCTGTGCAATCTTTTCTCCATATATGGTAGAAGGATGTGTACTATTGCTGATGCTGTGGTTTGCTGTTCTGCCCCACTGAGGCTTCATTTATCCTGGTGGTGTCCTTGTGAGAAATAGCTCTAATATTTCCTATTAGTCTAGCTTGAGGGAGCTGTACGGTGAACTCAGTCACTCTTGGGGAAGTCAGAGACTGATTTGTTTATTTAAATTGCTTTTACTTCTCTTACATAGCTACTATAGTGTCATGAGTGGAAGAGCAGTCAAGTATTTTCTCACAGCTGAACATTTTCGCTACCAGCAGAAGCGAGCGGTTCTAGTTGTTACATGTGTTAGGGGAGGGACAATGGAAGAGTGGAAATACTATCACTGTAATGAGTTTCACTCCTCACTGGGACACCTCCATGGGGTCACATTTAGTGATTAGCTCCTATCAAGACTGATGCCTTCTCTTTCCTTCTGCCAGTTCGTGCTGTGTTCCCTACTCGCAGTTCTCCCCATTTGTGACTCAGCCCTCCAGCCATGTCACTGTATAGTCCTCCCCATCTCAGGTATCAGAGTCCCACTGTTTCAGGTCCTCTGCCACCTAGCAGCTGATAGGGGAACCTGACCTACCCACTACTCTGGGTTCTAATTAAGTCAATTAACCTTATATGTTACCCCTTCAGGAGAGCCTAGGGACCCTATAAATTAATGGATATTGCCTATCTCCTAGAACTGGAAGGGACCTTGAAAGGTCATTGAGTCCAGTCCCCTACCTTCACAGCAGGACCAAGAACCACCCCTGATGAATTTTTGCCCCAAATCCTTAAACAGCCTCCACAAGGATTGAACTTGCAACGCTGGGTTTAGCAAGCCAATGCTTAAACCACTGCGCTATCCCTCCCCCATGTCGATGAAATGTCAATTGCACATGGAGTTAGATATGTTCATTTGTATTTTAGTAACTCCTAAAGATCCTGATCCAGGCCCCATTATGCTAGGCATGATATACTATTGATATCCTGTCAGGTATGAACATGTCAGTTTTCACCTGCACCAAGTTTAAACTAACTCCTCTCAGGCTGGCTAGTGGGGAGCTTTCTTTTGCCTCATTTGGTAGAGCTACTTCCCATGGCTCTGTTGGATTCTTGGCTGAAGGAGGATGCAGGAAGCACATGCAGTGAATGGGCATTCTGCTAATAATCTCTCTAAAGCTGCTAATCATCAATTAACTATTGCTGGGTCCCTAGTTGCGAGCCACAAATGCCTCTCCTCTCTCAGAGTTTTAGTTAAACTTGAAAGTGTCTAGGTTACTTTATTTTTTCTCTCTCCATTGTAATTATGTGTTAAGCTATTTTTTTAAATGTTGCTTTAGACACAACCATCATGATAGAAAGGTCTGACTGTACATTCTATTTTAGACTTGAAGTTACCCTGGCAGGAAAGAGAGGCCTTAAAAAGGTCTTAGTGTAAGTAAGAGTGAAGCCCCCTCAGTTGTATCAGCATGATTCTCCACCCTTTTACTCTGGTTTCATATTGATATTCGTGGAGCCAATGTGATTTAAATCTGGTATAATGGAGTGGAAAGTCAGGCCCTGCTTATTGAAGGAGGGTTGCAAAGTATTATGAAAGAATGGTCAGTTATGTGCTCTACTGAATGAACCAAATGGAAATCTGTCTGTCATCTGAGAAGATTTTGCCTGCTTTTAAAAATGTTTTCCTATCTCTAGCCAGTGCATGTACCAGACTCTCCTTTTATTTTTCAAGCCATGCTGAGATAGCACCATTGCACAGTCTCTCTTATCCTAAAGGGAATCTAAAACCTTTCCTATTTATCTTGAAAGAGGGTTCATTGATGTGTGAATTGACTATGACCCAAAATGTCTGGCTGTGAAGCAAATGTCTGCTTTATTGCTGTTGGGGATGTAACTGATTTATATATATATATATTTGAGTGTGCATCATAGCACAGAAATGCAACTCTTGGTTTTGGGCCCTATTGTGCAGTCCATGCTTCTACCTATGAACACGTTTTACGCTCAGTATCTTGAAGCCAGTGGGACTACTCAATGTGCATAAATGCTCACTGATGTGGGCAAGGTTTGCACAATCAACCCTTTAATGCTCTTTAGTGTGAGGTGTGCAGCCGTTGTGCTTGTAAGTAAACCTTGCTGAAAGTTATACCGTTGAAACCCTGAGCTTGATGACCTCACACAATTTCTGCAGCTGTTATCTAGTGTTACAAAGAATCTCTCAAGTCTAACCTCCAATCTTGCAATGGTGACCTCAGCACCTCTGAGCTTTTGGTAAGATTTAATGGCTGTGGCATTGCCCTCTCACACTGAAAGTTTTTGAGAGCTTGTGGATTATTGGAATCTAGGAGAGATGTGTGAAGCGTAAATCCAAAAGCATCTACAATTGTCTTCATCTGTGTCACTTGCGGATAAGCTATAGGTCCAAAATTGGTGACTGGTCTCATTTCAGGATCCAACTGACTGTAGCTTATCAGATGAACTTGATGGGAGACTCCGTCATCTAGATGTGACCATGTAAATCCATGTAGGCAGAGTAACACGTGAAAAAACTGCAAGATCTTCTGCCAGATTTGAAAGTGCATAACTTGTGAAAGAAACAGTAAAGGACTAGACAATATAGCATCTCACACTGAGGCCAGATTTATATTTTGTGTGCCAGAATGACATTAAGCAAATCCACTTCTTCCTGCTAAGGAAGCATGCCAATTTGAAGCTTTCCAGCATTTTCTTGTTTAAGTGATAAACACTACTTCAAAAATATTTCTGTGCACCTGAGGACTGACCAAAGACAGCAAAAATCAGAACAGGAAACTATAATTCAAATGATCTTCTACATGGGAAGCTTTTCCAAGTTGCATTTGATTTTTAGCTGAGAATGACCTGATTGGCTTTATCTGTATTAACTAGCTTTTTTAAAGAAATCAATACAGGATTTTTGGTTGACAAATGGTAAATATGCCTCTTTTGATGCATATGTATATACAACTCTTTTCTTTTCTTTTCTTTTCTTTTCTTTTCTTTTCTTTTCTTTTCTTTTCTTTTCTTTTCTTTTCTTTTCTTTTCTTTTCTTTTCTTAGTTCACTTGTTGCCTGGATTGGTTTCACTGTTTCTCTAAGAGCAAACTATTAAAAGTTAGAGAGAAATACCACTTCAGATATCCCCATAGAGAAGCCTTCAGAATGCAAAAGTCTACTTGACCAATCCCATTGAATCATTTAAATTCTAAGGTCTTTTTCCTTCTCCCTGGAAAAAAAATTACTTAAAAAGTGGCCTTCTTGTTTAGTTATTATTACCTTAACATTTTGCTTACTCGAGACAAGCATCATGGCAGCTTCCATAACATATCAGGTTTTTTAAAACGTGTTTTTATTTGCTAAAGAACAATAAATCTCTTTCCTAAAACATCCAGAAATCATTTAATCACGTGCGTAGTTTTAAGCACATCAATCTCATTGATGACAACATGGGGCTACTCCCATGCTTGACACCAAGCACATGTTTAAGTGCTTTGTTGGATGGGGGCCTAAAATCATGTGCTTGCTCAGTTGATTTTAACAAAGAGTTTGAGTTAGGCAAATTCTCCTTCAGACATACATCATTTCTGCTAAAGTCAGCAGGATTTAAGCAGTTATCTCTGAAAGTTGAGTTTGGGATCAGGATTTACAGTCAATGGAGTTTTGGTTCAGGTAATATGTAGCACTATGGAAGGCTGATAATTATGGATCCAATTTTGTACACATTAATGTCAATGGGAGGTTTGTGCTGTTGATTCTAATAAGGCAAGAGTGATATGTGTGTGCATTACCCTTTGCATTAGCTCAGGGGTTCCCAACCTGGGGTAAGCGTACCCCCCCCTCCCCCCAGGAGGTATGAGAAGCTTGTCAAGAGGGTACGGGGAATATTTGGTAAATAACTAGATTATCCTAATTGAATTATTCCAAAAGTAGTAGTGTTAGTGAAAAAAGTTGTGGATTCTAGTGTCTAGAATTCATTTCCTTTCATATTGAATAGGGGGTACGGGAAGGTTTACTAAAAGCCAAGGGGGTACGGGTACCGAAAAAGGTTGGGAACCCCTGCTTTAGCTGATTGCAACTTAGAAAGGACATACAAATTATTAGCAACCTGTTGGACCTTAACAATTCATGAAGCACGTAGTAAGATCTCTATTAATTATTTATTAACTCTTTATAAGCTGTGTATGAATGCAGTCTTAGTCTAAAAAGGTGTCTTCAATGATATCTTGCTAAGTAGTTTTCTTTCTCCTCCATTCTAGACTTCTGTGTATGTAACCCTTACTGCTTCTTTTCCACCTTGAACTCTCATTCTCACACCTCCCCTTCCCTTTCCACCACAGATCTAGCCAAAATCTTCAAATAAAATATCAACAACAAAAATGAGGAAATAACTTGCTGCCAGTTATCTAAACAAGTAGTCCCACAATGTTGTTTTTTATATTCCCTTCTCCATCTCTTCACCTCCTTTAGCTTGTATAATCTGTTCCAATGGACTGGTCTGTAGACCTCCCGCTGTGTAGATGGCAATTTAAGCTACATCAATTCTAGCGATTTAATTAACGTAGCTGAAGTTGCATATCTTAGGTCGACCTTCCACTCCAGTGTAGACCAGGCCCGAGCCTATACTCACTACATACAGGACCATGCATACTTATGGCACTACATTTAAATGTTAATAATTATACTGTATCTCATCTAAATGTAAAAGGGACTAGGAGAACAAATGTGAGGTAGGAATGTGGTGCAGTCACTGAGAAGACAGTTAAACATATGGGCATTCTCATTTCTAGCTTTAGAATGGTCATTAAGGTTAACAGATAAACCCACCAGTGTGAACTCAATCTTCATTGAAATTTGAAGAAATTCCAATCAGTAGTAGGATCAAATCCTCTGATTCTGCAGAATAAAGCCTATGTAGATGTAATTTTATTAATAAAAATGGAAATATACTGAAAAAGACAAGTTACAAAGTACAACAGCAATCATACTTTAAACAATAAGCATTTGTTTATACACTGTGACTAATATATTAAATAGATTCTATAGGCTGTGTGGATAGGATAATCTTGATGTATTTACATAGGTTTTCTTTATTAAACTCAAAACCTCTGACACGTCTGGAAAACCTCTTAAATTACTTTTTCTGGAGTTCCTATAATCCTATTTATAACAGGAAAGTTTCCATATTCACTGACTGATGTAGGTCTGTAAAATAGTGTTTAAAGATTTTTCTGCTTAAATATGATGTCCGAGGCAATATATTTTGGACTAGTGCCAGAGTTTAAAGAAAGTGGGGTAAAGGAAATGCTGAGGAGACTCAAAAGCCAACTCAAAATCTTGAAAGTGATTATTTGCTGCAAGAAAATATTGAAGGGGGCAGGGGACTGAAACAAAATACCATGGTAATATTTAAAGAAGGTAGTCCTCCTTTCACATATAGATGTTAGTGTTGCAAAGGATATTAAAGAAGAACTCAATAGTTTTAAGATGCTATTTATTTCACCCCTTTAAGGAAAGGAATGTATGGGACTACTTTAATTACATATGCTTGGAAGCCTTTCAGGATCAATCAATCCCTTACTCCTTTAGTGAAAAATAACACGTTTTCCTATTGCCTTCATTTATGACATTGTGGTAATTCTGTAGCAAAATCAAGGCAGAAGCTCTATAAGTGTAGTTCCCCATATTTGGAGATTTACCCTGGAACATGAAATGTACAATATATAATTCCAGTCAGCCTATAAATGTATTAAACCAAGGTCTGTCTCCTCTTTAAAGCACCAGGCCTGAATTTATGTACAGGTGGGCCAAGAATATGCCTGCGTTATAGGGTTAGGGCCTAGAGTTTGCACCTTTAAACTGAGTAGTTAGAATCTATATTCTTTCATTTATATCTTCAACTGATTGCAGATGTAATAAGTAGGCTCTGTTCTGGAAAGGGGAGGCCCACTGGGATTTGAACTTTCGACCTCAGAACTGAAGCTTGGGGGTCGCTTGTTCTTGGTGATACTAGTGTGCTGACCTAGAGTTCAGAAGTCTATAGGTTACTGCAACAATATAACTCCACTGGAATAGGAACTGACCACCCAGAATGACCACCCTGGTTCTGCGGAATTAAGTGGAGGGAAGAGACATTGATGCATTGTCTTTGAAGATTGGAATTAACTCAGTTCATGGACAGAAAATATTGAGAAATTGTATAACAAAAATTCAGTTAATGTTTTATTTCAGTGGTGTTTACAAGCTCCTTATATTATTACTTTTACTCCTTCAGCTCAAGTACCAGAGGCCTGTGATTTGGGTACTCAAGTTCCAGGGTTCAGTCCTGCTGAAATGGGGCATGTTACATAGCTACTTATACAGCTGGTACTGGCAGGACAAAAGAGCTTGTTAAGGAACAGTTGTATTTACCCTACTAATATTTAGTACTTACAAATTTACGGCCATGATTTTTAAAGGGTTCCACCTTACCTCAACGTTTTGTGTCAGCAAAACTGCAGGTGCAAATAATGTTGGGGAACAGTGTGATGCAGTTGTAAAAAGGCTTATGTCATTCTGGGGTGCATTACGAGGGTTGCCATATGTAACATATGGAAGATAGTTGTCTTGTTGTACTTGACACTTGGGACCGTAGCTGTGTCCAGTTCTCGGCACCCCACTTTACGAAACATGCAGACAAACTGGAAATAGTCCACAGGTGAATGAAAGTGATAAAGGTTTAGAAAACCTGACCTATGAGGAAAAGGCTAAAAAAGCCCTTTGAACATGTTTAGTCTCAGGTAGGAAAAAGACTGAGAGGAGACCTGATAAGCCTTCAGATATATTAAGTGCTGTTATAAAAAGGACAATGATCAACTGCTCTCCAAGTCCACAGAAATTACGACAAAAAGTAAAAGGCTTAATTTGCAGCAAGAGATCATTTACAATATCTAGTTTGGCTTAGATATAGGGAAAACTTTCTAACTATAGGATCGTTAAGCACACCACTAGGCTTCCAGAGAGATTGTGGAATCTCCATCATTGGAGGTTTTTAAGAATTAAATAGATGAACACTTGTCAAGGATAGTCTGTTCATTTGGTTCTGTCTCAGCATAGGGAGCTGGACTTGATGACTTTTTTTGAATAATCGGTATTTTGGGAAGAGAAATGGTTTATTTAGAAAATTCCCAACCAGCTCTATTAGAAACCTAGTATCTCCTTTTGTAACTGACTTAATTTTCAAATGTCTCACAACTACTATGTGATCTTCCAGACAAACTTCTGGGTTTTAGTTTTGGTTAACCTTCCTACTGATTAACAATTTAACTGTCCAGAAAACAGCAACAACAAAAACTTTAGCTTGGGACCAAATGAGGTCTTTTATTATTTACAATGTCAATTTAATGGATTCATCATAATTGTTAATTCCCAAATTATGGCCTCAGGCAATTTAAAAAACTAGGGAACTTTCTATATCTGCAATATACAGCTGGTGTCTTCATGTTTCTGATGAGTTAAATCAAAGCACCAAATCAAACATTTGCACTTTTAAAGGTTTGAAATGCAGATTTGATTTTGCAACAAAGATCCATCTCTAATTATAATAATATTATGAAAGTGAATGTAGAGGTGGATTAGGTGTTTATGGGATTAGACTCATAGACTTTAAGGTCAGAAGGGACCATTATGATCATCTAGTCTGACCCCCTGCACCGTGCAGGCCACAGAATCTCGCCCACCCCTCTTAGAATAATCCTCTCACCTATGTCTCAGATATTGAAGCCTTCCAATACTTTGAAGGCCCCAACATGCAGAGAGTCCTTCAGCTGTGATCTGTGCCCAATGCTACAGAGGAAGGCGAAAAACCTCCAGGGCCTCTGCCTATCTACCCTGGAGGAAAATTCCTTCCTGACCCCAAATATGGCGATCAGCTAAACCCTGAGCATGTGGGCAAGACTCACCAGCCAGACACCCAGAAAGTTCCCTATAGCAACTCCTATCATCCCTCCATTGACCTATTTCCAACTGGAAATGAATGGTCAATTAGTTACCAAGATCATGTTATTTCATCCAACCATCCCCTTATCATAGAATCAGAACTGGAAGAGACCTCAGAAGGTCGTCAAGTCCAGCCCTCCGCTCTAGGCAGGACCAATCCCATCTAAATCAACCCGGCCAGGGCTTTGTCAAGCCGAGACTTAAACACCTCTAGGGATGGAGACTCCACTACTTCCCTAGGTAACCCATTCCAATGCTTCACTACCCTCCTAGTAAAATAGTTTTTCCTAATATCCAATCTGGACCTCTCCCACCACAACTTGAGACCATTGCTCCTTGTTCTGCCATCTGTCACTACTGAGAACAGCCTCTCTCCATCCTCTTTGGAACCTCCCTTCAGGAAGTTGAAGGCTGCTATCAAGTCCCCCCTCACTCTTCGCTTCTGCAGACTAAACAGACCCAAGTCCCTCAGCCTCTCCTCGTAGGTCATATGCTCCAGACCCCTAATCATTTTGGTTGCCCTCCGCTGGACCCTCTCCAATGCGTCCGCATCCTTTTTGTAGTGGGGGGCCCAGAACTGGACACAGTACTCCAGATGTGGCCTCACCAAAGCCGAATAAAGGGGAATAATGACATCTCTGGATCTGCTGGCAATGCTCCTCTTAATGCATCCTAATATGCCATTAGCCTTCTTGGCTACAAGGGCACACTGTTGACTCATATCTAGCTTCTCATCCACTGTAACCCCCAGGTCCTTTTCTGCAGAACTACTACTTAACTGGTTGGTCCCCAGCCTGTAACTATGCTTGGGATTCTTCCGTCCCAAGTGCAGGACTCTACACTTGTCTTTGTTGAATCTCATGAGATTTCTAGTGGCCCAATCCTCCAATTTGTCCAAGTCACTCTGGACCCTATCTCTGCCCTTAAGCGTATCTACCTCTCCCCCTAGCTTAGTGTCATCTGCAAACTTGCTGAGGGTGCAATCTATCCCCTCATCCAGGTCATTAATAAAGATATTGAACAAAACCGGTCCTAGAACCGAACCTTGGGGCACTCCACTAGAAACCGACCTCCATCCGGACATCGAACCGTTGATCACTACCCGCTGGGCCCGGCCTTCTAGCCATCTTTCTATCCATCTTACCGTCCATTTATCCAATCCGCATTCCCTTAACTTGCTGGCAAGAATATTGTGGGAGACCGTATCAAAAGCCTTGCTAAAGTCAAGGTATATAACATCCACTGACTTTCCCATGTCCACTGAGCCAGTTACCTCATCATAGAAGCTAATCAGATTGGTCAAGCACGACTTGCCCTTTGTGAATCCATGCTGACTATTCCTGATCACTTTCCTCTCATTCAAGTGTCTCAAAATGGACTCCTTTATGATCCCTTCCATGATTTTTCCAGGAACCGAGGTAAGACTGACCGGCCTATAGTTCCCTGGATCATCCTTCTTCCCTTTTTTGAAGATGGGCACTACATTTGCCTTTTTCCAATCATCCGGGATTTCGCCCGATCTCCACGACTTTTCAAAGATAATGGCCAAAGGCTCCTCAATGACATTTGCCAACTCCTTCAGTACCCTTGGGTGCATTAAGTCTGGACCCATGGATTTGTGTACGTTTAGTTTTTCTAAATAGTTCCTAACCTGTTCTTTACCCACCAAGGGCTGTCCATCTTCTTCCCATCTTGCGTCGCTTAGCACAAAAGTCCAGGAGCCGACCTTGTCCGTGAATACAGAGGCAAAGAAAGCATTGAGTACTTCAGCTTTCCCCACATCCTCTGTCACTAGGTTACCTCCTTCATCCATTAGGGACTGCACACCCTCTCTGATCACCTTCTTCTTGTTGACATGCCTGTAGAAACCTTTCTTGTTATCCTTCACATCCTTAGCCAGTCGCAACTCCATTTGCGCTTTCGCCTTCCTGATAACCCCCCGGCATTCTCGAACTATACATTTAAGCTCCTCCCTAGTCATTTGTCCAAGTTTCCACTTTCTGTAAGCTTCCTTTTTGTGCTTAAGTACACCAAGGATTTCCCCTGTAAGCCAATCCGGTCTCCTACCAGGTTTGCCTCTCTTGCTACGTGTCGGGATGGTTTCTTTCTGTGCCTTCAATAAGGCTTCTTTAAAATACTGCCAGCTGTCCTGGACTCCTTTCCCCTTCATGTTAACATCCCAGGGGATTCTTTCCATCAGATCTCTGAGGGAGTCAAAATCTGCTTTTTTGAAGTCCAAGGTGTGTATTTTACTATTCTCTTTCCTTCCTTTGGTCAGGATCCTGAAATCTACCATCTCATGATCACTGCTTCCCAGGTTGTCACCCACCTCTACGTCCCCTATTAGTTCCTCCCTGTTTGTGAGGAGAAGGTCAAGCTGTGCACGGCCCCTGGTCGGATCCTTCAGCACTTGTACCAAGAAGTTATCCCCAACATTCTCCAAAAACTTCCTGGATTGCCTGTGTACTGCCGTATTGGTTTCCCAACAGATGTCAGGGTGATTAAAGTCCCCCATGAGAACCAGGGCCTGCGATCTGGAAGCTTCGCTCAGTTGTTCTAAGAAAGCCTCATCTACCTCATCCACCTGGTTCGGTGGCCTGTAGCAGACACCAACCACAACATCACTGCTGTTTGCTCCTTTAAACCTGACCCATAGACTTTCAACAAGTTTTTCTCCCTCTTTATACGGAGTTCAGAGCAATCATAGTGCTCTCTTACATATAGTGCAACTCCTCCTCCTTTTCTCCCCTGCCTATTCTTCCTGAACAATCTATACCCTTCCATGACAGCGCTCCAGTCATGCGAGTCATCCCACCAAGTCTCTGTTATCCCAATTAAATCATATTTCTTGGCCTGGGCCAGGGCCTCCAGTTCTTCCTGCTTGTTGCCCAGGCTTCTCGCATTAGTGTACAAACACTTCAGGTAACCAGTTGATTGCACTATCTTCTCCATTCGAAACTGGGGTCCTCCTTTCTCGCTCCTTGCTCTATGCATTTCTTCCCGGTATCTGACTTTCCCACTCCCCTCAGGGTTTTGGTCACCGTCCCCCGACGAACCTAGTTTAAAGCCCTCCTCACTAGGTTCGCAAGCCTGCCCGCGAAGATGCTCCTTCCTCTCTTCGTTAGGTGGATCCCATCTCTTCCTAACAATCCTTCCGCCCGGAACAGAGTCCCATGGTCGAAGAAACCAAAGCCCTCTCTGCGACACCACCTGCGCAACCACGCATTTACGTCCTCAATTCGACGATCCCTGCCCAGTCCTTTCCCTTCAACAGGGAGGATGGACGAGAACACCACTTGCGCTCCAAAGTCTTGGATCCTTCTTCCCAGTGCTACATAATCCGCAGCAACCCGCTCAAGGTCATTCTTGGCCGTATCATTCGTTCCTACATGGAGAAGCAGGAAGGGGTAGCAATCTGAAGGTTTGATCAGCTTGCTAAGCCTGTCAGTGACATCCCGAATGCGAGCTTCCGGTAAGCAGCACACCTCTCGAGATTCCAGGTCCGGACGGCAGAGGGATGGCTCAGTCCCTCTTAGGAGGGAGTCCCCGTCCACCACCACCCATCGTTTCCTTTTGGGGGTGGTGGCCGTGGAACCCCCATCCCTAGGACTACGCATCCCATGCCTTTCAGTAGATGGTGCTCCCTTCTGGTTTCTACCTTGTGAGGTCCCTTCCAGAGCATTCAGCACTGCAGAGCCTGTGGAGAGAGCTTGAAAGCGATTGCTTACCTCTATAGCATCGGGGGAATCCCGTGCTGGCCTTTTTCCCCTTCTAGAAGTTACATGCTGCCAGTTCTCCTCTTGGTCGCGTACTGCCCTCACTGGCTCCTCTGCCTGCTGTGCTTGAAGGATCAATTGCTGCCTTCTATCGAGGAAGTCTTCATCCTCTCTGATCAAGCGTAAGGTCGACACTTGGGCCTCCAGTCCTCTAATTTTTTCTTCCAAAATCTTGACCAGCTTGCACTTGGTGCAGATGAAATCCGTTCTTTCTTCCGGGAGGAAGACAAACATGGCACACGCCGTGCAGGTAACAACAGCAGCAGACGCATCATCAACCATCGCTGCTGTCCTGGAGAATGGATTTAAAAAGATAGACAAGAGAACTTCCCGCCCTTCCCTCTCCCTCTCAAAACTCCCTGTTAGCAATCACCTGTTCGCAAGCTCCTTGGTCGCTTGCCCACTGCCTTATAAAGCCCCTCCCCCTACCAAGGCTCAGCCAATCAGCAGAGGCTTCTACAATTCAAACTTTAATTAGAAGCCAACAGTTTCCACCTGCCAATCACAGCCCCTACCAATCACAGCACAAACTCTATCAAGGGGAGGGGGGAAGGGGGAAAAAAAAAAAAAAAAAACCCCTCACTCTCAAACACAGGGGAAAATAAATAAATAAACAAACAAACAAACAAGAACACACACAACCCTCACTCACAACACAAGCTCAGCATACAGCAAGAAGCCCCAAGCACAACACCCACTTCTCCCAAACTCCTGTATCTACTTGTCCTCTACCTGGAGAACTCCCCCGCTAAAGCCTCACTCAAACAGGGGGGGAGGAGGGAAAGGGAAAAAAAAAAAAAAAAAAAAAAAAACACAAACCACCACACACCAAACAAACACAAGCTCTGCACACAGTGAGAAAGCCCCAATAACAAAACACACTTCCCTCAAGAGTCCTGTATCTGCTTCTCCTTCACCTGGAGAACTCCCTCTCAAAACTCCCTGTTAGCAATCACCTGTGTACTGTCAGATGAGATGCAGAAGCAGATGAGAGTAAATAACTGTAACAGAGAAAATATATAGCTGTTATGATGTTTTCTTATCCCCCAATGCACTGAATATTGGAGGAAAGAAGTCTCATCACATACTACTATAACAAAATCAGGGTAGTCCCCATTGTGTGAATAACTTACACTATTGATTTTTTTCCAGAGTTTAGTGACTATCAACAGCAAATTAATACACAAAAACAATGGAAAAAATAAAAACAAAGCAGCAATATAGTGTTGTCTTGCCTGCTAGATAAGTACTAAAAATCAAAGCATTTAATTATTAATTATTATTATTATTATTATTAAATAAGAAAATTATATCATGCCAAACTTCTGGAATGTTATGGTGCTTTACTATACTATTCTGCTAAATGATTAATGGATTGAAGACAAATCATTGTAGATGATGTTTATTGTTGTGGTAGTATCGCAGTTGCTCACATAGCTACATTCTGACATGCAGAGAAAAAGATTTTAGGGTGTCATCTAATTGGCAACCATTTTGATTGTAACTACAAAAATTTCATTAAAAGTTTACTATATTCCGATACATTTTGAAGATGTTTTTAAGGTTTAGAGCTTCCAGTAATCTGACTCTGATTTTAGTTATTTTCCACTACGGAATAAGCAACAATTGATCCCCACTTCAGTATCAGGAAACACTGAAAATCAAGTAGCATACTTGTTTGATCATAATTTGAGATGGGGCACAAAATCCTGACACCAAACAATGCCAAACTTTGGATTGTCTGAGGGTTTCAGAATCTGAACTCTTGTGTCTGAATTACATGGCTAACCCCAGGATTTGCGAAGGGCTGAATCAAAACTACAGATCAAACACCTCATGCTTTGGGGCTATGAGGTTCAAATCTGAGTTTTGTAGTTCTTATCCATCTTTAGTTATGATACTGTTAATTTGCATAAGGCTAGCTGCATCTTGTCTCACTTTTAGTTTCTCTCAAGTGCATCCTTTTGTGGACTGGTTTCCTAACTTTACTTCTCTCAAAATGGGAGAAAAGTGATCCTGCCACACAGGCTCACCAACGGGGGAGAGGGAGGCAAAGGGGGCAGTTGCCCTGGAACCTGTCAATTCAAAGGGGCCCAGGGCTTCCGGCTGCCAAAGTGCTGCAGTGCAACACTGTGCTTCCTGAGGCTGTGCCGGCTACAGGGAGGGGGCAGGTGCCATACTCAGGGCAGTACAGAAGGCTGGCTACCCCCAGCACTGTCCCCCAAGATCATGCCCTTTGGGAAGCATGTAGCTGCCCCACCCTTTTCCAGGAGCCCATGGAGACTGTCAGCATCCCTCCTGCCACATGTTGCCTGGGTGTGTGTGGGTCACTGTGTTTGGCACCTGCAAGCACTTTTCCTTGGAGAGCCTGGGAGAGCAGCTCGTTAAAATGACTCAGAAGCAGCTTTTTCAAAATAAAGCAGTTTGAGTTCATTCAAGCCAAAGGTACATAGCAATCAGAGCATAGGAGGTAAAACAATAAAGGGTTAAACACAGTGTTAGACCCACCAGAGAATAAGACCCACCAGTTTTTCTATGCATAACTTGCACTTCCCTTTATGCCACACCTAAATTTAGCCCGGTTCATATAAACAAATCACAAACACACTACAGTATCTTTAAAAGAATTCAGACACTTGCATAGTCCTGTAGTATACATTTACAGTGCAAACAGATTGTTAACTCTTCCACAATTGTAAGTAACACAGCTTACTAAAGCCAATGTTAAAGATTCAGTTTTGCAGTCCTCACTCAGGCAATAGTCCCACTGATTTAACAAAGAGTTTTGCCATAATAAGGATTGAGTGAATGGGATGTAAGTATGTAGGGGTCAATTGTGGAAGAACTGTGTACATGTGAAGTATAGGGGTGGTGAGGCCTGCATTCCCCTCTCCCCCCTCCCCACTTTCCCATTCCCCGCCTCCCCCTTCCCTACTACTGATGAGCCAGAAGTAAGCATCTAGGAACATACGCCATTGTTGCAAGAACAAATTGTAGATAAGGGCGGAAACATAACAATCTTGTTTACCTAAATGTACTGATCATGTAAACAAAGTCAAAGGACAAGCAGTACAACTGAGCCATACTGTAACAAGCAATGAGTAACCCCCACAAATTTCCAAACTGCCACAAACAAGGTAAAGACACAATATTTAAAGCTACACCAAAGCACAGCAATTTGGACCTCACCAATGGGCTTTGGGTACCGGCACCTCAGAAGCTGAGACAGTCTCCCACTTCATCCGCAGCCAAAATGGATTCCCCGGCTCGCAGAAAGGATGTAAAAAATGCTACTTTTCCTATCATGTTGTTCTTTTAGTTAAGGGGCACAGCTGATAGCTGTCAGGAAATAAACTGCTTGGCTGTGTCTACACTGGCCTCCCTTTCGGAAAAGGGTTGCTAATGTAGCACTTTGGAATAGGCAAATCCGCGGGGGATTTAAATATCCCCCGCGGTATTTGCATTAACATGGCTGCCACTTTTTTCCGGCTTGGAGATAAGCCAGAGAAAAGCGCCAGTCTAGACGTGATTCTCCGGAAAATAAAGCCTTTTCCGGAGGATCTCTTATTCCTACTTGAAAGTGCTTTATTTTCGGAGAATCACGTCTAGACTGGCGCTTTTCTCCGGCTTATCTCCAAGCCGGAAAAAAGCGGCAGCCATGTTAATGCAAATACCGCGGGGGATATTTAAATCCCCCACGGATTTGCCTATTCCAAAGTGCTACATTAGCATCCCTTTTCCGAAAGGGAGGCCAGTGTAGACACAGCCCTTGTGTTTGACAGATACCTATGTAGCATTTTTTTGTATTTTGAGGACCCAGTGTAGGATCTGAGGCTGACTCTTGCCGGCAATGAAGTGCTTTATATGGATTTAAGTACTGTTCCTACTTAGTAACAGTAGTACAGTGACACCACACCATTGACTTCAGTAGAATGACAATGACACCAGTTTACAAGTAGTCTAACAGAGTGAAGAACCAGTTTTAAACTAGCATCTGGTTTGTGTATGATTTTCCTTTGTACCTTTCTATGGCACTGGTTCAGGAAAGCTTTACTTTTACGTATATACTTAAGTGTTTTCCTGAATCAAGACTTGGATTACCCCAGTGTTAAAATTGTACACTGTATACAAATGAAAAGTAACATAACCAAGAGTGACTGGGTTAGTCAATGCAATGATATCTTGAGTCCTCTTCCTTATGATAACCTTAACATTTGCTTTCAGTGCTTGCAAGCAATTCAGGATATACTGTCATATCTTCTTTTAGCTGTATACCAAGTCTTTCCCTATTGTTTCATTTATTTGGGACTTTTCATCAGCTCATATTGTAGCATTTCAATGTTGCTAAGGAAATTTAATAGGGATGAGCCAGATCCTTGGTTGGCGTAAACTGGTGTTGCTCCATTAGAATTAATAGATCTTTACAAATGTATACTTGGTAAATGTCTGGCCCAACACTTTCAGTTTCTCGCAGATGTGATGACATAAAGAAGCAAAATGCAGTTCTTTCTAGGTCAAGTCTAATAATGCGCCATTAGGCTCTCTACCATATATAAAAAAGCTTTCACTACAAAGCATGTTGAACAGTATTTATTAAAGAGAGTTCTTTAGAAATGCATTGACATTTTTTACATATAGTGCAAGGTTACGGATTCGCAGTTTGGGAGAAGTGTTCCATTATTGCTACAGTTGAAACAACAGTTTTCTGAGTACCATTAGCATTTCTTGTCAGCGATCAAAATGAGTCCTATAGTTGTATGCGATTACAAATGATAGAGGTTTGACATGGAAAAGTTCTATTATATTTGGTACACCTTTCTCTTAGTCGAAAGCTGTCCACTGTCTTATAATTTCTAGGGTTTTCTCCAGTCTAGATTTTAAATGTCACAAGTCACAGCCCGTGCAATAATCTCCCAAGGAAAAATGATGGAAACGTTAATATGCTATTTGGCCTAAATTGTCCCCCTCTTAATTTTATCCCATTACTCCTAGTTTATATCTCCATAGATGCATATATGTTAAGGAGCTGGCCCTATATTTAAAAACGTGTAGTGCAGTATAATCATAGAATACTAGAACTGGAAGGGACCTCGAGAGATCATCAAGTCCAGTCCCCTGAATGAAATGCTAATGAAACTCTCCTTGTTAAAGTTATGCAGGTGACAGTAGGGAATGGGGAAAAGAGAAGGTCTAGCTGGAGAAAAAGGGTGAGCAAAAAATGGAATGGGGCAAAGGTAAGATAATAAATAGTGGCCATCGATCAGATTACAATCACACACTATACCAGGATCAAGAACAGATTTAGGTGGATGTAAAGGGGTGAACAAATAGCATTGGGTACTGCAGCTAAGCAGTGGTGTTGGGAGTAATGTAAGCAGATAGATAGCCAGGTACTATGATAGCAAAGGGTCAGTTTGTTTGTTTACTTATGTCACAAAAGCTGTAAAAGTGGGTAATGGCAGAGCACAGATTCACATCTGCTGTAATGTCATTTTCAGAATCTCATTCTAGAGCAAGGCTACTCAACTTTGGAAGCTCCAGGGGCCTCAAAGATACCCACAGCACATCCAAAGGGCTGCAACTTAAGTTTGGTTGCATATACATGCAAATATATATGCACATAGTTTCTTTCACATTGATAGGAATGAATACAAAGATTAAGGCAAAACTACACAGCACGCAAGCCCCATTTAAGTCAGTTCTGCTGATATTAATAAAATGCAATATTTACCTGATTTACACCCCATGACAGCATTTTTGATGAGCAATGACAGTTCAGGATTAAACTACTAAAATGCACATCAAGAGATGACCAATTATATTGACTACTTTTTTATTTTGACTCCCACCCGCAGGCCTCACGTTGAGCCCTGCGTAAAACCCAAATTTTACCGTGGTTCACTATAAATGTGGCTACTATCATACAATATTAAAGGTGGAATGTTAAGTCGGAGCTGTTTATCCCGATCGCAGTACAGCTAAGAATTTCAAACAGGTGCCTAACAAAAAGAACTCGAATAATGCCTTTAAAGTTAAGTGCATGCTAATGACTAGTGCTGGATCAGGACCCATAGGCAAAATCATATTCAATATTTTGCTCAGTTTCTTTCTCAGCCTCACAGTTTATCTAGTGAGGATTGCATATCATAGGCAGAGAGAAAAGAAGATTATAATTTAAATATTGATGTTGAAGATGAACATTATGAACCACTGATAATGCACTACTGAACACTTCCAAACTACTTTTTGTGCGGGGTTAAAAAATGCTGATTTGTTGCAAGTTTTAACTTAACACCTGATTTTGTATGTTTTTCCTTTGTACCTTTCTATGGTCCTGGTTCAGAAAAGCATTAATTTTAGTGATATACGTAAGCATTTTTCCTGAATCAAGACTTAAATTACCCCACTGTTAAAATTGTCTGTTATCTGCCTGTTTTTGTCTCAGATGGACTATTGCCTCTCTGCTCTCAGCTGTATTAATTTTTAGTAAAAAGTGAGCCATATAGCTGTGATGGCAGTACTCAGACAGGATGTCAAAAATGAAGGCTGCAATAATAAATGTCTGGTTTAAGGGATTTGAAAAGTAATGGGAAAGAAAAAATATTTATATGAGGAATGTTTAGCCTGTCACATTTTATCTAGTTATACTATTTTAGTCCCCCTTGAAAATCCTTTTTACTGATTATTTGGACTATATAGTCTTGTGTTTATTAAATGAACAAGGCTATTTCTAAATATACATACAATCCAAGATGTTAAAAGAAATATTTAAAAAGCAATTTCTTTGTGAGGAAGAATCACGTCCTTCATTAGTTTTCCTATTTTGCAATTCAAACCTAACATAGTTCCTACTTGAAATGTATTTGGTGGTTTTGCAGAGACTGAAGGATAACAATTTGTTCAGTTAAAAACATCACACCCACACAAAAAGCATAATTATTCAGGATACCTGTTAATCAAAGCTTTCCAGGGTTCGAGTTTCCAGTCAGATTTCAAGTCCATAGAAGGATGCACTTGTGGGAGCTGCACAAACATTAGGTTGAATATTTCAGACTCCCAGAGATGAACAGATATTCAGAATAATATTTAAGCTTAGTAAACGTTTTTGAAAATGCTTTGTATAGCCCTGAATGTCTAAAGGCCCATTCTGTTTTTTTCTTCTGAAAACTCTTTTTGTGCTTTTATCCATTTTGTGGGGGAAATGATAAATATTTACAGACAATTGCAAAAGTAATTTAAATAAAGGTGAATGCACTTGGTTATTAGGTTAATTTTTAAATCAATAAGGGTTTCTGCTTAGAAGGTAATGACACAGTATGTGATCTGTAGATTGTGGATGCATCATTTAGAGACAGAATGAGACAATCAATCTATCAGAGAAAATTAGAGAATTTTTGCCATAGTAACATGGTTGGGAACAACTAGTAAAATCTTGTTCAATAACTTATTTTATACATTATTTTTTTGACATGAAAAGAAATTTCATTGCATTCTACCTCATGCAGTTCAGCAGCATCTGTTTACATGAGTGGTGCTATTGAACTTCAGAGTTAGCTTTACTAATAGTAATGTAAACTAATGCAAAGCTGTTTTTTTTTCTTCCCAATATGTAAACTTGAAATCTAGGACTGTCTGTAAGTTAAAAGCCCTATGAATATTACAGCACGTCAGCTGGTGTAAAACAGTATGGCATATGGAGCTAAATTGACTCTAGTGGACTTACTCTAGAATAGATTTACACCAGTATAACAAAGAACAGAATCTGGCTTATGATGCCCATTAAAATAGTTAGAAAATGATTCACATCTTTAATGATCAACACACTACTAATTTTTCTGAATTCAGAGCTGCTTCTAAATTCCCAAAATGAGTTTATCAACTCTAGACTGATTCAAGTTATTTCTAATTTCTAAATTGCCTTTTTTGGATATGCTCATTTTGTTTTGGTGGGTTTGGATCTTTAAAGTGCAGTGGAATACACAGATGTCAATTATTCTGCAGTACATGTTGCCGTATATCTTCTCTGGGGTTCCACAGAGATCTGTTGTGTGTCCAGTTCTTTGCCATTATCCAGCTCATTACTGAATAGAGAGTTAACTGACAAAGATACCAAACTGGGAATATTTTCAAGTGTTTTGCAGGATAGGATTATTATTCAAAATGTTCTGGACAAACTCAAGAAATGGTCTGATGAGATTCATTAAGGACAAATAAAGTACTCTAGGTAGGAGGAACAGTTAGAACATAAGAACAGCCAGACTGGGTCATACCAAAGGTCCGTCTGGCCCAGTAACCTGTCTGCCGACAGTGGCCAATAACAGATGCCCCAGAGTGAGTGAACACAACAGATAATCATTACATGCTCCCTCTCCTGCCATCCATTTCCAGACAAACAGAAGCTAAAGACACCATTCCTACTCATCCTGGCTGCAAACATCTTGGTTGTACACATACAAAGTGGGAAATGACTATGTAGAAAGGAGTACTGCAAAAAGGAATCTAGGGATCATGG
Source organism: Pelodiscus sinensis (assembly GCF_049634645.1). Lineage (NCBI taxonomy): Eukaryota > Metazoa > Chordata > Testudines > Trionychidae > Pelodiscus > Pelodiscus sinensis. The sequence continues at coordinate 49,177,248 of NC_134717.1, read as the reverse complement.
TGGATCACAAGCTATATATGAATCAACAGTGTAACACTGTTGCAAAAAAAAAAGCAAACATTATTCTGGGATGTATTAACATGATTGTTGTAATCAATATATGAGAAGTAATTCTTCTGCTCTACTCTATACTGATTTGCTCTCAGCTGGAATACTGTATATAGTGCCAGGCCCCACGTTTCAAGAAAGATGTGAACAAATTAGAGTAGGTTGAGAGAAAAACAACAAAAATGATTAAAGATCTGAAAAATATGATTTAAAAGAACTGGGTTTGCTAGTCTGAAAAAGAGAAGGCTGAGAGGTGACAAACATTTTGAGGTACCTAAAAAGTTGTTCCAAGATGGTGGGAGAAAAAAATACTCACCTTAACCTCTGAGGATAATACAAGATACAATGGGCTTGTAGGCAGGGAGGTTTAGATTGGACATTAGGAAAATCTCCCTATCAAGGTGGTTAAATAGCAGGATAAATTGCGTAGGAAAGCTGTGGAATCTCTATCATTGGAGATTTTTAAGAGCAGGTTAGACAAACACCTGTTAGGGATGATTTAGATCAGTGATTCCCAAACTATGATTATTAGAGGGGGGTCTTGGAAAAAATTGTATACTGGCAGAAGAAAATGTGTTTGCACACCAAACCAGAAACAAGGTCAATGTAGCCAGTGTAAGCGGTGGTAATGCCCCTCAGGTAGTCGATATTCGGTCATTCTCTGTGGCCTGCTGTTTTGCTCCTGTGAGGTATCAGTAAATCTTCTCATTTATAAGTTTGTTTGCTAGTATTCTCAGTGTGCTATTTTTATGTGAACTGCTATACAGTCAATAATGGACGAGTGCCTGAAAATTGAAAGTGTAAAGATGTCAGTTAGTGTTTCACCAAGTCCAAAGTATGGAAAATCTAAATCACATTATCTTAATGGTCCTGGAAAGTTGCCTATGAAGAAAAAGAAAATATTATAATGATTATACAAAATATGTCTTTACATGCATGCATTGGTAATCAAGAGTGTCAAGTGAAATTTTGGAAGAGTTGCTGTATTCGTAATGTAATCAAATAAATAATGTGACAATTAATAAAGTAATACAGTAAACTTCCAATAATCCGGCACCTTTAGGACCCAGAGGGTGCCGGATTATCAGATATGCCGGACTATCAGAAGGGGGGGCTATGAGGGGTCTGGGGTGGGGTGGGGGGAAGCTACCCCAGACCCCCTCATAGCCCTCCCTTCTGATAGTCCAGCTCTGCCCCAGGAGTCCCCGATTCATCCGATGCTGGTCAGTTTCAGCAGCAGCTGAATCGGGGACACCTGCAGCAGAACAGCTGGGGTGCTGCTGGGTTGGTCCGGTAGAGCCGACCCTTGGCGCCGCGAGACCAACCCGTCAGCACCCCAGCTGCTCTTGGGGACCCCTGGGGCAGAGCAGCTGTGGTGCTGACGGGTTGGTCCCGCAGTGCCGCTCCTCGGCGCTACTGGACCAACCCAGCAGCACCCCAGCTGCTCTGCCCCAGGTGTCCCCAAGTCAGCTGCTGCTGAAACTTATCAGCGGCTGTCTCCAGAAAACCAGAGGCAGAGCTGCTCTGCCCCGGGCTTCCTGGAGTCAGCCCTGGTCAGTTTCAGCAGCGGCTGAATCGGGACGCCTGGGACAGAGCAGCTGGGGCGCTGCTGGGTTGGTCTGGTAGCGCCAAACCTTGGCGCTGCGGGGACCAACCCAGCAGCACCCCAGCTGCTCTGTCCCAGGTGTACCCAAGTAAGCTGCTGCTGAAACTGACCAGCAGCTGATTCCAGGAAGCTGGGGCAGAGCAGCTCTGCCTCTGGTTTTCTGGAGACAGCCGCTGATAAGTTTCAGCAGCAGCTGAATCCGGGACAGCTGGGGTGCTGCTGGGTTAGTCCCGCAGCCCCAAGGGGCAGCGCTACTGGACCTACCTGGCAGCACTCCAGCTGTTCTGCCCCCTGCTTCCCGGATTCAGCGCTGGTCAGTTTTAGCAGCGGCTGAATCGGGGAAGCTGGGGGCAGAGCAGCTCCAATGGTCCGGCTGCCCGGAGCACTTCTGGGTTCCTGATGGTGCCGGACCATCAGGAGGGCCGAACCATCAGATGCGGGACCATCGGAGTGTTACTGTAATAAGTAGTGTGTAATAAGTTTATAATTAACACTAATTTTAAATTTCCAAAATGACTGTATTTATAACTTATACTCAGGTAAGAGAAAAAAATCTCTGGAAATGCTCATTTTTAGGAGTAGGTTCATGAGATTTGACAATGAAAAGGGTTCACAGGTCCAGATGGTGCTTATTCCTGCCTTGAGTGGAGGGGATTGGACTTGATCTCTTGAAGTTCCTTCCAGTTCTATGTTGCATGGCCTTTTGCCAGTAAATCATTGCTTTAAATTTGTTATGACATGGCCAGTATGGAATGTCTTATCAAGAAATTCTGAGTCTGTTCCTGTACTTGGTGATACCAATTGTGTGCTGGTGTAGTGCCACTGAAGTTAGTGGTGATCTAGCTGTGTGAATTCAGTGTACTGGAGTGGAGAATCAGGCCATCTCATAAGCATGCTCCCATCTTCTCTGAGGGTACATCTACACTGCATGGCTATTTTGGGATACTGGAGATATCCCAAAATAGCTACCTCGCATCTTACCAAGCCGTCTGCTATTTTGAAATATTTTTCAAAATAACGGGTGCGCTATTTCGGCATCCCTGTAACCCTTGTTCCACGAGGGTTAAGGGATGTCTCGAAATAGGGAGTTATTTTGAAATATGGTGCTGTATAGATGTGCTAAATTTCAAAATAAGCTTTCTTGGAATAGAATTGAAATAAGATACGCAATTTGCATAGCACAAATTGCGTATCTTATTTTGAGTTTAGGGTGCTGTGTAGATGCACTCTGAGAAGTATAGCACATTCCAGAAAATGCCAGAACTACACATTTCTGGTTTGTAGAAGTGAATCCTATTGTGCTGTGTGATCTAAAAAGTTAAGTAAAATGTTATCTGCTGTCACAAATACAAAAATGTCATTTATGAGTCAGTGTAATCTATGCATTGGTTGCTGAGCCTCAAGTCTTGCAGGCATTGTCATAAATCAGTTATGATGGTTTCATGAGGTTCTGAATTCTGACCTCCAATTTAGCTGAAATAGGTGTAAAACATAAGTAACCAGACAAATCCCAATTGACTACATATACAAGAAGATCAAGAGTTTAAGATTATCCTTTTAAATTGACTCAGTGAAGATCTTCCTGTTTCAGAGAGCAATACAAGACAAAATTATACTTTGTACTAAAAATGCAAGTTCTGAAACAAATCTCACCATATTTTAGAAATCCAACATCATAAACATGGAGCATATGCATAATTGGAACCCCCACAAAAAGTCATCAGCATATTTTAAATGAATAGGTTGAGAATCAAGTTGGTTTAACACCATGTGTGCAGATTAGCCAAGAAAATTTTAGCAGTATTTTGCAATTAGCAATTCTCAGGAGGGATTGGATTTAAAACCTTTTGCAGAAAGCATAAGGAAGAGACTCAAACTCATGTATGTCCAGAGTTCTATAGAAAAATATAAGCAATCATAAGAAATAGATTGAGAGGAGTATCCTCCCTCACAGAGTCATAGAAATGTAGGACAGGAAGGTCATGTCCTACACTAGGAAATTATTTTAAAATAACTTACTTCAAAATAATAATTCCCAAAATAGCTATTTTAAAATAGCATGCCCACACTACAGGGAAGCCTTGAAATTACTCTGAGGTAGGCTCCCTTAATGTGAATACCCTACCTCTACTGAGAGCCCTAGGAAATATTGGGGAGTAATTACTTTGAATGACTCTGGGGAGTAGACATCCTGCACTTTGGTCATCTGAAGAAGTGGGCTATGCCCATGAAAGCTCATGATACCATCTACATGTTTTGTTAGTTTATAAAGTGCTACCAGACTATTTGTTGTTTTTTCAGTTCACCTGTACAGACTAACTCGGCTACCCACTGAAGCTTCTGGGGAGTAGTTATTTTGAAATAGCAGCAGTGAAGTATCCACACTACCACTATTCAAAATAACTATTTTGATATAAATGTTATTCCTTGTGGAAAACAGGAGTTATTTAACCAGCCCCTTAATTTGAAATAATGGGCCTGGTAGTGTGGATGCTCCACTTGTTCTTTTCAAAATAATTCACTAGTGTAGACCGGGGTGAAGAGACCTGAACTGAGACAGAAATAAGTGTTATCTAGACTTTCCCTAATAGGTGTTTGCCTAATCTGTTCTTAGAAACCTCCAGAGATAGAGATTCCAAAACCTCCCTGGGTAATTTTGTTCCAATACTTAACTACTTTGACAATTAGGAAGTAATACCTAACCTAAAATTTCCCTTGCCACAATTTAAGCCCATTACTTCTTATCCTGCCCTCAGTGGATAAGGAAAACAATTTATCACCTTTCTCTTTATAACAAGCTTTTACACTTTGAAGGCTAATATTATGTCCTCTTTAGTGTTCTCCAGACGAAATAAACTCATTTTTTTTCAATCTCCCTTTGTAAGTCATGTTTTCTAGACCTTTATTCACTTTTGTTGCTCTCTACTGGACTTTTTCCAACTTGTCTGTAAATTTTCTGAAGTGTGGTGCCTAGAACTGGACATAGTTGAGACTTTACCAGTGCCAAGTAGAATACCTGAATACTGTTTGCTTTTATTGCAACAGTATTAGATTGTTGACTTGTATTTAATTTGTGATCCACTGTAGTCTCTTGATTCTTTCCTTCAGTACTTTTTCCTAAGAAATCATTTTCCATTTTGTATTTGTGCAATTGATTATACCTTCCTAAGTATAGTATTTTGCATTTGTATTTGTCCTTTCAGTCATTTCTCCTGTTTAAGATAATTTAGAATTCTAATCCTCCACGTGTTTGCAATTCCTCACAGCTTGATATCATTGACACATTTTATAAGTGTACTCCCTATACCATTGTCCAAATTATTTATGAACATATTAACTAAAACTGGACCTACGACAGATATCTGCAGGATCCTGCTCAATATACCATTCTAACTTGACAATGAACCACTGATATCTGTTTTCTGGGAATGGTTTTCCACCAGTTGTGCACCCAGGTTATAGTAAATTCTCTAGTTTATGAGATCATATAGACTCATAGACTTTAAGGTCAGAAGGGACCATTATGATCATCTAGTCTGACCCCCTGCACAGTGCAGGCAACAGAATCTCACCCACCCCTTCCAGAATAATCCTCTCACTTATATCTCAGATATTGAAGCCTTCAAATACTTCGAAGACCCCAAGATGCAGAGAATCCTCTAGCTGTGATCTGTACCCCATGCTACAGAGGAAGGCGAAAAACCTCCAGGGCCTCTGTCAATCTACCCTGGAGGAAAATTCCTTCCCGACCCCAAATATGGTGATCAGCTAAACCCTGAGCATGTGGGCAAGACTCATCAGCCAAACACCCAGAAAGTTCTCTATAGTAACTCCTATCATCCCTCCATTGACCTATTCCCACTGATAATGAATGGACAATTAGTTACCAAGATCATGTTATCTCATCAAACCATCCCCTTCCTAAACCCATCTAGTTTAATCTTGAAACCAGATAGATCTTTTGCCCCCGCTACTTCCCTTGGAAGGCCGTTCCAGAACCTCACTCCTCTAATGGTTAGAAACCTTCGTCTAATCTCAAGTCTAAACTTCCTACTAGCCAGCTTATATCCATTTGTTCTTGTGTCCACATTGGTATTAAGCTTAAATAATTCCTCTCCCTCCCTGGTACTTATCCCTCTAATATATTTAAAAAGTGCAATCATGTCCCCCCTCAGCCTTCTTTTGGTTAAGGTAAACAAGCCAAGCTCCTTGAGTCTCCTTTCATAAGACAGGTTTTCCATTCCTCGGATCATCCTAGTGGCCCTTCTTTGTACCTGTTCCAGTTTGAATTCATCCTTCTTAAACATGGGAGACCAGAACTGCACACAGTATTCCAAATGGGGTCTCACCAATGTCTTGTATAATGGCACTAACACCTTCTTATCCCTACTGGAAATACCTCGCCTAAGACATCCCAAGATCGTATTAGCCTTTTTCACGGCCATGTCACAATGGCAACTCATAGTCATTTTATAATCAACCAGGACTCCGAGGTCCTTCTCCTCCTCCGTTACTTCCAACTGATGTGTCCCCAGCTTATAACTAAAATTCTTGTTATTAATCCCTAAATGCATAACCTTACACTTCTCACTATTAAATTTCATCCTATTGCTATCATTCCAATTTACAAGATCATCCAGATCATCCTGTATGATATCCCGATCCTTTTCTGAATTGGCAATAGCTCCCAACTTTGTGTCATCTGCAAATTTTATTAGGACACTTCCACTTTTGGTGCCAAGATCAGCAATAAAAAGATTAAATAAAATTGGCCCCAAAACTTATCCCTGAGGAACTCTGCTAGTAACCTTCCTCCAACCCGACAGTTCACCTTTCAATATGACCCGCTGTAGTCTCCCCTTTAACCAGTTGCTTATCCAACTCTCAATTTTCATATTAATCCCTATCTTTTCCAATTTAACCAATAATTCCCCATGTGGTACTGTATCAAATGCCTTACTAAAGTTGAGGTAGATTAGATCCACTGCATTTCCTTTATCTAAAAAATCTGTTACCTTCTCAAAAAAGGAGATCAGATTGGTTTGGCACAATCTACCTTTTGTAAAACCATGTAATTTGTCCCAATTTCCATTAGCCTCAATGTCTCTAACTACTTTCTCCTTCAAAATTTTTTCAGGATTTTACATACTACAGATGTCAAACTAACAGGCCTATCGTTACCCGGGTCGCTTTTTTCCCCTTTCTTAAAAATCGGAACTATATTAGCAATTCTCCAGTCAAATGGTACAACCCCTGAGTTTAGAGATTTATTAAAAAATTTTGCTAATGGACTTGCAAGTTCATGTGCCAGTTCCTTCAATATTCTTGGATGAAGATTATCTGGGCCCCCCAATTTACTCCTATTAAGCTGTTCAAGTTTGGCTTTTACCTTGGATATGGTAATATCTACCTCCATATCTTTAGTCCCATTTGTTAAGTTACCATTATCCCTAAACTCTTCATTAGCCTCATTAAAGACTGAAGCAAAATATTTGTTCAAATATTGGGCCATTCCTAGATTATCCTTAACCTTCACTCCATCCTTAGTAATTAGCGGTCCTACTTCTTTTTTTGTTTTTTTTTCCTATTTATATGGCTATAAAACCTTTTACCATTGGTTTTAATTCCCTTTGCAAGGTCCAACTCTACCTGACTTTTAGCATCTCTCACTTTGTCCCTACATGCTCTAACCTCAATAACTTAGCTTTCTTTACTGATTCCTCCCATTTTCCACTCCTTATATGCTTTCTGCTTTTTCTTAATCACCTATCTGAGATGCTTGCTCATCCAACTTGGTCTAACACACCTGCCTATACATTTTTTTCCTTTTCTAGGGATACAGGCTTCTGACAGCTTCTGCAACTTTAACTTAAAATAATTCCAGGCCTCCTCCACTTTAAGATCCATAATTTCTTTAGTCCAATCAACTTCCCTAACTAATTTCCTTAATTTACTAAAGTTAGCCCTTTTGAAATAAAAAACCATAGTCTCAGATTTATTTTTGTTTATCCTTCCATTTAATTTGAACTGAATTAGCTCATGATCACTCGAGCCAAGGTTGTCTCCTACAACTATTTAATCTATGAGGTCCTCGCTACTCACCAAAACCAAATCTAAAATAGCATCCCCCCTTGTTGGTTCAGCAACTACTTGATGAAGGAATTCATCAGCTAACACATCTAGGAAAATCTGAGCCCTATTATTATTACTAGCACTTATTCTCCAGTCTATATCTGGAAAGTTGAAATCTCCCATGATTACACAGTTTCCATGAGTATTTACTTCATTAAAAACATTAAAGAGGTCTCTATCCATATCCAAATTGGATCCTGGTGGTCTATAACACACCCCAAGCACTATCCCAGGGGAGGATCTGATAGGTTTCCTCCCCAATGTGATTTTTGCCCAAACAGACTCTGTCTTCTCCATTCCATCACTTTTTATTTCTTTACAATCTACCTCATCTTTAATAAACAATGCGACTCCACCATCTTTACCCTTATTTCTGTCTTTCCTAAACAGCACATACCCTTCAATACCTGTACTCCAGTCATGCCTAGTATTCCACCATGTTTCTGTTATTCCTATAATATCTGGTTTCACTTCCTGGACCAATAGCTCTAGTTCCTCCTTTTTGTTACCTAGGCTCCTCACATCGGTGTACAAACATCTTAATTTTTGCTGTTTGGCCTCATTCACATTCTTTACCCAATTTGGCACAGACTTTATACCTCCAACATGACCTATTACACTAGTATCCATCCCACCCTTCCTCATGTTCATTCTCCTACCCCCAGCTATATCCTTTCTTACTTCGTTTTCCTCCCTCTCAGTGTTAAAATCTGGCGTAGAGATTACCTGGACATCTCCCAACCGTCTCCCCCAAATTCCTAGTTTAAAGCTCTCTTAATCAGTTGAGCCAGACTCCATCCTAGAAGTCTATTTCCCTCCCTACTTAGGTGAAGTCCATCCCTAGAGAACAGTCCTCTGTCCATAAATGCCTCCCAGTGACCATACATCCCAAAGCCCTCCTTATGGCACCACTGCCTAAGCCATCTATTGATCATCATAATCCTGTCACATCTTAGTTGCCCTTCTCTAGGAACAGGCAGAATCTCACTAAAGATCACCTGAGCTTCAATTTCCTTGAGCATCCTCCCCAGCCTAGCATAGTCTCCCTTAATTCGTTCCAGCGAGAATCTAGCCGCATGATTTGTTCCTACATGAAAGATGATAAATGCATTCCTTCCTGCTCCCTTAATAATACTCTTCAACCTCAGTTCCACATCTCGTATCTTAGCACCTGGCAGACAGCATACCCTTCTATTCTCTGGATCAGCTCTGGTAACAGGCCTATCTATTCTTCTCAATAAGAAGTCCCCAATCACATAGACCTGTCTTTTCCTAGTGACAGTGAAATTCTCTGGCCTATCTCTAGCTTCCTCTGGCTGCAAGTCCTTGCCATTCCTATTTTCCCTTGTAATCCTCTTTAACCCATCCTGTATCCTCCTAATGCTCATTATTGGTGTTGTCTCCATTAAATCTTCCCCTTTATCTATGGGACTAGCCACTCTTCTCTTCTTCCTCACCCTTCCATCTTCATGATCTACCTGCTGTTCCCCTTCTTCATTCTCCAGCTCCACATACCTGTTCTTGAGCTCTATTTTTCCTTCACTGACCCATCTTTTCCTCTGCCTGGTTCTCTGAGTTACATGCTTCCACTGTCCATTTTCTTCGCCCAGCAGTCCCCCCTCTGAGATCCTTGATCCTGCTTCCATCTGCATATCTAAACTTTCCCCTTCAGCCACGTCATGCCATTGCCCCATCATCTGCTCAAACCCCCTTCTAAACTCAACCAGAGTTTCCACCTGCATCTCCAGTCCTCGGATTTTTTCTTCCATCAGCTCAATCAGGCGGCACTTCATGCAAACAAAACTCCTTTCAGGTACCCCCTCCAGAATCATGTACATACCGCAGCTACCACATCCAATCATCCTCCTTGTGTTTTCTACTACTTGGGCCATGGCCACTAATGCCTCTATGTTTTATCTACTTTCTCACCAAAACAAAAACACAAAACACAAAAACAAACCAAAACACCCCCTCCACAGCAAAAACAAGTCCCACAATCCAAACTCCCTTTACAGACTCCCACTCAAACTCCCCTGTTTACAGCTCTATTTGCTGCTCCTGTGCCGCTGCAGCTATCTGTGCCGCTGCCTGACTAGGAGGCTACCTTTATAGGACCCCTAATCAGTGAAGCCCCGCCCCCTAATCAGGGCTCAGCTTCTCTCCCAGCACACTGCCCCTACAAACAATACAAATACAAAACCACTTACAAACTACTCCTCCAACAGAACTCCCACTCAAACTCCCCTGTTTACAGCTCTGTTTGCTGCTCCTGTGCCGCTGCAGCTATCTGTGCTGCTGCCTGACTAGAAGGCTACCTTGATAGGACCCCTAATCAGTGAAGCCCCGCCCCCTAATCAGGGCTCAGCTTCTCTCCCAGAACACTGCCCAGCTCTGTTTGCTGCTCCTGTGCCGCTGCAGCTATATGAGACGGTAGCTAAAGCCTTAAGGACAACAATATATATCATATCCCCCATTTTCTGCTCCTCTCAAAGAAGGATAAGAGGTTGAATTCACATGATTTATTCTTGACAAATATATATTGACTGTTACTCATTATTTGATTATCTTCTTACAAATTGATGATTATTTACTCTATCATCTTTCTTGGTACCAATATTAAGCTGACTGATGTATAATTTCTTGCGTTGTCTTTATTCCCTCTTTACAAATTCCCCTTGTTTGCCTTTTTCCACTCCTCCGAGATCTTTCTCATGCTCCATGAATTCTCAGAGGTAATTTCTAATGGCTCAGAGATCTTATCAGTCAGTTCCTAAAATATTCCATGAGGACCTGCTGACTTGAGGGCATCTGATTTACCTGACGTTTTAGAGGGGTAGCCATGTTAATCTGGAATAGAAATAACTTAAAAAACAATGAAAAGTTCTGCAGCACCGTTGAGACTAACAAAAAAATATAGATGGTATCATGAACCTTCATTGGCACAACCCATTTCTTCAGATGAATGGACATTAAGGGATCCAAATTCCAAATAAATAGCAGAGAAAGAGAGGCAATGGGGAAGGAAAAGAAAAGAGAAAAAATGGGACAAGAATAGTCAATTAGAGTTTCCATGCTAAATGAGCTGATAAAGTTGGTGTTTGCTCTTTTATGTCATTAGGATGTGGAATATAGTGGGTAATCCAGTTAAGGTCTTTGTTTAAACCTCTATTGTAGGTATCATACTTGTAAATGAAGTTAAGTTCAGCAGCTTCCTTTTCAAGCTGGTTTTTTAAATTGGCTTTATGGAAACGTTGAGATCCATTAATGGGTGTCCAGGTAAGTTAAAATGTTCCCCAACAGGTTTCTGTGTATTACCTTTTTGAGTATCTGATTTATGTCCATGAATCCTTTGTCATAGACACCGTCCAGTTTTGCCAATATACACGGTGGAGAGACATTGCTGGCACTTGATGGTATTGATCACATTGGTGGATGCAGTTATATGAGCCTCTGATGTGGTGGTTTATGTGGTTAGATTCTGTGATGATGTTGCTCGTATAGATGTGTGGTATCAGGATTGATTGCAGGGGTGGGTTCCTGGATGAGTATGATGGAAGACTTATCTGAATAATTCTTAACTTTTTTCTTCCCCTGTTTTAGCGTCAGATCCTTCCCCAATTCACTGTTCTTCATTAGTCAACTGATCATTGCTAACTTTTTTCTATTTCTTGAACACTGAAACAAGAAAGTCATTTAATGACTTTTCTGTTTCAGTTTTCCATTCATAATAAAAAGTATTTGTCTAGAGTCATGCTCCATTGGCTCTCCTCTAGATGATGCTCTCCCTAGTGGAATGGAAATTCCCATTGTTCAGTTTGTGGGTGTGTCTAAACTACATCTCTCTGTCGGCATGTAGATTAGGCACGTCGATATTGCAAATGAAGTCGGAATTTAAATATCTCACACTTCATTTGCATAATGGCAGCTGCCATTATTTTTAAACGGGGCTTTTTTGAAAAAAAAACAACCAAAACCCAAAATGGCAGTCTAGACGGAGATCTTTCGAAAATAAAACCCTTTTCCAAAAATGAGGTTTACAGGATCTTTTGAAAAGGGGTTTTAGTTTCGAAAGTCCCTGTCTAGACTGCCATTTAAAAAAAAATGCCCATAAAAAAAAACATGGCAGCTGCCACTATGCAAATGAAGCTCGGGATATTTAAATCCCAGCTTCATTTGCAATGTCAACGTGCCTAATCTACAACCCTCTGTGGACAGAGGCGTGTAGTTTAGACATACCCTCAGTGTATGAAGGAGGACTCAGCTGCTGAAAATGCGGAATGAGTTTGAGGAATCTCCAGTGGATGACTTGACTGCTGACTCACCCCGTCCGCATTTGTAAAGCCTGAACTGTTGGGTTCTGGGAATTCCATAGGGTGCAAGGGAAGGCAGGAACATAGCAGCTGTGCTATGACCCTCTTTTTATGCTCCCAACAGATTTTATTATTTCCACATTAGCAAGCGTTTTTCGGAATTAGGCCCTGCAGACATATACGTTCTCACTGAAATGCAGTTAGATCTAGTTTAAAAGGAAGCAATTGTGTAATAATAGAAGAAGGAAAATGATGCCCAGCAACACTGAGACAACTCTCTATTCTTACAAAAGCAGCCATGGGCTCTAATGTCCATGCAGATCAGTCAAAGCCTCTGTTCTTATGGATTTTTCCAAACAACTGATTCACCCAGTAGAATGTGTGGGTCTCACTTGACTTGTGTGGGACGACTCTGACAAGAGAACAGTATCTCTGGTTACAAACTATAGACAGTAAATGTTGGTATACTAAATCAGTTGTGCACATGATTTATAATGTTCATTTTACATTTTACTGTATTTGATGTTTCCTGAGATCATACTCTGGTTATACGGGGGAGGTCTTCATCTAATTGATTTTTTTCTTTTTTTACAGCATGTATACAGCTGCTGGATATGTTTAAATCCTTTTATTGGTTCTATTTCTCATTACCAAAGCACTGCTTTTTGGTTTGGCAGTTCTGCAGCAGAACATTTATTTTTAACAATTTAAAATGTCAGAAGCTAGATTTACACAAGCAGCCTATTGAAGTCTAGCATCTCCTCTTTTTTTCTTATTCATTTTAATTTCAGCATTTCAGTTTTAAATAACAGCCTATTCATGTGTTTAAGTTGCTATATACATTACATGCATTATATTCTTTCTACTGTCTCACTGTGATGGCAATGATTTTACTGCAAAATGGTACTGTAATTATTACTGCTATTGCAATGGTGTATTTGTGTCTTGAGACATTTGATGGGAAAAAGTCTCTTCTTTAGTGATAATAGATTTGCTTTAAGCTGCTTATTAATTTTTCAGTATAAAAAACACAGGAAAAATATTGATAATTTTTGGGGGGGTTCTACAGCAAGTTCTTGTTTTTAGTACTTTTTGCTGTAGTACATGATAGATTATAATGCAAATGTTTTTATTTCTTTAGATTTATACAAGTATCATTTCAAAAGGAGTCTGTCAGTAAAAATAGTAACCCATCCTTAGCCAATAGTTAACATTATACACTTTTACTTTCTATTACTGTGATAGCTATTTGAAATCATATTTTTTACTCATGGGGGAATTCTGCACACTGAACATGTGCAGAACGTGTGTCCTCTGCAGATTTCTTTGCTTCCCCACAGAAAAATGGCTTTCTGATGGGGAAGCAAAGGAAAGCCACAAGAAAAATTATATGACTCTTCCCAGAAGTATATTTCAGGTGTCCAGGACAAACAGCAGAGAGGTAGATCACCTTGGAGCAGAGGGTGGACCTGGGGAAGACCTGGTTGATGGCTCTTACCTTATGCCAGGCTCAGCTGCTACTTCTGGCTGTCCTGGGAAGGATGGAAGTTACTCTTCACCTGCACAGAATTTGTGGCTGAATCTGACCCATCCCCTGATTTCCCCCACAGCTGCAGGAAGCTCTGCAAACTCCTTCCTCCACTCCTGCTTCTGGCACCCATTACTTCTCAGGTTCATGGGGAGATATCCCTGTACAGTGAGCTGTTCCCCTATCTGCCTATGTATCCAGACTTTCTCAGATTCAAAGCCTCACACCCCTACACTCAGAACTCCCGCAAGGAGCCCTATTTTTTAGTGTTTGGACCACCCCCATTTTCCCACCCCCACTGAGTCCTACTATCCCAGCATCTGGACCTCCATGGAGCCCCCGCTCCCCAGACCCTTGGCAGAGCTTTATCCCATGGAACCCAGGCCCCATCCAGTCAGTCTGAACCACCTTCACCTGGACCCCCTGCTAAGTCCCAGTACTGTTGCACTGAGAGCCCCCCCCCCCCCAACAAACCACTGTGCATTGAGATGCCCTCCCTCCCCACCTGGATCCTCTGTTGAGTTGTCCACTCCCAGACTGCTCCACACAGAAGTCTCTCAACCCAAATCTGGATTCTTCAATGCTAAGCCTCTCTACACATGGATCCTGCCTTGCTGAGCCTGCCTGCCCATACCTGGTGCATCTGGCACAGAGGAGCAGAGCCCTGGGTTGTTTCTGGGGCAGGCCTGGTCCTTGCACTGTGCTGAGTTGGATGCAGCCTCACCACTGAATCTGGGGAGGGAGCTACACAGTGATCTCCCACCCCTGTACAGCCAGTGGCCTTTGCTCCCTACTGTCATGCTGGAACCTTCACATTTATTTAACAAAATCTGCAGAATTTTAAGATATCATATGCAGAATTTTTAATTTTTTGGAGCAGAATGTACTCAGGAGTAGTTTTTGAAAACCCGAGGCTCAATTTTAAATGAACATTTTCTAACCCAAAATATGACACAGAGCTCAGATGGATCATAATTATTTTTCTTTGCAATAAATATGTTAGCTAGCTAGTGAACATGGAAGTATTTGCCTCTTTATATATAGAGAGAGAGAGAGAGAGCGAGAGAGAGAGGTAGGTGTGTGTGTGTGTGTGTATGTGTTTTTGGGGCAGTGGGAGGGAGAAAAAAATTAATGGCTATCTCCTTAGATACCACTCATAGATATTAGTATCACACAGCTTCTCCGGGAATATCATTTAGACAAAAATATACCAACTCCAAATTGTTTCACTACGAGATCTAGGTATGGAATAGACACTACAACATGGAAAGGAGTGACTCGGTCATCCCCGTAAAAGGAAAAAGAAAATCAGTTGCCTGTATTGGGAGTGGGAAAGAGGGCAGGAGAGGGAATGAGCAAGTGAGAGAAATGTGTAGTCCATGGATGGGGAGGGCAACATATCATCCCTCCCCCCTTTCAGTGCCAAAAACCACAGTGTTAAAAAAACACAGCCCCAGGGTATATTGTGCTGTCAGTGAGTGCCAAGCATGGTGGTGGCAGGGAGCTGTTTCTGGCAGCACTGTAAGGGAGGCAGGCGATTAGGGACCAGAGCCAGTTGAAGAGCTGAACATTCTCTGTATTGTGTAGGTGGCTTCACACAGTTTCCTACAGATTCACCAAGTTTGGGGGATGAGTATCACCGCTTATTCCACAGGCCGCCTGGTGAATGCCTTTTGAGAAGGGTAAATCCTACCCTCTGATAAGGTGATTTGAGAAAGATTTCTGTGAGGGAATATATCTGGAGCTTTCCTTCTCCTGGGAACATGTTGTTCCAGGGGATGAGATGATCATTGCTATCATAGTATACGTTGCTATCATTGAGTTGTTGGGTCACAAGAGGTAATACTAATTGAGCTGTTCCAATGCCAGTGGTAGTCCATACTGGGTACAACACTGCTTCATTGTAATACTCCTTGGACTAACACACTACCCCTTTGATATATAGCACTCATTATTATTTAACACTCTGTTTATAGAAATGTGATCTGCTGGGATTAGTGTTATTTGGCTGTGTTACTGGCCCCTGCTGAAGGAAGGATAGCAGATGATGTGAGCTAATGGTATAATGCGGGTCAGCAGCTCACTGTACCATGAAGTTCTACAATACATCAACCCACATATAATTTTACAGTACTGGTGTTCTCAAAAATATGGTGGGTATGCAGGCCCCATACAATCCATTTTGCAGGAATCCTGACAGTCTATGCTCATTCCACAGAGTTGCCCTCCTGGATCTTGTTGATAAGAGGAAGCAATCCAAGTGGCCGTTTTAGAAGATGTAAAGGCTTCACTTTTACTTCAAATAACTTTTTTTGAACACAATGATCAAAAAATTGTTTGAAGCCAAAATGGAACTTTTAAAGCTGCTAAAGTGGCCATGGGGAATAAGGGATGCATGCAGTTTGGTGTGTTGATTAGATTAACTTTGGGATGATTCGAAACCTTCCTGAGAAGTTTTTCATCATCTTCAGGCATGATTTTTGACAGCTGCACATTTTACATGTAATTTTCAGCTTCTTTTTAATAGTGAAATTAGCTAAATTCTAATGAAAACAATAACTATTCTGCACATCATTGGCAACTTCCATCCATTTTAAAAAATCAATATCTTACCTCTGTAATGTTCAGTATGCATAAGGGAATGTTATGGGCCAAATTAAACACTGGTAATAACTTCAGAGATGTCAGTTGTATTGCACATGGGATGAATTTGCATTTATATCTCCAGTTTAAAAAAACAGTGAAAGTGAATAAAGAGATAATCTGCAAGTTATGAGTCAGCGTTACAGATTTCACTTTGCCTGTCTTTCATTTGCTTACATGGCTATTAGGCAGGCATATGGCAACTGAATGGGAGAAAGGGAATGGTCCTGGAGGATTGAATCCTAAGGTCCCTGTCATGATGAGCAGGGAGAGACTAGATACATAAAGACAAAGGGGAGAAATGTGAGACAAATGTACATTTAATTTCTATCTCATTGGTTCTGAATAGGCTATTTAGAGGGGTTTGGGATGATGTCTTTTTAAGGGTTTAAGCTTTTAGATTAATCTTGTTTAATTTAAGGAGGGTAACTTATCATCCATTGGTGCTGAGCAAGAATGGTTTTGTGTTCCATGAAAATCTGAAGTATCTGAAAATGTTCCTGTTCCAAATGAGGATGAAAATAGAAATCTCAAATTTCTCAAGCCAAAAATCTGAAGAAAAAAATAGCCTTAGTCAATTGAAACATTTGTTTTCGTGATTTTTAAATGTTTTGTTTTGATTCTGATCATTTTGATTTTTAAACTGTTTTACTATACTTCATTTAAAGATTGAAATGAAAAGTTGGTTTGTACCAGAAGCTTGGCATTTCATATTTAGAAAAGGTGAAAACAACATTTTGACCATTTCAAAACTTGTTCAAGTTGAAAAATTACTTGAAACTGACCCTTTCCTAAAAACAATGAACAATATTTCATCACAAAATTACTCACCCATTCTATCATCCATGATTTGATTCTGGATGAGACCCCTGACTTTCCATGTGTCAATGAATACTGGCTTGATAATGGTGAAAGACTCTTATTAACTAAGGTAGCATGAAAGCAATATTCTCTCAAAAAGATCAGGGTGTGCTGAAATGCTGATATGGCTAGGTTGTTAACATCTGATTTTTAATTCAGGAGGTCTCCCAGATCCACATTCATATTGTGTTCATTTGGCATGTGAGTACTGTCACAAGGTGGAGATAGGACTAATATTGGTGTATAAATCATCTCACATAGAATTCATGCTTCATCTAATAAAGCGGTTCTTTGTGGTTTGTTGAAATCATCTAGATTATTTGTGTTGATTTCTGTAGCAATTTGCATGGAATTTGGAGAGGGGAGGAACATAGGTTGCAGAAGGAAAGAGTTTTTGGAGGAGGCAGCAGGAAGTCAGTGTGTATTACTAGCTTCAGTTTGAGCATTTTGATAAATATTTATTCTAATAAAGAGCCAGTTCAATTGTACAAGCATAATGTCCTCACATGTTGTCACCAGCTGCTTAAATTTCCAGAGGGATGATAACTCTAATAGCTCAATCCAGCAATTCAAGGCAACTCTGAAAATGTGGATTTCTCAGCAGTTGTCTGGCTCACCCTATGTGCTCTGCATTGTATTCATACTATGGGCTTAGAGATCAGTAGGATGGGATTTATGTCCATGACCATGTCCTCCTCCATTCTGAAGCAAATGCACACCTTTGATGCCAGGGAGAGGGAGCTGTTTTCAGAGTTTGCCATCAGAATGTAATGAAACTCTTTGTGCTCTAGATTGTACTTGGCAAAAATCATGTTGTACTGATAGAGCATTCAGCTATTGGTTAATTGGAATACTATAATAATCTGGTGTCTTGCACACACTCTGCATTGATGATAGGAGTCTAGGAAGCTCTTTTCTTGTTGCTTTTTATGGATAAGTTGAGATGTTTCAACTTTTGTGTTTTAAATGTTTAATATACCCAGAGGACTGAATAGATGCAATTTAAATACAAACTAAACAATTTGATCTGTAGGGTCACTCAACTGGGCGTGGGCCTGGAAAGTCTATTTCCATGGAAGAATCAAATTAGCTTCTTGCATCATTAAATCAACAATCTTGAGCTGATTGTTCCTTATCAGAACTGTGAGAAACTTTTGTAACAAAACTTGAAACTTGGCAAAACTCACCTGGTTTTCATTACAAACACTTGGACCAGGTTAGTTCAGAATTTTGCCAAAGTTCACAAAAATGTAGGACATTGGCTAGTTCGTGGTCTCAGATGGAAACCATTTGAAATGTTGTGGGTTTGCATGGTTTCAGCCCAATATTAAAGAAATCTCAGAAGTTTTCACTGAGTATATGTTTGAAACCCAAATGCTCAGTAAGATTCGGGTGATGCTAAACCTTGATGCTATGGGATTAGGCACTGTGGAAACTCATATGACCAATGCATATGAAATGAAGCCACACAAAGAATTTTCACAATCACTCAGTGAAACAAAACTATTTAATTTCGTTCAACTTTACTCAATTTTCTTACACCCAGCATCAAAATCAGTCTTTGTTGTCTCTATCAAAATATAGATTTTGATATATATTATATATCTGGAGAAGCCAAAATTTGCATTTTAATCCCCCATCATGGGGTAGTTTCAGTAAACAGAACATCCGCTGAATTTACAGCATTTTGAATATATATCTCCTAATGACTGAATCATAATTACAGATCAATATGTACCACTAGTGGTGCTTAAAATAACCACGAAATAGATGTGATTCTTGAAATCCTTAGCAACCACAATGTTTCCTAAGCATATGTTCAGATACAGGAGAGCCTCAAAAATAATACCACAGAGCCCATTTGGTACCCTTAAAAATGTGGTATTTCTTACATGTTAAGAAATATCCTTCTTGCATGTCAGAGTTTCAGGAGGCAGTGGGAGATGCTGTCCCAAAACAGAAAGAAAATGTGAGATAACCAATGAGAAAAGAGTGTTTTTCAAGTTGGGCAGGGGAGTGAGAATTAAGGAGATCTCAGTTCTGTCTCTGTCTCTGCCATTGATGCTTTTCTTTCCTGTTTGCTTATCGTGACTAAAAAGCCGCGTTAAGATTCAGGCTAACATACCTGAAGCCTAGGGAGCTGTAAATGGTATTTTGAGGCAAACACTGACTGAAGAGACACATCTAGCTACTGTCTTACCATTTCCTTGGTTTGTCTTTGGTGTCTCTCATCCAGGCATGCTATCAGGGTTGGCCTTGTATAGTTTTATATGATACACTACATCTCTGGTTTTCATTTTTAACATGCAATATTTATTTTGCACTCAGCAAAAATATAAGGCCATTATGTTTTGTGTTCAAATACAAAAAAAGAAAAAGATTTCTAGCCACAATATTATTTTTAGCAATGGCGATTAGAGACCTTAGGCAATTGAGGGTTTGTGTGTATGTCCACTCTCTGGGTAGTTAGTATTATATGCTATACAGTTTCTCCCCCTGTTTGATATTTTGTGATTTATGGTGTTTCAGTCACAGGCACCATACTCTTATTCCTACTTGAAAGAGATCCTCCGGAAAAGGGCTTATTTTCCAGAGAATCACGTCTAGACTCGCGCTTTTCTCCGGCTTATCCCCAAGCTGGAAAAAAGCGGCAGCCATGTAAATGCAAATGCCGCGGGGGATATTTAAATCCCCCGCGGAATTTGCAATTCCGAAGTCTACATTAGCATCCCTTTTCCGGAAAGGGGTGCCAATGTAGACACAGCCCTGAAGTATTTTGTGCAGCTGTCTGGGAACTGATATGGATCCACCCATCTTGGCTTTATTTTGGGGGAGAATTGTTTGAAACAAACAAGTGAACAATCTTATTTTTAGTGAAGTGGGATGGTTTGTTCTTATAAGTGTTGGAACACTGGCCCCTTGTTCAAGGTGGTAATGTTTTGAATAATGATATAACTGCTGCTTTTGGAAGTTGGGGAACTATTGGGTGAGTCATGGGTTCTGTCATTTGTGAATGTTATTTAACAGGTTATTCCCAGTGTCGCCTACAGGTGGTAAAATTGGTTTCCAATTTGAGTGCTAGATAATTTGAGGAAAATTACAATCTTTCTAAAGTTAGTAGAGACTTATACAGAACAAATCATCATTGTTCACCTTATCAGAATAGCTACCCCCTGACTTTCAGTTCCAAGATATAGTTTATTCCCTTTTTACATCTTTAAAAGTTCCTCTGAAGGGATTAAATATACCCATAATTTCATAGTTATGAGTGACTTCTTTTCTTGACAGTAGCTCCATATTAAATTTTCTAAATAAGTATGCAATTATGCACTTAAATAAACATTAGGAAGTGCCCTTCCTCCATTAAACAAACAAGAATTTACCAGTTTTATTTTTCAAAGGATTTGACACACAAGGATTATCTCAACTATCTTATTGCAGTATAAGTGTTAAATAATAACAATGAAGCTCATTTTCCCTTTACTTCTGTAAATTGTCAATTAGTGCACTGAACTTGTTATCCAGCCACCATTCTCAGCCAACATCCAGCTTCAGTCTAATATAATCTGCTGCAAGAAGGGTCTCCGCCTATACAATTTACAAATTGCAGACATCCTGCTCCTTCAGAGTCATCCTTGCAGACCGCAATTGCTAGTTTTGGAAGGAGGTTGCTGATCCTCCTAAGACGATTATGCTTGGTTATTCAAAAAGCTAGCTAAGAGTTTCTTTTATATGATGCAGCATTCACTCTCCCTCTTATTTTGTGTGGACCTCATAATAATTCAGTTTTCTTCTTTCATTACTATGGTCTGCTTTAGTTTTTATTATCATTATTTTTATTTGTTAGCAATGCAGTTCACAGGCCATAAGTGTGAAAGTGGTAACTGTATTTTTGTCCACATTTGCCTAATGACTTGTCTTGTATTTCCTTTCCATTAATCACGATTAATTCTAAGGAAAACTAACACTATTAACAGACAATGAGTAGTCCTGTGGCACCTTATAGGAGGGCTGGATTATCCATTAGGAACAATAAACATAGTGCTTGCGGCCTACAAAAAAGTTTAGGGCCTACAAAAAATGTAGGCCGTAAAAAAAATCATAATTGACTTGAAAATATAAAAAGAGAGCTGCTAAATCAAACTGAATAATTTGCTATCTTTAATCAACAAGCAAAATACAGGTATAACATCCAATTAAGAATTAGGCATCTAGGCAGAGGGAATTTCTCCCGTATATATTTATATATAATTTAATTTAAAGGCCTACGATTATGAGAGTGCCTAGGGCCTACGAATACCTTGATCTGGTCCTTCCTTAGGGTATGTCTACACTACCCCGCTAGTTCGAACTAGAGGGGTAATGTAGGCATACCGCAATTGCAAATGAAGCCCGGGATTTGAATTTCCCAGGCTTCATTTGCATAAGCGGGGCGCCGCCATTTTTAAATCCCCGCTCGTTCGAACCCCGTGCAGCGCGGCTACACGCGGCACAAACTAGGTAGTTCGAACTAGGCTTCCTAGTTCGAACTACCATTACTCCTCATTCCACGAGGAGTAATGGTAGTTTGAACTAAGAAGCCTAGTTCGAACTACCTAGTTCGTGCCGCGTGTAGCCGCGTGGCACGGGGTTCGAACGAGCGGGTATTTAAAAATGGCGGTGCCCCGCTTATGCAAATGAAGCCCGGGACATTCAAATCCCGGGCTTCATTTGCAATTGCAGTATGCCTACATTACCCCGCTAGTTCGAACTAGCGGGGTAGTGTAGACATACCCTTAGAGACTAACCAAAATATATAGAATCATAAGCTTTCATGGAGAACAAAGTCCAGTACAACTAGAACAATAATTATTTTTGGAAATTTCCTGTTTGTTCTTATAGTTTCCTTTGTTTCTAGACACTTTGGGCCGGGTTTGTTCTAACTACTTGTTGTTAGTCTAATTAGTTGGCATATTTACTGTTTCCTCAAACATTTAGTCTCTGTTCTAAATTTGTCAGTTCTTATGCCATAAACTCTTAAATTCTTCTGTCTTAAACTGTGGGGCTGTGTCTACACTGCACCCCTTTTCCGGAAAAGGGATGCAGATGAGACAAGTCATAATTGCAAATGAAGCGGAGAATTAAATATCCCCCGCTCCATTTGCATGAACATGGCTGCCGCTTTTTTCCGGCTCGGGGCTTTGCCGGAAAAAAGTGCCAGTCTAGACGGGGATCTTTCGGAAAATAAAGCCTTTTCCGAAAGGTCCCTTATTCCTGATTTTAATAGGAATAAGGGACCTTTCGGAAAAGGCTTTATTTTCCGAATGATCCCGTCTAGGCTGGCGCTTTTTTCCGGCAAAGCCCCGAGCCGGAAAAAAGTGGCAGCCATGTTCATGCAAATGGAGGGGGGGATATTTAAATCCCCGCTTCATTTGCAATTCCGACTTGTCTCATCTGCATCCCTTTTCCGGAAAAGGGGTGCAGTGTAGACACAGCCTGGATGTTTTGCTTTTATGCAACACTGAGTAACTATCTACTGACAGTTCATATGCCATGTTCACCCATTTAATTAGTTTCACTGTTGAGGGAAATCATTCTTTAACCTTCACTATGTTCTGGTATTTATAAACATACAGATTTTCCCTATGGAGTATCCTGCTCTGCTTGCTCTGGATTAGCTCCCCATGCTTATTAATACAGGAGAAAAAAAAAGTGCCATCAATAGCCATTTGTTATTATTTAATTAAACATCCTTTGTGCTTTTGTGATTGCCTGGCCTGTTCTACATCTCTTAGACATTGCCTTGTGACACACCTTCAGCAGCCAGAGCTTCTGTCTAGCTCTACCTTCCTTATACAAATATGAGCCATGAGTCTAAATCACAGAAATATCGGCTAGATGGGACTTTAAGAGGCCATCTAGTCCAGCCCCCCTCAGTGTGATAGGACTATGCCTAGACCATCCCTGAAGAGTTGTTTGTCTAACTTGTACTTAAGAGCCTCCAACAATAGGGATTGCACTTCAGAAGCCTATTCCGGAACTTAATTTCCTTTATCGTTAGAAAAGATTCCTCTAATATCTAGCCTAAATCTCCCTTGCCATAGATAAAGTCTGGGCAATACATTTTGATGTGGGGCCACTCCAAAATTTTGACAAGTGGTCAAGAGCTGCACTTATCTATGGAAGGAGGGATGGGACAGACAGGCTCTTTGACGGGTGGGTGGGGAGAAGCAAAAGGGGCAATTGTCTGAGGGAAGAAAAGAGAATCCCAGCCATTACACCGTATGATTTTGGCATTAGGTAGATACTCTGTGACGGCCAAGGGGTGGGAGTGGAAAATGAGGATGCAGGCATCTCTAAATTACTGATTTTCTTTGTGAGAAACAGGCATCTGTTGGAGGGACATGGAGGAAAGATGTGTGTGTGAGCATCTCAATCCATCTCTTGTGAGATACAACTTTTAAGAAGTGAGTTGTATCTCACAAAAGCTAATACGTTTATTAGTCTTTCAGGTGCCACTGGACTTCTTTGCTGAAAAAAGACTAGCATGGCTTCCTATCTGAAACCTAAATCCAGCTTGGTCTCCATGGGGAAGGCCTCTCTCTGATAGCTGTAAGTGAATGATGGAACAGCAGCTTTTGTGAGGAGTGTGAAGAGTAGAATGCAGTATGGCTAGAGGGAGAGATTGAGGCACAGTGGTTACAAGGAGACTGAGATGTTTGGGAGAGAGAAACAGGATAGTTAGGAAAGAGTGAGAAGATGGAAGAAAAGGAAGAAGCAAGATGGTGGAGAAGAGGAAGAGAGTAGTAAGGAAGATTAATAAGAAGGAATGAGAAAATTAAAATAAAGGGGAAGGAGGGATAAAACAATACAGGGAAACAGCAGCACTGACTGCAGTGGGGCTCCAAGTGGATGCAGAGATCTGCCCACCTGTTTCACTTTTCAGGACTGTGGCCTAAATCAGATTCTGTGCTTTTAAACTAAATTTCCCTGGAGTTGCTAGCATTTATGTGAGGAATACACAAGGGGAAATCTTTAATAAGAGAGGATATGTGGTGCAGTCAGATTGACTATGTTTCTACAAGGGAGGAAGGGAGAACAAGAACTGTCTCTTTCCCCTTTATGCCTCTGTGCAGGGGCCAAAGACATTCCTAGTCCTAGGTGATTAGGCTGACAGTACAATCCACACCTTAGGTACTGTGGTAAAATGAGGGTTACAGAAGTCAGAGTAAGCAGTCCTCCAGCTCGACATTATTTTGAAATTATGTCAAAACAACTGCTTGTAGTGCAGATGTGGACTATGTTATTTCAGAATAAAGTCAGGTGTTCTGAAATAACACTGTTGTGTAAACGTACCCTAAGAGAATGTAGCAGCTGCCAGTTCTCCCACAAGAACCATGCCTAGGTCAGACATAATGTGTAGGGCAGCTCCCACTAAAGTGTACCTCCTCATGGTCTTCACTGCTTCTCTTCTTTCTTCCCACACACCATGCTTCTCTGGCTTAAAAGGCTTTACTCCTGAAGCTTCAATTGCTAGGTTATCTTCTCTGATGTGAAGTTCAGTGGGCAAATGAACAGTTAATTGAGATGACTAAAAAGGAACACTATCCCTATTATTTCCTTTGCTAATTCGAGTTGAAAGACTTTCCACCTTCTGGTCTGATAATTTTCATGTCTGCATTTGACTGTATCCTCTTTTAGTTATTCCCACAGTCAGAACATAGTCATTAATTATATTTGCCATTCTGTTGAACTCTTCGTGGTCATCTTCTCACTCCCCCACCTTCATGACCCCTGGCTGGCTACTATGTATTTTCTGCATTAGAGCCAAAAACCACAAAAATAATGTAAGTTCCAAATTAGACGTGTTGTCATTCTATACGTAAAGCATCTTGTTAAATTATAGGCATGCCTTTGGATTGAATTCCCTAATCTTAACTTTCAGAATAGACATTAGGATTTCATTTTTCAGAAAACCTTTGCCCCATTTTTATGAGGAAGAACTTGGCACCAGACAGAGTTCATTTGAAATGGGATGCTGATGTCTCAGTCCAACACTTCATGTCACTATAGCAGCATGCTGCTATAGCGGCAGGTATGATAGCTTAGTTATAATAATAATAAAGAGAAACGATGTCCCCTTTTTCTGTTTGTTCTATACAGGCTAACTCCTGCCCTGGTCAGGAACTGGCAGAGCAGAAGCAGTATTCAATGTATTTTCTCTGTGCTTTTTTTTTTTTTTTTTTTTTTTTTTTGCTAGAACAGGTTTCTTGCAGGGAAGGCTGGGGCCATGACTGGCAACAGACTTTGCCAGGGTCTGGGCAATGTTGGGGAGGCCCTGCTCCAGGACCCCTGGAAGGAGTGGGACTGTAGGTGGAAGGAGCAGATCTAGAGGCAGCCAGCCCAGCTCTCAGCACTGCCCAGACTGCACCATGCCTGACCCAGCCAACCCTCAGCACCACTCAGACCACTCCAGTGGGCCTCCAGCTGCGATTTAAAGGGCCCTTTTAAATTGCCAGGCACTAGGGTAACTACCCCCTTTGTGCCTCCTCCTGATGGCCAACCTTGTCTGGGGTGGCACCATGAAACACATTTTGAAGAGCACCTAAATTGAGTGATTTCCTTCCCTTTCCTTCCTAGAGTGAAGGATATACATGAGACTACACTTTCCCTCAGGTTGCATCCCCAACCTCACTTCTTGGCACAAAGTCCGATTTCTATCTGTATTTTACAATTCTTTTCCCAGAAGTTTTAAGTTTTCTATATCATAAGGGATTTTTTTCTATAGGGCTGGTTTGAGAGAAATACCACAAAAGGCGCTCAGGCCTGGTTCTCTCCCTCTGTGTATCTTTCTGCTTGTCTCTTTGGCAAGCAGCATTCAGGGTTGAGGTAAAGCCTTTTACCTTTCAAACTCTCCCATGAACTTGTTGAGAAGTCCTGTGAGGGAAGAACCATCACTCTCATTGTATCACGTAGGTCCCCATGAATTTTTCGCCCCTGGCTGAGATCCGGGGTGGAAACTCCCCAGGTTTCCATTTCTTCCTTGCTCTGTGGCGGAAAGAACCACTCTCTTTTGGTCCACCCAAAGTTAATTATTCCCCAGCCTTGATGTAGAGGATTTGCTGCCAATCAGGCTTTGCGTTCTCTCTGGTTGTATGCAAGATTCCAGTGTGTGAAGAAAGGGGACTATTCCAGCTCTTGTTATTCTCTACCTCCAAGGAGACTGTAAGGAAAGGAGACCTTTGGCTGCTCTTACTGGAGATCTGCTGCTGCTCTTACTGAAAAAGACCCTTCTGCTGAACCACAGTGAGCTGACCAGAGCTGCAGTCCATGAGAGTCACGTCACCATGTTAGTCTAGGTGACAAGTGCACCTTTGCATCAGAAAAACCTTGAAATTGACATTATGGAAAGTGCTGCCAAGTTCACAAAATACACAAAGTTAGGGAGGCCAGACAAAAGAACATTATTTGTTATTTGGTTTCGAATAGAGTAATTTTAAGGGTTCCTTGCAACTATAGTGATAAAAACAGGCAAATGTGATTTTTCATGTTCAAGTTCCCTATCTCAGAGTCTTTAATAAAACTCCATATTTATATCTGCACTGATGCTCTGTGGCCTCTGCTCTCATTAAAATACAGCAGGGAGCTCTTTAAAATGTTTGAGTAAACACGTACTGATGAACTACAAGTGCTTGGTGGTTTGGCATATGAAGATTCTCTCTCAGTATGTAAGAGCCCATTCAGTCAGTTTCTGAAGATTACTAACATCCATTTAAATAGATGAGTTTCTGCTGCTAGATATTTATTCTTTACTGGAACAAATAAGCAAGTCAATCTGCATATCCGTTATTTGACTCTTCTTTCTCTTCTTTATACAGGCGTTCAGATTAATCTCTTGTGTAGAGGGGCATAGTTCTATTAGCTTCTGAGGAGCTGCAGCTGCTTATAGCCAGGCAGAATCTGGTCTGCTGTGTGCCCTGATTATTACTAATTTATGCAAAGTCCCTTCATAGCTGTGAAGGTTAAAGTGGGCTCACTGCACATCATTCTGCTTAAAGTAGTTATGACTTCATGTCTTTTGGGAGAGCTTAATAGATCTCCTAGGGGTTTATTGCTTAAAGGTTTAATTTTTTGCTTTTCTACTCTAAATTAGAATCTGTACATGAGATGAAAAAAATTAAACCACCCACTCACTGAATGAAAATGCACATGTAAAAGAAGGCAGATTCCAATCAGGAACAGGTGGAAGGCATTGGGGCATTAAAATATGTATGTATTTCTATATAGCCCTGGACTGATCTACCCAGAGAGCTGTAGATGGAACTGAAATAATTTAAATCTAATCGAGCTATTAATTTTCTTGGAGTGTTGGTGAAGTCACATTTATTTTCATGGGAGTGAGGGGTAGGGATGTAAAAGGCTAGTTTGGTGCAACACAGTATTACGTTATGTATATATGCTGCAGTTTAATCTTGGGCTTGAGTCTGCTCTGATTTCCACAAGTGTAAGTCAGGAGTTAAAATCAAAGTGGTTACCCTGGTGTGAAATATTCAAAACTCAGATGTGTCATGAGCCTCAAAAATTCTGGTACCCGCACCTGATGTAAATCAACAGTTTATGCACGCCAAACGGTTTTTGCTGAAAAATCAACAACCCCTCAAGACAATCCTCACCTAACCTCAGAATACTGGTAAAGTAAGTTTTAAAAAAAATGCAGATGGCTCTTCTACTACCACTCTTTGCAGAATATTTGGTCTGTTTCTCCTGTTACTGACATCAGTGGCAAAACTGTTGACAATTTCAGAGGAACAGGATTTCTCCTTCGAAAACATTGCTTATCAACAATCTCCCCAAGGCCTGCTTTCTGTAAGGAAGTTGAGACTAGCACCTATTTGTGCTCATGTCAGAACAATATAGAGAAAAAAATGACTTGGTTTTTCTGGTTGATTACTTAAATTGTAAGCTCTTTGTTCTGTGTTTGTAGCACAGTGCAGTCCTGGGACATGATGATGACAATATGGTGCCTTTATACGTTAAATATATTGTAAGAGTTTTGCTACAAATAGCATTTTAATTTTAAGTCCATACATTTTAATCAAGGATGATCCATAGTATGGAGCACAGGTCTAATAAAAAATCAATGAATGGATATTGGCTCATTGGTGCATTTAATTAATTGACCTTTATCTTTCTATCTCATTAGAACCACAGGTATAGGATGTATAACTGTTTTTTCTCACAAAAGGGACACAAATATGAAATTATTTCTGAAAGGAGAGTCAGATATTAAGAAAACTGATTCTCAGTTTAAATGCCAATTCTTTGGCCAAAAACTTGCACTGTTACATTAGCTTGGAAAAAGTCAAAATAATGGATTTAATAAAATTATATTGAAGGAATGACCTGGCATATTTCATTTTAAAGATATGTTTTTGTAATGTCATATAATCCTATGGTTCATTTCAGCATTGAAAGAAGATAAATTGCCATATTCAAAAACAGGTCTTTTTGAAAGACCTGTAAATCCCAGGGTTGGATGGTTTTCAGGAGATTCATTTTTCCCCATCAGCCTCAAAGGTTTTACCTGGTCAAGTCAGAAGAAAAGGCTCCTTTAACAGTTCATCGCCCTTTCTTTTGAGCTATCAGGGGGACATCATCTGACCTGGGGGATGAGAAGAGGAGCTCAGCTAAGCTCTGTGAACCAGGTGGAGGGTACATATGGCCTATTCTGTCAGACAGAGCCCTCTCCCATATCAATTACTCTCATGCATGGGATTGCAATAAGCCAGGGTTTTGTGATTTCCTGTGGCCATTGCATTAGTAGCCTCTTTTGGGACTTATAAAGAATCCCCATCCCCTCATTTCCAGATTGTCTGGGGCAGGGTGTTTGTTTGTTTTCACATGGCTGGATGGAATGGTTTAAGCTGTCACAACTTGGCAGGTGCCCAGTGCAGGTACCCATTCCACAACAGGTCTTAGGGGAAGGCATTCCCTAAAGACTTAGGGGAAGGCATTCCCTAAAGAAACTGGGGAACAGAGATGTGGTCTCTGATAGCTGGTACTGTTAGGAGACAAGTCCCTTTGCCCTTTATATGAGGGGAGGATGGTGGAGTCCCAGCAACACGCTGGGTACAGGTATGTGTGAGGGAGAGGAAAAGAAGACAGCAGCATTCCTGAATAGGTGGACAGAATTAAGGAAGGAATCTGGGCCTGCACTGAACAAAATATTGCCAGATAGTGGTCAGAAAAGCTCAGTTAATAAAGTTATGGCCTAATTAAACCACAACCCTTGCATCTTGCCTATTTTCCTGTATGCCTGATGTAACAGTGAACGGTTATTGGTAGGAATTACATTTATTGCTCTACATGGTTAACTTAAGTAGGTTCAAAACTGTGTTTTCTTGACCAATGGGAGAGGGTGGAATGTGATGCTCAAATAGCTTAGTAGTACAGTATGATTGCCCTGGACACATAAATGGAAGCATTTATCTTTTGGGCGTGTCCACATTCATAATGCATTAGTATGTCCTCTAAATCAAAACAACAACAGCAGCAAAACCCCACCACACTGTGGAATATGTTTGGATTTTTCTAATGGTCTAGTTACCACCTTGTATTTGGCAAAAACAATGAATCCTCTCTAACAAATGGAAGCAACAGAGCTTAACTTTAGTTTAATAACAAAAGCAAACTCTGAGGCTAAAATGTATTTGAGGAGGAAATAAAAATGAAAGCAGGCAATGAAGCTAGGTATACATAAAGCTAACATTTCACTGCACCTTGTTGATAGCTGACTGCAGTTAAAGGGCAGAGCTTTTAGAAATAATACAATTTCTTGCTAATATCAATAGTTGTGTATAAATTAGACACACAACCCTCATAGGTATAATCACATTTTTTTTAAAAAAAAGTGCTAGTAATTAAAAAGGAGCGCCTCTGATTGTACTGAAAGTTATCTAAATGATTTCATCTTAATATGCTACAGATTCATAAAGTTGTAAAAAAGCCCTGCTAATAACTACTGTGTACTAGTATGCTTTTTAACAGTGACACAAAAAGTTTCTTGCTTGCACTGAAGACAACTGTATTCTTTCCTAAACTCCAAATAGAAAACAGCTACTAAAAAGTTGCTAGTGTTTTATGAATCAGAGAACATACAGTGATGTTTATATTTTGTTTTTTTTACAGATTAAGATGTCTGGTCAAGCAACTGGAGAAAGGTGATGTTAATGTCGTGGATTTAAAAAAGAATATTGAATATGCAGCATCTGTGTTGGAAGCAGTTTATATTGATGAAACCAGGTAAGTCCTCAGGAAGTGGAAATATTTTAAGATGAGGGCTCATTTTCTACCAATTGGTCTTTATTCTTAATTCCCATTAACATCAGCTGGTGCTCATTAAAAGACATAAGGACAGTCAGAGTATGACTCTTAGATCTTAAGAGAAAACTAAGGAATTTAAGATTCAAGCGATCAAATGTCACCTTCTTCTAGAGAGCTTGCTCAACTCCCATTTACTTTAATGAGCAAATGTGT
Source organism: Pelodiscus sinensis (assembly GCF_049634645.1). Lineage (NCBI taxonomy): Eukaryota > Metazoa > Chordata > Testudines > Trionychidae > Pelodiscus > Pelodiscus sinensis. Next base: position 49,146,605 of record NC_134717.1, on the reverse strand, counting down.
GAAGCACAATCTTATGCCAGGAGATTTTATTGATGGGCGTAACTAAAAATCCAATGGCCAGATTCTGATACTCTTCATCTCCGAGAGGGGTACTTTACAGCACAAACATGCCTGTTGAAAAGACGGAAAGTTGCTGTTAGGTGAAATACTAATGGAGAAGAGAAGTCTGAGAATCACAATCTGCCCCATAATAAAGAAGCTAGGGTTTGTTTTATTCCATTATTTTACAAATATAAAAATTTGATTTTTATTAGAAATATTACTTTACATTGTTTTTAAATTGTTTTGCTTTAATAAGGCTGTAAAGTCTAAATATTCCTGTATTTGACTTCTTGAAATAATTCCAGGGCTTGCCGTGTAATTGAAGTTAAACTAACTCTAAGGCAACTTTCTGGTGTTTTCTTAGGTTTATATTTCAATGTGTTGACCTTTTAAATGTTTAAATAGAATCTGCTTCAAAGAATGTCTGTCAGAGCTTCTCCAATATTGTTTGGCTGTCCAATATGTGTCTAGTCCTGTTTCCTTATTCAATTTAAGCATGCCTGACCTTTTAATAATTATTTCAAGGATCTAGCTTAGCTCAATGTACTTAATGCACAGATACTATAGTGATGCATGCAGCATAAGAAACTTTATAGAATAGCTTCCACATTTAAAAAGATGGATGGAAATATTCATGTAATATTTCTCTTTCCTTCTCTTTAATGTGTTTCTTTCACACACCAAGCATTGCACATCTGTAATTTTGAAGGCTCTCCCTTTGGGGGTTGTGGGACTTGCCGCACCCTGAAAAATGAGAAAATGAAATAACTGCAAAAACAATTGATCTTCAGTCGCAGTCTGTGTGCCATCCACACCAGTTCATATTACAGCTGAGCTCTTGTAGCAGCAGGAGCCATGCAAAAGGCAGCTGATGCAGGCCCCTATTTGTGTCATTAGTATGTACAGATTCCTATAAAGGATGCAAAGCTGCACCACCAGGAGAACTTTACTGAGTGGCCTATCAGCCATTACACAATGTGGTGGAGCACTTTCACAAGTGCCGTGATTGTCCCTAGTTCTGCAACACGCTTAAGCATGGGGCTCAGTGTAAATCATATGAGGAGTCTCACTGTCTTCTGTCTATGTGCTCTAAGGAACATTTCACTTTTAAATTAGGCATGTGCTTAAATATTTAGCTGACTTGGAGGTGTAATGAGCATATACAGAGCTAAACAAGTCCCAGGACCCTGAAATGCTGACCTTAGAGCTACTACTGGCCATCAGCAAAGATGCTAATGTAGAGGGCTCGATCTCAGCTTCCAAATGGCTTAGATGTTGTCTGCATGAGAAAGTTACACCAGTTCAATCGAATTCATTTTACACTGGTTTAGTTAAACTGGTACAAATCCCATTGTGGATATTTACTTCAGTTTATCGGAAATCAGTCCCCAATCGACTAAAGCTAAACCAAAATAAACTTAACTTAAAATTAAAAAATGAATGGTCCTGCAGCACCTTAGAAACTAACAAAAATGTACATGGTATCATGAGCACAACCCACTTCTTCAGATGAAACTAGCTTGAAGTGAACTGAGTATCCACTTATGGCTTCTGGTTTAACAATGATTGTATAAAAATGACATTTTTTAATGTGCATGCATTCCTCAGGTCAGCAAATCTTCAGAAAACTATGCTGCACATCCTCTTTGGGCTATGCCTTTCCTAATTATAATAGATGCTATAACAAGTCAAGGCTGCTAATTTTCCCCAGCACAGATTAAAAAAAAAACCTCTCCAGTATACCATGCCCACTGCCTGTTAATATGTAATCATTCTTTTCTCATAATTGCCTGCACAGTTCACTTCCCTAAGAACTTTTAGAAAGTTCTTTACCATTTTATGACAAAAGACACCATGCAGTTCAATGAATGGTTCTTATGTGGCCACAGGGCCAATCAACGTTTATAATTCCCATTAAAAATAATGGGGAATGTGTTACATTGATTTCATCATAGACAGCTTTAAACTGCTGGTAAGGGAAAAGTATTCCCTCCATCCACTTCCCAAACACTCTGCTTTGAGGGATGTGCCATTCCTAACTCAGTTCTGAGTAGAAGTGCCATGCCTATGTACACAGTTTGATCTTTGGCACCACTCGAACATGGGATGAACTGTGCGGATATGAACAGAGCCATTATAATAAAGTATCCATGGTTTTATGGCTTGGTGCAGAAGGATATCACAGAGCAGGTTTAAGTGTACATGATGGAGGACCAGCAGGTAGAATTTCATGCAAACAACAGAATAACATGCCACACAAATATATTCTGTGGTGGGATCAGGTGTTACATTTAGTGTGAGCAAATCCTCAAATGAGTTGGTCTTGACTGCCCACATAAGAAGAAACATATGTAATTTCACATTGGTTTGGAAAATTCCCATCCCCTGCAGGCTACTTCCCTAACAAGACTAGTTTTATGTCCCACGACTATGAAAATATGCTCAAGAACTATAGCTAAATCTTTGAATAAAAGATCTTTCCCTCTTCTCTGATCTTATGCAAAACAACATTCATTCTTAAACCAATTCTCTGTGGGGTAACTTAATTTTTCAGAGCATTAAATTGAAAGAAACCTGAGATCTTTCTTTTTTTTAAATCTACTGATAATTTTTATTCTCAAAATTAGTGCTAGCCTCAGTTCACAAACCCACCATGTTCTGGCAACATTTTCTTTTAAATATGTATGCTCAGCTGTAAAGTGGTCCTGCCAGAATTTTATATTCTATACAAACACATACATATAACAGAGCTATTTAACTATGTTCCTAACGGTATGTTTAAATAATAATTTAAATAAATAATTTTTAAAAAAGAAATTTACTTTTCATGATTGGTTGTTTGTTTACTTATTGCATGTGATACGCTTTTATTTTTACTTTGACTATCGTGTTCAATTTCATTTTCTGTATCAAGGGGAGAGCAAAGGGCTTCCCAGAGAGAGAGAGAGAGAGAGACAGAGTGTGTGTGTCTGTGTGTGTGTGAATCAGTTCACATTTGTAAATGTATAAAATAGTTTCTCTGGTGCATTTTAAAGTCCTAATTTTGCACCACTCAAATCAGTTTTGAAATTAAAAGTGCTTTTGTTCAGCACAGGGAACTGATAGCTTCATTATAATGTATTCATAATAATATTAGCTCTTTCACATAGCTTTCTACCATGGGTAATGTAGAAAAGGTAATTGCATTTCAATCAGTCTTAGTGGTAAGTTCTGTTTCAAATCCTCACTATAAAGTTTTGGGAGATAATCTATAGACAGATTCTCTCCAGTCCCTGGGAGGAAGAAATCTGCCTTTTGGTAGGAATGATAAAATATTAAGATCCAGTGATGAAGAAGGAAGAAACTATTCTGTGTGGCCACAGTTATTACACATTCAAGAGGAAAGCGGGTGCTTTGTCCCACGTCGGGTTTCTCCAATGAGAATTTTCAGTTAATTAATTTGATCTATTAGTAGATTTGAAATAATAGCCTAGATCATAAAAGGATGGGTTAATGTCACTTTCTTGTAGCGCTCTAAAAGCATTTAGTCCCAGATATTTTAAGCCTGAATATCCCTTTCCTAATAATGCAGAACTCAAAATGACTTCAACAAAAGATTGGCTTACTTAAGGTCTTCAGCAGAGGGTTCTTTAATTAGCACTGATTTTCTTAGTAGCTATTTGTCAGCAGATACATTTATCAGCTTGTTCTCAGGCACACTGTGTTGAGTCCAAACTCTCTCCCTTCCTAGCTTTTGGTTTATTAACAGAAAACTTACAATGAAATAGTTTAGCCCCTGATCCTGCAAATATATATTGTGCAGCCAACCTGCAGCTCCTACACAGAGCACAACTGAAATCAGCAGAACTGTGCATGTCCAATATTCCTCCTGTGTGTTACACATTGCAAGATAAATCCCATAAGGTTCAATCCAAACTTTTGACCCAGGCTTCACTGTTCTCAGTGTCCCTTCCTCCAGACTGCTTATCCCACACCACCTCTGATGGAGCCACACTTTTTTCATATCCAAATAAGGTGATAAGATACCTGCTACACCTGCCAGCAAAACCCAGCCAACTCTTTCCAAGCAGAATCAACACGTGAAAACAAAATGGGGTATTTTGGATGAACACAGCCTGCTATGGCATGACTCAAGGAGCTATTGCTATTCATATTTGTTCATAATACTTCATTGAAGTCAGAGGAGCAGACTGGTACTGCATAGAAAAGTTGGAAGTATATTACTGTACGTTAAAATTGCCAGAACAATGTTGGTTTATTTATAGAATGCAACACATAATGAAACTGGGATTTAGAACAAAGCTATTTAATATAGTAAGAGGGAATCTTTCAAGTTCTCTTGTTTTCCTTCTGTCTGGTTCTATGTAGCTCTATGCTATGCTGTACCATTTGAGAATGTGGAAGACATTTTTTTCTTTTTTAAAAGATTTTTACTATTGTTTGCTGAGAAATACACTAACAGCTTCATTTAAGAAGTGCTGATAGTAGTCATTTTAAGTAATCTGGCAGCTGGGAAAGCTTTCCAGAGCTATGTGAAATTATGTTTTCCTTTTGGGCAGCAATTGTAAATGTCCCATTAAAAAAGCTGAAGCCTTCAATCTTCAAAGGAGGCTTTTGACAGTTCCTGAGTGAGGAAGAAATCTTAAAGCAAAAAGAAGTCTGAATATGTCAAGGATATGACTGTGATAGGAAAGCTTGTTTCTTTTGAATTTGGTAGTCTGTCACTCCATTTTAAATATTCCTATGTTGCTCTTTTAAAATGAGAAATTAAATGCAGAACAAATGAGAATAAGTCAACATCATCTTGTAATGATACCTGTTTAAGTTTGCTGATTTTTGCTGTTCTGGATCATTAGAAGTTGCTGCAAAAGTTCCGTTTTTAAGAAGAAATGAAAATGTCAGTAACTGGATGAAAGAGCTGAAGTCTTAATTGTCTACTGAGAATACAGATTCAACAGTGCTCCCATGAAAATGCCACTTTGTACTCTGTCAACACATTTCATGTGAATCAGGGTTAATCCAGGCCACTAGGTGCTGCAAGAAGTAGTAACCAGGAGAGCAAGGGGGGAGCATTAGAGATTTTTTTTTTTCAGGAAAGACATAAGAATTGATTCTTCTGCTGAAAAAACAGGTTTTTACTGGGATTCCACCTGCGGGCTTTCCACTTGACTTATCCAGAACAGTTCTAGGATTGAATGCTAGGATTTCATCCCGTTCTCTGGGATCTAAAACCTTAGTTTGAATCCAGGTTTTTGTCACTCAGCTTCTTTTATTTGGCATTCAACAAAGCTACTCTGAGGTGATCACACTAAACTACATGCCCAAAGTTAGACAGAAACCCCCTTGATAGATATTTACACATTACATTGAATTTACTATATACTGCATTGTACATTTTGGGATTGGCTTGACCACTTTGCTGGAATGAATCTATGCAGCATGTTCTGCCCATGCATTGTCCATGTGCAATCTGATCTTTCCAAGTTTGTTGTCCATTGTCTCTGGCATTAAGTAGTTTCTTCTTATATCAGGACAGACATCCTGAGCCCAGAGTTCTGCTTGTTAAGCCCCTATTTGCAACTTTCCATTCACCTTCCCAATCACATCCATTAAGGCTACATCTGCATTACAACCTTTACAGTGGTGCAGTTGCACTGCTTGTGGCAGAGATGCTCTAAGTCGGTGGGTAGAGCCCTGCAAGTCTGTGGGTATCCACTTTCTATCCTTCCACAGATATGGTTGTGGCTATCCATAGCTCATTTTTGCAGATATGGATATAAATTTTGCATGTAGACCGCGAAGATTTGCAGATATCCACTTTATATCCCTTTATATCCAAATCTATGGATGTGGATAGCTCATTTTTGTGGGTACAGATGTGGATGCAGACACAAATTTTGTATCAGTGTAGGGCTCTGTCCATGGAAGAGAGTTCTCTTGTCATCTCAATAACTCTTGCCTCCGTGAGCCGTGATAGCTATGTTGGTGGGAGAAGCTCCCACTGATATAGCGCTGTCTACTCCAACGCTTAGGTGGGTGTAATTTATGTTGTACAGGGTTGTAGATTATTCACACAATCAAGTGACATAAGTTACACCAAAATAACCCATGAAGTGAAGTGTAGATAATGTCTTAGAAATATGGCAAATTATTTATATCAGGCCAAACTTATAGTTCTACGTCACATTAACAGAGCTAATCCTGATTTACCCTATTGTAGGCCTTTTTTTCAAAATAACAAGTGAAGCATCCACACTGCCAAGTCTGTTATTATTTCAAAATAACCAGCCCCTTATTTCAAAATAACTCCTACTTTCCATGAGGAATAACGCTTATTTAAAAATAGTGGTAGTGTGGATGCGCCACTGCCACTATTTCAAAATGACTATTCCCCAAGGTCATTCAAGCTAATTACTCCTCAGTGCTTCCTGGGGCTCTAAGTTGAGCTAGTGCATCCACACTAAGAGAACCTGTCTCTGACTAATTTCAAGGCTACCCTATAGTAGGGACATCCTATTTTGAAATAGTTATTTTGGGAGTTATTATTCTGAAATAACTTATTTTGAAATAACCTGGTAGTGTAGACATAGTCCTAGTGTACACACCTCCTAGATGGGAAGAGAATCAGGTTAATGAAATTTCAGTCCTGACTAGAATGGAGTCAATTTTTTTGGCAAATAGCACATGATCTGGGTCAGGGGTGGCCAACCTGCGGCTCGTGAGCTGCATGCGGCTCTTCTTCCCCAAAAGTATGGCTCACGAAGCTGCTCCTGCAGCCCCCCAAATGGCCCCCTCTCCCTCTACCACTGGCTCTCTCCCGGCTCCCCAGTGCTCATCCGGGCAGTGATTCAAAATGGCACCCAAGATGGTAGCTGTCGACGGGAGCCTGATATGGCTAAAAAGCCTAAGCTTGTTTCTTAAAGGGGCAGCCTCCTTTGCTTGACAATTTTGGGGGGCTTTCCTTTTTATCTTTTTCTTTTTTGCTCTACAATTCTGGTGTGGCTTTTCACATTTTTTCCACCGCTGTTTTGCCTCACTTCGTTAAATGGTTTGGCCACCCCTGATCTGGGTCATCTGAGAATTTTCATGAGTGTGGGTGGAATTCAACAAATAGTTCAGGCCAAAAAAGGGTATGGGATTTTTTTAAAAAATGAAATATTTTGCTTTCATGGTTTCAATAACCTTTTTTGACTTTTTATTTCAAAATGACATTTTGAATTTTAGTTAGATTTAACTAAAAACAAAGCCAATAAAATACAAAGAGATATCAAAAAATTAAATGCAATGTTTAATTTCAGATCAAATGAAACATTTTTTCCAACCCCAACCTTTTTTTTTTTTTTTTTTTTTTTTTGCTTTAGTTTCTCGTTTTGGAGAGGGAACCCTCTTCCCCCCCCCCCCCCCCCCAAATGTCTTTTTGGGTCAACCCAAAACATTTTTTCCTTATTTTTTGGGTCAGCCTCCAAAATGAAAAATTGTTTTTCACTCACCTTTAATCCTTACTACTTGTGGCTAATAAAGATCCATAATATGTTTTGCTAATCTTGCAGTTCTAGCTGAATTCACTTTTTCAGAGAGCCACAGAAATTCTATTTTGCCTGCCTAACCCAATAGTTGCAGTTGGATAAAATATCCTTGCTTTTGTGTTGAACTATGGTCCAGTGTCCTTTTAAAGTATGTGGTTTCGGAGACCTTTTACCTCAGAAGTATCTGTGTTTCAGAGGTGGATGAAGTAGTAGGTTAGTTTGCACAGTTAGTAATTGTTTTGGATGCTGTTGGTTCCTTCTGTGAAATGAAGTACATAGATAAGTTTTTGTATTTTTGAAGGCAAGAGAACTGACAGTTGCTTGGTACAGTTATAATTAAAGATGGAATCACTATGAGCTTTAGAGTTCTTGAAATAATGCAGGATAACTCCACAATATACTAAATAATTTTGCACACATTCCCTTAGGAACAGAAGCTCGGTGTTGAAAAGAATAATGCAGATGATCCTGGAGAAATGAAGGGTGATAATGTCACACAGTTTGTAACTAGTGTTGTAACAACCACCCTGGGTCATAAATCTTCAATGTGTATTTCTGGTAACTGGACGCACTTACCACCCACTTTCAACCACCTGCACATTAGCAGACAAGATGCAAGTATCATCTGAATCATTTTTTAAAAATCTTAAAATTTGAAGATGAAGTAAAATAGGAGTTTGGGGTGTGATCACATTACTCACAGGCGGTGGAGTTACTGTATTCCATATCAGCCAGCTGTTCTTAAAATCTGCATACCACCACACAAGCATGCATTCTGAATGTGCCACATATATCACAGAAACACTATTTCAGAATATTTTCAGCTTGCATATACTTTTTGGGCCAGATCCTGCCCCCACACACAAGATTTTCTGGTATGACTCCAGCAGGGCAAATAGCGCACAACATCAGTTTAAACAGCCAGAATCAGGAGGATTCACAGACATCATACAGACAGTGTAGTTTACTCTAGGCTAACCACCCTAGTAGCTCTTAGCACTGGGGGAAAGGCGCAGTGGCTTAGAGCTGCCCTGGGCACCTATGGTGCCCTGCTACTATAACAGCCCCTTTGTGTCAATTGCACCTTGTCCAACTCAGAGCAGCTCTGATGCTGCTACAGATTGGGCTAGAAGTTGAATACTGCTACCTTTATCACCTATACCCCTAATGGAGCTCCACCACATTGGGAACTGTGCCTTTTATTGGTACTGTTTTCCACACCCCTCTGTAAAGCATGGCTCCCTTCATTTTTTTAGTATCTGAAGAATCTAAAGTTAGAGAGAAGAGGTGGATGTGGTAATAACTTTTATTGGATCGACTTCTGTGGGTAATAGTGACAAACTTTCAAACTGCACAGAGCTCTTCTGTGTAAGAAGAGCTGTATAGGTCTGAGAAAGGAAAAGCTAAAGAGAAGTTGTACATCCCCGATCCAGCACCCTCAGGACCTGACTGATTCTGAATCAGAGAATCTGCTGGACCAGGTTCAGTGAATACTTTCATTAACATTTGTATTTTATTTTAATTTCTTCCTAAGCTCCTATTGAAAGCATCTCAGGAGGAGTGCACCATAGCATGGAGTGAAATTTTTTGCCCAAAACTTTTTCTGATGAAAAATGCAGATTTGCAGACACTGAAACATTGTGTGAATTTGTTGGATTTACTAAATTTGTTCATTTTGAGAAAACAAAAATAAACTATTTTCTTTTGTCTTATTGAAAAGTCTACATTTCTTATATTTGTATTTAATCTTTTTAATTTTCAAAATTTCCCATTGTTCTTTTTAAAATCGGAAGTTTTAAAAATGTTCAAAATCTAAAGAAAACATTTTGGTTTTTTTTCTAAAGGAAATATGTTGTTCAATGTGAAATGAAATGTTTCAACTCTTATTTGCAGATAATTTTGTAAATTTTTGTTTTCAGACCAATTTGAAACAATTTTATGTAAAAAATTTCAAAACTGCTAATGAACTACAAAAAATGTACAGCTCTAGTTCATCACTTGACATTATGGAGTGTTTACAGTTTCTATATCCCAGAGCATAAAAACTGTGACATTCAGTTGACTCTCTAAGTTTGAACTAGGGAGGCAAATGAAGGCGACTGAAGTTGCTAATGAAGCGCGGGATTTAAATATCCCACACTTGATTAGCATAGTTGCGGCCGGTCGCCATTTTGGAAATTGACTAGCCCAATTTAACTTGCCACATAGACGCGGTACTCCGAAAAAAACCCTTAACTCGAATTAACCATGTACTCCTCATACAATGGGTTTTTAAGGGGTTTTTCTAGGAGTTCCATATCTATACTCGTCAAATTAAATCAGGATAGTCAATTTTCAAAATGGCGACCTTCATTTGCCTCCCTAGTTCAAAGTAGGGGGCAAGTGTAGACGTACCCATAACTATTAAATAACTGATTTTATCCTGAAAACAAAGTGATACATTTTCCTTGACTGTGAGGCCCTGATCATGTGAAAACAGATGTGGTAGTGCTGACCTCTCTATGGGCCATCAGCATAGGCATCTACATTACTACATCCATTTGCAGGATTGTAGCCGGTGTCAGTGAAATCTTAATATCTAAAATAGATTTAGATACTTGCTTAAATTTAGAAATCATACTGCCCCAATCCTCTGACCCCAAAAGGTTGACTAATAGAGTCATTCAATTATAAATGAAGAAATCAATGTATATTACATGGCGCAGTACTGATGAGTGAGTGCTCAAAAGGTGACACAATTCATTTTAGAGGAAATGGATAACATATTCAAGCAAATTGTGCTTCAAATTATGATTACTTAGAGAAATAATATCTGATATTTCAACAAGGATGAGCCAATATTTGAAACAGATGTTTAGTATGAGTCCACTGAGGGAACGATCCCTGGTCTGGCATTTATTGTCCAGATGGTAAAATATGGACTAGATTATTCCTCTTTGTACTTGGGCCTGACAGATGGGAAATAGAATGTGATGATTCCTTAAACAAAAAATAAAAATGTTGATCTAATTAAGTTTGATCATGTGAGTCGAAACTACAGTTCAGCTGAGTTTGCCACGACTGCATGTTACTTTTGTCAGGCTTCATCATGTGACATGGTTTAATGTATGCTACCTGAAGTAGCCTTGCCAGCTGTAAGTGCTACATTCAAAGAAAATAATTCTGTGCATCCATCAAGAGATTTCACAAACGATGCTTCTGTGAAAATTGCTATTATAGAAGCTTGTGTTGTCAAAAAGCTTTCAAGCCTTCTTAGCTTTACAAAAATAATATAAAAAACCCTTTAAAGATCTTTTGTAATAAGCTTCAAGTTTTTCTGAGAGGTAAGTTTAATACAGTTACTGAGGATATGAAACACCTCTAAGAAAACTGCAAATCTATGGGATTTGAGCTAAAATTCTGCAAATTTTTCCTCTCTCCTCCCAGTTAAGATGTTTAATCAATTAATCATACCATTTTCAAGTAATTAATGATTTTTACTAAATGAACATTTATTAAACATTTTTCAGTCTTGTCCTAATTAAAAATACCCTTAATTTCTTCTATGCTATCTTTAATCTGCCCCTTCACTTCCCACTAACCTTGCAAACTGTCCCCAAAGATCTTCCTTGTCTTCTCTTCGAAAATCTTGTGGTGGCCAACAAAAGGCAGGTTGATAGAACATTCAACCATTCGTTGTTTTTTTAAAAAGTCCAGCATTAACTTCTGTGAAATCAACTTTTGAATAAGCAGCAGCCCTGGGCCAGGCACCAGATATAATCCACTTGGGCTGTAGGACAAATTTGGGCTATAGATCTACACTTCTGTACAGCTGATAGAGGAAGGGAACATTTCAGACAAGTGAAAATTTTCACTAACTTCTGCAGGAAGGAAATAGAGAATTAGACATTTTGTGTCATAGAATCATAGAGCTGGAAGATACTTTAAAAGGCCATCATGTTCAGCGCCCTACCCAAGGCAGGACCAATCCCAATTAAATCAACCCAGCCAGGGCTTTGTCAAGCCGAGACTTAAACACCTCTAGGGATGGAGACTCCACTACTTCCCTAGGTAACCCATTCCAGTGCTTCACCACCCTCTTAGTGAAATAGTTTTTCCTAATATCCAACCTGGACCTCTCCCACCACAACTTGAGACCATTGTTCCTTGTTCTGCCAACCATCACTACTGTGAACAGCCTTCCTCCAGCCTCTTTGGAACCTCCCTTAAGGAAGTTGAAGGCTGCTATCAAATCCCCCCTCACTCTTCTCTTCTGCAGACTAAATAGACCCAACTCCTTCAGCCTCTTCTCATAGGTCATATGCTCCAGCCCCCTAATCATTTTGGTCACTCTCCGCTGGACCCCTGTAATTGGGGACCCAGAACTGGACACAATACTCCAGATGTGGCCTAACCAGAGCCAAGCAAAGAGGAATAATCACATCTCTGGATCGACTGGCAATGCTCCTCTTAATGCAACCTAATATGCCATTAGCCTTCTTGGCTACAAAGGCACACTGTTGACTCATGTCCAGCTTCTCATCCACTATAATCCCCAGGTCCTTTTCTACAGAACTGCTACTTAGCCTGTCGGTCCCCAGCCTGTAACAATTCTACTGATTCTCCTGTCCCAAGTGCAGGACTCTACACTTATTCTTGTTGAACGTCATCAGATTTCTTGTGGCCCAATCCTCCAATTTGTCTAAGTCACTCTGGACTCTATCCCTGCCCTCCAGCATATCTACTTCTCCCCCTAGCTTAGTGTCATCCGCAAACTTACTGAGAATACAATACATCCCCACATCCAGGTCATTAATAAAGATGTTGAATAAAACCGGTCCCAGAACCGAACCTTGGGCACGCTGCTAGAAACTGACCTCCATCCTGACATTGAGCCGTTGATCACTACCCACTGGGCCCAACCTTCCAGCCAGCTTTCTATCCATCTTACCGTCCATTTATCCAATCCACATTCCCTTAACTTGCTGGCAAGAATATTGTGGGAGACCGTATCAAAAGCCTTGCTAAGGTAAAGGTATATCACATCCACTGACTTCCCCATATCCATAGAGTCAGTTATCTCATCATAGAAGCTAATCAGATTGGTCAGGCACGACTTGCCCTTCATGAATCCATGCTGACTATTCTTGATCACCTTCCCCTCTTCCAAGTGCTTCAAAATGGATTCCTTGAGGCTCCCCTCCATGATTTTTCTTAAAGATGGACACTACATTTGCCTTTTTCCAATCATCTGGGATCTCACCTGATCTCCACGACTTTTCAAAGATAATGGCCAAAGGCTCCTCAATGACATTTGCCAACTCCCTCAGTATCCTCAGTTGTATTAAGTCTGGACCCATGGATTTATGTACGTTTAGATTTTCTAAATAGTTCCTGACCTGTTCTTTCCCCACCAAGGGCTGTCCACCTTCGTCCCATATTGCGTCACTTAGCGCATTAGTCTGGGAGTGCATTACTCTGGGTGCAAGACAGAGGCAAAGAAAGCATTAAGTACTTCAGATTTCCCCACATCATCTATCACTAGGTTACCACCCTCATCCAGTGGGGGCCCCACACCCTCTCTGACCACCTTCTTCTTGCTACCATGCCTGTAGAAACCTTTCTTGTTATCCTTCACATACCTTGCGAGTTGCAATTCCAACTGTGCTTTTGTCTTCCTGATAATTCCCCTGCATTCTCAAGCTATACATGTATATCCCTCCCTAGTCATCTGTCCAAGTTTCCACTTTTTGTAAGCTCCCTTTTTGTGCTTAAGTTCACTAAGGATTTCCCCAGTAAGCCAATCTGGTCTCCTACCATATTTGCTTCTCTTGCTATGCATTGGAATGCTTTCTTTCTGTGCCTTCAATAAGGCTTCTTTAAAATACTGCCAGTTCTCCTGGGCTCCTTTCCCCTTCATGATAGCATTCCGGGGGATTCTGTCCATCAGGTCTCTGAGGGAGTCGAAGTCTCTACTTCCCCTATTAGCTCCTCCCAGTTTGTGAACAGCACATCAAACTGCGCACAGCCTCTGGTCGGATCCTGCAGCACTTGTACCAAGAAGTTATCACCAACATTCTCCAAAAACGTCCTGGATTGTCTGTGTACTGCCGTATTGGTCTCCCAACAGATGTGAGGGTGATTAAAGACCCCCATAAAAACCAGGGCCTGTGATCTGGAAACTTCTCTCAGTTGTCTGAAGAAAGCCTCATGTACCTCATCCACCTGATTTGGCGGCCTGTAGCAGACACCAACCACAATATCACTGTTCTTGCTTACACCTCTAAACTTGACCCATAGACTCTCAAAAGGCTTTTCTCCCTCTATATTCTGGAGTTCTGAGCAATCATAGTGCTCTCTTACCTACAGTGCAACTCCTCCTCCTTTTCTCCCTTGCCTGTTCTTTCTGAACAGTGTCCCTCTACTATTACCACAGTGCCAGTAGTTGTCCATATCATCTTTGCCATTTATTGCAATTAAGTTACTGCCAGTAATGTCAGGAAAACTCTCCTAAGCTCGCTCCTTGATACCACTTGGGAGGCTAATACGAAGGTGGATTGTTCCTTATAAGTCTGATACATTTGTTGCTTGGGTGAGAGAGCTCTCCTTCTGCCCGTCTTCAACCACTGATCTAACTGATCCAGTTTCAATGGAAGTAAATTAGGATTTTTCAGTCAACTTGACTGGAAGCTCAATAAGGATGTAAAAGAAGCAGATATGAAGTATTCCAGAATTGGATACAGCAATGTAAGTTAATTTCGGGAGAGAACAGTCAAGCCAGTGAAATCCATAAAAGATTGTGGATGGTTGGTAAACTGAATGAACTGGCCTTTGGGATGATAAGTACTTTGTCTTCCCATAGGTTCTTCAGTTCTGTGTATGAAAAGGATTTTATTTTATAAACAGTTTTCAGGGGGTTGATTCCTGGCTTAATCAGGTAGCCGATTTAAATAGCCAATTTCCCCCCACTATGTATAATATTGGGTGCTCTGGGAGCCAAAAAATATATTTTACTGATTAGAACCTCAGTATCTTCACAGGCAATATGAGAGATCAGCAGCAAAACTTTATTTTTCACTATCAGATAATTTTAAGTCGTTTAAATTTGGACTCATTTTCTTATCTCTGCTCTCCTCCTCTCTTTTTATGGATTCCTAAGGGAGAAAAAATGTACTTCTGACTATTCCAGTATTATATTTAAAATTCTAATTAAATGAAAAGGTTGGAAATTCACAATACTTGGAGTTTGAAGAGTTACACTATGTATAAAGCACTCTACCATGACCAATAGATCAAGTTGTTAGTTATTCTAAGTACAATATTAATTTGTCTCTCATTTTTACAGCACATTTTAAGTGCTCTGGGCCATATTCTATACTCAGTTTTTGCACATCATTCCCACTACTGTCAATGGTATTACTGCCCAGGGAATGAATTGAATTAAATACAAAATCTCAACACACCCACATTCCACATATAGTATATGTTTAATATGAGATAAATATATATGCACTGCAAGAGATTTAATGTTACATAAATAAAATAAATCCTTAGATTTAGCATTTCCTGACTTTTTGTGTTTAGTTACTTCAATGTTTCATAATACAGGGGATTTTTATTAGTTTTTAAGTAGAGAATATTTTATCAGTCTACACCCTAAAAAGTAAATAATTTCAACAGGTCTTTGAAATTCCCAGATATTACTAGGCAGAGGGGTGAACATATTGAGGTGAATAGGCTGTAAGGGATCAGAGTTATTTGGCTGGATATGTTTTTCTGCAAGGCAAAGTTTCAAGGCAGTTGCAAAACTAAAAAAGTAAGAGCCACTTGATCCCCTATTCTGCAAATGCTTAAGCATGTGAGTATTTCCACTAAGCAAAATTAAGCTCGAGAGTACATCTGGGAAAAATTTCTAGACAAATTTTTTTTTCAATAAAAAATGCAGATTGCTCAGCAATGTAATATTTTGAGAATTCATTTTGATGTTACTAGTTTGGTTATTTAGGGAGTCAAAAATGTCTCATTTGACATATTAAAATTACGATATTTTGTATGGAACAACTTTTCATTTAAAATGTCCTTTTAATGAGCTGTTTTAAAATCAGAAACTTTTAAGTGGTTGAAATTAAAACAAATTATTTCAGTTTGTCAAAATTAAATGTTTTGTTTGACCCACAATTTATTTATTTATTAATTCATTTATTTGACTTTTTGATTGGCTCAACATTTAAAACATTGTTTTCTTGTCTGACCTGAAAATGTATTTCATTTCAACTTTTAAAATTGCCAAGTCTCATTCATCTGGTTCTTCTCAAGGTACTTCTCACCTATCTCTTTAAGTACGTGTGATCCTTAATTTTGAGGTTGGTGATGCATGTTTTATGGTCTCTATCCTGCAGATTATCCCTGCCTCAGTCTCTGGCTCTCTGACACCAGGAAATAACATGCACATGTGTATTCACACACAAACATGCACAAACCCCCCTAAAGCTTTAATTAAGATTGGCTAATTTTAAAAATGATTTTAAATGAACCTGAAATGAACATTTTAAATAAACACGCTCAAAAATTATTTTCAAATTTGGTCAAACTTTCCCATATGTATTTTTTTTCTTTGTGTAAGTAATAAAGAACTTGGTCCTCAACTACTTGTTCCAAACAAAATTTTGAGTTTTTTTTCTGAGGAAGTTTGAGTTACTGATGAGTGAAAACGTCTAAAAACAAATTTTGTAGTAGTAGTGCTTTCCCCTTTTACTTTCCAATAACTCAAAAACAGCTGCAAGGATTTTCCTCAAATTAAAACAAATGGAAGTCATCATCTCTAGTCTCTGAGTGAACCTGGAAAGTTTCAGCCCCAAAGGAGAGGAGTTTTTTTCAGCAAATTAGAAGCAGCTGCACAAAGTCCTGCCAAATTTTAACTCACAAAACATATGAAGTTCTGTTTTAATCTTTTCATGTAATATTCATTACTTCTCTTTGTCTCCACTTAGTAAATACTCTTTTTGCACACCCATAGATAAGCTATGTGCTTTCAGTCTTGTCTTCTAGAATTTATTCTGAATCAATTATATTCTCCGGTGATTGCAGGGTGTTGGAAATAAAGTTAACAATTCTAAAGATTAATGTTGGTTCTGTTGTTCCCTAGTCATTTATATAATCTCTTAACTCCTCCAGAATTTCACCATAAAAATATTTTGCAGTAAACCCTTTGATCTGAACAATCCTATTACAACCGAGGTTTCCTACTCCCTGCTTTCGTTGGTCTTGCATGGTTCTGTTCCTTAGTGTTGCCCAGTTCTTCATGTTTTCTTCAACTTTAAGCACTCTTGTACATGATGATAGTACACTACTTGGATGTTGTCTTTTCAAGGAATTGTACTTCAAGCTTAGTTGAAATATCTTTCGCCTCCAGCATATACAATGTCTTTTAAGTAGTGTTTGTGTATAAAGTTCTATCTGGCAATTCTGAATTTTGTTACCCTGAGAGCCTCCTGCTAAGCAGCATGTAGAGAAAAAATCATAGGCACAGTTGAATTGATGCTAAACACAGTTTAACTGCAAGTGTAAACCAGGGCAAACTGTGTTCAGCATCACTTAAGGCAGGTCTGGCTGGCATGCTCCCTTCACCTACAGTGTTTAACCATAGTTGCTGTGAAGGTGTTGAATACTATATCATTATAATCTTGTGTGTGTGTGTGCAGCTTCTGAGTATTAATCTCTCTGGGTATGCCTAGACTACAGGCTTTTATCGACAGAAGTTTTGTCAACAGATACTATCAACAAAGCTTCTGTCAACAAAGAGTGTCTAGACTACATCCAGTTCTGACAGTGTAGACGCAAAGGACAGTGTACTTGCAATAACACCTTCTGTTGACAGAACTCTGTCGACAAAAGACTTTATTCCTCGTAGAATGAAGTTTACAGTCGTCGACAAAACTGCTGAGTTCTGTTGATGTTAGGTCGACAGAACTCAGTGGCAGTGTAGACACAGGTATAGTTTTGTCGACAAAAGTTAAATTTTGTCGACAAAACCCTGTAGTCTAGACACACCCTCAATGAGTTACTGGAATACCATTTTACAGCTGGGAAATGAAGGCACAGAGAGACACTGACTTGTTTACAGTAACATAGGAAGTCTATGTTGGAGCAGACACTCAAACCCAGAACTCCAAAGTGTCGTAGTCCCCTAATCACTTCCTCTTGCAATTAAACCTTGTTCAGTACCAGTTCTGCTGCACCCCAATCTCCTAACAGTGTGCAAATTCCCTAGAATAATCCAGGCCTATGTGTCAAATGTAGTGCATGCCTGTGTGTTAAATGTGTAGGAATATCAGGTAGGGGGAATAATATGAGTGTTAGTGACGCTATAGCCAATCTTAGTCTTAATTAAGAGGAGTTCCACTTATCTGGACAATACTAACTTTCATTGGTTGGAAAAAAGTCAAATTCCTTGTTAATTCTTTTACTGAAGTTTTGTAAGTGTATGGAGATTTGGAATGTATGGGTTATCAGAGAATACAATAAAAATGTTCTTTATTATGACATTTCTGTATGTTAGATGATGCCATCCACATGGGCATACCATAGAGATTACATAGTTCAGTGATTATATTTCAGTGATCAGAATTTACATCAGAATGACCTCATAATACATCTGCTCTAGAACTGAACTGTTGTTGCTCCTATGCTCAGAGCAACAGTAGTAGTAGTAAGAATGACATGCACTTAGGAGAAGGGGCTGTACCATTTACTTATCATAGTTAATGTAGGGATTTGCTGCAGTGGGTAGGACATAAAAAGCACCTGCAAAATGACCCATGATAAAAAGGACAAAATGGGTGTCAAAACAAATACCAGCTCGGCCAAATCAAAAACTGATGGTCATAGGATCAAGAGGAAAATCTCATCCACTGCTATGTAAGTATTGTGTTACTATTTCTAGTTGATGCACACTTGCATTAACTTGATCCTTTTATGCTATTCAATCACATTTGTACTAAAGTGCATTTTATGAATAATAATTAAAGATGTTTATAATATACTGTAATTAGATTTTTACAATTTGGAGACTGTGTTTTAATTTGGCCCATTTTCCATGTTCCTAAATGTCCGTACAGTGAAAGGGAAGGAAAATGTTTACTTTAGTGCATATTCACAAGTTATAAGATATGTATGCTATAGCATATACATTTCCAGAGTCCTAGAGCTCGCTAATGCAAGGGTATTTTACTGGTGGCCTAGCTATTCACCAATATAAAATAATTAGATAGAATTAATTAGCATGATCAAACATGGTCAATACTGCTGTATTTAGAGCTCTATGAATAAACATGAGCGGTGAGTGAATGTAGGGCTGGGGAAGGCAAGCTCCCAGTCCTACCCAGTCTGTCTGAGGCCCTGCCCTCAGGGGCCAAGCCACTGCCCATTACAAAGGTGAGCATCCCCAGCTGCAGAGTACAGGGAGGGTTCATTGACCCAGCATCCCCAGCCTCTCTGGTCACCATGTGGAGGGCACGCTGCCCTAGCATCTCCAGCCTCAGTGTGGCTGAAGCCTGGGAGCATGCAGAAGCAGGGGGAGTGCTGGGAGCAGAGTGGGCGGGGCCATGACTGGAAGTCTGGGAAGGCCTTCCCCTGCCTCTTATACATGACACCCATGTGAATAATCCTATTTTTGCTTTGGTGGGTGAACTGAAGTGGGGTGAGGAAGGTTAGGGCTGACTTAAAACAAAAACAATCATTCTGTCACCTGAAATAGAAACGAAAAATATTTCAGATCAAGCAAAATATTTTGTCCAATGCAAAATGAAATGTTTCATTTTATTGGTGAGATTTTTAAAAAAAGATCTTTTAAACCCGAAAATAAAACTTCATTTTGAAAATGCTAAACAAATCATATTGATTTTTTCAGAAAATTTCCTGCTTTGGGTTTTTTTCCAAAGGAAGCAATTTGACAAATTAGGAACAAATTCACAAACTATTTTGTTTGACCAGAATCTGCATTTGTGGGGTGACAAATTTAATATTGTTTGCTTGTGCCACGTCTAGTTCTATGACTTATTTCCTCAGAGCATGGCCACACTCATACATACATACAAAGTCTGAGAGAAGAAGAGTGTTTTGTAAACAAAGACAAACACTGTCAGACATAACAGAGTCCAGATATATTAGCATTTAGTATTTGTGTTTTAGGAAATGGTGTTGATGTATCTGTAGCTCCATCAGTTCTCAGGAAATCTTTTTATGAAAGTTGAGATCTAAAATAAAATTGTATTGTCAGTATTGAGCAAAATACCTCAGCATGGTAATAGATCGTACAACTTTGCTAGAGATTACATATTTAAGATAAGGTTTAAAATTAAGACTCTTGTTGACTACAACCTAACCATTTGTGGCTATTCAAGATCCCTCAAAACTTGATTAGTGTTGCTGTGCACAGTATTAGCAGTGTTATCTTCATCCTGTAGGCAGCAGCTTTTTAGTTGTAGGAGAGCAATCCTTTTATAAACAGCTTGAAAAGTACTTTGGGGACCTTTGGGGTGAAGCATGTGTGGTATTAATTATTATTATTGCATTAAAATGGATATGCGTGAAGAAAGGACAGTCTTAGCCTCAAAGTTTTATACTGCTGAGGACCTTTTAAGTTTGTTTTTGCTTTTCTTTTAACTTTTAAAAAAAATGTCTGGGCTAGAATACAAGTAAAATAAGCAGTAAGAAAAATAAGGATATTCATTTATGTGAACAGAAATATGAATGAAAGGACTTGCTATTATCATTGCACATGATATAGAAGGACGCACTCTGAGATGAGGACCCCACTATATTAGGCGGTATACAAACAAGGAACAAAAATATCTCAGCCCCAAAGAGCTTACAATCTAAGTCAAAACACAACAGATGGATACAGATTGATGGAAGTACAAGAAACAGAGACCATATGGCTTAGCAAGATAGGCAGTGGTATCAAATGCACCAGTGACGTAAACATTGTTCAAGACTGTGTATGGTTTTGTAGACATGAGAGAATTTTTAAGGAAAATTTGAAGACAGATAATGAAGTAGCTTTGCAGATGTTTACAAGGAGTTCCTCCCCGAATGAGAAGAGCAGCGCAGGTGCATGTTTAAAAATGTAACAAGTACATAATGAAGGCTGTTGCGTGGCCCAATTAAAGGCAGGAACTAACATCTCAATAGTAAATGAGAGGCAATGTGAGCGAAGTTTTGAGAAGGAAACTAAGCAGCTTATGTTTGCTATCTTGTTGCCATTATCACAAAAGGCTGCTGAGAACATGAATAGGCATGGCCACTCATGGAGAAGAAAGGCCAGTCTAAGAGAAGAATGGAATGTGATCAGTGCAATCTATATGAATGGTGAATCAATCAAGGTGATGTTTGATATGATAAAGAGGGGAAATCAATGAAAGGATTCAGAACAAGGGGTGACATACTCATAGTGATGAGCTAGGGAAAGGATATTTGCAGCAGCTTTCTGAATGACTATGAGTAGTGCAAGATTGTCAGGGTTAAAGAAAAACATGTTGATATAACTGAGGTGCAAGATGACGACAGCTTGGATAAGTTTGAGCTGTGTGGTTCCATAGGAAAGGCCATATCTTTAAGATATTATGCGGGAAGAATATGTAAGATTTAGGCAAAAGACTGGATCTTTCAAACAATCTGCTGAAGCAACAATTAGGACATGTCTACTCTCTATGGGGATCAATCTTCTAGCATTTGATTTAGCGGGTATAGGGTAGACCCCCCCCACAAAATCAAACACTGAGGGCAGACCCCACTGGCGTCTTGTACTCCTTATTCTGTGAAAAGTAAGGGAAGCGGACAGGAGCATATTCTCACGCAGTGGAGACACTGTGGCAACTTGGCTTAAGGTAAGCCGAATCCAGCTATGCATTTTGCGTAGCTCTATGGCTTACCTTAAGCTGACCTGTCTGGTCTAGAGATATAGGAGGAGAACTAGAAAAGGACAGAGCCATATAAGCTAAGGGAGCACAAGATTTCAAAAAAAGGACATAGTGAGTGGTGTCAGTGACAGGGCAAAGTACTGTTCTGAACTTTAGCAAAAGTAATTTAATTTGAGTAAGTAATTACATTTCTTTAGCTGTGTAAACAGGCAGGCACAGTATGGGTGAACAGTGTGTGTGAACAGTATGTACTCATGTACATACCTACATCCTTCAGGTGTGTCTTTATTCCTCTTACCTAAGCCGTACCTCATTGGTTACACTGCTATTTTTATCCATGCTGGGGGTGGGTATGTACTCTCAATGACTCTGAAACAGGCATGTAGTGTAGGTGTACCATCAAACTGTCTCTTTCATGTAAATTACCATCCAGCTATCTCTCATAAGAAATATGGGGTCCTAAGAGAATTCCTGGAATATAACTTGAAATGATAAGGGGAAATTATACAGCAAAAAGAAACAATTTGGTTAAAAAGGCAACTTTCTCCTGTTCCTATCTTCCCCTGCTCTGTGTTCACATAGAAATGGTTACCATCCACCCACAGCCAAGCTGAGCCCATACCTTAGCAAGTGAATAGTAAAAAGGGCCAGAGAAAATTAAATTTACAACCAGTTTCTAGTTTTTAATCTCCTTTCAGATGAAATATATCAGTATTCCAATCCCACACACAATCTCAGAGATTGGGTTTTTACCAAATTTCCCCCCAAAATTACCAAGTTTTAAAAATACAAATAGTCATGTTTTACCCAGTTTTTTAACCCAATTTTTGAAAATACTTGCACTTTCCAGACCTGGCTCCCCCTTCAGGTATTTTCCATTTGGTAGCTGATGCTGCAAAGTTGGGCAAAGAGTTAATTTCTATCAGCAGAGATCACATAAGAATGGCCATAGTGGGTCAGATCAAAGGTCCATCTACCTCAGTATGCTGTCTGCTGACAGTGGCCAATGCCAGATGCCCCAGAGGAAGTGACCACAATAGGTAAATATCATGTGATCTTTCT
Source organism: Pelodiscus sinensis (assembly GCF_049634645.1). Taxonomy (NCBI): domain Eukaryota; kingdom Metazoa; phylum Chordata; order Testudines; family Trionychidae; genus Pelodiscus; species Pelodiscus sinensis. The sequence continues at coordinate 49,124,077 of NC_134717.1, read as the reverse complement.
CCTGTCATTTATTTCCAGAAAAAAAGAGGCTAAGGACACCATTCTTACCCATCCTGGCTAATAGCTATTGATAGACCTAACCTCCATGAACTTATCTAGCTCTTTTTTTAACCTTGGAAAGTCCTAGTCTTCACAACCTCCTCTGGCAAGGAGTTCCACGGGTTGACTGTGCACTACGTGAAGAAAAACTTCCTTTTATTTGTTTTAAAACTGCTACCTATTAATTTCATTTGGTGATCCCTGGTTCTCATGTTATGGAAACAAGTAAACAACTTTTCCTTATTCACTTTTTTCCATACTAGTCATGATTTTAGAGACCTCTATCATATCCCCCTTTAATCTCTTTTTTTTCTAAACTGAAAAGTCCAAGTCTTTTTAATCTTTCTTTATATGGGACCCTTCCAAACCCCTAATCATTTTTGTTGCCCTTCTCTGAACCTTTTCCAATATCAATATATCTTTTTTAAGATGCGATTACCACATCTGTATGCAGTATTCAAGATGTGGGCATGCCATGGTTTTATATAGAGGCAATAAGACATTTTCTGTCTTATTCTCTATTCCTTTTCAAATGATTCTTAACATTCTGTTTGTTTTTTTGACTGCCGCTGCACACTGAGTGGATGTTTTCAGAGAACTATCCACAATGACTCCAAGATCTCTCTCTTGAGTAGTTGTAGCTAAATAGTCCCCATAATATTGTATGTATAGTTGGGATCATTTTTTCCGATGTTCATTACTTTTCATTTATCAACATTATATTTCATTTGCCATTTTGTTGCCCAATCACTTAGTTTGGTGAAATCATTTTGAAGCTCTTCACAGTCTACTTTGGTCTTAACTATCTTGAGCAGTTTGGTATCATCTGCAAATTTTGCCACCTCACTGTTTACCCCTTTCTCCACACCATTTATCAATAAATTTAATAGGATTGGTCCCAGGATAGACACTGGTTACCTCTCTCTACTCTGAAAACTTACCATTTATTCCTACCCTTTGTTTCCTGTCATTTAACCAGTTATCAGTCCATGAGAGGACCTCCCCTCTTATCTCATGACAACTTACTTTACTTAAGGAGCCTTTGGTGAGGGACCTTTTCAAAGGCTTTCTGGAAATCTAAGTATATTATATCCACTGGATGCCCCTGATTCACATGTTTATTGACCCCCCTTAAAGAACTCTAGTAGATTAGTAAGTCATGATTTCTCTTTACAGAAACCATGTTCACTTTTCCCCAACAAATTATGTTCATCTGACAATTTTATTCTTTACTAAAGTTTCAACTAATTTGCCTGATACTGACATTAGACTTACCTCCAGTGCCTTTTAAAATATTAGCATCACGTTAGCTATTTTCCAGTCATTAGGTACGGAAGCTAATTTAAAGGATGGCTTACAAACCACAGTTAATAGTTCTGCAATTTCATTTTTGATTTCTTTCAGAACTCTTGGGTGAGTGCCATCTGGTCTCTGTGATTTTTGTTACTGTTAAATTTATTTATTTGTTCCAAAATCTCCTTTTATGACACCTCAATCTGCGACAATTCCTCAGATTTGTCACCTAAAAAGAATGAACTGCTATGACAAGGATGCAAAGAACAGAAAGCTCACTCTACCTCAATTTCGCCACCACCTTATGTGCATACCAGATAGCTCTTGTTGCTAAGGCTGCTGGTCCTTTGTTTTTCATTTTTATTGTTTTTTTTCCCCACAGCTTTTCAATTTTTTAAAAATAAATGCAGATAAATTCCTGGTAAATTTTAAACAAATGCAAACCAAAACAAAAGGATTTACTGTACCATACATAGGTGTGTGCTTGTTTTGTAGCAGCTTAAGTCCCATGCAATTTGAGGTTCATGTTGTGTTATACCGAAGAGCTTTCTATAGCTGTTTCATTGCAGGAGAATTTCAACCCGCTGGAGAAAGTATTTGATCACTTATAAAATGGTTGAGGGATTATATTTTTTTATCTTGGTTATACAATACATATATTACATTCCAAATTGTCAAGACTGGAAACATCATAATCTCCCCAAAGATGTTTTATAACAAAGTTAAACAAATGCAGAGTTCAGTGGATTACATTACAGATTAAAACTGGGGAACAAGATCAATTTCTGCCATCACCCCAAAGCCAGTCTTGGTATTTTTTTACTCCCACCCTACTCCCATATCTGTTGTATTCTCCCAATAAATGACTGCCCCATGTTCCACCCTCTTATGCAAACTTCCTTCCCCTCCATTGATTTTTGTCGCGTGGTCTGAAAAGCTACATTGAAATTCATGAATAACTCAGCCTGTGCTATTAAAAGTTAACATGGTGGCCAGGTAAATCCAGTGATGGCTTCACAGAAAGCAAAGTTGTGTTCTGAGTTTTTGCAAAGTCCAGAACACTAGCCTCCTGAAGAAGCCACAAGACAGATGAACTGGTGAAACTGTACTTGTGCACCTCAAGAACCACACTCGAGCATGTCAGATAATAATGGTGACATCATGCCTCCACATAAATCTCTCACTGAGCAGCCTCTCCAAACCCTCCCCTTCCAGAGAATTAGATCCCTTTGGAAACTGAGTGCACTGCTGCGCAAAGTAGCTCATCTGCCCTTCTGTTATATGTCTGGGAGTCACACCTGCTTGTCCATGCCTCTGCTCACTTGCTCTCCTCCATAGCATCGCATCCCAGAAGGCAAGGTCTTGGAAGGGAAGTCAAAGAATTAAGAGAGGATCTGACAGACATGAAAAAGAAGGAAAAGATTACTGAAAGGAGAGGGAAAAAATGAGACCAAACAAAAAAGAAAAAAATGGGAATGGTAAATGGGGGGATAGCCAATCTTTTTTTTCCTTCCTGTGCTCTCCAAATGCCAAAGCTCTTGTGTACTTCATCCTGTAAAACCATAGCTCAGGAATCCTCCTCTTCCAGAATGATACCCCCTCAAGTTTTCACCTTGTCAGAATGAACGCTGTAGGAATTGAGCATCTTTAATTGTTAAAACACTCTCTGGCTAGTAAACTAATGTAAACATTCACAGGAGCTCAAATTCAAACAGCTCCGTGTTTCAGAAAGATTTTTTGGTAGAAAGCATTGTTATTAGAACAAACAATGTGTGCAACCACAGTGGCAAGATTTAACTACATTATTTTTCTAATAAGATGATAAAGTGAAATGTGGGGCTGAGGGACCTTTAGATCCCATCCCCTTCACTCCCCCCCTTACTATGCACCTCTCTACAATGTAGAAAAGTTAGGCAAGGGATTGTTGTCCAAGATTGGAGGGTAGAGAATTTAATTCCAGGAAGTGTTCCAGTAATTTGAGCGTGTGTGGACATTATGGTGAATTGCAGGATTTACACAGCACATTGCAAATTTCATCTACTTAATCATCAGGTAAGCAAGTGTTATCATCTCCATTTTACAGATATGGCACAGAAAGTTAGGGCCTAAATATACATACGTGTGTTTATAGCAAAATCCATATTTAGGCATCTGTTACTTTCAGAAATACTGAGTTGGATTTGAATTCCTAGCAGGAAGCAGTGTGAAGCTGGGATAATCCCTGGTTCTTAATCACTGGCTTCCCCTAAAAACACAAGCCAAGGAAACTTTCTGCTTCCAGCCCAACACTGCTCTCCCACTGCAGCTCCTTCTCAACATCCTTTTTTGCAAAGAACACAGGCTTAGCTTTTCTAACTTTTCTGATTAACTGAGAGCCTTTAGTGCCTGAGTTATTTGTATCCTTTGTGGTATACCTTTGCCACCACAACTGTTTTTCCCTTGTTATAGGTTGTCCATATATTTGCACTGCAAATATCCCAAATACAGCCTCAGATCAGTCGCTCACATAATTCTGAAGTAATTTGTTAATAATGGATGTGAATATTTTTGCTGTTACTAACTGATACCCCACACAGAGCTGGGGTACTCTAAAATTGTTCAGATGCTCTGAGAATAAATGTTGACTTTCTGGAGGCATACTATTATATCTACAGTTTACAGAAGGCAAACCTTATTTTTTACATTGACCCAGAAATGATGACTCACAGGCTATGTCTAGACTGCAGAATTAAATTGGAAAAAGATACGCAATTTGCGGTGTGCAAATTGCGTATCTTTTTCCGATGTTCTTTCAAAAGAGGCTTTTCCGAAATTTGGCACGTCTACACGGCACCAAATTTTAAAAGTACCTGCTCTTTCGACACATTCCTTCTGCCTCGTAGAACGAGGTTTACAGGAATGGCAAAAGAGCGTGTCTGCTTTTCTGAAAACTTTTTGGGAAAGCAGATGTGTTCCTTGGATGCAGCATTGCTTTTCCAGGATACCTTTGGTATCCCAAAAAAGCGCTGCAATCTAGACGTAGCCACAGGCACTATAATATGGTCACAAGCGGAGACACCATTTTATGTCAGTCTTAAAAGCCTTCCTTCCTCCATGCTTGGTGAGAGAGATCAAATAAGGAGGGCCACAAGTTGCTCTAAACATAGAAGCAAATGCTCACCATTCTTGGGATTGATGGTTCTAAAAATCTACAGAAAAATTTGTGTTTGCAATCAAATTCTGTAGGACTTTTCTGTAAAGGCTGGGAACTGCAAACTCTGCACACACGCACATCAGGATGATATAGCTAATGTATTCAAGTTATTGTGCATCCAGCCACCTCACTCCTGGTGTCCCCTCAAATTCCTTTTTTTACTGGCCTACATAGTCTAATGTTGAAGCAGGCAATTGAGTTGTAGGGACCTTAGTCAGATCCTATCTAACCCACTAGCCACACTGGAATCTCCCACATTTGCAAGAATTGTAATTTAAACACCAAAACCCAGATGTGGTGGGTTGGGCAGGTCCCAGGCCCAGATGGAACATGGGATCTTCTCACACCCTACAGCATAGAAGTGAAGGGGGCAGGAGGTAGAAGGCAGAGGTAAGACTAGAAGCAGTCCCACACACCAATGGCAGAAGTGAGCAGAAGTAAGGAATAGGAGGCATGCAGAATGCAGTCACAAGTGCCCCCAGTTGAGCTTCTACCCCTGAAACGGTGCTCCCAGCTCTACTCAAGTGCTTCCCCAGTGAGCAAGCTAAGCATTTAGCGACACAGAGACAATGCTGCAAACTAACTAACTGCCATTAAAACTGGAAGAACTTAAATAACAAATAGTCTTGCAGCACCTTAGAGACTGTTCGTTATTAGTTGGTCCCTAATTCCTACTTTTTGGCTTCAGCTTGCCTAGTTTTGTTGTTCATATCCTTTGTAGAAGGCTCTTGGATACTGAAGATGAACTCTCTGACATCCAATCCGATTCAGTCCCACTGGAAGTACGGGACTGGCTGGCTTCTACCTTCACAAGGAAAATGGGGATGACAAAAAGGAGACCTGAAGAAAAGCCAAAATTCCGAAGCATTGTGCATGCTGTGCAGGCTGGGATATTTGTAGAAAGGTGAGTGTGGATTTTAGCATTATAGCAGATAACATGTTTAACCACCGTGGCACTATCTGAGCCAAATTCTAAGCAACGTGTGGCACCAAAGCTTTGGGAAAGTTCAGATCTGCATCTGAACTGCCTCCTAGCCTCATCTCTATCATGGTCTGCACTGCACTGATCTGAATGAACTCCCTAGATACGAATCCTTTTGAACACTGGAAATGTCTGGACCCAAACTACATGGCATAGACCCATCTACACCAAAATGTGACCAAGACTCAACATTTACATTTTTATTGATAATTTTGTGTTATGCTTTTCAAGTACAACAAATATACCAAAATACCAGACTGATCCTAATACACAAATCAAACAAAGAGAATTTGGATGAAGGGGAAGAAAGAGTGGTAGTGTGACATAATGATCTTCAGTGTCTACGTGGATCAGAGACCTCTAAAACATTAGCCCAAATTGCTTTGAATTTTTTGGGCTTTCTCTTTCTGTGAAATGCCAGTTGTTCATTGGGTGCAATGTCAGCCATATCCCTGAGCCCGGCATCAATATTTGGTAGGAATAGACTGTTCCATTTTGCAGGATTAATTTTTGCAGCCTAACCTGCACATTGGAGCCATGTTATCTTCTAATCGGGTAATTTTCAGGTATCAGGGATATTTTCAACAATGAAACTTGAGGAGGGCTTCAGCTTAGCATCCAATATCCAATTGGTCTTTTGACCCCTAGTCCTACCAGAAATTCTTGATTATAGGAGCAATCCCAAAACATATGAGCTAAAGAAGCATAACAGGAGTTATATTTCTAACAATGTTTATGTGGACCATTGCCTATGTGTGGACCAGAATATTTGGAAAAAAAAATCTTTTAGTTAATAGCCATAGGCCCCAGGCCATAGTTGTTGCTATTGTTGGGGTTTTTTTTACGTTAGATATAGTTGTAGTACAGTGGGTTGGACATAGATGTGTATCCAAATCTCTTTTCCAAACAACTCTTAAATTACCAACTCAATGTTTACTTAAAACAATAACACAATTAACTTAGTTATACATGATAGTCATGTTTTTGGACTGAAACCAATTGAACAGCACCGTCTTGTATTAGTGGAGTATCTGTGCCTGGATGTTTAAATACCAGAAACCCACAGTTAGACTATTCTTTTGTTAGGTGATAAAAGCAGGTGAATCTGTGGTAATGATACTGATGACAATACTAAATTTAAATAGTTTATTTCCTTTATTCACATTAAGTGAATGTGAATAGCTACAATGATTAATTAAAGGAAGTATTCCTAGCAGTGTATTATTAGACCAAAAAGTAATACTTCATAGGACCACGAGATCATTCCTGAAAGCCCATTAAGTTAACAGAAAGACTCCCACTGAGCTGAATGGGCTTTGGATTAGGCCCTTAATTCAAAAATTATAAAATTGAGAAACTGAAAAGAAGAAATTTTTAAAAGGTTGAATTAGTACCAACTAATTAATAATGTGTTTGTTCTTTTAGAATGTACCGAAGGACTTCTAACATGGTTGGTTTGGCTTACCCAGCAGAAGTGATAGTAACATTTAAGGTGAAAACAGTTTAGTTGTGTCATTTGAATATATTTGTATGTGTGTTGAATGACTTTTATGGATGCCTTTTCTGAAAGTATTATGAACATCTATGAGACTGCAGAAAGCGCTACATATAAGAGAAAAATTCACAAGTAGCATATGATTATATTTATTTTATCTCTATTTCATTAAGATATAATTAGAGCAATAGACAAATTTGAATAGAAAATTGCTTAATAAAAATTGAACTGTTGTGATTTTATCAACCCCAAATTATACTAGAAATCAGAGTCTCAGAGAGCAGTGCCTCTTTCCTTTTTTGGAGAGTAATCATATTGCATATAAATACAATATATACCTAAAAATAGCATATCTTAAGCAAGAAGATACAGGTTTAACCCCTCTAGTCTGACAACCTCTGTTCTGGCAACATCCATGGTCCGGTATGATTGTAGTTAGCTGAATGTCACTTATCGTGGGGGTGGCCAAGTTACCTGCAGTTTCATTAAGACTGTTTACAACCACCAGTCCTGTCAGTGTTCTGTGCTGTTATTTAGCTCTTATTTACTCCTAAATGTCTTCTAAGAGCCTGGTAAGCAGGGGAAGTGTTGGTAATGCTGCTACACAATATTGACCTCCCATGGTTCAGCACCAGTCAGGTCCTAAAGGTGCCAGAGTAGAGAGGCTCAACCTGTAGTATGTAACCTGTAACCCTATCAGACAAATGTTGTAATGTTCACCCTGATTTTTTAGATGTATGTATGACTTAGTCGATGCAAAAAAAAAAAAAAAACCCCACCACTGAACTTGGTGTGCAACAATGTATATGTGTAAAGATACTCATTGTGTAGTTGCTTGAAAGATCAGGACCTTAGTTTGTAAGCATGCAAAACACCTAGCAGTTGATGCCCCCAATTATATAGCTCAAGATACAAGTATTTTTACTAATAATTTTCCCAGTTAGGTTTGCTGTTAGTATTAGAATAGCTATTCATGAGAGTAACATGGAGAAAAAGAAGCCGGTGACTTTGGAGAAATAGATACTGCTTCAAATGCTTCCATTTATTAACTGGGACCTATTTAAATATATGAATGTGATTCTTCTCCTCCCCCCTCCCCCCGCATTCTGCAGGATGTTGATAAATGGTCATTTGATGTGTTTGCCCTAAATGAAGCAAGTGGAGAGCACAGTCTGAAATTCATGATGTATGAGCTGTTCACCCGATACGAACTTATCAGCCGTTTCAAGGTGAGAAGCATACCACAAAACTCAAATATAGAAATAAGAAATACAATAAATATTAAAAAAAAAACAGGCTATGGTTGAAATTATATTTTATTGAACAAATGAAAGGATGGAATTGCAACATTTAAAAGATATCACATATAGGACTTCTGATCATATACATTGTAATAACCATAAAGTTCCACCTCATGCTGACTACAGCCATTCTGCTGCTATTGGGATCTCGACAAAGACTGAAAGCTAAGCCGTTCTTTAGCTTTAGGATGGGAGGTCCTTAGTGCACAGCCGAGTACTGAAAAAAATGCATGGGTAGCTTGTGTCTTTATGAGTTAGAATCCTAACCTATGTCCGAGGCTTGAGAAGGAGACACTGTGCTGGTTGGGAGACAGTGGTCCTGAGCATTTGGGACACCCCTTAAAGATCACAATCTGTGGCCCTAAACCCTCACTCTGGTTTCCAACCAAATATTTTAGTTTTCACTTCCTCTTCTTGTTCTAAATTGTTTTGAAGCTATATTTTAAACACTAAAGGAGGCTGTGTTTCAGTGCTGCATGCGGGATGTTGCATGGCTTCACTCTTTCATATTTAGAAAGCACTTTGAGATGCTCCCCTGATGAGTGCTATCAAAGTGCACACTACTTTTTTTTAAAAAATATCATCATCATGACATTGAACTCTACTCTCACTGTCATTACGGAATCCCAGTTTTCAGTTTAATCACACAAAACTGCTATCAGTCTTGTCTTAGGAAAAATTGTAGTTAATTTCTGAAAAAAAAAGAGAGCTAGAATGCACCTGTATTTCACAACCCTTATTTTATGCACAGTGTGAGGCCTGATTGTGAGAGCAGGAAGCTACTGAGGTAAGAAACACCCTTTGTAAACCTGGTGTCATGGTCAGGTAACTGGGACTAAGATCTAGTCCAGTGGTCCCCAACCTTTAGAGGCTCCCAGGCACCCGGGGGGTGGGGCCACACATGTGCCAGGTGCCCAGGGGAAGGGCCGCGCATCCTGGGGCATGCCAGGGGTGGGGATGCCCTTACACCCGGCGCCGGCACGTGCCCCAGGGCCGGGGCCGCCCGAGCACCTTGTGCCGTGGGCCTGGGGCCGGCGCCGCTGCCCGAGCCGTGCGCCTGGGGCCAGCACCGGTGCTGCGCGCCCACTTGTGCCCCGGGGCTGGGGCCGCCCGAGCGCCGCGCACCAGGCGCCGGTGCATTTCGCGCGCCTGGGACCGGTGCCTCCAGTGCGCAGCGCACCGGGGGCGGGGCCAGCCCAGGTGGTCGGCAGGCGCACACAAATGCCCCGGCGGGTGCCATGGCGCCTGTGGGCACTGCGTTGGGGACCACTGATCTAGTCCTATACTAGTACTCTCCTATGTCATACTTTTGCTATGTGATTGACTTATGAGTTCCCACACACACACAGGGGGTACGTCTACACTACAGCGCTAATTCGAACTAACTTAGTTTGAATTAGTTAATTCGAACTAAGCTAATTCGAACTAGCACATCTAGAACTAAAAACTAGTTCGAATTAGCGTTTTGCTAATTCGAACTAGCGCGTCCACACTGATTGGACGCAGGGGGGCATTTAAGGGCGGCTGAAACCGGTTCTGGCAGGGCATCAGGTCAGTAGTTGCTTTGTGTGGCTGCTGTCTGAGGCTATCTGAGGCTCAAGCTTAAAGGGACCCCCCCGGACAGCCGGTTCTCAGCTTTTCCTGCTTGCTTGCCAACCTCGCCGAGGGACAGCAAAGCATTGGTCTCTGTGCCCGTCTGTGTCAGTGCTTCCCTTCAGGGGGGCCGCCGCAGGTGGCAACATGGAGCCACGGCTCACCCTGCACCTTCTGGTGCACGTTCTGGACTTGCTGCTGTAAGCCTGTCAGCAATGGCTCGAGGCTGCCTGGCACCACCTGGTGAACGTCAGCCCCCTGCCTCTCTGCCTGGCCGCCCTGGGGGCCGTGGAGGAGCCATGGCAGCGCCCCAGAACCAGCGTGCCCCGCCGCGTCTGGCGTCTGGACACCAGCACCGACTGGTGGGACCGCATCGTCCTGGTGCGCTGGGAGGACCGACAGTGGACCCAGAACTTCAGGATGAGGAGGGACACCTTCCTGGAGCTCTGCAAGTGGCTCGCCCCTGCCCTGCGCAGAAGGGACACTCGCATGAGGCCCGCCATCCCCCTCCAGAAGCGGGTGGCCATCGCCCTCTGGAAGCTCTCCACGCCGGACAGCTACCGATCCGTCGGGAACCAGTTCGGCGTGGGGAGATCCACCGTCGGAGCGGTGCTCATGCAGGTATGGCGCTCGTCGGCCACCAAGCCAGGGGAGAGGGGGGCTGCAAAGAGGGGATGGCCTGCCCCAGGGACAAAGGGAGGGCAGGAGGAGGCAAAAGCGCCCCGCACCGGAGGGGTCAGGCTGTCCCGGCCGTACTAAACGCTGCCAGGGGGGTTGCTTCCGGGAGTGGGGCGCGGGGCACTGCCAGGGCACGAATGCTCCCAGCCACCCGGGTGCCCCACTGAATGGCGCTTTGCTGTGTCTCTCTCCGCAGGTGGTCAAGGCCATCAACCGGGTGCTGCTCCACAGGGTGGTCCGCCTCGCCGACCCGGAAGCCATCATCCGGGGATTCGGCGCCCTCGGCTTCCCCAAGTGCAGGGGGGCCATCGACAGGACGCACATCCCCATCCGTGCCCCGGAACACCAAGCGTCCCGGTACGTCAACCGCAAGGGGTACTTCTCCGTGATCCTGCAGGCCGTGTGTGACCACCGGGGACAGTTCACGGACATTAATGTGGGCTGGTCCAGCAAAGCACACGACACCCGGGTGTACCGCAACTCCTTCATGTGCCAGCGGCTGCAGGACGGGACCTTCTTCCCCGACCGCCACATCAGGGTCGGGGACGTGGACATGCCCGTGTGCCTGGTGGGGGATGCCGCCTACCCACTGCAGCCCTGGCTCATGAAGCCCTACACGGGGCACCTCCATCCCTCCCACCAGGCCTTCAATGCCAGGCTGACCAGAGCCCGCATCGTGGTGGAGGGGGCCTTCGGACGACTGAAAGCCCGCTTTCGATGCCTCCTCACCCGTCTGGACCTGGCCGAGCACAACATCCCTTCCGTGGTGGCAGCATGTTGTGTGCTCCACAATTTATGTGAGCGGAAGGGGGAGGCTTTCCTGCCAGCCTGGATGGCTGAGGCTGACCGCATGGCTGGACACTATGGTCAGCTCCGCACCGCCGCCATCCGGGAAGCCCAGCGGGGGGCCGTCCGGATCCGGGAAGCCCTGCGGGAGAGCTTCCTGGTGGAGGAGGAGGACTGACCTCTCCCTTGCATGCCCCACTGGGGCCTTCTTCCACCCTACCCCCCTTCCCCTTTCCCCTCCCTACCTACTGTACAATAAAGACACCTGTTTTTCAAACAAAAATGTCTGTTTATTTCACAGAACTGGGTGGGGGAAGGGAGGAATGAGGGTGGGAGAGGGGAGGGGGAAACCTGGGACGAGGGAGCTGGAAGGGGAGGGCAGGGAGGAAGGGAAAGGAAAGCTCAGGGGTGGGAGTCCGGCTGCCTCTCCCGTCTCACCACACTGCGGGTCCGGGGGCGTCGGTGGGAAATGGTTGTGGAGGGGGGGGGGGGGCAGGAGGGACAGTGGGTGTGGAGGAAGCAGGAGCGGAAGCAGGAGCGGGAGCAGGAGGGGGAGCAGGGGGAGCAGGAGGAGCAGGGGGAGCAGTGGGAGCAGGGGGAGGAGGAAATGGGAAGCGGTCGAGCAGGCTCTGGAGGTGGCCTCGCAGGGCACGGCCCTGCTCCTCCAGGGCCTCCAGACTCTTCCGGCGCAGCCTCAGGTCCTCCTGGACCCAGTGGTCCTGGGTGCGGAGCTGGTGGTCCATGAACCGGAGGTGCCGCCGCTGATACTCCTCCTCGTTCCTGGCTCTCCTGCTTGCCCGGGTACGGGCAGCTGCTGCAGGCGGTGTGGTGCGCCCTGCAGGCCCAGGTGCTGCAGCTGTGGTGCAACAAGACCAGCGGTCAATTACCCCAGGGGCCCAGGTGTGTGAAACCCAGCTCCCCTCTGCAAGGCCAGGGCCCCTGCAGAATCCCCAGCTGCTGCTCCTTGTTGGGCAAGGCCCAGGCGCACGGTCCCGGGGCTCTCTCTCGCCCCAGCCCCCCATACACATAAGGAGAACACGATGGTACTCACAGGTGGACGCCTCCCCGGCCTCAGATGACGCAGGCGAGCTGCTCTGTGGGGTGCCTCGGGGGTCCCGGGTCCCGGGCAGGCTGGCGGCAGGCTCCTGGCTCTCAGAGCCCTCCTCCTCCTCCTCCGTCTCCAGGAGCGGGCCCTCTGCTCCGGGGTCAATCATGTCCCGGGGGGCAGAGACAGCATGAGCCCCCAGGAGGCGGTCCAGGGCATGGAAGTGGGGGCAGGCCTCTGGGTCGGCCCCTAGCTGGCAGGCCCAGGAGTAGCACTGCCGCAGGTCTTTCACCTTGCAGCGGACCTGCTCCCGGCTGCGCTGGTGGCCCCTGGCGGCCAGGCTGGCAGCCATGCGGCCGTAGACAGCCGCGTTTCTGTGGCTAATGCGGAGATCGTGGACATTGGAGGCTTCCCCCCAAACCTCGATGAGGTCCACGATCTCCGCACTTGACCAAGCGGGCGCCCGCCTTTTGCGCCCCCGGGCAGGCTCCTGGGAGCCGCCAGGCTGGTCCTGGGGAGCAGTGGAGGGCTGGGAGCCCTCGGGTGGCTGGCTCATCCTGTGGCAGGTGCAGGGTCTGCTGGCATGTGTGCTTGCAGCCTTGCAACTGGCACAAACTGTGTAGCCAGCCCGTGGCCCTTTAAGGGCTCTGGGGCCGGGAGGGGGGCAACAGAGTTTCCCTGGTGTTGGCCAGAGTGGCCACCAGGGAAACCTGGGAAGCCTTAGCCTCCCACTAGTTCGAATTAAGGGTCTACACAGCCCTTAATTCGAACTAGCTAGTTCGAACTAGGCTTAATCCTCGTAAAATGAGGTTTACCTAGTTCGAACTAAGCACTCCATTAGTTCGAACTTAATTCGAACTAACGGAGCGCTAGTGTAGCGCCTAGGAAAGTTAGTTCGAACTAACGTCCGTTAGTTCGAACTATGTAGTGTAGACATACCCAGGGTGTATTTCCCTACTGCACCTTTTTGGGTATAGCTTACTCCGTTTTATATGCTGGTCTTACATTGTACATAGTGTAACTGGGGAATGAGTCATAGAGGGACCAGGTGCAGAGCAGTTGTATAGCTATATGAGCAGGCTATAGTCATTTTAAACTTTACCAATTTGCCCCCTCACTTTGTCTTTGTGCACTGGTGTACCCTGTGTGTTAATTTGTGTTGTATTTATGATACCATTGCTTTTGGAACTGTTGCAAGAGCAACATAGTTTATTATTCTGATGTTTGTTTCTCACAGATCCCTGTCCCCAGTCTTATTTCATTTGCAGAGGCTCTGGAGGTTGGTTATAGCAAGTACAAAAATCCATACCACAATCTGATCCATGCAGCTGATGTTACCCAAACTGTGCATTACATAATGCTTCATACTGGCATCATGGTAAGAACTACTTCAGAATGAGAAAAGTTTCTCAAACTCACTGTTGTATTGGTATCTAAATAGGTGTTGATATGTAGGCTTAATGTCCTACATATGTCAATGATTTTAAAGGGAGCTTTCTCTGGAGATGGCCTCAAACTTGGGAACTGGTTCTGAACCTCATGTCTTTATAGAGGTTACATGAAAATCACAGGTATAGTTGCAATCGAAATTGGGGACTCAAAATCTAAGGATATGTCTACACTTGCAGCCTATTTCGGAATAGGGTTGCAAATGTCAGCATTCAGAATTGCAAATCCAGCCCGGGATTTAAATATCCCGTGCTTGATTTGCATCTTCCCGGCCGGGCACCATTTTTGAAATTTACAAGCCCGAAATAACTGCCTTCATCTACACGCGGCAGTGAAATGGGCATTCGAAATAAAGCCCTATTTCGAACTACCTGTTATGCCTCTTGCAATGAGGTTTAACAGGTAGTTCGAAATAGGGCTTTATTTCAAATGCCCATTTCACTGCCGCGTGTAGATGAGGGCAGTTATTCCGGGTTTGTAAATTTCAAAAATGGCGCCTGGCCAGGAAGATGCAAATCAATCACAGGATATTTAAATCCCAGGCTTGATTTGCAATTCTGAATGCCTACATTTGCAGCCCTATTCTGAAATAGGCTGCAAGTGTAGACATACATAACGTAAATGAGAATTTTGACAAATTTCTAATACTTGGTTTTGTTGTGTGGGCCATTCTGCAGAAAGATTTAAGCTGCATACCATAATGCGAATCTCAATCAGAATCTGAGGTTTTGGTGTGGGGCCATTTCTAGGCACTGGGAGAAGGATCAAGCCCAATGACAAAGCAAAGTTTGGTCTTAAGAGTGTAGGCAAACTTGATTTACTTTCAGAAGTATCTAAAGTATCAAGTATTTATTTCCAATACTGTAAAGTTTAACAGTAGTGCATCTTACAAAGTGCGGGTCACATTCTGCTGTCTTTTCTCAGGTAGAATTCCCACTGGTGTCACCGAGAGCGGTGACTTCAATTCTCACCCTGAGTGATTATTTACTGCATGCATGTAATTAATGAAAGACATTATTGACACTGTATACATACGAAAACTAGAAGTGCTGCAGCCTGCCAAGCAAAATTATCTTTTCTGTGTCATCAGAAAATAAAATTTCCTATTGTTGCCATTGTCCTACAATGTTTTAATGTCAGGAGTTCTGTTCATGTATTGATGACATGCACTAAGAGGCTGAATCAGGAGACTGTCCCATGGTTAGGACTCTAGCCTGGAACTCAGCATACCCAAAGCTGGCCCACAACATTTTGGCACCTGAGGCGGGGAGCTCAAATGATGCCCTCATGCCCCTTCACTGCACCAGCAGCAGACACCATTTTCTACACTCTGGGTCCTAGTGGCACCCTCCCGCCCCCAGTCTGGGACCTGAGGTGGCGGCCTCAGTTTGCCTCATGGTAAGGCCAGGCCTGAGCATACCCAGCTTCAGTTCCTTGTTCCACTTAACACTTCCTGTCAGACCTTGCACCAGTCACTTTGTCCTTCTACAGTTCAGTTCCCCATCCGTAAAATGGGAATAATATTAGTACTTCCCTTCCTTACAGGTGTGAGGAGAATAAATACATTTAGAAGATAGTGAGGTGATGAAGGCCACAAAAGTACCTTGTGTAGCTAGCTAGTGCCACGTCAGTTTGGGGAGCTTGACAGCACAATGCACAAATGTTATGTTTATCTTCTTGTGCTTCTGTCACTTCATTAACTTGTAGCCTTATTTACCTGATGAGAATGACACACTATACTGCTCCCAAGCTAATTGCTTTCACAGCATGCATCCCTTCTAGTGCCTTTTTCTACCCCACGCTTCTCTCTGATGTGTGCCTAGAATATTTTACCCACCTTTGATGTATTTCTATAACGGATGCCCACAGCAGTGGATTTATCAGTCGAGGCATGTCATTTGTAGTCTTTCTGTGTTTTCTCTAGCTTGTGGGACTGATACATAGAATGCCAAACCTTACAGAGCACTGATCATATTTTGTCCCTGTACACCTCTCTGGGCCATGGATTAAACAAGATAGAATAAAGCTAGGTTTTAGAAACCCCTGAACTTTGAATGCTTTTAACTGAAGGCATACATTTGAGCAGTGTTAGTTTTACAAATCTCCAGAGAATTGCTGTTTTCCAGTTTGCCAAAAGCCTAAGCAGTAAAAATTCTCTTTTCCCAACTGTAGTATTTATTAAATGCCTCCCCACCCCACCAAAAGAGAGAGAGAAGAAAAAAAACCCACTTATGCTATTGGACCACTAGAGTTACGGAATTAAAGAAATAAAAAATAAATCATACTAATTAGTGGAAATGAGGTAGGTTTAGAAGCTAAAATAGGAAAAGAACAACTTAAAAATTACTTAGAAAAGTTAGATGTCTTCAAATCGCCAAGGCCTGATGAAATGCAGCCTATTGGTCAACTTTAAAAAGTAATGGAATTCAGGAGAGATTCCAGAAGACTGGAAAAGGGCAAATATAGTATCCATCTAGAAAGAAAGGATATAAGAACAACCCAGGAAACTACAGATAGGTTAGCTTAACTTCTGTGCCAAGAAAGATAATGGAGCAAATAATTAAGCAATTCATCTGCAAACATCTAGAAGATAATAAGGTAATAGCATGTATTTGTAGAGAACAAATCTGGTCAAATCAATCTGATAGCTTTCTTTGATAGGGTAACAAATCTTGTAGATAAGGGGGAAGAGGTGGGTGTGGCATACCTAGACTTTAGTAAAGCGTTTGATACAGTCTCACAAAACCTTCTTATCAACAAACTAAGAAAATACAACTTAGATGGAGCTACTACAAGGTGGTTGCATAACTGTTTGGATAACTGTTCTCAGAGAGTAGTTATTACGAGTTCACAATCATGCTGGAAGGGCATAAAAGGTGGGGTTCCGCAGGGGTCTGGTTTGGGACTGGTTCTCTTCAATATCTTAGATAGTGACGTAGACATTATATTTACTGAGTTTGCAGATAATACCAAGCTGGGAGGGGTTGCAAGTGCTTTGGAGGATAGGGTCATAAATCAAAATGATCTGGACAAACTGGAGAAATAGACTGAGGTAAATAGAATAAAGTTTAATAGGAACAAATGCAATGGACTCCACTTAGGAAGGAACAATCAATTTCACACATACAGAATGGGAAGTGGTTGTCTAGGAAGGAGTACTGCAGAAAGGAATCTAGGGCTCATAGTGGACCACAAGCTAAATATGAGTCAACAGTGTGACACTTGCAAAAAAAAGCAAACATGATTCTGGGATGCATTGATAAGGATGTTGTGAACAAGACACGAGAAGTCATTTTTCAGCTCTACTCTGCACTGATTTGGCCTTCGTGTTGTGTATTAGTCTCTGAGTATTGAGTATTGTGTCCATTTCTGGGCACCACATTTCAAGGTTGATGTGAAGAAATTGGAGAAGGTCAAGAGAAGAGCAACAAAAATGATTAACGGTCTAGAAAACATGACCTATGAGGTAAGACTGAAAGAAATGGGCTTGTTTAGTTTAGAAAAGAGGTGATAGAGAGGGGACATAATAGCAGTTTTCAAGTATCTAAAAGGGTGTTACAAAGAGGAGGAAGAAAAAATTGTTCTCCTAGGCCTCTGATGATAGAACAAGAAGCAATGGGCTTAAACTGCAGCAAGGGAGGTTTAGGATGGACATTAGGAAAAACTCCCTAATTGTGAGTGTGTTTAAACAGTGGAATAAATTACCTAGGGAGGTTATAAAATCTCCATCACTGGAGATAAGTAAGTGCAATTTGGATAGACATCTATCAGGTATGATCTAGATGGTACCTGGTACTGCCCTAAAGACAGATGACTGGACTTGATGTTCTCTTGAGATACCTTCCAGTTCTAGTGTTCTATGATTCTAAGATTAATTCACCCAGAGTAAACATACAATGGAATCTGTTATCCAAAACTTTCAGATAATAAGAGAAGCTGCTATCTTAATCCAGTCCTTGGACTCATAGGGTATGTCTACACTTGCACTTTTTTTTTGAGAAAGGGATGCAAATGAAGACATTCAAAATTGCAAATGAAGACGTGATTTAAATATCTCACGCTTCATTTGCATAATTGCATTATGGTGCTATTTTGAAATAGTGCTATTTTTAAAAAAAATGCAGAGTAGATGCAGTTATTTCGGGAGAAGGCCCTTCCCTCGAAATAACTCTTTAACAGTTATTTTGAGGGAAGGGTGTTCTCCCGAAATAACCGTATCCGCACGATGTTTGTTATTTCGAAATAGCGCCATAACGCAATTATGCAAATGAAGCACGGGATATTTAAATCCTGGCTTCATTTGCAATTTTGAATGTCTTCATTTGCATCCCTCTCTCGAAAGAGGGTGCAAGTGTAGACATACCCTCACTGAAGATCATGGCATGGGGTAATTCTAATATCTGAAATCAGAGTCAAATAACAGATAAAAATCTCTCCCAAGCCATAATATAGCTCAAATAGCTGAATACCCATCAGAGGAAGTAAACGCTAACAAGGTCAATGTGTCACACCCAGCCAGGTGCCTATTATATATACAAAGTCAAGGATCATGGATAATGGAGAATTAGTCTCTGATCTTGTATTAAACCACCTGAACTGAAGGGTAGGCTCAATATTATCTGAAGTCTTCTGTGACTCAACTCCTGATGAGATAAGTGGGATTACAATTAGGAACCAATTAATCTGATCTCCGCCCCCCGAAACACATTCTTGTGGAATGCAGAAAATTGGATGGGAACTCTAAAGTCATACTGTGTTTTTCTTTTTAATCTTATGAACAGTGATCAAAGTGGAGAACAAATATTCTGAATCTTCTCCCACCATTAAAAGTGTAGTGACACTCAAACTTTCTTACATTTCCCACCACAACATTTTTTTAATTTTTTTGTCCCACTCCAAGCAAAGAAAAGAGAATGACTGATATAACCATCTTTCCTGTACTAATCATCACCTATCTTGTCCCATCTAGCTCATGTCTTATATTAAAACAAATGTTTGGAAGCTTTATGCTTTGTATTTCAGTCTGCTGAAGGGATCATGTATATATTATCTGAATATTTGACTGAATAACATGTGTTTAATAGCTACGATATTTGTCAGCATACAGTTCCACACAAAATTTGTCTGCAGTCCAGAGACACCTTTGCAAGAAATTCTCTACTAATTATAGAAGGATTTTCCAGAAACTATTTTGGTTTCTAAAAATTATTTGGAGAAAAGAAGCTTAAAGACGGTTTTCTTTTTAGCTTCAGTTGCTAATAATTTATTAGTTTCTATTTAGATATTCTGTTGAAAACGTTGTGGAAGTCATTCCCAGCTTTCACTCTAATTTTTAAAATACAAAATACTGTGGAGGTTTCTGCTTATAATACAGTAAAACCTGTGTTATCTGGCACACTCAGGGATTAGAGTGTTTCGGTTATCTAAAAATTCCGGTTATCTGAGGGTCCCATCAACCTAGGAAAAACCAATGGACAATAATAGTAAAACTCACATTTTTAATATTGGTAGTTTTGTAGTGTCAGGCAGTTGGTCTCACATTTCTATTTTGAATTAAAGATGATTAGTACTTCTTAAATAAAAAATTGTTAAGACAATCATGGTAAACCAATTCAGACCTGTGCCCCTGAAGATGTGACAGTATTGTGGCTACGGGCAATGCCGGTTAACAAAGTTTTCTGGTTAACAAAGTGCCGGATAACAAAGGTTACACTGTACTTTCTGTTATTCCTTAAATGTAAATCTACATAGTTTCACTGGGAGTCTCAACATTCAAATAGTCTTACTTTGTCTAAGTATATCCTCCTTTGCTGTTCTTACAAAACTAGTGAACTTTGATTGGCTGTTTTCATCCTTATGAAACAATCTGTAATACTCATACTCAGGCATCTTATGAAACAGTACTTGTATCTTCTATGACACAAACCTTGTGTGCCATAATAATAAGAGTGGGTGAGCAGGTATGTTATGTGTCAAATCCAAAGTGACCTTCAATTGAGTGCAAAATACAACATTGGTGTAATAAATTTTACATTGTATTTTGCCAAATCAGACACATGACTTTGTGAGGTTTATTTGTGGTTGTTAGTAGATTTATATTGAGATGGAATACATTTCGTGTAGACTGAGTAAATGTGTTATGCAAGACAACAGAATATATCCTGTGTCTTTAGAAAGGCATTGCTCAGAAGAGTAGCAGATAGTAAGTAAAAATATATAAAAAGTTGATAAGTATACCAAGCAGATCTCAGTTTTATACAATACTACCATTCTAATATGGCAGTATATTAACTATAGGAAGAAAAAAATACCAGTTTCAAAATTTCAGGATTGGTAAAGCCTGTGTTTAATGTTGATGTTGTACATGGAAAACCACTGTGCATTGTTAGTTTGAGAGTCAGACCTTACACTAAGTGGGAAAATACAACTGTAACTTAATACCATGTTTTATGTATAGTTTATTTCACAGGAGACAAACATTGGCAGGCTGACAAAAGACCTCATGTTCCAACCCTCTGCCAGATTTATCACACAGGCTTTTATCAAATAATAAATAATTTACTTAATTTTCTGAACATACAAGTTTTACTTTGCTGTTGTACATAAAGGGCTCACGTTGCTCCCAATGAAGTCAACAGAAGCTGAAGGATACTCTCAAAGTGTACAATGCTTTGTGATTTTCAAGATTTTATGACTCGGTAGGAAAAAAAGAGTAAGGTTTAATTAAGCTACATGTAGAAACTTTTCAATGATGTAATATCACAGTTAAGCTATTTTACAAAATGTGACTGAATTTTGCTTCTATTCACTAGCACTGGCTCACAGAACTGGAAATCTTAGCTATGATCTTTGCAGCTGCAGTCCATGATTATGAGCATACTGGGACCACAAACAATTTCCATATTCAGACAAGGTAAGCACCCTTCATCTTGTGATATCCTGTCTGAATGCAGCTGTTGCAGCATGATCTAGAATAAAGGGAGGAAAAGGAAGGCAATTTAGTGGCTTAGCTGTTTAGTGCCATTGGCTGGGGTCAAGATAATACCTTGGTACATGAAAGAGGAAAGTGAGGAATTCTTGGCATTCATTCAGCAAGAAATGCTTCACCTGACCAGCAATTTCTCAACATTAAAGTTCTGCTTCCTAAAATGTTTTGCTTCTTTGGATACTGGTGGTAGTCAGCTTTGCAACCCTTACTTACCCACGTCATCCCTGATCATGTGAGTGGCCTCTTTGGCTTCGACACAGTTAATGAAATTACTCATGTGAGCAAAGAGTGCATATGAGAATAAGGATCCCAGGATCTGGTTGCATAGCTTTGAAGTGAAATCTTCACGTTTGGCTGCTCATTGATATGCAAGGGGTCATTGCAAAATACTTGGAACATGACAAGGATGCCAGCTGTACAGAATATTTCTGATTCTTCTTCTTCTCACTATGCTTCGTACCCACTCCCTTTCTTTTTGTTATTTTGGCCTTAGTAGCTTCCTTTTAATATCCCATTTGGGTATATGTTTGAAGTAGGTCTCCCCATTCCCGCCACCCTCCTCCATATAGCTCCTTAAATGCTACTTCCCCTGCAATAGTATCACCATATCCATCTAAACTGTTACTTCAGTGTGTCATATTTGTTGTTGATATTAAGTTGCAAGATCCTTGTGACAGAGGAGGACATTTTCAAAAGCAAATGGCAATTAGGCTTCTGAAAATGGGTGATTTTTAAGGTGCCTTCCTCAGCCTATTTTGGAGAATCCCTACTGTGTTCACTAGAGTCCACTGGCAAGAGCACTGGATTGAGAGTCAGCAGCCCTGCGTTCTAGTCCATGCTCTGCTTTGCTATAGGATTTTGAAAGTCTCAAGCTTCCTCCATGTGAAATGGGGTTTATCTTACAAAAATATTTTCAGATCTACAAATGAATAGCACTGTAAGTGAAAATGTAATGCTAATGCACTAGGGAACAGGTATAAAAGGCATGCCCTGTCTTCCTTAATTTCGAAATAGGGGATGCAGGTGATGTTGAGCCTCTCATAAAAGGGCATATGAAGAAATATAATATTATGATGATTAATAATGATGATGATAATAAAAGTAATAATTTAATTGACTGAAATATATTGTTGCCAAAAGGCCTATAGAATTTAAAAGCATGTTGGGCTGCACTGAACAACTAAATTATTTCCATCACTGTATTTTTCACAATGAACAGAAGTGGTCTTCTACTCACCTCAGGCTATGCTGCCTGCCAATGGTAGGCTTTAAACTGCATAGGGGCTGCATACAGAGTAGTCAGCTGATGAATGGTTTGATAAATTAGGTGAGGAATAAATTCCATGTGGGTAGCTAAATTATTAGTGAAAGCCCCTTTCCTCTTCAACATACTGCTGCATTCACACAGTCCAGCTAAAAATAAGTTGTATCACTTCAATCAGTTGTTCTAAGTTTAAGCTGCTTTTCTATTTTAGTCTTTTGTATTTTTTTGAAGTACTGCAAAAATGGAAAATAAATTAAGCTGTGAGTTTTACAGTTAAATGCTTACTATTACATATTTGTTTTCTGATATGGCACTATCTTCCATTGTAATTGAATCTGACCCTAAAAAAGACATCTATTTGCTTATCCTCCTGTTTCTCTTGCTTCAAAGAGGCAGAAAAAATATTCTTACAGTCATGTCAAATTTCCACACTGGTTAAAACAATCATGATTAGCTATGTGGATCAAAAAGTGTGCTTCACAAAAATGCCTGATTAGCCAATCATAGCTTTTTCCCATTGTGTCATTAAAAGACTGGACATAAACATTGTTATTTAGGTAGCTTATGATTTGTTACTTAATGAACAAACTTTCCAATCCTGCTTTACTTCTGTGGTTTCCCTGATGCCATGCTATGCACAAGTGGTTAGCTTGGATTTTTTTTAATAGTACTCATTGTTTCAAAGAGTACATTCCCACCTTGTTACCCTTGGAGCTAGTAGAAGAGCTAAATCATGATAGCTACAGCACTTCAGAATAGTAGGTCACCTGTCTTCTATTATAGAGTTCTAAGTATCATGGAGGGTCTTAATAATTGACTTTTGGGGGATAATTTTGATGCCAGGTGGGCTATAAGGAACATGTCTTCCCAGCATGCCTGCCACCTCATCTACTGGGACCCAAGGAGGACACTGTTGAGATTTTATCATCCCAGTCCTGAAGGATGTTCTGACCAGGCCAGAGAGATTAACACTGTCAATTCCACAGGCTGAGGGTGTGATGTAGTGGGGGTACCTGGCTGGTTTCTATGCTGCTGGCCCTGGGGTAACCCCCACTGGCTGCCGTGGGTACCACGACCCAGCAAAACAGGATGAGTCACTATGCCAACCGGTATGGCCAGACACCCCCCATGAGGAGGAACAAAGGAAGGTGGAATGCTGCCCTGGCTGGGGGGCAGGGCTGGAAGAGAGTGGGTTAGTGGCTGGCTGGGAGCATGAAGGAGACAGCCTAGGGAAAGGGGCTGGAGTTTAGGGGCCCAGTCTCCCCCATCTCAAGGTGGCCTGAGGCATCCTAGCCCAGCCCTGTGACCAGACTACATCTGTGCTGTGCTGTAACCTGGAGTGGCAATAAACTTCCTCTATTCCACCGGCTGGTGCAGTCTGTTTGTGCCATTTCGGGGTGCAGGAGACGGGGGACCCCCAACGCACCGTCACAGAGGGTAAATCCTGAATGTCACCTGAAATGTGAGACGTAGGTTCCTGCTGTCACTTCCTCCCTCAAGTGTCATTTTTCCTTATCCCTTATTTCTTATCTTTCCTCTCTCTCTCTCTCTTTTCCTTTCTGTTTAATAATTGTTGGGCTTAGAAGGCCAAGGCTGCATGGCTGCCCTACACTCCTTTCAACTTCAGTAACAATAGGGCAGAATCAAACATACAGCAGCGTCATTAACCAGACCGCCCGACTACGCACCTCAATTCTGACATTTTCTAACTCTTGTGTGCTTAATATTCTGTGTGTGTGTGAGAGAGAGGGAGCGAGCGAGAGAGAGATTTTTCTAGTTTTGTTTTTCCATGAGTTGGAACCATGCAGGGCATGGGTTCTGAGCAGGGTGAGACTTTAGATTCACAACACAGGCTTCTGCCACTTGAGTTTACAGAGTAATTAACAGCAGCTAAAGGTTGCCATTCTCTGTGTGAGCTGGCCATTAGAGGGAGATGAGGCATGTATTTTTTCCAGAAGGTTTCAAAACTATTTGCAGACAGCAAAGGAATTCTGGGCCATATCACATTAATTACATATTACAAAGAGAAAATGATGACACATCCAAAATCTGGTCCTTGCTCTATGTAGTAGATAATATGGTGAGTATGTTTAATAGCACATTGTTTTTATTATGAGGAATTATCTGTGAGGTTTTATTTTCAGACCCCTACCCACTAAGAAGACATAAATATTACGTTAAACTAAAGAAAAAGACCCATTAGTGACAACATAACCTTTTTCTCTCTATTTTCTAACATCGGTGTCTTCTTCCCATACCTCTTTTACACCTAGGTCAGATGTGGCAATTTTGTACAATGATCGCTCTGTGCTTGAAAACCATCATGTAAGTGCTGCTTACAGACTTATGCAAGAGGAAGACATGAACATCCTGGCAAACTTAAGCAAAGATGACTGGAGGTAAGAGTTATTGGGACATTAAGATGACTACAATAAATAAAATGGGCAGGTATTCTCCTGTGCACTTCATTTTGGGTACATCTACACATTGACTTGGGGCTGGCATTTCCAGCTTGAGGACACATGCTCATGCTAACTTTCTTTGAGGTCCACTTTTGTTCCTCCATTCTAGCTCATCTCATCTGAGTATGTACCCATTCAAGACCCATACTACATACTCAGGGCAGCTAATCTGTCCTGCTGTCATGGCTTCATTCTGTTTTTAGCAAGGTGCTAACTCTGAGAGCTAGGGCAAGTATGTCTCCTCAAGTTCATACCACCAGCCTGAGGTTTAGAAATGCCTTTTGAGTTCTAGCTGAAACTGAAGAAGCCTTGGAAATGGAAGCATTTATGTGCATTGGAACTTAGTATTTAAAAAGATTATCAGAATTGGAACTGACATTTCACAATAACTTGAACCACAATATCATAAATGATAATTTTCAGGACTGCCTTGAGGTCTTCCATTATTAAGAAGATTGCAGTGGTGTGCAACAGTGCTTGCAGAGCAGACAAAACACAAGCCTCCCGTGTTTCTGTTGATATAGCTAGAAGTATCCCTAAAATGTCTAATCGGTAGCTGTGTTGTGGTATCACTGGCAGATGTGCTGCACCTGGAGAATGTTGCTTCTGTGAGTGGGGTCACTAAAGAGAGAGAGCCAAATTTTGCTCACCATTATATCTGAACAATCTATTTGTCTCATTGGACTTGCATGATGTGAGAACAGAGCTTGGCCCAGCATGCACAAAAAGCTTCAGTACTGGCCCAGACTGGAACCTTTCTGTGTAACACTTTCTTATTTGCATGTATTCTTTTATTTCCTTTTTGGCAATTGCTAGACAATTCAATTGCATGTTGCTTATTTCAGAGATGGAATATGTAAAACTGGCTTATAGACACTCAAGGTTTTAATATTTAACAATATAAGGAATTAAAACCTATTGATTTATAATCAATTAATTATCCTTAATTGTTGCAGGCCCCTTTGTACATACAGTATTTTTTTTGCTCTCTGTAACTAAGGCAGACTGCTAAATGTTTTTGATTTTTTTTCTCTCAGAGCATACAGCACTCATTCGTTATTCTTAAATTCTTTAAATGAATTCAGTTCTTGCCAAAGATCAGTAGCTCTAGAAGCTGATTTTAAACATGTGGAATGAGAGTATTATCTTACCCATGCTCCCTTTCCCAGTGTGACTTAACCTTGTTCTGGAAGCTTCTACCGTCTCTCAGATTGAAAGGATATTTCAGCCTCTGTGATCTCTCCACTTAGACTGACGCTGAATATGAAGTCTCAGAGGGGTAGTCATGTTAGTCTGTAACTTAAAAAAAATTCCTCAGAGACAAACAAATATCTATATCTATATCTATATATCATGAGCTTTCATGGGCACAACCTACTTCTTCGGATGAGTGAAGCAAAAGGGTCAGAACCTCCAAATTTAAAGAAAGGAGGAGTGGAGGAAAAAACCCCTGTCAATTGTAATGCTCGGGCTAAATGAGATGAATAGAGTGGGCTGTAAGTGTCCCATACTTAGCTTTTGATGTCATTTGGGTGTTTATTATAATGGTCCATCCAGTTCATGTCTTTGTTCAGTCCCTGGGAGGTGGTGTCAAATTTGCATATGAAAGCCAGTTCTGCAGTCTCTCTCTGTAGTTGGTTCCTGAAATTACTTTGTAAAAGAATGCCTACTTTTAAATCCATTAATGAGTGCCTGGGCAGGTTAAAATGTTGCCCCCAACAGATTCTGTGTGTTGCCATTTCGAATATCTGAGTTGTGTCCATTAATCCTTTGTCATAAAGACTGTTCAATTTAACCAAAATACATGGCAGAAGGGCATTGCTAGCACTTGATGGCTTAGATCACATTAGGGGATGTGCGGTTGAATATGAAGAAAGTGATAGTTTTTTAGGGATGTAGACTAGCTAGCAAATAACTTTCAGATACTGATGCTTTTCAGCCCCCATCAATATGGGTCATGTAGAATCTTTATGCCATTTACCTGAATACATGGAGTAAGTAACTAAACCTTTTATTTTTATTTTTTTTATATTTGAAAAAAATATTATTTTAATTTTTTTCCGGAGGGATTTTATCCTAGATAGAGGTTTGTCACGTTCATTAATATGCTATTTACATACCTATAGAGACATAGGACTAGAAATTGGTTTAGCTGTACTGTGGTCAATAAAGGACAAGGGCAAAGATGCCTCTGTGCTTCCCTTTTCCTTGGGGTCACCAAGGACTATGTAAGTCCCCAACCTAAATCAGTGCAATTTAAATACTGCCTGAATTTACACCCAGTTGCCCCCATCTGAGGCCACTCTAGCAGTCTAGGATCAATAGGGCTCAGTGCATCCCAACCACTCTTCTTTCCTTAGGTGGCTGGAGTGGGGAGATGGCAATAAAGCAGGGTCAGAGTCCCTATAACAGCAGAAGATTCCCCAGTGCTGTGACTAGTCTACAGAACCCATATCTGCACTGGCAGACTGGAGCAGAGCAGGTCTCAGGACCTGGGCTATAGCTGTGAAGATTTGGTAGCATATATATGTATTTCTAAAATGTTCATGTCTACCAAGACTGATCTATCTTCATAGTGACTTTCCTTGCTTTTCATGCTGCACTGTACTAAATGTATCTCCTTTATGCGCTCTCTCTCTCTCTCTATGGCATGCTTTAGTGCTAATTTAGTGTGCTCTTTTATAAGTTGTTCCGCTACTCTCCAATTGTGCTTGCATTTGCTTTTGAAATTCCTTTAATTGTGACTTATTCTGTATTTCGTGAATGAATTTATTTTGGTGGTGCTATAGCATAGATATTTGTACCAGAAATTCTTTATATGGACAGTTGCACAGTGCTCAGATTCTGCCCGTTGTGATGCTTGTGCAACCCATTTAAAGCCAGCTACGTTGCATGGAAGCTGTAGGGGGCAGAAATTTGTCCCTTTTAATGTGAGTATAATATATTTTATTTAATAGAGGCAGGAACCCTAATGATTACATTTAAGTAGGCATCATCAACTGTGAAGGCTTCTGAAAATTCTGCTAAGATATCACCAATATCCAGACATAAATAAATGGATTTCCCGACTTTAGCTAAAGTAGGGTCCCTAACTCTCTATTTGGTCACATAAATCAGCATTTAATATTGGTCCCTCTAATGAATCTGTGCGTGCTTCAGTGCTGATATGAATACCCATGCAATTTGCAGAACTAGTTGACCTGATTTTGAGGGTCAGGTTGGAAAATTATGATTGCCTGGTATTCATTTTGTGAGTTCAAAAATATTCTTGTTTCCCTGTTATTGTTTACAGTGGTTCAATAGCACAGTGGAACATCCATTTAGCCCCTTGAAAGAAGCACTTCAGTTTTTTAAATTATTAATAGAATGAACTTTTTTATTCTCTTTATTAAAATTCATGCCATTAAAATAGCAGCTTTGAAGCTTACAATAAAGCAAATTACCAGTAAATTGAAATGATAATTTGTTCAGTTTTTTCAACACACTTCCTGTCTCTGATTCATTTCTTAAATACTGTCAGAACTGTTTTCTTCAGTTGTACTGTTTTTTTTAAATGCCCATTCCTGGTTAAACTATGGCTTTGCTAATTATTTCAGCAAGAGGGTAGGGGTATTTTGTTTTTGTTTTCTTGTGGGGTTTTTTGCATTACCATTTTTTCTACCTGTTACCATCAGGGAGGGAAATGTGCTAATAAACTGTCATCCTCAATTAAGTTTAAAACACAAGGTTTGGGTCTGAATCAGTGAACTGCTGCCAACATTGTAACAAAGGCTCTGTCAGCATGTGACATTCCCCAAATAATATAGTCTTTCTTCACTCCTTCTCTTATTCAACCCACTCTAAAACATCCTTTCCGTACTCTTCTTCCTCCCGAAAAATCCATTCATTCTTTCACCCCCAGTCTCTCTTTCCACCACATCCATTTTCTTTGATTGGACATGCTTCCCTCTTCCTGGAGTACAGTGATTCCTGTTGCAAGTGGCCCCTACTATGGCCTTACCACCTATTCTTTCTCTTCTACCTGAGGCCCTGCCCACTCCTCTTTTATTGAGCTCCCCAACCCCAGTCCTCTTCTTTCTCACAAGCCCTACCCCCAGTCCTGGCTGGAAATCAGAGCCAGGCTATGGTAAGAACCATCCAGATAGCCTGGGACCTGGGACCCTCTACCACTCCTGTGCAAGGGTTTGGGATGCCCTCTAGCCTCTGTCCTGACCCCTTTGGCTATGCTGTCCAAGACACAGGGAGGATCTGGGGCTCCCTGGATGGCTCTTATACCATCTCATAGAGCTGGAAGGGACCTTGAGGAGTCATTGAGTCCAGTCCCCTACCTTCACAGCAGGACCAAGTACCATTCCTAAATGCCCCCCCTCAAGGATTGAGCTCACAATGCTGGGTTTAGCAGGTCAATGCTCAAACCACTGAGCTATCCCTCCCCCCTTGCCTGACTCTGGCTTCTGGCCTGGCCAGGAGTGAGGCCTCGGGAGGAGGGTGGGGAGAGGAGCAGGGCATGGAGTCTCATGGCAAGCAGAAGCTAAAGCCAATCTGAGCCCCTTCTTCCCACCAGGAAGAGGCTTGTGCTGCCCCTGAGCCTTGGTTGAACTCAGAGCAGCATTGCAGAGAATCCAGGACAAATGCTGTCTGCAGTCAGTCAGCTCAGGACTGAGACTTGAACTTGGCATTTTGGAACTGTCCTACCCAATTTGGTGGTTACCTGAGTGTCAGGTACTTGATGAAGTGGGCAGCAGGTCCCTTCTAATGATTCACTTGGGAGATCTCTGATGGGGCTGGATGTGACCAGAACTTTCTTACTTGAGGTGAGTGGCAGAAGGGAGTGAGTGTGAAATCTCCTGGCAGAAGGCAGTGGATGAAGGTGGCATGATTCTCCTGATGATGGTGAATCAGGGTGAGCTCCAGTTTTCCTTCAACTGTGAACTCTTCCAGTTCTGACCTGGGGCTGGCAGGCAGGCTCCAATATATAAACATGGCAGCAGATTAGTCCCATTTTCTCCTCCTGGGGCACAGCTGATGAGGGTTTAGTGAGGTCAGTGGAGGGTGTAGGGAGGTCAGTGGAGTTATTGCAGTTTTACACATGCAACTAGAGTCAGAATTAGACCCACTGATTTCTGTGAGAGCTTGACATTTCTATGAGTAAAATTTTGCTTCTGTGTACAGTACAGGGAACAGTAAGTAGAGGCCCCAATGTTTCTTTTTGGATTACTCTTAAAAGTGAACTCAAGAAATGAAAGTTCAAAGGACAATAATGTTTAGAAACAGGGTGCAGAATGGTTTTTTTTTCAAGTTTGTGTTTTTCCAATTTCCCCCCTCTTCCCAAAAAATGAGACTGTATCTATTATAAACCCCTTGATTTCCATGCCATATCTGCCTATTTCTCACAAAAACTGATTTGCTTCATATGAAGGATACAAGTTCAAAGCAGCATGCAGAGAAACAGTTGGGATGCAAGTTAATTAATGTCCTATCATGAGGTCACCCAAGGTTGCCATGGCTGCACATCATCTGAATAGCAAAGAAAGGCCTGAGTCTCCACTCGATTACACCAGTGCGAACCCAGAGTAAATTCACTGAAGTCAATGAGTTACATCAGTTGAAAACTACTGTTAAGGGAGCTCAGCCTCAAAACTTGTAATAAACAATCACTTCTCCTGTAAACCAAATTGTAATGAACTCCAATGTTTAAAGCATAAACACAGAATTGCACACTAATGTTTAGCAAGGTTTGTTTCAGAGCCTCCCGCATACCACATTTAACTTGGACTATTAAATGGGACAATACCCATCATCTGGTCTGACCACCTGCACATTGCAGGCCAGAAAAGCCATCCATCCACCCCCATAGAGATGCCTAACTTGTGGCTGAGCTATGGAAGTCCTCAAATCCTGGTTAAAAGTGGGGGTGGGAAACCTAGCATCTCTGGGCCAGACCCAATGCCATAGTCCAGAAGCCCCCCCTCAAACCTTGCCAAAGCCTGGAGCTGCAAGCGCCAGCTTGCCTGACTGCAAGGGGGAAGATAGGGTTAAAAATCTGGTTGGCTCCATGCTGTTCTCAGAAGCACCTGGCATGTCCCTTCAGCCCCTAGACATAGGAGCGATCAGGGAGGCCCCCAGTACCAGCTTTGCAGCTCGCATTCTCTGGGAAGAGCAGTCACTGAGAGATGTGGGAGTGGCGTCTGTGGTCACAGGCTGTGCCTCCACCTAGTGACCACACATACAAGCCCTTATGAGAGCAGCACAGAGCCAGGGCAGGCAGGAAGACTGCCTTAGCTTTGCTGCAATGCCTGCTGAGAGCTGAGGGTGGTAAGAGCTGCCCAGCACACTGAACTCCTTGCCCTAGCCCTGAGCCTGATCCCACACTTCAACCCCCTTGCCCTCCAGCCTGGACTCTTGCTCATCCTCATCCTCAGCCCTGTTGTGTATTGGGTTTTGTAGATATAGATCTCGTTGTTGTTGTTATAGTAACTGAGTTAGGTCATTAGGGGTGAGCCCAGCTGGTTTGGGCTGGTGCTAGTTAGTTATGTGTTATGGAATGAAATGGATACTTGCAGCCACTACAGCTTTCTGTGTTTCAAGCAATTTATTTCTAAACTCTGTAACTCCAAATGATATAACAAAGTGTCAATGCGGCAGGGACACCTGTGCTGTCTCCAGCAACAGAAGAAGTAGAAGTCAATGTAAGGAAACATTTTTGCTGTTCTGCAAGGTGGGGGTGAGAACTGAGTGTTAGACTGGAACTAAAACCAGGGTCTGCTTTGTTCTGATGCAGTGAAGCCCAGAGGCTGGGAGATTTTAAAGGGGGGGGGGGGGAGGAAGGAAGGTGCAACAGCCATGCCTACAACAGCCATGCCTACACTTACAGGGCCACTGGGACTTTTTGAGGAGACTATAGAGCAATGGCATGTATATACTGAGCATTTCAAGCTTTTTTTTATTGCAGTAAGGAAGAGAAGAAGGTGCCAATTTTTTAAAGTGTTGCAGGAGCTAAGACCTACTCTTTGCTACATGGTTTGCTGCACCCTGTTAAGCCAGAGAACAAATCTTACAGTGATATTGTGGAAATCCTGGGGTCACATTATGCTCCAAAATCAATGGTAATTGCTGAAAGATATAGGTTCCACAAAAGAGACCAAAAAGAAAGTGAAACAGTTGTACAATTTGTAGCGAATTTGAAAAAACTTGCAGTATACTGTGAATTCTAGGAGATGTTAAATAATGTCATATGTGACAGGCAGGCTCAGATTAAGACCTTTAGAGGCCCTAAGAACTGAAAAGATTATGGTGCCCCCTCATATGTAATTCAAAATAAAAACAATACTATGCCGTAAAATTTCTCTTTTGTGTGTGTGTGTGTGTGTGTGTGTGTGTGTGTG
Source organism: Pelodiscus sinensis (assembly GCF_049634645.1). Classification (NCBI taxonomy): domain Eukaryota; kingdom Metazoa; phylum Chordata; order Testudines; family Trionychidae; genus Pelodiscus; species Pelodiscus sinensis. The sequence continues at coordinate 49,092,124 of NC_134717.1, read as the reverse complement.
TGTGTGTCCCTGCTGTGCTGGTGCCCTAAGCACGTGCTTAGTTTGCCTATTGGGTAATCCAGCCCTGATGACAGGTTAGTGTGTGGCCTGCACAATGAAGCTATACAGAAGAGGCCCAGCTCACCCCACAGAAGGCTATTAGTATTGCAGTCTCCATGGAACTGGCCACACAGGAGGCGCAATACCTCACTGCACCCCTTAGGGAGCATGAAGTGTCCTAAGAACCTGCGCACAAAACAGTGGGGAGCCAGGAATGTTACCACTGTGGTAAGCCGGGTCACCATGCATCAAAATGTTGTCACCCTCTCAAAATGTTAGTCAACTTCGCTCATTTCTCAGACTATTGCACTATTACAGATAATTTATTTCACAGTTAGCCACACTGTTAAAACCACTTCATGAACTCCTTGGCCAAAACAAGGCCTGGAAGGAGATGGAAATGTGATGTTGCATTTAAAAAAGCTAAATGTGCATTGCTAAACTTAGAGGTCCTGACACATTTTGATCCATCCTTACCTTTACAATTGGCTTGCAATGCCTCCCTCTATGGAATTGGAGTGGTCTTGTTACACATTTGCCTCCAGGAGAAGAGAAACCAACTGCTTTTGCTTCACGCACCTTAAGCAAGGCTCAATTCAAGCATGAAACATTGGGAATAATTTTCGGGCTACAGAAATTTCATCAGACCCTCTTTGGACAGAAGTTTACACTTCTCACTGACCACTGACTGCTGACTGCAATTTTTAGTTCACACACAGGCATTCCACCACTGGCCCCTAGTTGTATGCAACAATGGGCTTTGTGGCTTTCTGGACACACACATGAGATCAGACATTGGAAATCCACTCTGCATTGCAATGCAGATGGTCTCTCAAGGCTGCCTTTGCTAGTCAAACATCAAAATATTGGCCAGAAAGAAATCTTCTATGAACAGTTTGAACATGCCTATCACTGCTGTGCAAGTTAAGAGAGCAACTCATGTTGACCCAGTACTATCCCAAGTTATGGACCTAGTGATGCATGGAACATCTCTATGGGATTCTTAGGTCTCACATGACCTTGTTCTCTACATGTCCAGGAGGATAGAGTTATCAATCCATTCTGGGTGCTTGTTGTGGGGAATGTGTCTTTACTCTAACGCTACTGAGACAACAGATATTAGAACAGCTACATTCAGGTCACTGTGGAATGATGTGCATGAAAGAAATTGTACAAAGCTATTTTGGTGGCCTGGCTTGGAGTGTGCCATTCAGGAGAAGGTAAGAGCTTGTATTTCATGCTAGGATGTGAAGAATGCACCTCTACACCCATGGGACTCGGCTGAAAAAACATGGCAACTAGTTCACTTTGATTTTCCTGGCCCATTTGAAGGTAACATGTTCTTGGTGGCCAGAAGTCTCTATAATGATGTCCACTATTGCTGAGAGTTCTATCCAAAAACTATGTGGATACTTTAGTTATATTGGTCTTTAAAATATAAGTGAATGACAATGGTCCGCAGTTCATCTCTCAGGAGTTTGGAAATTTTATGAAAGCAAATGGGATTCATTACATCTCTTCAGCACCGTATCATCCCTCCACCAATGGATTTCTGAAAGGTTTGTGCAGACAATGAAACAAACTCTGAAATTGGCTAGAGGACATTCACTGATGCAAAAGCATCTGAACACCTTACTATCCTACAGAAACACACCTCATGCTACAACCAAAATGTCCCCAGACTTACTAACGATGGACTGCTGAAACCTTCTGAACAACAACAAATTGTGCAACGTCAACCACAAGGTCAAGTCATCAGGCATGCATCCAGAGCAAAAGTCTGAACCTTTAGTCTTGGAAAGCTGGTTTTGGCTCAGAACTATGCTTCTGGAGCTAAATGGGTCCCTGCCACTGTCATCACTCAAACCGGACATGTTCCCTATACTGTCTGGACTGCAGAGGATCTCATCTGGCAACGGTATGTAGATAAGTTGTTGCCAGATTATGCCTGCCTCCAGGACACATCTCCGGTTGAGTTGCCTGACCTCACCACTACCAATGAGCTGCCAAATCATGAATCACCTGTTCCTGACTCTCCTCCTCCATCACTCCCTGCGGCGAACACAAATCCCCTCCTTGAGCAGGCTGATCCAACAGTGTCACTTGTTTGTGCTTCAAGTCCCGAGCCCATTCTCAGGCCCACACCCATAACACCTTCAAGTGCAAGAACACCAGACATCTACCATTATCCACCTAGACAAAGAAGGCCTCCTCCATGGCTGGACCTTTAGTTAAGGTTAACCCAAGGTTACAGAGCAAAATAATCCCAGGGATTAGCGAGGAATTGAGGCAGTCTACCCTCATTCCCTAGTTTAGTGTTTGTTTTATTTAAGGGATGTTCTTATTAGGAGTGGAGGAATATGTTGTGTATTGGGTTGCTGTAGATATAGATCTCGTTGTTGTTATAGTAACTGAGTTAGGTCATTAGGGGTCAGCCCAGCCAGTTTGGGCTAGTGCTATTTAGTTCTGTGTTATGGAATAAAATGGCACCTTGCAGCCACCACAGCTCTCTGTGTTTCAAGTGATTTCTTCCTAAACCCTGTAACTCCAAACAATATAATGAGCCCCACCCCAGACTCTGCACCCCAACTCCTTGTGCCAGTCTCCACCTGAACATCTCATTTTTGGCCCTACCCCAGGTCCTAGGAAAAGCACTTAGCTTCTGCACCCCCCACAGAGCTATGTTTGGTCCGCAACTGATTTTTCTCTAAGGGTCAATGACCCCTGTTAGAAAACGAGTTGCCATGTTAAAGACTTAGTTACAGAGAATCTAACATTACAGAGAATCTAACAATCAAAATGACCCATGCTCCATGCTGCAGTGGAAAGCAGAAAAACAGTGAGTCTCTGTCAATCTGATTTGAGGGAGATTTTCTTTCCAATCACACACATGGTGATGAGTTAGACCCTAAGCGTGTGGTCAAGATCAGCCAGGCAGATACCTGGTGGATCTTGACCAGAGAAAGAATTCTCTGTAGTATCTCAAGATATGTCTACACTAGAGAGGTTTTTTTTGAAAAATTCCCATTTTTCAAAAAAATCTTCAATTATGTCCACACTGCAATCACATTCTTCTGAAAGAAAATTGAAAGAACTGAGGGGTTTTTCTGACATTGGTAAACTTCTTTCTACAAGGAGAAGCTTTTTTCTGAAAGAGTTCTTTCAGAAAAAGGTGTGTGTGGACGGGAAGAGGGAGTTCTTTCAAAAGAAGAGGAAAGAGAAAAAAGCACCGGTTCCCTGGTGGCCACTCCATCTATAGTAATCAAAGCTTAAATGTGAGATAGCGTCCATTCAGTCTGGATGCTCTCTTTCGAACAAGCAGATCACTTTTTCAATGTGCTTTGGCGGTGTGGACACTCTCTTTTGGAAGAAGTTTTTTCAGAAGATTTCTTCCAGACAAGCTTCTTCCGAAAGAAGCCTGCAGTCTAGACATAGCCTCAGAGTCCTCCCCATCTGGTGTCACCAGGAGTTGGAGATATTTTCTGCTAGCAGTTGCTGATTGGCTACATGCCATTCTAGGTAGTCTCATCATACTATCCTCTGTGTCTTTGATCTAACTGACATTGCTATTTTGCAGCCATGAGTTCCCACTGAAAGGTCTGATACCAGGACACTCCATAAGTTACAATATCAATGATTAGCAGTAGAGTCCAAGTTCTTAGTATTACAGGGAAATGAATCTGAAAATCAGAGAAGTATGCGGAAGTGTGCATGGTCCATAAACTTACATTTAAGGTTAGGTATTTCTCCTACCTACATGTAGCTCCCCAGTGCTTTCCCTAGCAGGGTGCAGGGCCCAGGACGATCATCTCATCCATCTCAGGCCCTGCCCCCACCCTGCCCCAACTCTTCCTGACTCTACTCTACCCCTGCTCCACCCCTGCCCTCACTTTTCCTGCCCCTGCTCCATCTTCACCCCGCCCCCACTCCACCTCTTCCTCTAAACCCCCTCCTCAGAGTGACATGGCCAGGAGGGTTAGCAGGGAGCCTGGTGATGGCAGCTGGGGTCCCTTCTTCCCCTGCCTTCACACTCACTGGTGGCAGTGGGAAGCAGAGTGCCCCAATGAGTTGGGGTGGCAGTCCCATCCCTTCTGCAAAGCCCCCTTCCTGCATGTCCAGCTGGGTGCTGGGGGAGCAGAGCAGGCAGGAGCCTAGTTGCTCTGCTTCTCCCTGCTGTTGACAATGAGTATGGAGGGGGGCCCAACCCCTGCTGTGGCTGCTAAGCCCCCTATTAGTTCCCCAGGACACCCTGCATGAGGCCCGGGGCAGCTGTCCCAAACCCTATGGATGGGATGGCTCTGTAGCTCCCTTTGATCCTAATGGGATATGCTTATAGCAGGTTATAAAAAGTTAGTGAATGAGGATGCCATTGTTTCCAAATCAGTGGTTACAAGTGGTAGGAATGAATGATTTCTGTTGCATACGTATGTATTTGTGTGCTTATTTCATAGCTGTAGCTAAAATGTACTGCTAGAGCTGTGGTAACTTATCCCAGTGTGTAATAGCTCACAGTGGGAAGGTGGTGGGGGGAGGGGATTTGGACATGGGTGCTGTTGTGACTACTCTTGAAATGCAGAAAAGGAGTAAAAAGTGACTTTAAATAGACTGAATTGCTAACATTCCAAATTTGACACTTCTTGGTTTCCTAAATGACCCCTCAGCCTTCTATCTAATTGTTGTATCTGTTCTACACTAATTTGGAAGCTTATATTCACCAGTTGTTGTAGTGGGCCCAATGGTCAAATTGATCTCCTTTCTCTTCCAGTGAGATGGTCCTACTACTAGGATGAAATAAGCAGAAGTGTTATAGCCACTATCACACTTCATTGCAGGTTATGCACTAGAAAAGAGGGATCACAAAACAGCAGGACACTGAAATAATAATTGCAGAGTTGATTTTGTGAAGTGTGCTGCTGCCACAGAATCCCCTTAGGGACATAAGGTTCCAGTTGTTAATCATATCTTGACGTGCTTTTTTAATTAAAAAAGGTATTCATTTTTGTTTAGAAAAATATGAATTAACCAGAGCTGCTTAAGCCAATGTTCCATGAACAGAATAACTGAATGATAATTGGTAACTTTGCTTTGCTTGCTTTCAGGGAATTGCGTAGCCTGGTCATTGAGATGGTCTTGTCAACAGATATGTCAGGACATTTCCAGCAAATTAAAACAATGCGACATACTTTGCAACAGACAGAGGGGTACGTTATTTTCTATTCTGTTCTTCAGCAGTTTTTAAATGAGCTCGTGCACAAAAGACTTCAAATAGTTGTTTTTGTTCTGTGATAACTGGAGCATATCCTTGATTTGACAGGATAGACAAAGCCAAAGCCATGTCTTTGATACTACACGCAGCCGACATAAGCCATCCAGCAAAATCTTGGGACCTGCACTACCGGTGGACAACAGCATTGATGGAAGAATTTTTTCGACAGGTGCCATTTTCAAAATATGTTAACGTAGTTAAAGTATAACTTACGCTGTTAGATATCTTATCATTCCACCTGTGAGAATGCTGTGAGTTATAATTCAATAGTGTGATCAGAATTGTGCTTGCCTTACTCTCACAAGTAGTCCCACTGGCTTCAATACAACTACTCATGTGAGTAAGATGTTGGTTAATATCTATTTCAGGTAATTGTAGGCTCCAAAGCATTCATTTTTTTCTTCCCTCTACAGTATTATAATTTGTCAAGTTGATTTCACTCTTTAGATAGAGATCTGTACACACTCTGAACTAAAAAGAGGCATTGGGTAGGAGGGAGTACCTGGATATGTGAAGGATGTGTGTTCAGCAAAGAAGGCAGATGAATGTTATATCCATGTCATATTACATAAGTCTTCCCTTTTCCTGTTATTATGATCTAGTGCTGTGAATGTCTCATATAGATATGATGGAATTTTTCTTTCAGGCTCTATGAGGCTACTCAGGCCAATGGGAATCTTTCTATTGATAACGTGGCTATAACTTTGGGCTCACACAAGTAACACAGCAGTGGAGCAGTGTTTTTTGTTGTTGTACAAAAGATAAAATACTTCTTTTTAAATGTGTGCTTGTGTACTATTGCCAGTGTCTAATTTAATAGCAACATATGTTTATTTCACGGAGTTATTTTTTCTAGTAACAAATAATGAGTTTATCTTGAATCAGTGAGGAAGCGCAATTAATGTTATTTTTTAGTAAAGAGGAAGGGCTTTGATCATGTTTACATTCATTCTTTCTGTTAACTCCAAACACTATAGGCTCGTAAAAACAGAACATATTCTACTGTCTAACAATGATGAGGGCGGGCAACCATTTCAAGTAGTGAAACTTAAAAACAGGACATTTCAGGTGCCTTGCTAGAATTGTTTTGGATCCTAAGATGACATGTGAAAAACTGGATTTGTTTTGATAAAATGACCATCTGTGGTCACTTTACATATTAACTACAAGTGAGGGATATTTTTTTTCTTTCTGTTGAGAAAAATATATTTTAGACTCCTCCTTTTTCTTCATCTCAATATTTAACATCATTTTGATTTGGGTTATCAGTGTGGTGACATGGTATCCAGCCAAAAGAAGCAATGGTGGAATGGGGAAAAATCAGCAATTTAATAGTGGCGGCATTTTAGAAAACTACATTTTGCTGGCTCCCATGTTTTCCTAATGTTCAGTTTATTTTATGCAGCTAGGTTATGTCCTCAAAAGCACTATGGGAGAAATAGCACTTGATAGAATATGCTAGACAATTCTTAGGAAGAGATTGACATTTCAAATTTAACTTGCATTTAAATGGGAAGCTTTTAATAAGGTAGGCATAAGCTGATAACCAAAAGGATAAAGGCAATCCCCACTGTTTTGTACAACATTTGAATAGTTCATTTTAGAGCACCATAATTATTTTGAATAAGAACATAACGTACGAAGATAAGAATGGCCATACTTAGTCAGACCAAAGGTCCAGCTATCTTCCTATACTGGCCAATGCTAGGTACCCCCAGAGAGAATGAACAGAACAAGTAATCTTCAAGTGATCTCACCCCGTCACCCTTTCAGTCTCTGGGGCTAGGGACATCATTCCTACCCATCCTGGCTAATAGTCATTGATGGACCTAACCTCCATTAATTTATCTAGCTCTTTTTTGCACCTTATTAAAGTACTGGCTTTCACAGCATCTTCTGGCAAGGAGTTCCACAGGTTGACTGTGTTGTGTGAAGAAGTAGCTGTTTTAAACTTGCTACCTATTAATTTCATTTGTTTGATGGGAAGAAGAAGGCCTGGCCTCAAGGCAAGGAGAGCAAGGAGGTTGCCCTGGGTACTGCACAGGCAAGGCCCTACTCTGCCCGGCATTCACCCTCCCAGCTGCTCTTTCACTGCCCTGGCTGGGAGCCGCCCAGCCACGCAGCACAGCCACTGTCAGTGTGCCACCTTGGGCCCCACAATTTTTGGTCAGGCCAGGGATTACCAAATGAAATTAATAGGTAGATATTTTAATAAAAATATATCCATCCAAAAGGAAAAGAAAGAAGAATACATAGATCTTTCAGAGTCTTCTTGAGTTACAAGTGTAATCAAAACACTCTCCCCCATATGTGGGAGATAGGATCCACCATGCCTGGGCCCTGCATGCTGTTTAAAACAACAACAATTCAATTAAAATTGGACCTAGTGTCCCAGCAGCAGGAAAGCTGTTACAGGAAGAACCATCAAAAAATGCATAAAACCTAATTTAGACACATCATAGCACCGCTACTGACTACATCTTTGACAAAGCAGATAAGGAAAGGCAGATACTAGCTTCTTGGCCTTTTTCTATGTTATATTTTCAAACAGAATTAGTCATACATTAAACTGGAATGGGGTCAGGGCAATGAATCGGTCAGGAAGTTACATCATCTGCCCAGGAGAGTTCTCCCTTAGTTCCTAAAGATGCTCAGTATTGATTTTGAAAGTAAACTTGGCAGAATCTTATTGATTCTTTGATTTGCCTTTGAGAGTGACAACTGGTGCCTTTAATCTAAATAATGAACAGACCCAGTTTTGGGGAAATGTTGAGCAGCAGCAGATCATTAATTAAGTTCAATATCAGTTCCTGAAATGTGGAGTCACCAGTTGGTGTCTCTTACCGTAAATGGAAATGATGATGATATAGAATGCTGGAGGAAAGGGGAGAGGTCATCAACCCAGAAGAAAAGGTCAGAAACAAGTCACTGCAAAAGCATTTTAGATATAGGGAGGCAGGGAGCATAGGGAGACAATATAATTTAGCCCGGGGCAGTATCATTAACAACATACAGTTCTGTACTGCTATGGTATGGAGAGCATAGCCTCAGGTAAAACTCTAGATACTACTTTATTATTTCAATGTAAAATGGCACAAGCTCATAAATAAACTGCGCAGAGACTTGAGTTTTATAAAGGCAATTTTTGTCATTGAAATGTATTTAAACATTTTGTAATTATAAACATGTGAAACTCAGAGCATCTTCATTTCAAATGTAGACAACAGAAACTGGGATAATATACACTCAGCCGGGACAGGATTTAGGCTGCACATATCTCTAATATGAACAGTTCTGGTTGATGTTAACGTAGATGAACCTCCACAGCCTCTAAAATATGTTGCAAACAAGCACAGTCTGGGGGGCAGGGGAGAGGGGAAGGGAGGGAGAGGAGAGAATAAGAGAAGAGTCTAGTCTTGCAGTCTGTAATAGTCAAAATTCCCACCCATCGAGGTCAGTGCCTTTACTGTAAGAACAGCAGGATCTGGTCATAACATTTAGGTGAACTCGGAGCCCATGGAAAGTAGAAAATGTGCTGGAATTTCATTTCCTTTTTCCATCCAAATGGGGAATTAAATGATAATAACTATTTCATATTAGTTTGGTGTGTCTTTTTTCTGTCTCAGCCAAAGCCAAAAGGTGCACATCCACACATAAAGAAAAGTAATAATATAAACTGACAAGCTTACAGTGTCTGAAAATGATTGAGTTTAAGTTTTATGTGACAACTTAATACTTTGTTTTAATTGAAACTGGTTTGTACATACCTAGATGCTAATTAAATAGATGTAATTAAAGCAGCACTTGAAATATAATATCAAGCACTTGAACTCTGACATCCAGCTTGATGTCTGTTAACCAGCCTGTAAATGTGATAATAATTAGGACTGACAGGGAACTGGAAACTTTTTTTCTAAGATTGTTGCCTTCTATACTACATTAGTCAGTCAAAAAGGTTAAATTTTGAATAGTAAAACACTGTTCATGTTAGAAGACACAAGTTTGATAAAGAAATTTCAAGACTTCTGAACTTACGTATTTTTTTAAATGTCATTCGCCTGCTCTCTCAGCAGCACTGATAAAACCACCAGAATCTGAGAGTTTATAAAAACATGAATTTTTAATATGTAGGCTAGGTCTAGACTGTACTCTTTTATCGGAAAAAGCAATTTGTGTAGCTTTTCCCGATTGCTTTTCCAGAAGAGGTTTTTCACCGTTTGGCCCCGTCTAGATGGGGCCAAATAGCAGAAAAGCCTCCTCTTTTGGCAAAGCCCTTATTCCTCATAGACCGAGGCATACAGGGCTCCCCGAAAGAGCATGTTTGCTCTTCTGCAAAAGAAGCGAAAGAGCAAACATGTTTCCTGGACGCAATGAAGTCTAGATTTACCTGTAGTTTTAAAAGTGGGCACAGATGGAAAACGAAGATTTTCCTAGACTGAAAACTTTATTCAACTGTTACTAAGATTTAAAATATGTATCAGTAATAATTTAAAGGGCAGAGCTTTAGAACATAACTGTAAAAAAGTTATTTTCACTTTAAAAATATGCTCAAATCACATCTACTCATCTCAAATGCATTATAATAAAGAAACATACATCTGAGGTCACTCAAATAACCATCTCAGCTCTGATAATGTTCTTCTCTAGATTTGAATTTAGTTAAAAACAAAAAACTTTCAAATAATGATTTTAAATTATATAACTGATTTTCTTCAAACTTAGCTTATTTAATTTTTATATCTTGTAAAAATTAAAGATAAAATCAAATTTTAAAGCTGTGCCCTGTGCCACAATTTTCAATGTATGAATTTGTATAAGAAATTCCAGAATTCACTGTATATTATATGAACTGTCAAAATATGTATGGCAGTAAAGAGAGTTAAGGTTTTAGATTTTTAGTTTTGATATTTTAACTATAGTATGGAATTTCTTGACTTTTGCTTTCTCAAACACAATGTTACATTAACATTGGGGTTTTTGCCAGAGATAAAGTAATAACACACTCCCAATGTTAGATAATCAGGCCACAGTTCCAGTGAGGCATTCTGGAGGCATCTTAAGCCGAATGGGTTGGTTTAATTTTTTAAAATAAAACCGTTAGTGTAGCAGAAGCCTGTGGAACCAGATCCTTACTTAATTGAAATCAATGGAGCTACACCAATTAACACCAGTCTGAGAACCAGCTCCTTCATTATATATTCATGTGGTTCACTTTTGGGGACCACTAGCTCCTCGCTGCTGCTCTCTTCTGTTCCATGGAGTCAAATTATGGGTATTTCCTATGTGGACAGCGTGAGGGCAAGGCTGTCTGGGCACGCTTCTCATTTCAGACATAAAGCACAAAGTCAGTTGTAATTTAGTCCATTGTCTCTTTTCTTTCCCTCTCAACCCATTCTATGTATATATGGCCACCAATGGGGTTTTGGTATCTTCCCTCTGCTCTTTCTCCAGCTCTAGATATCTCTCCATCTCTTAACTCAGATTATGGAATTCAGTTGGATTTTAAGGGGAAGAAGTGGTGAAATCATCCATGTCTATTTGAAGCGTGTTCTTCTACCTCTAAGGCTATTGTTAAGTAGTTGTACTGGAATTATTTTTCTGTTCTTTCCTCACGTGCATTCCATATCATCTTTCAGTGCTAAGTGATAAAAATATTCAAGGTCTATATTTTAAATGCAAATTGACATCATTCTACAATTACAAGATTATCGATAAATTTCCAGGCAAATGTGTAGCCCCCACCATTTTAAAATGCCATCCTATAATTAGGAAAATCTCAGAGTGGTAAGTGTCCACTTCTCTTGTCCACAATCTCTTCAAGAGAAGTTAAATTGATGGGTGTCTGGATGCTCCAACTCCAAGTATTGAGGCTGCAAAGGCTCCTTATAAAACTTGCTTTTTATTTGCCTTCCCTGACAAATGCTTTGGTCCTGACAAGATCTTTGCTTTCAACATGTTCTTTTAAATACGAATTATTAAAATTGAGTTATAATGTTGACTTTTCCTTTTCTTCTCTCTCTCATTTAAAAAAACAATATTAGATTAGTGTTACCCACAGCTTGTTTTAATTTAGGAAAAGAAGTGAATTGTAGAAGTAATTGGTCAGATACATTCTAGGAATGTGCAGGCTTTCTCTGTTGTATGTGTGTTCTTATAATATGAAACATTGCTTTTCCAGGGAGACAAGGAGGCTGCTTTAGGGCTTCCATTTTCCCCACTCTGTGATCGCAAGTCTACCATGGTGGCTCAGTCCCAAATAGGTAATGATCAATGTGATTTTCTTTTTCGCACAACACTTTTCAAAAGCCATAGAACGAGACATTTCTTTCTACACGCTTACTCCCAGAAATCAGAGCACATCACACTAGTAACATGCTTTTGTCAAAAGGGACATTAGGCTCTTTCAGCATGACTTAGGAAGCATGCGGGGCAGTATGTTTTGTTGTTAGATCAGGGAACTGGAAATCTGCCTTTTTGTGATCCAACTATTGCTACAGACATTTTAGAATTTAGTCAAACAAAGCATGGAGAAGTTGTCACCTACACACAGTCACATAGGTCTTATTGCAGTGGAGACATACCCTGTGGCTGGCCTGGGTCAGCTGACTTGGGCTTAAAGGGCTTAGCTGCCAGACTATAAAATTGCAGTGTAGCTGTTCAGGATCAGGTTGGATCCCAGGCTCTGACACCATTCCTCTTGAAGCACAAATATACCCCTAGAGTCAATCTGGCCAGACACAAGTAATTCATTGTTTTCAAAAGGCCCTTCAGACAAACTCCTGGCATCTGTCTCCAGCACTTACACAAGGGAATTCCTATATCACTTTATCTAGCTATAAAATGGGTATAATATTTACGTTCCCCCTAGTGAATAAGCCTCGTGAAAAGCCATTTCAATGACCTTTAAAGTCTTATTGTCTTCACCGTTTAATACTGAATTGAAAAGCCATTTAAAGGGCCTAGTCCAAATTATGAACCAATAAGGTTCCAAATTTACGTTGAGAAGTATAACAAACCTATTAAAGACTCTTTACTCTTCTTAGAAAGAGACAGACTAGTTTTTTTCTTTCAAAACGCAGTATCTAAAGCAGTGCGGTATAGTTCATCAAGTGGACTGAAAGTTAATAAAACTCTTGAATGCTAATACCAACTCTGCTACTGATTGGGTCCCTAATTCTGAAAATATTTATACATGAATGTGAAAAGACACAGTGAATTCAATTGGACTGCTCAAGTTGTCTGGCTAGGTCAAGACCTCTTTTGATTAGATAATAATCTCTTGTATTTTGGTACCATTTAGGCACCTCTATCAAAGACTGTGGTCTCATTGTGGTAGGTGCTGTATAAACGTCTAAAGAAAAAGACAGTATATTCCCTGCAGAGCTTACATTCAAAGTAAAGAGCCTTAACATGTAGAGAATTAGGACGTGATTTCTCAGTGATGAAATGCATGCCCTTATCTTCATCCGTCATCTGTAAAATAGAGATAAAAATAATTTAAAGCTTTAAAGTTTTATGGGGCCAAAAACAGATAGGAATTTTAAGAGTTTGCTGAGGAAAACATGTCTTGAAAAGTGCCTTTCACAAATATCAACATGCCCCCCAAATAATCTCGGGGAGATCCCATTTTTTAAGATGTCATATCTTTGAACTGAACAATATCCTCCAATACTATATTGTAATTTAATATGGTATCCCATTCCACTTCCAGCCAGACTCAAGTGGCAGCGTACTTGAGTTTATGCCCGTTGCTCACCTTTGTGCTGGGGCACCTTAGTTAGCATGTGAAGAGAGCCTGAAATCTGTGGCTCTGTCATGTTCTACCTAAATGTTGTCTAAGTGCTCAGCAGAGGATAATGCCTCATTCTCTCTAGCTATGTCATTCTCTACCTTGATAAGCACTTTAAAATGTAAAATACATTGTTCAGCACTGACATCTTAAAGCTGTGGGATGAATGCTGTCTCCTAGGGATATTACTTGTTCTCTTAACTGATTTGACAGAACACTCCTACACACTGTGAAATAACACTTTACTTCCACAGAATAATAAACAGCAATTTGCAATATTGACTCATTGGCATGAGGCTCTGAATGGTAAGAGAGGTACTTTGACTTCTTGCCCATTGACTCCATCATGACATCCCTTTTATTCAGTAATTAATTGCAGTTTCCAATGAAAATCTTATTGTGAAATGTGCTGGGTTCAGTGGAGACAGGAGTGAAAAGCTGTAAATATTAGCACTTATGTATTTCTCCTGGCGGTGTGGGTTTGTTTTCCTCAGCAGACTAATAACAATGGAAATTACAGCAGAGAAAACAAAAAATTCCAAGTATATTGAATCTGTATTGCATTTGTCTTCAGACTATTATCCTGATATTAAAACATAGAAGTCCAACATTTTTCCAACTTAATCGATATTATGAATGTCATTAGATGACAATTCTCTTTAGAGTTTTACTAATCTATGGTTTCTGAAGATGGAGCCAGTTTGAGAATAAAGACAGAGATTAGTCATTGGCTCTGAGACCTGGGATACTGTATCACCTGAATTAATCTCTTTCTGTTTTTCAGGTTTCATAGATTTCATAGTAGAGCCCACATTTTCTCTTCTAACAGACTCAATGGAGAAAATTATTATTCCTCTTATAGAGGAAGCTTCAAAGTCTGAAAGTTCTGCCTTTGGGACATCTAGGTTTGAACACTTTCTCCTTTTACTTTGTGATTCTGTGTAACTAACATTAGCAACACTGGCATAATTATTTTATAATCTGTTCATATATGCAAATGTCTGATGTGAATAGTTATACTGTGTTGCCACCTAGTGGCAATGTCTTGCTATTGCAGCTGTTTACTCTTACTTGGACTAGGAAAAACGTTGTTCTTGGAAGGGCAAAAAACACAATAAAGATCAAAGTACCTATCTCTAAAGACATGAAGATGAATTTTCCTCAGGACATACAATAAGAAAATGTTTGCTGGTTCCCTTCCATCATAAAATATATTGGGTCTTTTCTCTTTAAAGAAAACTAAGTATTTTGCCATATTCTCTTTTTAAAATGTGGCTTTAACATTCACTGTAGTTTACCACTGTAAACATACTGCAATAAATAGTTCCTTAGGTTTGGTGGTATCAGAAGGATGTGGCTATAACTTTGCTTTGTTAGGATTAACGTACCCTTCATGCATTTCTCTTGTGGGCAGTGTTCCCAACCCCTTTCTGCAACTCTGCTAGACTAAGTCATCAGTGGTGCCACATACTCTTTACTCACTTTTATTGATTGGCGATCAGGCAACTTTAATCCCCAGTTTTACATGCGGGTGCATAAGTGAATGAGAGGTGAGCAGAAGCATTGCACTGGGGGGCTTACACAGAGATTCATCATTAGGTGTCTAATCCTGCAGGCCACATTTTGTACAAAATTCCCGTTAGCTGCAAAGGGAGATTTGCCACAAAATAGGATCTATCGTTTGGTGTTCAGAGATTTCATTTGTACTATTGTATATCAATGTTTCTCAGGTGCACATGCATACATTCTCTAAACTGATGCACTTCCTGTTGCTTAGTGGATAATGCCAAACATTATGGTTAATATTTTAACATATTTCTTAATACTTAGTCCTGCTTTGCTGGTATATTTTGAAGCACTGGGGTTTAATTGAACTAAATACTGACTTCAGATAACAGGCACAGAGCTCCTCTGGTATGCTCCCAACTGGAGCCTACCACATGCCTATGAAAACAAAGTTTGCTCTGTCATGTATTGCCTTTCCAGCCCAGATTAGCAGCAGATGCCTCTCCAACTTGTCCAGAACAATCCCACTCATTTCAAAGAGTTGCACAGAAAGGTGTTGCCAAACTTGGTGTGTTAAAATTCTTCCAACTATTTAGCCAGGAAGTTGCACACTGCCACATTTTTGTAGTAATTCTCTGGAAATATGGCACTAAGTATTGTTCACAGGAAGCAATTCATTTAATAAGGAAATGTGTCTTATACTTTCCTTGACTAAGGCCAATTTTCTAGCTAGTGATATACATATAAATCTGAAAAATATCAACATAAATTAATTGTTTTTATGTATGCATATCCCCAATTCTATTCATAATGTGGAGTTTTCTTATTTCTCTAGCCACCATAGCTTGGGAGCAGTATGCAATGCTGATGCACAAAGGCGACCCAGTGTAAAAAGTACTTCAAGTGATGGAGGGACTTCCACAGACAACTCTTTAGCAACGGTTGACCTATCCAGCTTTAAGGACAACTTGGTGCAGATCATTCAACAAAACAAAGAAAGATGGAAAGAATTAGCGGTGCAAGGTATGAAAAACCCATGGGGAATGTCCTCCAAGTCATTCCCCAAACCCTCCTCTGTTCATTTTACCCTTAAAGCCCCTCTAGATCTATAAAAATGTGTCTAGCTGTCTTATATGCATATTGCCAATGTTTTTACAGCGGTAACTTCACTTTTCAGCTTGCATATGTTTGCAATCTTTACATGCAATACTAGTCCTGTTTGTGCTTGTGTTTTGTCCGGTGAAACACAAACAGATTTGTGTGAGTGGGCGAGGAGAAGAAATACTACATAGCAAAGTATGGTGCTTTGCCAGATACTACATAGCAAAGCACGGTGCTTCTCAAGAGCAATGTCTTCAGAAAGTGCCATTTAGAAAAAGGCAGCTGGGGGATGGCAGGAGTAGGGGGAGGATTATGAAGTTTCCTACATGTAATTATAATTTGTATTGCTGTTCACTTTAAATGCTTCCTATTAGTCAAAACTCACAGGTTCAATGTATTCTATGCATGCCATGGCAAGATTGCATGTGAATTGGGAAGACTTTAATAAGCTGCATAATTGGAAATGAGCTGTACACCTTAGGGTAAGTCTAGACTACACCTCTCTGTCGACAGAGAGATGTAGATTAGGCAAGTTGAAATTGCTAATGAAGCAGGGACTTAAATATCCCGTGCTTTATTAGCATAAACATGGCCACCGCTTTTTTTGGAAATGGAGCTTTTTCAGAAAAAAAATCCTGGCAGTCTAGACATGGATCTGTCGAAAATAAATCCTTTTTCGAAAGATCCTGTATTCCTCAAAAAAATCGATTTACAGGATCTTTTGAAAAAGGGTTTATTTTCGACAGATCTGCGTCTAGACTGCCATTTTTTTCAAAAAAGCTCTGTTTCGAAAAAAAAGTGGTGGCCATGTTTATGCTAATGACGTGTGGTATATTTAAATCCCTGCTTCATTAGCAATTTCGACGTGCCTAATCTATATGTCTCTGTCTACAGAGAGATGTAGTCCAAACACAGCCTTATTGTATACCATCATCCAACATTTTTATTGCAAATTGTTACAACAATGCAGTTATAGTCAACAGGGCCAAAATGTCAATAGAAGTTTTGTGATCAAAATAATGAAGGATCAGGCTATACATCTTAAGAAACTTAAACATTAAGATGCAGGATTAAAAATGGCTTTGTTTGTCATGGGAAGCAAAATGTAGTATATCAATTTACTTGGGATAACACTCTTAAAAATCATTCAATGGATCTTAACATCTTGGCAGTTGCAGAATGCACCATACTCCAACAAGGCAGAAACATGACCTATAGCTGTCGCTAGAAGTGTAAGAAAGAGACACGTTATAAACTAACTCAATTATAGAATTAGCCAACAGTTCTTCAGTTTGGATCAGTTGTCTTCTTTAGAATATGTTCTGTTTTGACAGATGTGCTCAGGGTGAAACTTGAATCAGACACAATGTACTCGGTACTTACTTACACAATGTACCTTTCTAGTACCCCTTGTCCTTATAGTAAACTATAGCTTCTTATAGCCACTCTGCTGCAAGGTTAATGATCATGGTGAAAAAAAAAGCCTCTTTGTTATAAATCACCAGAGTAATAGTTCATTAAAAATAGCTAGAGACAAGATGCAAAAGTCATATGTAAAATGCTAAACAAATGTATGAATAGATTTGGCTTCTTTCAGTTCAGCTGTATGTAGAATCCTCACTACAGTCTTTGGGGTCATCATTTCCTACTCAGTTTTATGATGAGGTGGTTAAGATTGTCTTTTTGATAAACTGATGTTGACTCTATGGCACGGTCTCCCCAATTTATAAGGTATTGTATCCTGTTTTGTGTGCTCATTCATCCTGAGTGCGGGAAGTTTGGTTTTTGCTTGGTTTTACTAAGCATATTCAGAATTAGATTGCTTTACAGTGCTATTGAATCGGCTATTACTGTGTTTGAATGCTGCAGTCATTGACTCTGCTTACCATTAAAAGTTAGAATATTGCAAACCATGATGGAATGATTCATGCTAAGTAAACACTACATATGGGTTTAGATTTAACATATTTTGGAGTCCACCTATTACTGTTTTCAGCTTAAATTCCTCTCTGCAGAATGATAGAACCAGGCATTTTTAAAGGCTTGAAATGCTTAAATAGTTTAAGTGGAAATTGAATGGTCTATATGTCTTATGCTGACCCTCAGTGCAGTGGTGCATTTCACTATCTAAGAATTATAGCAGATAAATATTAAAGGTGCCCTATATGGAAAGAACGCCTCATTGGAACAGTTTGAGTGTCACAATACTGAAGTCATAAAAGCCCTTAGTATTTCTAACTAAGCCAATGAATGCTCTTTTTGTGGCTTCTGCCTCTGTTTTGACCAATTACATGCTTACATTTCACTATTTCTCTTGGATGGGCTGAAATCAAAATTTCACAGGTAAACACAGTCTCTAGTGTTATGCGCTTGAATCCTTTTGAACACAAAGTGAAAGTTTAACATTCATGGTCTTTAAGTCAAGTTTACAGGGAATTTCAGTAAACTGAAATGTCTTATAATATTTACGAACTACTACTATCAATAAACACCCCGCAAATGTCATCTAAGTAGAGCGTTTAGTTTATTGAAATGTGTACTGGGATTTTGCTACAAAATTTGCAAGTAACATAAAGGTCTGATGAATCTCGTGTTATATATTGGCAGGCAGAAAATGGATACATTGGATGGTTGAACATCTTATACATGATTTCATTGTGAGGACTGGTAGCTATTGTGACAGACTATGGAATCCATTTGCCTTTTGGAAAGGGCAAGAGAATATCTAGGGGTATGTCTACACTACAAAGTTAATTCGAACTAACTAACTGTTAGTTCGAATTAACTTTTCTAGGCGCTACACTAGCGCTCCGTTAGTTCGAACTTAATTCAAACTAGCGGAGCGCTTAGTTCGAACTAGGTAAACCTCATTCTACGAGGACTAAGCCTAGTTCGAACTTACTAGTTCGAATTAAGGGGTGTGTAGCAAAGTTAATTCGAACTAGTGGGAGGCTAGCCCTCCCCAGCTTTCCCTGGTGGCCACTCTGGCCAACACCAGGGAAACTCTATTGCCCCCCTCCTGGCCCCGGACCCCTTAAAGGGGCACGGGCTGGCTACGATGCCCGTGCCAGGTGCAAGACTGCCAGCACCCAGCCAGCAGACCCTGCACCTGACACGGCTCCAGCCAGCCACCCGATGCCCCCCAGCCCTTCCCCTCTTCCCGGGACCAGGCTGGCGGCTCCTGGGAGCTTGCCCGGGACCTCAAGAGGCGGGCACCCGCCTGGGCTAGTGCGGACATCGTGGACCTTGTCCACGACCTCCGCACTAGGCACAGGAAAGTGGCCGTCTAGGGCAGGAGAGCTGCAGCCTGGCCACCCAGGAGCAGGTGTGCATGAAAATCAAGGGGGTCCACTGAGACCCCCGACCCTGAGCCCTGAGCTTACAATGGCCGTACTGGGTCAGACCAAAGGTCCATCTAGCCCAGTAGCCTGTCTGCCGACAGCAGCCAACCCTAGGGACCCTGGAGGGGATGGACCAACGACAGTGACCAAGCCATTAGTCTCGTGCCATCCCTCTCCAGCCTTCCACAAACCTTGGGCAGGGACACCACTCCTACTCCCTGGCTAATACCACTCCATGGACCCAACCACCATCACTTTATCTCACTTCTCTTTAAACTCTGTTCTAGTTCTAGCCTTCACAGCCTCCTGCAGCAAGGAGTTCCACAGGTTGACTCTTTGCTTTGTGAAGAACAACTTTCTGTTACTAGTTTGAAGCCTGCTACTCATTCCTTTCCTTTGGTGTCCTCTAGTCCTTCTATTATGGGAACTAATTAAGAACTTTTCTGTATGCACCCTCTCCACCCCACTCGTGCTTTTATAGACCTCTATCCTATCCCCCCTCAGTCTCCTCTTTTCTAAACTGAAAAGTCCCAGTCCCTTTAGCATCTCTTCATATGGGACCTGTTCCAAACCTCTGATCATTTTAGTTGCCCTCCCTTCTCCCAGCCTCTCTCTTCTCCTCTCCCATCTCCTTTTCCCAGACTCCCCGAGTTTTGTTCAATAAAGACAGATTCCATTTTTGACCACACGTTTTCTTTATTTTGTACATCAGGAAGGGGGGCTAGGGAAGGGTAAGTGGAAGGAGGTGAGGGAAGAATGGGGTATGAGCCCCTGATGGGGAGGACTGGGCTGGCTCTGCGGGCTTCTGGGGGTGGAAGCTCTCCTGCAGCCCCCCAATGGCCTCCTCTCTCCAGATGGCAGCCTGCGGCAAATGCAGCCGGTCTGATGGCCGAGTGCTGTGATGTGCCCAGTGTGGGCACTCAGGGCACTCCAAGACAGGACTGAGAACTGTCTGTCCGGGGTGGGGGTCGGGTCCCTTTAAGCACAGCCCTCGGCTAGCCTGAGGCAGCAGCTCCACGCTCTAAGGCGTCATCTGATGCCCTGCTGGCACTGCTTCCAGCCTCCTTAACCCCGGTTCAGGATCCACTTAATGTGGACATGCTAGTTCGAATTAGCAAAATGCTAATTCGAACTAGTTTTTAGTTCTAGATGCGTTAGTTCGAATTAGCTTAGTTCGAATTAACTAATTCGAACTAAGTTAGTTCGAATTAGCGCTGTAGTGTAGACATACCCTAGGTTAGATAATCTTGGGGTTCTACACAGAGAGAGGTAAGGGTTACCCAGCAGAACCACTAAACAGCTGTTGTCTGTTAGTCTCCCAGGATACCAGCCTGGAGCAATATAAAAAGGAAGTGCAGGCTAGTAGCAAGGAAAGTAAATGAACAGTGTAATGACTTTATTGAAGAAGTTTTGCTCCTCACAGGGTCTTTCTGCACTGCACCCTTATCTCATAATAAGTAATTTGAGCTACGCAAATTGCATAGCTTATATTGAGTTACTTTCAAAATAGTTTATTTCAAAATTTGGTGCTGTCTATTCAGCACCAAATTTTGAAATAGAGTGCTATTCCGAAACATCCCTTAATCCTTGTGGAACGAGCTTTACAGGGACATTAGAATAGCGCGCCCATTCTTTTGAACGCTATTTCAAAATAACGGGTGCACTGTCAAGATGCAGAATTGCTATTTCGGGATACCAGAAGTATCCCAAAATAGCACACTGTCTAGATGTACCCATAGAGGCCATGTTAATATCTTCCGCATAAATCTTTGTTTCTTTTGGAGCTGTTTAGTTTGGAGATAGTTTAAAGGTTCGATTTTCTCTCTTCAGAAGCAAACAAAACAAAACAAAACAAAAAAAGGTGTTTAAAGACCATCAACAGGATTTGGCATTACAGTTTAAACTCTTTGCACTGCTCAGGGTTATCTTCACAGCCATAAGGGCAGGAGACTTCATACTTTTATAATGGAAGCTCAGTTTCTGGCCGATGAGTTAAAGGCACTGCAATGGGGTTGTCAGTTACCGTTAGTGCTTCTCCTTGCATTTAGGTTTGAGAATGTACCATTGTGAGTGCAGCCCCCCCCCCCCCCCCCCCCCCGCTACTTATTGCTTGCTCTTTGAAGATCTTTCTTCTGGTGACTTGGTCCTCTGGCCAGGTCACTATTTAGTCCACTCCTTCTGGGATTATTAAGTCCAACAGAACCACTGTCCAGATGCCTTTTCTGGACATTATTCAGACCCTCCTTGGGCTAATCCAGGAGAATATCCCAGGATTTACTCTTCCCCTGGACTTCCTCCATGTTCCTGGAGGCTTCCCTGTAATCTTCCCTGCAACCCCATTCTGCTTTCATTTTCATGATTCTGTAGTACTTCCCCAACTCTTTCCTCATTATCAACTAACCCTGCCCCAACCTTCTCTCAGGTGATGTCAGGTGACCTAACTATCTTCTCAAACCCTCATTTACTTTATCAAGAGCCAAACGAACTCACAGCCCCTCAGCTGTGTCTGGAAGTACTTAGCAGTGTAGGCCTCTAAAATCAGACTTAAAAATATCTTGCAAGAACTAGCTTTCTTGTGAGACTTCTGCTCTGCACTGGTTATTATATTGCCTTCATCACTGTTGTATCTAAGCATCTTCTAGTAGCCCACTAAGGCTATATCTACGTGACTAGGTTATTTGAAATGAGTTATTTCAAAATAATAACTTTTGAAATAAGCTTATTCCTCTTCACAAGCAGAAGTTATTATTTCAAAATAACAAGCCCATTATTTCGAAATAACAGTCTTGGTAGAGTGGACACACACCCTGTTATTTTGAAAAATGAGGAGTTATTTTGAAATAACTCCCCAGTGTAGACATGCCCTAAGAGATGTAACCAAGAGCTGCCACATGACATTCTGTCTTCCAGTTCTTTCAGCTTCTGATTGGGCTGCAAATGTCACAAGAATTGATTAAAATAACATCTCGATACTTCTCATTTAGAGCACAGTCCAGCCCCATTGTAGTAAATATAAGTTTGTCTGTTGACTTCAGCATGTCTTGGGTTGAACCTATTGTCCTCGTCTGGAATCCAGAAAGACAGTTGTGTACAAAATAGGAAAAAAGTTAACTACATTCCTTTCAGACCCCACACAAGATTGACTTGAGCTTTTCTTATTCTTATTTTACCTCAACTTGTATTCACCTCAACTTGTATTCAAGTTGGAGGTCTCCCTGTATTCTTTGCTCTTCTGGTGATTATGTTGTGTTTTATGGCATTTTTAGGTTGTATTCAATTATCCCTATCTCTGTTGCTTTCTGTAAAATTCTGAAGTTGCTCTGAGTTTACAACTGAAATTGCATGTTACCCATATATTAAATTTAGCACTAAGGGTATGACTAGACTGTGGGAGGTTTTTGAGATACTGGAGGTATCCTGAAAAAGCTTCGCCACGTCCAGGGAACGTGTTTGTTCTTCTGCTTTTTTTTTTTTGTAATAAGAGCAAATGCGCTCTTTCAGAAGCCCCTCATTCCACAAGGAAGAAGGGGGCTTTCAAAAGAGAGGTTTTTTCCAAAATTTGGCCCAGTCTAGATGAGCCAAATTTCGGAAAAGCGTCTTCTGACAAAAGTATTGGAAAAAATCTACGGGATTTTTCCGATAGATCCTTGCAGTCTAGACATACCCGTAGTGAAAGAGGAAATGCTGACAATAAATCATTAGCTGGCATCATGGGTGCTCCATGGTCACTGTTCTTCTCAGCTGAATAATCTCTTTCTCTGTAAAATGTTTTTCCTGAGGGATGACAGAATGACGTCATCACATCATCAGTATTAACAGCCACCTCCCCCACCAACTAATCTTGTCCCTGCTGTGGCAGGGAACGTTTGAAAGAGTTTGGGGAGGCAGGAAGCTTCAGCAGGATGAGGAGCTCACAAATGGGGAGGAGAGCTGGAGATGGGGGGAAGGAGCAAGGGAGGGGATTGTTTTCCCACGAGAGTGCAGTGGCTGCAGAGCCAGAGTCGCTGTGTGCAGTGTGGGGCTGAAGCTGCCACCGAGCACAGTCACAGCCCTGGAATGCCAGGAAAGCAGAGCGGCAGCTGCTCCTGTGGGGCCCGGAGACGTTGGGGACTTGACATGGGCTTTTTTGTTTGTTTTGATTTTTCTTTGCCCAAGAGGAAGAATGAAGCCCCTACCAGGGAGGGGCAGGCTCCTGCCAATTCCTCCTGCTGCCAAAGTAGAGGCAGCAAGGCCACAGGATGGGATTTTTGCGGATTTTCCCTTGGAGCGCCCCCTGCCTACAGTCCCATCACGCCCCTTTGGCTGCGCAACTTCCTCAGTGTGGACGGTCCTGGAGTATGGTGGCAGAGAGCGAGAGACAGCTGGGGGGTGAAGAGGTAGGGCAGGGCCGATATGGTGGGCGACAGAATGATGTCATCATACCATCCGCGTCAACAGGCTTTCTCAGCAAAGCAAAAGCAGCCGGGGAGGGAGGGGGGAGAGTTGGCATGCGGAGCGGCCAGTCAGAGGGAGGGCGTTGGTGCACATAGTGGCCAGAGGAGGTGGTGGCATGCGTAATGAGCAGGGGGCACAGCCCCATAGTTTATTATAAATCACACAGAGCTGGATGTATTATTAAGGTGGGTATCTCTGTTATCATGGACGTTCTGTTCTAGCAACCATTTCTGCTGTTAGCAGGGTTCTCCATACGTGCTTTGCAAGCTCACTGTGGCAGTAACACTTCTGCTGCTAAAAAGGGCCATCTGCACTCCTGCCTATAGACTTTGCACACACAAGACACTGCTTTCCAAACACAGGCTTGGGAGGAATGGCCTCTTAAAAATAATAATAAACAGGCGCAAATGGAATTCGATTTTTAAAAAGGAAGGAAATTAAAAACTCCTGAGTAAGATTTGAAGTCACTGTCTCTTGTCCCCTACCAGGCTGCGACGTTATCTGGAAGCTACAGCACTGGCTAGAAGGCAACTCTGTCTAGGTCTCGGGGCTAACAGTGTGAGCTGAATACCTGGGTGAGGCAAAACGGAGCAGGGAATCCAGGCCCAGCTGGTGGCAGTGTTGCCCTGGGCAGCTTGCATGAAGCTCTATCAGCAGTCAGGGCTGCTTGTGCTGCCCCATTGTGAAAAGATAGTTACTAACTCACTAGACTACTGATTCATAGTAAACAGCTTGTGTGGGGAGAAAGTGCTTTATCTTGCAAAGGACCCCTGTTGGTAAGGAAAGTGTTTACACACAACCTACTTAGACAGCTGTTCAAAAGCTTCTTGAACAGAAGGCCCACTAAATGAATGACTCTATTTTGCTAAAAAGGCCATGTCTTCTATAACTGATGGCATAGGAGCACAGTGCTCTATAGCCTAAGGGTCTTCAACCTTTCACCACTGAAGGATTAGTGGAATGTTTCTGAGGCCTTTAAGGGGATGCAGTTAACAGTGGATTATCATAATGATCAAACATCTGGGATTCTAATTTGAAAGCCTTGATGTTTAATTAATATTCCAAACCCCTAATCACTATATAATGTGTCTTTGTTCACTTCAGCACTTTTATAATAGAGACTATTCAATCTTGTGCATACGTCAAGAGCTAGCAGGGATGGCAGCTAATAATTGCATTAATGATACTTGATAACAATTTGACTGTAAAGACACCCAGACAAGTTGTATAGGTTGTTCCATTAGAGTAAATGAACTCTAAATTGATCTTAGGGACTGAGAATTATTGATCTATTGAGAAAGCAAGAAATAACACAAATGTCACGATAAAAGGTTAAAAATACTACATAAGATCACCTATATAGTCTAGCTATTCTAAGAACAAAGACATTGAAGCACAGATTTTCACATAAAAATTAAATTGCAAATCAACATTTTTCTTTGGTTTTGGATTTAGGGTTTATTAGCTAATATGTCAGTAAATGGAGGAATCAGTTATCAACTGAATATACAGTTCCACAAAAACAATCAGTCATATCAAGCATGTGCATTGTTCTCTTCACATCCATAGACCAAAAAGCACAAAGATGAGTAACTACAATTGTCTGCATTTGAGCAAAATGGTAGGTCAGAAGATATTTTTAATGGACTAAGTTCTGTTAATGAAAGATACAGTTTTGAGCTATGCTGACCGTGTCTCTTTCGCAAGTAGAAGCTGATCCGATGAAAGGTATTACCTCACCCACCATCCCTCATTACTCTCTTGAGATCGTCACTGAAAACAATTATCTGCATTTGGCAGATGGGAAATGGAAGCACAGTTGGAGGTTAAGTTGGAGTCAGTTCTAGAGACTGACTGACAGTTCAATGTCCCCTCTACTGCAGCAGACTGCTGTTTCTCACCTTCTGACTGAACTGAGAAGAATAAGGCACATGAGTGGGGCAGTATGGGGAACTTTACATAGCTGCTGGCCTTAGCATTGTTCATTTGCGGTGGAGGACAGAAGACTTCATTCTCCAAGCAATTCAATCTGGCATCTCTTATGTACACTAAATTCACACACTGGGCCAAATTCCCTCATGGTGTAACTCAGCAGAGCTGACAGCCTCCACAGACCCCTGGGCAACGTGGGGGAGGGACCCTGGAAGTGGCAGGGCCAAGGGCAGAAAGGATGGGGCCAAAGGTATCTAGCACTCAGTGCTGCCCAGAGCACGCAGCCCAACACTTTGGCCTGGCACTCCAGCTTGGGGCCGGAGTCCCAGGTTCCTTTGAATTGCCACACCCTAGGGAAATTGTCCGATTTCCACCCTTCATCTCCTTTGATGGGCCTGGTATAACTCCACTGAACTTAATTAGTCCATTCTGATTTCTTTGAAGAAACAATGCTCTGCCTGGATGATGCTGGACTCTTGGGCTACATCTACATTGGCAAGATTTTGCGCAAAAGCAGTTGCTTTTGCGCAAAATCTTGTCACCCGTCTATACTGCCTGTGAGTATTTGCTCAAGAACACTGACGTTGTAATGAATGAAATCAGTGCTCCTTGCACAAATACTCTGATGCTCCCGCTCAGGGATAAGCCCTCTTGAGCAACTGTTCTTGCGCAAGAGGCCAGTGTAGACAGGCAATATCAATTTCTTGCGCAAGAAAGCCCGATATTTAAAATGGCCATCGGAGCTTTCTTGCACAAGACAGCATCTACACTGGCATGAATGCTCTTGAGCAAAAGCACATCTTTTGTGCAAAGGCACATGCCACTGCAGACGCTTTCTTACTCGAATACTCTAACGCAAAAACTCTTGCGTTAAAGAGTATTTGCACAAAATCTTGCCAATATAGATGTAGCCTTGCAGATTTAAGTTAATGCTCCACAGTGTGTACATCCAATGAAGTAGTGCCTTATTTCCCACACCGTGACTGTTTTTTACTTAGTGAATATTATAAAACATGGTTATATAGATTACAGTACTATAAGATGTCTTATTTAAAAGAATGGCAATGGAAGCATCAAGGCCAGATCATTGTTCACAAAAGATGACTTATAATAACTAGAGCTGGTCAGAAAATCCCTTTTTCCCCATTGCAGTTGGCTTTTCAGCAAAAGAATCAAAAACTGAAATATTTTGATTTTGAAACAATGACATGCTGCCTCTTAGGAGTTATAACATGGGTGCTCCACACTCCCCTCATTCTCCAAAGAGTACACAATGCAACATGGTATCCTCTCTGGGTGAGGGAAAGTGGTGCTTCATGGGAGTTCCATAGTCATGCTGTACCCTGGGAGATAAAGTCTGGTTGGGAAGCTGTGAAAGAGTCCCCAGAGAAAAACCCGCACTGTGAGACTGAGCTCTCTCCCACCAACCTACATTGGTCATCACACTGCAGAGCTGATGTCAAGTTATATACATCTCTTGCAGGCACTGCACTTCCATAGCCATCCACTGGCAAGGATGCACCTAACTGAGGTACATGAATGCTCTTCCAGCCACTCATGAACTAAACAATAACAAGGCTCCAGTCAGTCCCCACCTAGTTCCTCTGTCTCTCACCCCAAAACTCTCTAGTCTTGCACTGGTCAGAGGCCTGGCTGGTATAAATTTATTCTCCAGTTCATCATTCCCTCACTGTGGAGTGGACACACACTACCCTTTATAAAGTAAGCTGAGATATCCCAAGCACTTCAGCTAAAGCACGGTTTTAGATAAAGTATAAAACATGTTTATTAATGACAGAAAGATAGACTGTAAGTGACAAGTGTCAAAACAAAAGTTGGTTACTTATGAAATAAAAATAATTGTGCAGCCTAAATTCTTCAAACTAAATAGAATTTGAATCAAGTAGTGTCTCCATCTGACAGATGGCACACGCAGGTCTCAGATGTTCAGTACCCAAACTGGGACCACCTTCCAGTTCAAAATCTTTGTCTTCCAGATTTCCCTCCAGGGATTGGGGAAGAACAAGAGAGATGGGAAGGAGAGAGGCCAAGTGATGCCACTGACTTTCATATTTTCTTATGAGAAAGATTTGGAAAGATCTTTGCTATGATGTGGGGGTTTGTGGCCCTCATTGGTCAGGCAGATTCCATTGCCTGCCTGGTCTTTCTGAGAAGGCTCTAGGACAGTGGATCATATGTTGGAGTCATTAATGCCATCAGGCTATTAATGGATACTTCTTTGTTGTATCTGAAAGAATGGTTATGGATGTTCCCAACTTCTCAGTATATTTCAGTAACACTTCATAACTTCACATACCGTGATAATACATAAAATCCAACAAAGATTAGGACTTTAAAAATGATACCTTGCAAGGCTTGCTTTGTACCAAACGTACCATAGTAATAGTACCATGGTTAATATTGGGGTTCCAGTGTATTATTTTGAAGTATAGAGTCTTACAGAAGCCCAGCCTCATCAGACTCAACTACCAGGAGGCACTGTTGCCATGTAACCAAAGAGAAAATTTCCAGTTGAAAGATTTTGGTTTTCAGCTTTTACATTTTTGGCAATCATGTTGTTAAACAAAAAAACCAAAATTTTCTGCACAAAACAGACCTTATATGTGAAAAAATGTAGTCAGTTAAAAACCCAATTTTCATGGACATTTTTTGAAGCAGCCCTAATAATAATTTCCCCAAAATGATTCATCTGTTAATGATTCTTATTTAACCACCTTGTTAGCTTGATTATTAAAAGTGGTTTTTCAACATCTGTTTGCCATCTTAGAGGAAACCTGTCGTGTGCTATTTGCTGACAGGTTATAGACATGTCCATTGTCCTTCTAAGTGTTCCATACCATAATTTATCGATAATTATTGTGAAACTAAAAGCTATACCATTCCAAATGGATAATTATTTAGCCATGAACAACTCTTTCCAAAATATGCTTCTTATTAAATATTTCTTCTGCTTTTTAAATTATTATGAATTGCCTGGGCTTTTTAATTAACTGCCACTTTAAAACTCTCAAAGCAAAAATAAAAGCAGAATTAAGCCCCACTTTCTGTTCACTTTCTGAATGCCTCCATTAATCAAGCAGCTCCTTATGCATGGGAGAAACTTCCTGTAAACATCCTCAAAACAAAGTAATTATTCTCCTCCAAAACCCTCCTTTGAACTCATCTTTGTCATGAGGCCTACAAAAAACTTGACAACAGTTAGGTTGCTGGCGTTCTGAGACCACTGCATGTCTTACAGACCAAAATGTCACATTGTTTCCTTATACTCATTTGTGGGGTGAGTTTATATCCATCTGTTATCTTTTGTCTATACTCAGATTGTAAATTCTTTAGCACTGGAACTGGCTTTTTGTTCCATGTTTGTGCAGCATCTAGTGCAATAGGATCCCTGATTGGGATCCTAAGTGCAACAGTAATAAATAATAGCTACAATAGAAGGGCATTCAATGCACAAATAAGTTTAAACTAACCTTTAAAAATACTTTGTCTATGAAATCCTCAGAACTGAAGTAGCCCAAAATGTATAATGTTAGGCTGTGACATTGAAAGCACCATGGATTACGCAGGTTGCAGTGGAATTTATGGCCTTTGTAATGTCACATACTGTGATTAAACTTGTTTCATAACCTGGACGTGGGAAGGTATAAATAGCTATGAGATACTGACATTTATTGCTAGCATTGAAAGTGGTGAAAGACAGTCAGAATGACTTAGACACAATGATAAACTTTCCATAAAATAAGTTTGTTAGTTTAAATTTCACTGGAGCTTACTTTGTGTCTTATGGGACGTTTATCCCTTTAATTTCATTTTAAGTTCCTATGAATATACAGCATATAGAATTACTTTGTGGTCAGCCTACATAAATAACATATTATGTTATTGCAATGTTATTTCACTGATTTCGATGGTAAAGAATAATTGTCGATAGTTTTCTCATCTTTCTTCATGTTTGACAGTAGTGCAATTCAAGACTATGCCAGTTTCCATCATAATTGCTTTGATTCTGGAGTGATAGCATTAGAATCGCAGTGGCTGATTTTTTTTGAAAAAAATAAATTGTATTGCTAAAATATTTTGGCTATGTATTTTTTAAATTCCCAGTATATTACAATAATAAATCACTCATATGCAGAAATGCCACTTGGCTTCTTTTTAAAAAAAGTATTACTAGGGAATATCCTAGAAACTTCCTTTTGTTTTGTCCAATATTATTTAATTAACGTGCACCAGATTATTAAAATATACCATGGACAATAATGTCTGTCTGTCTGTATCTATCTATCATCTGTAAAATGTGCTCTTATCCATGCCAAGTTAAGAAGTTTTCAGAAAGTATTCACTGATAGTTGGTAGACTTGAAGTTGTAGTTAATCATTAACACAGGACACAATTCAATGTGGACCATTGTCAGGTATGCTCAGGTTTCAGACTGGTAGACGTGCTTGTCTGTCTCAGCAAAAACTGCAAGGAGTTTGTGGCATTCTAAAGTGTAACGAATTAGTCAGGGTATTAGGGCATAAGCTTTTATGAGCTACAATTCACAGGACTTCTAACCACCAGTTTCCATGGAGTTTGTGCAGACAATGGCAAGTTTTTGTGTGTGCTAAAGATAGGACTGCGTGGAGAAGAGGAATATGAAGGCCCTAGAATAGAGTTGAGATTTCCTTAAAAAAAAAAAATTATTTTGCTTGGCCATGAGCTTTGTGTAATTTTTCATAGGGAAGATGAGTGGAGGTGATTCACTGTGATGTAGTTTCATGAAAAACATGTTCATAAATATGTCACTAATGCAAAAATCTATAGCTTTGTTCTAGTAAGACATTTGTTATACTCACAATATTGATTCTAGATCACAAATTTTTGACATACAAGTGTTTAGAAGCCTATAAAAATATGAACTAGATGATGAAGATGATATCACGCATATCCAAGGTTTTATAGAGGCTGTAAACCCAATTGCATTCCCGTTGACAGAGATCAGGAGTGACATTAATAGGTATTTGGTAAACTATTAGGTTTAATTTGCTTCAGTGCCACTGGTGATATTAAGTAAACAAATTTAGTTATTTTAGCTATCTTCTACAATATGTAAAGGAACAATCATTTGATTAATCAAAAATTGTACTTATTGGAGTTTTTCAGTATAAAAATTAATTATTGTTAACTAGTTGCAGTATAGGCTGAATCTAGATGTACTGCTTTACTGCAATTTACATTTTTGTTTTCTCCACATGCACTCAGGCACATTTGTTCATAGACATTTTAATGGTGCAATAACATTAACCAGAATGCATCTTATAAATGTAAGATCATTATTCTACAAATGAGTGGTTGCAAGTTTACATCTCTCTTTCATTCACCTTCCTACAGACATATCAGGAAAAGAAAGTAAAAGACGCAAAGACCAAGACAGTAAAAAAACAGATGTAGGAATGCAGGAGACAGCATCAAGTCATAGAGAAGGTTCTGTGCAGTCTAGTAAACCTTGTCCTTTCTCAGCTCCACCAACAAATCCTATACCACAGTCTCCTGATAGTCATGCAGATGAGCCAATGGAAATCAACTTGTTAGTTTATAATATAGACCCAGAGCTTCTACGGCAACAGGACAGTGATATTATGGAGACCACAGAATCATATGGTAATCCTTAGTCATTAACCACTTTTCCACATGGATCAATTGCTAATAAATCTAGCAATAGATATTGTGTTTATGCATAACTGCAAGTGGGTATTAGTTCCTGAAGGGATCTAGCTCTTGAACAGAGTTCATATTTTCCTGTAGTCTTGTTTTAAGGGCTGAGTAAGATGTCAGATGACCTGTAATACTAGTTGATTCCTTTGATTCACTGCAAACAACAATTCAATGAAGTTTCAAGATTTCAGTGAAATAGTCAAGTTACCACCTATTTCACCACTGGGATTCATGACCTTCCATTAAGGATTGGGCTAAGGGTTTCTACAGAAATAGGTTCGGACACAGCCAACTTCATTTAAAAGAAGCTCCATAAGAAATCACTATGCAGTTTACC
Organism: Pelodiscus sinensis; assembly: GCF_049634645.1. Lineage (NCBI taxonomy): Eukaryota > Metazoa > Chordata > Testudines > Trionychidae > Pelodiscus > Pelodiscus sinensis. Next base: position 49,060,661 of record NC_134717.1, on the reverse strand, counting down.
TGAAAACAGGTTGGGATGTTTTAATATCTTATTTTCAAAACAACCCATTTCAGAGACTGCAGTATTCTCCCTGAAAAATAGATCATTTCTCAAATGCTCTGTAGTGATCCAAGCCCTTTTTTTGTTCAGTTGTACCTCCACTAATCTAGGGAGTGACCGCATTCTAAAGAAGCCCACGAGAGAGCTGGGTATGATTTCAAGGTGTCTATGTGGGACCTTTACTAGAGTTCTGGCTGTCAATGGGAGGGGGAGCCGTTACAGGGGAAGAATCTCACACTGCACAAAGCTGTGCTGCAGGGTGACTGGTGTCGTTTGCCAGCCCATCCACCGAGATGAGGCTAATGCCAGGGGCTCTGCTATGAAATCAGAACACTTGTTGGTCACTGGTCTGACCAACATATCAGGCTAGTCTAATTCTCTTGTCCTATCAAGCATAGGTGCCGATATTCTAATATGCAGGGAGATACTCCCGCACCCAGCTCCACCCCAGGCTCTGCCCTCACTCCATCCCTTAGCCCAAGGCCCTATTGCACCCTGCTTCTTCCTACCCTCCACGTTGCCCTCTCTCCTCTTCCAGCCCCACTTTCTCCCACCTCTTCCCACCCTATTCCACCCTCTCCCCTGAGTGTGCCCTCCTTGTGCCACCTCCATTTCTCCCAGGACCTTCTGCACACCACAGAACAGCAGATTTGCAGAGGGCAGGAGGCACTGAGGAAGGAGGTGCTGATCAGCAGTATCACCAGCAGGCAGGAGATGCTGTTAGGGTGTTGCACCCACCATTTTCTCCCATGGATGCTCCATTCCTAGAGCACCCAGGCAATTGGTGCCCATGTTGCCACTGCTACCTTTGTCTCGTCTGGGTTAAATCACCAAATAGCCCCAATCCGAACCCCATTCTCATTTAGAAACTAATGGATCTGTCCCAGCAGTGGGATCGGATAAGGCGGAGTCAGTGAGCTGGATACCAAGCAGCAGACACTACAGATCATGGGTTTTTGTTAGACCTCCCATATAATATAGAGCTCCTAATTAACCCAGGAATATGTTTAATAATTATGGAAAGGAACAGTCTATATTTTCTCACTAGCATACAAATAGCTGAGGCATGCTATTAACTAAGGATTCCTAGTTTTTTCTTCTCTTTCTATTCCTGTTTTGCAGTGGATTTCATAGGGAATGAGCCTGCATGGAATAAGGAGGGTCGGGACATAGAGTCAGATATGCAAGAGATGAGAGACATGATACCAAGAACAAGGAGTCTGGGTCCAAATGAGAGCGATGATATCATCATTGAGGAATTTATACCTGACTATCCTGAACCTGAATCCCAACCATTAGCCCAGCTCCGTGATTACCCTGACAAAACTTTTGAAGAACAGACTGCTAACTTTTCTTTTTTTCAGGCAGATTTAACTAAGAGTGACATGGAGATTTTATCACTGTGGAATGGTAATCACTAGTCAGATTTCAGGACTGATTTTAAGCAAAAGTTGTAGCATAAATCTTGGTGGAGCTCTGGCTCCTTCCTCTAACGGTGGAAAAAATATATGTAGCACACACAGGCTTTGCAGGGTGAATATGCTATCAGCCTATCTTAGGTGTCACTGTAGCCAATGGGAGTTTTATCATTAATAGGGTACAGTCCCATTCCTATCAAATATACTGTATGAATTAAGTTAGCAAATTAGCTAATGGGTGACCAAAGATAATAATATAATCAGACCCTAATCAATTTGTGATAATATTCAAATAATTGTGTGCTTGTTAAGGTAAGAATACCAGATTTGTTTTAGTTATCAGGCTGAGCAGACATATAGATGTTGTCATTGAAAATCCAACATTTGCCAACAGTTTTCACTCAACAGTACCCAAAATTCCACTGAAAATTCAGGTTCTTATTTTCAGTTCTAAGGAGCTGAACATACAGTGGAATTTTGGGTTCTGTTGAGTGAAAACTGTCAGCAAATGCTGGACTTTTGATGGCAACCTCTAAGATGCTCAGTTTTTTAATGGACAGGATGAGATGTGTGAGAGTATTGAAGGTGAAAATATTTCAAAAGATCAAGTTCTGATATGAACTTGAGCAGTATAGGCATCAGTAGTGACATCATGAACTACTCTTCCAGTCTGTATTTTTCCTGAAATACTATCTCAGGTGTGAAAAAACTATTTTTTCATCTTTTTCCTAGGCAGAAAACATTCTGAACCCTGAGTTGAATTACTGTTCCTTCTTTAAAGTAGTAGAAATTTAAATGTGAAACATCTTAAAATAATATGGAATATAACATCCTCAAAGTTAGAAATCATAGATTAACATGAATTTAAAAAATGGAAAGTACTGAAATGACTTTTAAAGAACATTTAACCTTAACTTTGCTCCCATACTGTGTTATAAGAAGAGGATTATTTTCAGTTTGTTTACAATCAGGACAGGTTAAGATTATTTGAATGATGTTAATGGCACATACCTCCTCTCTTCTAGTAATGTATAATGCCCATTCTTTCTGTTTTCTGATTTATTTTATAGTTCAATATTCTTTTACGGGTTTTCCTCAGTTTATTGATACAACTTAAATATCGTTATTTGTCTTGGAATTTCCTTGGCTTTCTGATAAAAATCAAGGAAAATGCTTGTAGCTCTGCCATATGGAAGCATTCATTCATCAGCAAGTATGATATGTAAATTAGTTTGTTTGAGACAAAAGCCTTAGGTAGATTATGCCATGAATGACAGCTGCTTTAATTAATATAACTTGGTATACCTACATGAAAATTGCTACCAAACTGCACATACAGATTTTGTATTTTTTTTAATGCAACCAGTTCTGTCTAGCAGTTCTGCAGCAATCCCTTGAAGAAGCAACAATTATTCAGAGATCAAAATTCCCTTCAGATACAGAATCCAGGAAAAATTTCCTGGTTCTCTAATGTTTGGATTGATAAACCAAACGTGAATCTCCTCCCTTTTTAAAATCTATAATCGGCTTAAAAAAATCATAACAACTGACAAAGAAGGGGAAGCACTTACTTGTTCAAACTTCCAACCTATTTGTTCAAATTTCCATATATAAGAAACACGTAGTGAACCAGTCTCAGATTTGGAGAGAGCATTTTTCTACTTCCCATGTCCTGGGCCATATTGCACTCCAAAGGAATGTGCTCGGAGGATTGGTATGAAGGTGATGAAGTCCACTTATAATGGTAATGTGATTACAGTATATGCTGCACAGATACTTCTTCTTGCTTTCCATAATACTATGTGATCAGTTTGGGCCTCAGTTTAGGTTTGAACACTCACACAGCTAAGTTGTGTTCTCTGTCAGGCTAGCAATATTGTGCTAAGAGAAATTGAACAACATTGCTGGGAATGGGTCTTGCTTTCCTCCTTCAATAATAGTGACAACTTTGGGCTTGGGAAATCACACAGTAATCTGTAGAGAGTTCATAGAGTTACAGTTCAAATTCTGTTGCTCATCAGTTTAGAGAACTGGGGATACTTTACATCTGTCATAGGAATATCAAAGGATCTGAAAACGGAACCCAAGGACAGGAAACGGCAGGTGTTCTCATAATAGGGAAAACAGCCCTCATCTGACATTTGGCCCTCTTCTTTTCAGTCCTTCCATCCCCACTACTAAAGTGTACTTTGCCCCCTCCCATATAATTTTCTCTACCCCCTGCTGTCTCTCTCCTCCAGTTCCTGCTACCAAACTCTCTTTTTCACACCTAAGAGCTGTCCTCCTGAACTTCCCTTTTCTCAGTTCTGTGCCATTCCCCAATCTTGCTTTCCCTATCTCCAGATCACTTCTTGCAACTGTGCTTTGGCCTCCTGAATCAGTCTCTCCCTTTTCTTCCTGTCTATCCCCTGAGGCACTATTCCCTTGAGATTTGTCTCCTCTCCCTACTGTTGCTGTTGTTACTGTCATAGCACAAATGTGTATTAACACCCTAAAACTCTCTCCATCTTGGGTTCTCTTTCTTTGTCTCATTCCCTGCTGCCTTCTTCCTCCTTCCACGGTTCATTCCTTCTCCTCCAGAGCTTCCACATCTCTCTTCCCTCCCTTTTTTCTGCAAGGCCCTTCCTGTTCTACCTGTCTCAGGAGCTGCTGAGCTCTGCTCCCTCCAGCGTCGCTGCCATAAACAGCTTTGCTAAGTGGCACTGCCCTCAACAGTCATCTCATCCTGTTTCCATCCTTTCCCACTCGAAGTGTGCCCTGCTTTTCCCAGAAAACTGCAGATGGGAGTACTTATTAAAGATCAATCCTGCCTCCACCCCTTCTGCTGCATCTGTGTAACCGAGATCAGAATTTGAACCCCTCCAAACAAACTAGTGCACATGCCTTCATGCTAAAAGTGAGAGTTCCCCTGGGAACAGTGTTTCCAAGTCCAATTCTAGAACAGAGCCATTGCTTAGAAATCAAAGCAACTGGAGCATATATCCCATATCTAATTATCATATTTTGTTTCTTTTCTGTAGAAGAACTTGTGAGAAATGTTGGTGAACAGAAAAAAGACCAAAGCAGAAAACCTGCAGATGCACAATTACAGGAGGAAACAACAAGGACACAAAATGAGAGTAGTCAGGGAAGCGATGACATGCCTTTATCAACAAACTCCACTCCCAGTACCTTCGTCCTACAAGTTATAACTTTCGACTGTCCACCTAGTGCTTCCAGCTCAGAGCAATTCACTAATTCTGATCCAAACCAGAAAGATCTCACCGAGGCACAGCAAGAAACACAGCCCACTGATCCGCTGAATGGTAATATCACTTCACAAAACACAGATCAGTCTATCGAAGTGCCAGAGGGTGGAGCTGCCGCCGTGTCTGTTACATCTCTATTAAGTTTTGACATTCATAAAATATCCAATTAAGTAGTTGTCCAAGCCTGCAGTTTAGGAATGCCCCTTCCTCAGGCATGTGTAGAAATTGAAATGTCATCAAATAAAAAACATTTGACATGAATAAATTTAACTTTTTTTTATATTAAGTATTTGATATTTAATAGTAAATTATTTGGCCAAAATACCAAAATTATGAAGATCTGTATATGCAGGTACAGAAGTTTTAGTAACTAGGAAATTATATAAACTCTGTAGAAACTGCTTGCCATTTTCTTTTTGAAGAGGTAATTCTGCTTTGGCTATTACAGAGCTTCTCACATATTATAAACACTTCTGATCATAACTCCATGAACCACATTATTTGTACTAAAAATGAATACAACTTCAACTATTTGTTGTAACCACTTTAAAGCAGATGTAGTCTGGTAATGAAAATAGGGATGAAAAGTTGCCATTTTGTTAGCAAGGAAGATCAAAATGTGGAATGTTGAGGGGGAAAGGGAATGGAATAGCTAAAGGAGATACATGATGAGCAATATGATAAAAACAAAAAGGGTTTGTGGCCTGCACTCTGATGATCATATGATCACCAATTTCAAGGTGTCCAAGCAACAGTGGATTTGATCTAAGTGGAAGGAAGGTATTGTGAGATATTTCAGTTTAACTTACAAAGCTTTAAAAGAATGGCATTACCAAGAAGAAAGTTACCTCTAACTATTCCTTCTGGGCTCAGGGTCCTTCACGTCTTTGCATGTACATGGGTCTCCAACTCTCTCCCCTGGAGTATTGTACATGATTCCCCACATCTAAACCTCCACACACAGGGCTTATGATGGGCTCGACTATGTTCTCAACCTGTCTGGAGTAAAAGGTAACATGTGACTCTATTGCCCCAGGAAAGACTAGAGAATGAATTGGGGCTCTGAGAATCGCAGTGCATCCCCTATTTTTCCTTGTTCGGAGGAAGGAATATGGTACCCCACTCCATTTCATGGATCAGCTTGCTCCCCTTTCCCTTTGCCCCTCCTTCCTCCTGTAGGCCCAGCCACTTGTCATGTCCACAGAGCTGGAATTCTTCCCAATCCATGCCCCTCACCAATTTATGTGATTGCAGCGAGGAGTAGTGGGTGAGTAGCCCTTCTTTTCCATGGTTCCGCCAGGGTCGTAATCTGTTCAGAGCTGAACGAGTCAGTAAGGGTCAGGGTCTTATTCTAGTTCCGGTGAAGAAAAATAAGGGGACTTAGAAGCAAACAAAGGCGCTGCTTAATTTTTCCCTGTGTCTTTTACTGTACGGGGTTTGAGGCAGCAGCATCCTCTGTTTCCAGCTCAGATGTTGGGCTGAGTTATGCCTTCTCTAAGGCTGAGCCTTGTGAGGATGGGAGCTGGGCTGGCACTGTCTGAGCAGCAGTGCAAGGGAGTGTACCTTAGCATACCTCCTCTTCTTGAGAGATCCCCCTAGCGTGACACATACACTTGACCCTCCTGTCACTTTGACTGTAAAAGATTGTTCGTCAGAGGTGCAGGATCACAAATCTGAGGTTTTAGAATGGATTACTTATACAAACATAATGAATCCCCCAGTACTTTGTTCTGGTTCCTTGTCGCACATTGCATCCTACATTTGGTCCTTACCAGGTTGAAAATGAAGCACCTTTAATATAACATCTGCTATGCACTAGAGGAAGAGTCCAAGGAGAAGTACTATTTATTGTGCCCATATAAGAAGTATAACTTGTACTTCCCTTCACCTTGTACTCAGCGTCACCACTGCACCACCAGTGCTACTTCTGAGCACCAAGATGTTCCTTGGAGTTCTTCCATCCAACTCAAGTCAGATTCTGGATAGCTTGAGAAAGCTGATGAGGCCAGGGAATAAACCAGCAAAGCCTGGTTGTACATCTACAGCTCTTGCATCATAAATTTCATGTGCAGTGAGCATATCATTATTTACAAGAACTCAGTTTAATTGGGAATTCATTCAGCATGGCAGAAAATCTCCTATAGGACAGGCAGGTTTTGGAGACTTTCAGACTATAGTTTATGAAATTGGTAAGAGCCTACTTTTGATTTACACCCTATTGGAGTTATTTACTCTCTAAAGGTAAAAATGGCTTAGAAAGAATTTGTTTTGCTGGGAAAGTGCAGAAAAAAGAGGGTGTATACAACTGCAATAGATAAGAGAGGTGTTTCAGGTTTATGTGCTTGTTTTAGAGAGAAATAAATAAAGGTTAAAAAGGAATGGAGTGAGAGAGAAATGTTATCTGGAAAATGTCCTTACTGGAAAATATGTTTTCATCAAAGTCTATATCTTCTTAAGAAAATGTCAGTTTTACCAAAACATTTTAATTTTCTCTTCAGATAGTGAAAACAAAACCATTTCTTTTATGCTGACATTCCACACAAAATGAAATGGTTTGATTACCTAAAAATACCTTTTTAATTCATGTTAATTCAAAATACCAATTCAAAACCTTTTTTTTCGTTTAAAATATTTTAGTCAAAAATATGCAAATATCTTGCTTTTACATTTCTGAACTGCATTTTTAAAATGTCTTGTTCTGTGATCATTTTTGATATTCTGACTTTTCCACCCAATTCAGAATGAAAACAAAAGTCAAAATATCTGAATTTTCCATGGGATGGAAATTCTGTTTTCTAATCAATCATAATCATATCCAATTTACTGGTATTAGTGTAAGTATAGCAAGATATAAGTTGCAGCAGTACAGAATACTAAGTGATCAGAGTCTATTGCAGTCTGGTGTATTATGCTGACTTTTGTACACTCTTTGGTAGGTGACAAAAGTGTAAGAGACAATGTTTGAATAAAGAATGGAATTAAGGAGTATACTAAGGAGAAAAAGAGAGACCGTTGCATTGTTTCCTTTTCTACATCATGTAAACTCCCTAGTCCCACTGGACAAATGTGATGCCAGGCCATCAGAATAATCAATATTTGCTTCCTGCTAAAACTACTTTTGCCTTGGGTGGAAAGGGGGGCTTGCGGAAAAAGCAAATCAATGTGTTAATTAAGAGTCAGATGTGAAAGAGGACAATGGGACCTCTGTGAGTTGGAACAGATGACCATAGAATTGAACACTGAGGTAGTTGAGAAAAGCCACCTGTTCAGGGCTCCAGGGAGTCATAAACGAATGAAGTATGCCAGCAGCAAAAGTGAAATATAGTTTCAATCTTCTCAGGTGTATCTGAGGTTACCATTGGACATAGTATCCATCCAGCCTCCCCTTGAAGCATCGAATACTTTTTCATTTAACTTAACAATGTACAATTTGCAAACTTGCCATGTTCTTCATTGTCTTTATTATATAAATGTCAATGAGAAGGAACACCTGATTAGTTATTATTTTGATTATCACCATTGACAGGAAACCACACTTACTCTACTGGGGTATGTCTACACTACCCCGCTAGTTCGAACTAGGAGGGTAATTTACAGGACAAATGTGTATGTAAGGGTATTCCAGACACTCTTTTCCTTTACCACAGGCTTCATTTTTGTCATGTTTAGTTTTACATTGTCTATATTCTCCTCTCTTGGGGTATGTCTACACTACCCTCCTAGTTCGAACTAGGAGGGTAATGTATGCATACCGCACTTGCTAATGAAGCCCGGGATTTGAATTTCCCGGGCTTCATTAGCATAAGCGGGGAGCCGCCATTTTTAAATCCCCGCTGCTTCGAACCCCGTGCAGCGCGGCTACACGGGGCTCGAACTAGGTAGTTCGGACTAGGTTCCTATTCCGAACTACCGTTACTCCTCGTGAAATGAGGTGTACCGGTAGTTCGGAATAGGCACCCTAGTCCGAACTACCTAGTTCGAGCCCCGTGTAGCCGCGCTGCACGGGGTTCGAAGCAGCGGGGATTTAAAAATGGCGGCTCCCCGCTTATGCTAATGAAGCCCAGGAAATTCAAATCCCGGGCTTCATTAGCAAGTGCGGTATGCATACATTACCCTCCTAGTTCGAACTAGGAGGGTAGTGTAGACATACCCCAAGAGAGGAGAATATAGACAATGTAAAACTAAACATGACAAAAATGAAGCCTGTGGTAAAGGAAAAGAGTGTCTGGAATACCCTTACATACACATTTGTCCTGTAAATCAGCTCAAGGTTCTTTGTCTGTAGAAGAACTGCTATTTTAAATTTACAGATTTTTATGAAAATATTTCTTTAAAATGGGGTTTCTTCATTTAAAAGAAAGAAAAAGTGCAAGATGCAAAGGAACATATGAAAAGAGATGAGTTTTATACTAACGTTTAGCATCCTTCAGGCATTTCCTCTCTCTCATTCTATGGGTACAAAAAGTCTGAAGCTGTTATGCCATTTCCATGGAATAAGAAATTGCTCATTGCCCTATCTGATGCAGTCAATCTGTAGAATGTCAACGGCTTTAGGCAGCTGAAAGCATTAATCAACAGGTAATCCCTAACTTGCTATGTGAATAACCAAAAGGGAAAATGGTTATCATGCAGATAGTCACCTACTTTAAAAAATTGCCCTCACAGTCTTTAATTAGCATGTATCCTTCAGGTTAAAGGACATCAACTAGTATAGAGAAAGCAAACCAAAATATGCTAAGAAGATGACTAGAATACTGTAAAAGACCTTGTACTCTGTGAAAAACAAACTCTCTAAATCAAGCTGATTGTGGAATAATAACATTCCCTGTAAATGTTAGAATGATCAGTATTTTGGTATAAATCATGGAATGGTCGCTGAACATCACTATGTCTTGTTCACACATTTTGTCTGTCATTTTCAAGAAAGCAAACAGTATTTCACTCTTGAGCTGAGGTTTCCAGTGAATGAGTAGCACTCAAATCCCTTTATAGTAAAAGTCCATGGAACTGTGCAGTTTGTTTGTGATACCCAAAGGGTTGGGTCTTCAATTCAGTGAAAGCAACTGTCTTGCACAGTAGTGACATAGTCAGCCCCACCGATGGGGGGAAAGGGGACAGTTGCCCCAGAAATTGGCAATTCAGAAAAGCCTGAGGCTCCTAGTTGCCACTACTGCTACTGAGACAGTGGTGGTGGCCAGAGCCTGGGCCTTTTAAATCTCCACTGGAGTGCCCCTCCACATGGCTCTGAGGGCTGGGATGGGGGAGGGAGAGGGGCATGTCACACCACCTGGGCATAGTAGCACTTAACAAACAAAAGAACCGTCATCACACGGCACTATCACTATCTTCACTCTGAACTGGGAAGGGAGTGTTCATTCCATCTGGAATTCCAGTGCACTTCCAGAGTACCCGTGACTATCTCTCATACAAGCAAAAGTAATTTGGGAAATACTACTTACATATAGTACAGTTGTTCATTTAAAGTCAAGCACTACTGCACAGATTCAGTTGTACCGTTGTACTTCAGCCTATTACGCTTCAGAGCAAAGTTAAGAAAAAAAAATTAAGCTCTGCCTGAATACTTGGGCATGGGTTTCATCTGACTACACTGCCACAAATTGTGCAAAGACATCTCGCCTCTGTAAAGTGAATAATGTAATGTATTTTAGATATTAGGGATCTTTTATGTTGGGGGACAGGATTAAATAAAAGCTTGTGTTCTGGTGTAAACTGGCCTATTTTGGGTTGGCTAGCTAGCTTCTGTTTATTCGAGCAAAGAGTGTCTCATATATGTAGCCTTGGTGTCCTAGAATATGGGGTAAGTGTTGGCTCTTAAAATCAGTGGTGTGTTATGGAGAGGAGAAGGTAGAGAATACAGTAGACTGGTGATCGCCAGGTACCTTGTTATACTTGTTTATCAAAAGAAGATGTAATGCCTCCAGAAAGCTGAAGGGGGCAAACTCCACAATGGCTCTTGGGACCCCTATATAAAAGGAATATCCCTTCTCTACTGTGATGGGCTTTAAGCCACTATCTGAGAAGCGTGACCCTGGCTATGCCCCAACCCACACAGATATACTCGGGTTGGATGGATGTGCACCACTCTAGTGCTCCCTTTGCACTTTTGGGATCACAAGAAGTTGCATTACCATTATCGTGTGTGTGTGTGTGTGTGCTAGCAGGAAGGACCTATCTCCCCTGTGTGATTACAGCTCTTTCCCTTTCTGGCATGTGCAAACAGGCTTGTGATCCAACCCAGAGTTAGTTGCTCAAAAAAACATCTCTCAATATCTCAGACATTTTTGCACATACTTGAACATCTATCTGTCTGCATGTTGAATGTGTTGCCCATCACCGTGGTATCTAGCCACCAAATCCCAGTTCCCTTGCCAGTGGTTTCCAAACAGTGGTCTATAGAATACTTGCTGGTGCTCTGTGGAGAGATGACTTGTCATGAGGTATTAGCTGCTGCTTCTTGTTTTAGCCTCAGAAGAACAGCACAGATGTGAGGGGAGAGTAAATGAAGAGCAAAGGGAGACAGTATGGCTGTGTCTACACTGGCGCAATCTTGCGCCAAAGCAGCTGCTCTTGCGCATAAACTTGCTGCCTGTCTACACTGGCTGTGTGTTCTTGCGCAAGTAAACTGACGTTCTACTGTATGAAATCAGGGCTTCTTGCACAAGAACTATGATGCTCCTGCTCAGGAATAAGCCCTTTTGCGCAACTGTTCTTGTACAAGAGGCCAGTGTAGACAGGCAACATGAATTTCTTGCACAAGAAAGCCCTATAGTTAAAATGGCCATCAGAGCTTTCTTGCACAAGAGAGCATCTACACTGCCATGGATGCTCTTGCACAAAAGCACATCTCTGTGCAAAAGCACAGTGTAGATGCTCTCTTGCACAACTACTTTAACGCAAGAATTCTTGTGCTAAAGAGTTTTTGCACAAGATCATGCCAGTGTAGACATAGCCTATGAAAAGACAACTAAAAGTACATAATTCCCTAATGGTAATGAGTAAGCAACCACTGTACTTGCTGCAAAGATGTGAAAGGATTATAAACGCAAGGCAAGGTGGTCAACATGCTTGCAAATAGAGAGGGGGAATGGTCCTTGAAACATATATCTGCTAAGAGGAATCCAAACTTGGGAACTGCTGTTCTGGCACCAATTCTTAGATTTAACTCTTGCAGGTACTCCTAATTCATTAACAAAACCTGATTCTTGGGTAGGCTGGCATTCATGCAGACCTGACCATCAAACCTTTCCAAGAAAACTCCCCCTGAGAAACAACATACTCTCAATGTGGCAAGAAATACCAACGTTTGAGAAACCAAATGATTGTAGCATCAATCTCCGTGACAATAGAGGTCTAATCAGTAACTACCTGTAATAGAAATCATGCACAGGCAATGCCAACTGATTGCTCAAAGCATCCTGTAACACAAATATATAATAGCATATTAGGAAAATCAACATTAGCAATGTGGGAAAGTAATTTACATTGGCTCAGCTGACATCAATTGATCACTCTTTGCTGTATTAGTTTCAAAGGAGACATGGCAGATTCCTGGATCCCATGTCAGACTTGCCCTGCATCAAGTGTTCATTATTTACATCAGTGCAAAGGGGTATAAAATACTAATGGTCTTGATTTGGTAGTATTTTAATCCACTTTGATGCTGATGTGAGTGGTTAGACAAGGTGCAAGACAATGCTAAATCCAGGCCCTGGCCCTTAAATGGCAGTTAGAAAACATATACCGCTATAGATCAGTGATCCCTAACCTTTATAAGCACTAGTTCACTTTTTTGAATTTAAGTGCAATCCAGGATCTACCTCAAACCCAAATACCCTTACCCCACTTCCTTTGTGCCCCTTCTTTGAGGCTCCACCCCTGCTCACTCCAGCCTCCCTCACTCCCCCAGCCTTCCACCCTTTTACTAGTATGGGGCAGAGGGTTGGGGTGCAGGCTCTGGTCTTGGGTTAAGGGATTGGGAGTGTGAAGAGGCTCTGAGCTGAGCCTGGGGCAGGGAGTTGGGGGCAGGAGGGGGTTCAGGGTACAGGTTCTGTAAGGGAGTTTGGATTGGGGGGGCCTCAGGGCTAGAGCAGGGGCTTGTGGTTCAGGAGGGGGTTTATGACTGGGGCTGGGGTTCAGGAAGAAGCTGGACATTGCTTACCACAGGTGGTGCAGTGGGGCTAAGGAGGGATCATCCCTGCCCAGGCCCCGCACCACCCCCAAAAGTAGCCGGCAAGCTCCCTCCCAAGTCCTGTTGTAGAGATAGAATACATGATGGGAGAGGGGTACCCTGACATTAGCAACCCCTTCTCTTCCTTCCCTGCCCCACCCAGCAAGCAGGGGACAGGGGATGGGGGGGAAGGAAGGGCAGCTCCAAGGCAAAGGGCAGGAGGCGTACAGCAGTGGGGGGAAGGGCAGCTGAAGTGCCAGCATTTGATAGCCTCTTGGCCAAACCAGTCAAGATCACCTATCAGAGGCTCCAAGATCTACCAGTAGATCACGATCTACTGGTTGGTGACCACTGCTATAGATAAAGAATAAAGTAAGATCAAAGCAACTGAGTGATTGATCAAAATACTGCTCAGGGAAATCTCGACTCGATTCTTTTGGAATATGCAGTTCCATCAAAAACAAAAAACTTCATAAAACCAGGCCAACTTTGCTGGAATTTAACTTTGAAGGGAAAATGGAGGGGGAAAAAAAGGCCCAACAATGTCTGAATAGCCTATTCAGAGATTGTGGAAACAAACATTTCAATTTTTGTTCCAAAATGTATTTGGTTTTGAAAATTTTCATTACAAAATATAAAAAGTTGAAATCAACGAGGAAATAGTGTGACCCAAAATGAACATTTCTTTTCAGAATTTTACATCATATTGAAATTCTCAGTTTAAAAGAGACACAGATGTGGAAATCTTGAAATTGTTTGCAAAATGGAATTTTCATCTTCCAGAGACACGTTTAGAAAAGAAGACAGACAAAGAGCAACTTGAGACAGGGGCTGACTTAACTTTCCAAACAATAGAGCATGGTATTCAGATATATCCAAAAAACTGCAAGGGTCTGAAAGCGGGGGTGAAATCCTGGCCCCACTGATGTACATTGCAAAATTCCCACTGTCTCAGTGGTACTAAGTATTTGCCCCTAGTGAATATAATGCTTTTCTTCCTCTTCTGTCTCCTCCTCCTCCTTCCCTCTTTGCTGCACTCATCCTTTGACTCTTCTCTACTAACCAGTCTGTTTTCAAGCTAAATTCCTCTTCCTTTTCTTTCTTCCCACTTCTAAGCTATTCTCTTTCAAACACCTTCCTCTGTCTTTCTTCAGTTCTCCATCTTTTTTTCCTCTACTTCCCTGCCCTTCTAGGTTTTTCCTTGCTGTTCTCCCTCCACAATCTGCAAACTATCTGTAGGTTTTATTGGTGCAAATCACTGATCACAATATGCTTTTAATTGCTTAGAACTGAGCAGCTAATTTATATTAAATGTATTTGGCATATTTCACCTCCCTCTGGAGTTTCAAACAGGCCACAGTTTATAATTTTCTATATTCAAAAATATTCACAAATAAATTCTGTAATCTAAATATGTCAATTTTGACTATTCGTCAGCTGAAATTCAAGCTGTGCTGCTTGGTTTTGAATGAATACATAAGTCACATGGTATTGTTTCAGTTAGCAGATTGACCAAATGGAAGTCTTATTTGGCTTTGAATGCAATATTGTTTCTTCTCCAGGTGAAACTCACTCCTAAAAAGGATTTAAGTACTCATCTTCACAGGGGTGAATTCTCTCTAAGGAGCAGTTGAAATTTGTACAAAGAATATATTTAAAATTATTATAAGATTTCATTAATAACAGTCTCATTAAAATTGCTTTGTAGTTTTAATTAATATTCTGATGAGCCAATGCTTTCATTCTGTGTCTTTTCACATTAGTAAATGCAAATTATTAAACTCAATCCCATATATTCACTCTGAAAAGGAAGTTGTGTTTGAAGTGTGAGTGAGTATAAGATAGGCAACTTGGAAAAAGAAGGAAAAAAGTCCTAATCAGATGTCATACTGCAATATGTTTTCCACAAGACAGGTTCATATTATGAATGACAATTCAAGCAGATTCTGTTGGTTTGATTAATATTTTAAGGCACATTCCCATTTGCATTTGTGTGTTTTTCAGGTGAGCCTAAACTCTGTCAAAAATCAGAAGATATAGTAAAAGTCACTGAACAAAAACATGCTGTGATACGCAACTAGACTTGCTACTACTTAGAAGCTTCTGACATTTTAATTGTGAGAGGTAATTTTACCATTTTTACCATGTCAGTTTTGGTTGTAAGCATTGCAGGGGGAAATCAGTTTATTTGTAGCATTAGAAAAATTATGTCCACTGAATTTTTAAAAAGCCTTAGAAATAGTTCTGTTGCTTGTGGGGGGATAAATAAATTTGGGGGACAGTTGGCTCTACATTGGCTTCCTAATAAGTGGGACAGTGCAAGAAGAGGGAGGGAATGATTAAAACAGTATCTTAAGTTTCTTTGAATTATTCTCTCTTCCAGGCTAAATAATCTTACCTAAAATATATCATTGTCACAATTTTAAATACTTGAAATTTCACGGTATAGCGCATGTCACATCGTGTATTTTCATTTTAATTGTTAACAGGAAAAACAGAACAGCACTACGAGTTCCTAATTCAGCTTTTTCCGAGGCTGTTATCTCTATCTACCTGGTCTAGGACCATGCCGTTTTTATGGACAACCATTGGGCAAAATAATGATAGTAAAATCATGAAACCCTGAGCTGGTAACTCAAGGCACTTAGTTCTCAAGGTTTTGGATGTATTTGCAACTGTTTTATTTCCTCTTCTATTTTGCCTTCTTAAACCTAGCCAGAGTACTTTTTCAGACAAAACTTGGACTTCATTTTATTTGCATCACTGAAACCAGATGTTTCCAAATGAGCATGAGATATATGTATAAATACGAGGCACGTATCATTTGCACTGGTTTGCTATAAAATTGCTGGCAATCTTGATCTACGTCTGACGGCAATGGAAAGCCAAAATGAAGCTGTCACAGGGAATTGTTTATGCATCTACACTGCATAATGACATTTAAGTCCCACTTGTCAGATTTCTTAAGATGTCTGGAAACAAATTAGAATGTGGACTGTACAGAGAAATATTAGTATTGTCCCATGCTGCCCAGATCGACAATCAATGTACCCTGAGGCTGTGGCTGCAATTTGGAGAAAACCTGGTGTTTCCTGAACATGACCTTTGAAATATTTGTTAAACACTTGTAAAATAACTGTCAATATTAAGATCACAATGGCCTATGGCATTCAGTATGACCTTGACAATGGAGTCTCACCTGCATTGGAATTAGGTGTATATGGTTCAACATCAGAGCAGAGGAAACAGATACAAGAATGTTCGCATGACAAATTAGCTTCATTTAAGCAAAATCATGTATAAATAGTTTGCAGATGGAATTGTTGCCCTTTTGCTGGAAGGCGAAATTTGGGGCCTTGTGGGGTGGTTCTGTGCACATGAAAACTCATCGATATAGAGTCAGGATAATCCATGCTGCAATCTGTTTAGTTACAGAAATATTCACATAATCCCAAACCTCAGTAGGAACCTACAGCAATCAAGCAGTTAGTTTCCATGTTCAGAAACTCCCAGATGAGCCTTTCCAGCCAGTACAGTCCCCAAGGCGAGGAACCTTTCCTGTCTCAGCTTCCTTCCAAAGTCACTCATGATTTCTTCTGGCTCGCTCGCTCAGACTCACACAGCCTGCAACTAACCACTCGCCCCGGCATATGGAATCTAAAGGGAAACCCTGTAGCTCTCCATTGCCCTCTGGGTTGCATTATACTCTAACCAGGCGGCATAGGCCACTAAACTTACAATATTCTGTTAACATGCCTTTGGATGATGACCTCAAAACAAACAACCATTCACAGGCAGCCACTAGCCCCTTTCACAATAGTATTCAGTGGGTATGAAATTCACACCATTCTAGATGTGCAGAATAAGACCTGTTTGGTATCTATTTTGGGGCAGTAGGTAGGACTAAAGTGGAGAACAGGCCTCATATTGGACCTTGGCATGAGTGAATTTCACACCAGTTGAATAAGGACTAACGTAATAGCCACATTTATGTTGATTCACACTTACATGTCTGTATTTGTTGACTTTGCCTCTTTTCTGGCCTGTACACAACTGAGCAACCGTAATTGAACTGGGTATAATGCAAGAACTTTGCACTGGGACTAAAGGACTACCAAAAAGTGGAACTCATGTCATTCAACATATAAGCCATATATTCAATATGCATATTTAGTATGCATAGATCTAATTTAAGAAGTATTTGTGCATAGAAGGTGTAAAAAGTGCATTTAAAATGTTTTGTGAATCTGGTCCAGAGCTTGTATTTAGCATGGATTTTCTGTACAGTGCAGATAACAAATGAAAATGTTCAAATGAAATTGTATCATGTGCATCATAACCTGATACTTTTTTTCCTGAGCTAAGGATTTATATCTGCTAGTGTTTGGGCAAATCATTAGTTACTTGGTCGCTCAACTGTCCCTTTTTATTCTTTTATTGAATGGTCTTTGCCCCCCTTCTATAAATAATCTGATGGTTCCTTAGAGCCATTATGCCAGCAGAAAACACAGTTTCGTCAGTTTGCAAACTCTCAGCCAGCTAGGTTGCAAAGCTTCCTTCAAAATCAGTGGATGATTGGAGTAAGAATTTCAGGATGGTGCCCTCTGGAAAAACATGGGGTCAGATTTCTCAGATGTGCCTAGCATCTGCAGCTCACACTGAAATTGATAGGAACTGCTAGTGCTTGGCATCTTTGCAAATGAAGGCAATGAAATCTTTGTGCTATGAGCAACTGTTTACCAAACATGTTGTTCACGAAGGCTAAAAGCTTGCACAAATGCTCACAAATCTTAACACCCTCCCCACATTTCAACTTTTGCCTTTTTTCAGAATTGAACTTGACTTCTGGGCCATATCTATTTCCAGTAGTGTTTTACACACAGCATTCTTTTCTTCCTGAACATGTAGAATTCACTCCAGCTACTAAAACTATATGCCTTATGTGAGGTGTTCAGCACACTCCACTCATACTGTGCACACTCTGCTTGCTGGCTGGGAGTTAGGGAAGCTACACACCTCAAAGGAGGTACCCGGCACTTTTCAGGATTGATCGTTAATGTGCAAATATATCTTGGGTGTAATGACTTGACTTGTCATTTTGTATTACATATTTGAGCACTGTGATGGACTTCATTGAAATAGTGAAGGAGGCTACTCCATTTTCTCAAGAATGCCTTCTATTTAATTTTCTTTTTTTTTTTCAGTAAAATTGTATTTTTGTTTCATATTGAGTTCTCTATAGAGGGTAAAATTTATCTCAGTGGGAAGAATCAACCTGAGATGTGTGCACCACTTATTTGAGTCTTCAAAATATAACATAATATGGATCTCAATGGTATATATACTTTGCGATGAGGTCTCTGTAAGAAGATGAATTTTCCTCTTACATATTCGAGGGCACACTAAACACAATATTGCATAGGGCCATAAAAAATGGGGATTGAGTATGCATCTGCCTCAGCTGGTGTGCTGTAAGGCCTGAACAGGTCTGCCACAGAATTATTCTCCATGTAAGAATTAAAATAAACCACCTTTCCCTTTTATTTTAATTAATGTCAGAGCTGAATCTCATGCTGTATTTTTGCTCTCTGGAATGAGGCCTCTCTAAATATTATAATAGTAAATTTGACTCCTGCAGAGTGGCTATGGAAAGAAAGTGAAAGAGGCATCATCTGATTGGCCTTTTGCCTCACAGCCCTGCCACCTCCAGAGGCAGAGGAACCAATCAAAACTGAATCTCCCTCCCCTTCTGTGAGCAATGGATTGGCTCCTCTGTCTACCCCCTCACTCCCAAAGCTGCTGGCCAGGGATGGGGGCAGAGACCCTGGAGTCACCATCCCTAGTCTGTAAGTGGAGTGGGAATGCTGCTCCAGGTTTGGAAGAGGGAACAATCCCAGGATAAACAGGTGGGGTGTGGAGGCTGAATTAGGGTGTGCAGGTGCTGGGGGAAGAAATGTTGTGATGGGGAAGATAAAATAAAGGGGACAGCATTGATGGGCTCTGGGTGGGAATGGAGCAGAACTGAGGTCTTGTGGGCTGAATATGAGTCAGCTGAAATTACTTATCACAGTCTGTGCAATGTACTTAATTATGTTAAATTTTAACATTGTTAACCTTATTGTACATTCTGTGAGTGGCAAGGGTGGTACACTGCTTAAACTGAGGTGATAAGAGGGTGAGTCCATTTGAAAACAATATGGTGATATGTCTCAAAATAAATAAAGATATGAAGGTGTGCTTCAGCAGAGAAAAGGTTGGGGACCACTGTCTTATAAAAATTCCTGATAAAGTACAGTGAGAAGCCATAGGCAAGGACCTCAAAAGTTTCATTTTGCATTTTATTAATCTTGAGTTATCTGATAAGTATATTCTGTAATATAGTTATGGATTATGATTTAGACAGTATTTTTATTTAATTCTCAACCTACAAAACTTGTGTTTTAATTCTGCTGTTTGTGTCCATATTTCCTATGATAATATTGCTAAATAAATCATATTTGAGGGCAAAGATTGTGAAACATTTGAGTGTCAATACAAGTTTTTTTTATTGAAGCATGTTTGATCATTTGCATATGGATTGTCTCTGGAAAAAATGACTCCGCATAAATGGTTTTTACCAAATCCTTCTCCCTTTTGTGAATCTGATCTTTTTTTCATGCCACCTCCGGCTTGACAAACAATGTTGCTTTCCTTCTCAAGTCTATATTGAATTTAACCCTTTTTAAAGCTGGCCTGCCACTGTTAACCTTTATGCTTAGATTGGCTTGTCCTCCTAAAATCTTACATTAAGGAAAAAAATAACCAGCAAACATGGGATCTTGCAAACTGTGGTATGTGTGATTGGTCCCATCGGAGTCAATTAGGCTTTTTGAGTTCCTAAGATTGGACCCACATCTGGAACAAAGGGCTTAATTCAAAGCATACTGAAGTCAGTTCATAGTGACTGCAACAGACTATAGATCAAGGATATCTGGTTCTGATCCAACACCCAGGCTATGTCTACACTACGGAGATTTTTTCCAGGATACTGGATGTATCCTGGAAAAACTCCACTGCGTCCAGAGAACATCTGCTCTTCCAAATTTTTTTTTGGAAAAGCAGACGCACTTTTTTGGAAGCCCTGAATTCCTCATTTTATGAGGAATAAGGGCTCTCCCAAAAGAGGAGGTTTTTCCAACATTTGGCCCAGTGTAGACGGGTCAAATGTCGGAAAAGCCTCTTCTGAAAAATGAATCCGGAAAAGGTACGCAGAAAACCCAGCAGTGTAGACATAGCCCCATTGAAATCAATGGACAGTCTTATATTGAAATTTACACGCAAAGGTAAATAAAATCATTCGATTTTTTTCTGTTGCGTCACATTCCTCATTCTTTGTCTGGACTATGCCTATGTTAGATTGTGAGCTCCACAGGGCAGGATTTATGTCTTTTCGTAAGTCTGTACATTCCATGCAATTCACTGTAGAAATATTAACAATGGTATTCAAGATCTCAGTGGTAAGGGTATAACAACAGATTTTTAATCATGTATTTTATACTGATGTATGTTGATAACCAGTGACAGCAAGAGAGAATTAAAGCAAAACACATGTTCTTTCATTGCAAGTTTCAGGTAATATTGCAGTACACAAGTGTCCTATCTTTTTCTGCAAATCCTTAGAGGTTACATGCCATTTATTATTTAAATAATATTAATAGATTGAACCTATGAACATGTGTAAATCCAAAAACTGTTTTCACTTTTATGAGTGTAAATCCTGTGAAATTCCAGTGGTATCAAAAGGGTAAGTCAAGATTTGGATTTGCAATGATTTAGCTCAGGGCAAAAATCAATTTGTCGTGTTTTACAAAGGCACTGAAAGGATTTAAGCACCCAACCCCCACTGACGTTGAACTCTCCTTGGCATTTGAAAATCAGATCCTGGAAAATAAAGATAATCCAAATATTGGCCTCTGATGGAGTTTAGTTCTTTTAAATTTTTTTTTAATTGAAAACATTTTAAAAACACATAAATGCTTTGTCCAAACTGTATTATGGAAAAATATTTGAGACATTTCATTTCTCTAGGATTTGATTAACTTTCCTGCTCATTATTTAACAGGGCTCCAAACAACACTTTTTCCCCATACCCAAATGTGATGAGTCTGGTATGAATGAAGAGCTGGAATAACTTAGCCTCTGATACTTTAAAAATCTTACACTTTTCAGTAGTCCTACTGAGGTCAATCAAACTAGTTATGTTCATAAATATGTATGTCAATCATTGCAGGTCCAGCATCTTAGTCATTTTAAGCTGAACATCCCTGCAAAAAGTTCTGTTTTTTATCATGCAGCTACTTTGGTTATAGTAACTTTATTCCAATGTGGAGGCCAATGAAACTGAAGAGGTTGGCCAACATTACAGCCCTCCAACAGAACTCAAATGGCTCATATTTTAGTTCATAACAACCTGTCATTTCCTCAAGTGATGTAATTAACTAGTTAATTATTAAAGTGATGCATAAAGGCTGGCAAAATTGAAAAAAACCATGAAGATGCTAGAAAACATGAGGTGAAGATGAAGCTATTATTGTCTTTTAAATACCACTTGTGCTCTTGATGCCCATTATACTGCTTTGTGACAGCTTATTTTTTGGTAAACAAGGGTATGTCTACACTACAAAGTTAGTTCGAACTAACTTTCATAGATGCTACACTAGCGCTCCGTTAGTTCGAACTTAATTCGAACTAACGGAGCGCTTAGTTCGAACTAGGTAATCCTCATTCCATGAGGATTAAGCCTAGTTCGAACTTACTAGTTCGAATTAAGGGCTGTGTAGCCCCTTAATTCGAACTAGTGGAAGGCTAGCCCTCCCCAGCTTTCCCTGGTGGCCACTCTGGCCAACACCAGGGAAACTTGTCTGCCCCCCTCCCGGCCCCGGAGCCCTTAAAGGGGCACGGGCTGGGTACGGTGCCCGTGCCAGGTGCAAGCCTGCCAGCACCCAGCCAGCAGACCCTGCACCTGGCACGGATCGAGCCACCCACCCGATGCCCCCCAGCCCTCCCCCTCTTCCCGGGACCAGGCTGGCGGCTCCCGGGAGCTTGCCCAGGACCGCAAGAGGTGGGCACCCGCCTGGGCTAGTGCGGACATCGTGGACCTTGTCCACGGTCTCCGCACTAGGCACAGGAAAGTGGCCAGCTAGGGCAGGAGAGCTGCCAGCCTGGCCACCCAGGAGCAGGTGTGCATGAAAATCAAGGTGGTCCACTGAGACCCCCGACCCTGAGCCCTGAGCTTACAATGGCCGTACTGGGTCAGACCAAAGGTCCATCTAGCCCAGTAGCCTGTCTGCCGACAGTGGCCAACCCTAGGGACCCTGGAGGGGATGGACCGAAGACAGTGACCAAGCCATTTGTCTCGTGCCATCCCTCTCCAGCCTTCCACAAACCTTGGGCAGGGACACCACTCCTACCCCCTGGCTAATACCACTCCATGGACCCAACCTCCATCACATGATCTCACGTCCCTTTAAACTCTGTTCTAGTTGTAGCCTTCACAGCCTCCTGCAGCAAGGAGTTCCACAGGTTGACTCTTTGCTTTGTGAAGAACAACTTTCTGGTACTAGTTTGAAGCCTGCTACCCATTCCTTTCCTTTGGTGTCCTCTAGTCCTTCTATTATGGGAACTAATGAAGAACTTTTCTGTATGCACCCTCTCCACCCAACTCCTGCTTTTAGAAACCTCTATCCTGTCCCCCCTCCGTCTCCTCTTTTCTAAGCTGAAAAGTCCCAGTCTCTTTAGCCTCTCTTCATATGGGACCTGTTCCCAACCCCTGATCATTGTAGTTGCCCTCCCCTCTCCCAGCCTCTCTCTTCCCCTCTCCCACCTCCTTTTCCCAGTCTCCCCCAGTTTTGTTCAATAAAGAGAGATTCCATTTTTGAACACAATTGTCCTTTATTTTGTACATCAAGAAAAGGGGCTAGGGAAGGGTAAGTGGAAGGAGGTGAGGGAGGAATGGGGTACGAGCCCCCGATGGGGAGGACTGGGCTGGCTCTGCAGGCTTCTGGGGGTGGAAGCTCTCCTGCAGCCCCCCAATTGCCCCCTCTCCCCAGATGGCAGCCTGCGGCAAGTGCAGCCAGGCTGATGGCCAAGTGCTGTGATGTGCCCAGTGTGGGTACTCCGGGCACTCCAAGCCAGGACTGCTTTGCAAGCGGGGCACCCCTGAGAACTGTCTGTCCGGGGTGGGGGTTGGGACCCTTTAAGCGCAGCCCTCGGCTAGCCTGAGACAGCATCTCCACGCTCTAAGTCCTCCTCTGATGCCCTGCCGGCACTGCTTCCGGCCATCCTTAACCCCGGTTCAGGGTCCACTTAATGTGGACATGCTAGTTCGAATTAGCAAAACGCTAATTCGAACTAGTTTTTAGGTCTAGACGCGTTAGTTCAAATTAGCTTAGTTCGAATTAACTAATTCGAACTAAGTTAGTTCGAATTAGCGCTGTAGTGTAGACGTACCCCAATTTCTTAAAATTGTTTTGGAATTCTACATATTATTTAAATATTTGTATAAAGGATGTAATTTTATTCCTTTAAACCCCATGGTGCCAATCATTGTTAAGAACAAATCCAATGTCAAATTGCATCTGAAATTAGATATTCAGATACCACAGTGATGGGTGCAGCACAAGCACTAACCAGAATCATAGAATCAAAGAAAACTAGAACTGGAAGGGACCTTGAGAGATCATCAAGTCCAGTCCCCTGCCCTCACGGCAGGACCAAGCACTGGTCTAGATCATCCCTGATAGGTGTCTGTCTAACCTGCTCTTAAATATCTCCATTGACTGAGATTCCACAACCCCCCTAGGCAGAATTGAATTCAACCTATGATTCGCTGGGAGTAAAAGAACAGAAACTTTTAATTTTTGTTTGGACTATAATTGTAAAGTGAATTTATCATCATCTAGGGCCTTATTCTGAAATCCTTACATAGGCCACATGCTTATTGACTGCAACAGGACTGTGAAGATGATGTGAAGCCCAAAATTACAATTGATTAAAAAAAATCAGAACATACTGGGTCAGACCAAAGGTCCATCTAGCCCAGTATCCTGTCCTCCAACAGTAGCCATTGCCAATGCCCCCAGAGGGAGTGAAAAGAACAGGGAATCATCAAGTGATCCCTCGCCTTTAATCCATTTCCAGCCCCTGACGAACTAAGACTAGGGACATCATTCCTATCCATTCTGACTAATAAGTATTGATGGACCTTGCCTCCATGAATGTATCCAGTTCTTTTTGGAACCCTGTTAAAGTCCTGGTCTTCACAACATCCTCTGGCAAGGAGTTCCACAGGTTGAATTAGATACATTAAATGAAAGTAGCACCATGGGTGAGTATTAAACAAGATGCAGCCCTATACTCTGGGTGCCCCCAAGCCTCTGGCTGCTGGATGCTGTGACTTATAGTTTAACAAAATGTTTTGCTTTTTTGTTTGTTTGTTTTAAAATAATGGTTTTTGACAAAAATTAGCTAAATGTATGCAAAACAAAAAGTGTACAAAAAAACCTAAATAAAACAAAAAAAACTATAACCCCAAAAGTCAGTTTCAGGTCCAACATAATTTTTTGTTCAACCCTAATTGATTTTTTTTTTCAGTTTTATTTCAGCAAGAAAAAGTTTAAAATTTCCATTTTGGGTCAACCCTAAATGTCTTTTTTTTCCTGATTTTTTTTTTAAGTTCAGCTTTGCTCAGAATGTCAAGAGTAATCATTTCTAACCCTCCCAAATTTGGCCAAATTCAACAACACAAGGGGTCAAATTCAACCATGCCTAACAGTGTTGCAGCTAGTGGTATTATATGAGGGATATGTTCCGCTTATTGACGTCTTCTGTTATTCAATTATATTATTGGTTATTTTTTATACTAGTAGAGTGCAGTGCAGTGAAGTACTAATGTCTACCAGAGAGGCATATCAAGTCACATTCAACTACCCTATTTGTGTAATCTGCACCTCATGGGATTGGGATGTTAATTGGGAAACCTAAAGAGTTACATCAGCGGTAGGCAAAAGTGGCCCATGGGACGGACATTGTTCACCAGGGTTAGCCCATGGTGGTTTCCCAGATGCTTTATTTTCCTGAGCATCCGGAAGTATGGCCACTTGCAGCTCCTGTTGGCTGTGGATTGCTGCTCTTGGCCAATGGGAGCTGCAGGAAGCTGTGTTGCAATTCATGGCCCATAGGAGCTGTGCAGATGTGCAGGTAAATAAAGCACCCAGTGGCCCACCAGCAGCTAATGCTGGTGAATTGAGACCAACTTGCAGACCGCTTATTGCCCATTTTTGAGCTTTTCAAGTGAGCTTTATCATCTTCGGATATTAGTGAGTTACTGCAGTTTTCAATTTTATTAAACTAGAAAATATCTGCATTTTGGGTATTTTAATATCATGCAACATGTATCTGTATTACAGTATCACTATCTGAGCACTTTAGCTTTTATAAGGTAGCATTTGTTAGAGCAGAAACATGGGGAGTTAAACTGAGGTTGGTATTAGAGAGAGAGAGAGAGATTTGGTCCTAATAAATACATTTCATTTCTTTGTTTATTTTCTGGCATAGTTCTTGTCGAGAAAAATGACTGATGGGAGACTTGATAGTCATTGTCAGTATGTTAGAGGCTGTACAAAGAGGGTGGTGATCAATAGTTTTCCATGTCCACTGAAGATAGGACCAGAAGTAATTGGCTTAGTTTGCAGCAAGGGAGATTTTAGGAAATACAATATTAGGGAAAGCTTTCTAACTATAAGGCTATTTAAATGCTAGAAAAGTTACCTATGTAGATTGTGGAATAACTGTAACTAATAGTTATTTAGAATAGGGTGGACAAAAATGAGTTAGGGATTTCCTAGGCATAATGGTCCTGCCTCAGTGCTGGGAGATGAACTAGAAAACCTCTCACATCCCTTTCCAGTCCCACATTTCTATGACTGATAGTGTGTGTGTGAGTATGATGTAAATAATTCCTATAAACTTGATACTTCTACTAAATTAGAAATGTACAGAAAAAAAACCAAACCCCACAGATGCAATTCAAATAATATTTATAATTGACCCTTATGTTAATTTTTAATTTTCAGTCTGCTGAGTGTTTAAAAAACCCATTAAAAAACTCAGATAATGTTAAAACCACTGATACATGTAATAAAACAATGACATATTCAAAAGAGGGAGCCTATGTTCCATTAGGACAGAAAAAAAGATGAGAGCAACATACGGCAGCATAATTAGCATGATTAGGGAAGTACATCAACTGAATTAATGCTGTAGGGGAAAACACAATACGAAACCAACATGCCTACCTCTGCCTTAAAAACTGCAAGCGGGTCTGTTTAAAAAAGGCCGAAAGTCTCTGGCATTTGAAGCTGATGTGTTCCTCTGTCATTATTAAAGATGCATACAGCTGTCTGCAATCGATTTTTTTCCCCTAGAATTCACATTGTCCCATGGCCTTCTTCACATGTAATAATTATTTTGTTAGCACTGCTATAATTCATACTTCTGACAGTTGCAGGGGCTATTTGCATGTATGTTTATACATATATACTAACCCTGTCTAAGTAATTAGACCATGGAAAAGCACCATTTTGAAATTTTCACTGTGGTCATATTTCTAGTTTATCACTAAGAGTCAGTGGGGGGGGGGGGGGGGCAATCAAAGAATTTGGAAAGGGGTTGAGGGCCACACTCTTCCATGATATTAATGGACGAGGTGCGGGGGGGTTGGGATGGAGGTTGGGTGCAGAAGGGAGGTTGGGGTAAGAGAGGGATTTTGTGAGAAGGAGGGAGTTGTGACCTGGGACACTGGACTGGTGTGAAGGGGGTTGGATTGTGACCTATGGCAGGGAATTGGGGTACAGGAGGTAGTGCAGGAATTTGTGTTGTGAGCTAGAGTAAGAGGGGAATGTGATCTGGGGCAGTGGATTGGGGGGATCAGATCAGGGGGGAATCTGGGTGCAGGAGGGGACAGAGGACTTGGGTATGTGGAGTAGGGAGCAGAGGATTGGGGAAGGGAGGGGCTAGGAGACCTACCAGCCAGCAGCCCATTCCCGAAACCCCCTCCCTGCCAGCCAGTGTTCCGTCTAAGCTGCCCAGCAGCACAGCTGCTTAATCAGCCCCACCCAGTCAGTCAGCTCCATGCACAGAGCACTGAGCATATGACTGGGCAGGGCTGATTAATCACCTGTGAAGAAGTTGTGCTGCCACATAGCTTAGAGGGAACACTGCTACCCTGCCACCACACAGGCTGCAGCCAAGTGCTCTGGAGCTCCTTGTGCTTCTTGGCTGCCTGTTATAGAAACAGGAAGTTCCCATTGGCCAGTTTCTGGCTAGCCAATGGCATTGAGCTGGGGGCAGGAGCAGCTCCTAAAACTTCCTCCCTCCCCTCCAGACTCACAGTTTTTAAATAAAAACCTCACCACAGTGGCATTTCCGAGCGGCATGTGGGTGGGGTGAGGCAAGCAGGAAGCCTGCCCTTGGGCTCTCTATAGCATCTGTGGGGTAGATCCCATGGCTTGGCAGGCTGAATTTTGCCCAAGCCTGTTCTAGGGGGACAAACGTGCACTAAGAACACAGTTTTTTGGAAAATGGAAATGACACTTCCTCACTCCACATGCTCAACAGCTGTTTTGTTGTGGGATGCCTAAGGGTATGTCTACACTAGCCACCCTAGTCCGAACTAGGGTGGCTAATGTAGTCATTCGAACTTGCAAATGAAGCCTGGGATTAAAATATCCTGGGCTTTGTTTGCATGTTCCCGGGCGCCGCCATTTTTAAATGCCCAGTAGTTCGAACTCCTCCTTGCAGGAAGAGTAACGGTAGTTAGGGGCTTTAGTTCGAACTTCCTAGCCCGTGCCACTAGGGTTCCTGTGCTTTTTCCTCTTTCCTCTTCTTTTGAATGAACTCCCTCTTCCCCTTCCACACACGCCTTTTTCTGAAAGAGCTGTTTTAGAAAAAGGCTTCTTCTTCGTAGAAAGACGATTCCCAACGCCGGAAAAACCCCTCTAGATTTACTTTTGGAAGAACGTGATTGCAGTGTTGACGTAACTCAGGTTTTGTTGGAAAAAACAGCTGTGTAGACATACCCTGAATCAGTTGGCCCATCAGGACTCCTTACTGTCCAATGGCACCAGAAGGGAGCGGAACAAGCTCCAATATCTGGATGCTGTATGAAAGAGCCACCTTTTGCCTGAGAAGAAGGGGGAAGGAAATAAGATGTAGCATTCTCTCCAGCTCACATGTGTGCATGCTACCAGCCAGCAGGAGGGAGAAAGGCTACTACACAGTGCCAGTCACGCCTGCATGGGATCCCCTTTTCTTCCAGCTCATTGCTCCTGGACTCATCAAATACATACCATGGCTAGTGAAATGGGCGATTGGCCCAGTGTAGCTGGTCCCCAACAAATTAGTGATGCTCTTCTGTGGTGTGCTAGTGAAATCAAGAATATTTTCACTTACAGTAATAGAGGCTAATATTGACATAAAATATTGTGGAAAGATGGTGGGTAGGGGTGTGCCTCTTTAAACTTCCTTTGGATTTTCTCTAGCACTTGGTATAGGGCAAATAGGATATTGCTAGAGAATAGCCTTCCACTGGAATGCATACATTGATAACAGCACTGCAGAAAGTGTTCCATCACAGCTTACATTGTAAGTCTGGTTTTCCTAAGAGAAAGTACATCTGGGGCCAAATCTTTTCTCAAGCTAAGTTTCATTGCCTTCAGTGGGAATTATGTCTTAAAAAGAACTCTAGGCCTTGGCCTTTATTGTACACATCTTTAGGCTTTAGCTATATTTAAAATAGTATCTGGTTTTGTACCTGGAGAATAACCAGCACATACCAGGCTGTAATCCAAGTAGTGGAATTTTCCTAAAGAATTTGTTTGCCTCAGTAAATCTCTCTCTAAAGTGCGGAGGGGAGAGGGAGTGTTATAGATTAATAAACCTTACATAACTAGGGATCTGGACTGGATAATGTAACAATAGCAAAGCCTGTAAGCTGTATTGTGAATGAATCAGTTCAGGGATACAGGAATGTATGGAAAGGAAATCGGTTTATTTTCTTTTTGCTTTCTGTCTAAATACAGATGAGCAAATTCAGGCTTCCAACTTTACACAGCAGCAGGCTCAACAATGAGAGGGGCACTGGGGGCAGCAAAAGTTCTAGCTCATCCAAAGCCTATAAGGAGCTCCAAGGATGAATGTTAGCGGTTGGAAGGAAGGTATTCTTTGGTGGGGGACATGCCACAACAAATTCTCTACCTGACTCTTTGCTGTCTGGTGTACTGGTCACTTAAGACCCTCATACTTTGCGCAGCTGTTTACTCAGTCCCCCTTCCACTCACTCATCCACTCATTGTGGAAAGCAGGGTGGGGAACCTAAGGCCCAGGGGCTGGCTGTGGCCCCTGGCTTCTTGGATCCAGCCCCTGAGGCTCAGGGCTCCCCCTCCCCACCATTGAGAAGCCTATGCCAGTGCTCCAACCTCTCCTGCTACCCCACCACAGGGCTGGAGCACACACAATCTACTAGCCTCGGCCCCCCACTATGCTCTGGTGTGCAAGGGAAATGTGGGCAGTTGGGAGCCATGTCAATGAGGGTTGTGTGGGGTTAGTTTTTGTTTTGTTTTTTTGCTTCTCACTTGTGAGCAGCCCCTTACTGTTTTTTCTGTGGGTAGGTGATCCCTGACCCCAAAAAGGTTCCCCACCCCTGTGTAAAGCCATGGATTTTGTTTAATTCATGCTTTTCATGTTCACTATGAAACAGATGCTCCTTTCCGTCTTCACTGGCTTCAGCCACTTAATCAAACTTTCAAACTATACTCTGACAATAGATGAAAATAGGCCCTTCAGACATTTTTATGACCAGACTAACACTGTCTCTCACCCCGCTTCTACAATAAAATATCTGCTTGATATTACCACCTCAGTCTGGAGTATGCATGCAGAAGACGGAGTTGGCACCTGTTGCTCTTTGAGCCCTGATCCGTCTGGACAGTCTGCTGTACATGTATTTTTCTGTAGTATCATCTGTGCCAGTAGGCTGCAGCATCGGGCTTTCCTCTGCAATGAAATCAGAGACTGCTGTCGGGGAGCTTCTCAGATGAAAAAGACTATACTAAGAATAACGAGTGCTTAGAATAATGATTAATATTTTCAAGGCCATAGGAAGAAATGACCTTCTATGTCCTCCCACATTTATTCCTTGGTCCAACCATGCCTGTGTCCTGTCTCCAACATCTGATACATCAGAAGAATTAAAAAAAAAATCTCTGTGTCCAGCCCTGTGTATAATTCTGGACATGGTGTGTGTCTGTGTGGCAGGATGATGCCCTAAAGTGGACCATTCTATGCTTTGAAGCATGATGTTTAATTATTTGTAATGTTACTGCAAAATGCAGTGTTACAAAGTGGCATTAATGGTGGTAAAATTGCCCAGTTTTTTTAAAATGTTCAGCACTAAAAGCAGGGCACTGGCGCTAAACTGCTATAGGCCCACTGAAGCCAATGAAGATGAATCTGTTTATAATAGCTGAAGCTCTGCACCCATCTCCCACACCGGTCTTTTTCCTCACAAGTGTCACCTCAGCTTACAGTGATGTTTCCCACTTTGACTCTTGATTAGCTGCTCTATGATTTCTTTTTCTAGGGTTTGATCTCTACAAAAAGGATGCGGACGCATTGGAGAGGGTCCAGCGGAGGGCAACCAAAATGATTAGGGGTCTGGAGCATATGACCTACGAGGAGAGGCTGAGGGACTTGGGTCTGTTTAGTCTGCAGAAGCGAAGAGTGATAGCAGCCTTCAACTTCCTGAAGGGAGGTTCCAAAGAGGATGGAGAGAGGCTGTTCTCAGTAGTGACAGATGGCAGAACAAGGAGCAATGGTCTCAAGTTGTGGTGGGAGAGGTCCAGATTGGATATTAGGAAAAACTATTTTACTAGGAGGGTAGTGAAGCATTGGAATGGGTTACCTAGGGAAGTAGTGGAGTCTCCATCCCTAGAGGTGTTTAAGTCTCGGCTTGACAAAGCCCTGGCCGGGTTGATTTAGATGGGATTGGTCCTGCCTAGAGCGGAGGGCTGGACTTGACGACCTTCTGAGGTCTCTTCCAGTTCTGATTCTATGATAAGGGGATGGTTGGATGAAATAACATGATCTTGGTAACTAATTGACCATTCATTACCAGTTGGAAATAGGTCAATGGAGGGATGATAGGAGTTGCTATAGGGAACTTTCTGGGTGTCTGGCTGGTGAGTCTTGCCCCCATGCTCAGGGTTTAGCTGATCGCCATATTTGGGGTCAGGAAGGAATTTTCCTCCAGGGTAGATTGGCAGAGGCCCTGGAGGTTTTTCGCCTTCCTCTGTAGCATTGGGCACAGATCACAGCTGAAGGACTCTCTGCATGTTGGGGCCTTCAAAGTATTTGAAGGCTTCAATATCTGAGACATAGGTGAGAGGATTATTCTAAGAGGGGTGGGCGAGATTCTGTGGCCTGCACTGTGCAGGGGGTCAGACTAGATGATCATAATGGTCCCTTCTGACCTTAAAGTCTATGAGTCTATGAGTCTACATAGGCTATGTGGCATAAGGGAGGACACAGAATGACTGGGCTTGGCTTAACTTTCCTAATTTGCCCTGATCCATAGCTGAAAACCTGTGTGTGGCTCTTTCACTGGGTCTGTCCCAGCTGCCAGTGATGTTTGTGGGGATTTTTGTGTGACAACCACTGGCAAGATGTGACCTATCACAGGAGAAGCCAGCCTGTTGCTGGTTCAGTAAAGACTTTTGAAAATGATAAATCACAGTTGCAATGTTTAGAGATGGGTGGACCAATCAGGGCTTTGCCCAGCAACATACATACCAGAAAGCATGGTATGTAGCCAAAGATCATATCCTACTGTGCAGCTTCACCCAAGTTGCTCCTGTCTTTCTCCTCACAATTTAGCCTCTGGGCTACTCACCTCATACAAATTCCTCTCTTCCTTAACAGTCTCTGCCTGTGAGAGAACTTGCTGCCCTGTTCTGCATACTGAAAGAGAATGTGTTGCCCTGGTCAGCAAGGGTTTCACAACTAATAAATTGGACATTAACATTGTCTGTCAGTCCAGTTTTGAGAGAGGCATAAAGCAAATCTGTCCCACTCAAAGAAAAAAAGCTTCATAGCTACCATTGGTAGAGGCTAAAGAAGCAACCAACCCTGAACTTGCCACCAGCAAAATGTTAAAATGCTTAAACATGCTGCCTTGCACTTCAGTTGTGTTTATTTTCTAGTGTTCCTCTGCTTGCAGCTTCACCAGTGTCAGCAAAAACCCCTGGGTTACTTGCTATCTGGTATCTCCTGGAAGCAGCTCCAATACATTCCAGAAAGGTTTCCTCCCAGCAATTATACTGAAACTCAACTGAGCACTTTCCAGAGTGTTCCAGGAATTAGCCTCATCTGACTGATCACATCACAGAAAAGAAACTAAAGGGGATTATTTTTATTTTAACGTTAGTAGTTCCCAGCATATGTTGCAGTAACTACTCCTCTAAAACCCCAGAACAAAGATCATGCAGTCCTACACCCCACATAGGCCTTGTAGTCTAAGATGATGATCGGACTGGGAAGCAACTCTACTTGGTGAGAGAGAGGACTTGATAAATCAAGACATAATTACATGTGGTGAGGAGTGGACAAGGGCACTGTGTGAGCAAAGACATTGGGCAACTGTTAGCACTGGTTGGAACACTTGTTAAAACATTCTGGTTTGTCAAAGTGTAATGTGAAGATTGGGGAACATGAGACAGAGACCTATGTGCTATTGCCTGATTTTTCACGCTACTGGCCCAGGATGTGAGTGCTCCAGATTCAAGTCCTTGCTCTTTCAAATTTAGAGTGATCTGGGATGAAAAATGCTGCTCTGACTCAGGAAGTAGAAACTTCCTTCCCCCGCCTGGCATCCCCTCCTGAATCCAGACTCCTTCCTGGATCCCCCTTCTTAAGCCTGAACCCCCTCATTCCCAGCTGCACTCCCCAGCTGGAGCCTTCACCCCCCTATCCTGTGCCTCAACTCCCTGCCTTAGCCTGGTGCAAGTGAGTGAGAGTGGGGAAGAGTGAGGGAGATGGAGTTGGGGGGAGGCTTGCAGAAGGTGTGAGGCAGAGGTGTTTGGGTTTTGTGTGATTAGAAAGTTAGCAACTTTATCCTCACGCCAGCTCCATTCCCCATTCCAGCCTCAGACGTCCCTTCAGTTGCAATCCTAGCCTTGACTCACTTACCGCTCTCCATGCCCCATCTGACCCCCGGAACCTCAGCTCCACTCCTGGCCTTGGTTCCCATGAAGAGGTGTGGACATAGCTTAAGGCTGAGCATGCTCCTGAAAAGGTTGGGGACCACTGTTCTAAAGGTTTTGAAACTTTGAGAGTTGCCACAGAACTGTCTGCCTGTGGTCAGCTTTAGTGACAATACTCACCTGCACTACTTCTGCTGTGCTCTTATCAGCTGTTTATAAAAGTGTAGCATGTACAGGCAGTCCCCGAGTTATGCGGATCCAACTTAAGTCGGATCCACACTTACAAACGGGGCTTTCTCGGCCCGGAGCTCACAGGCAGCGGGACCACCCAGAGCGCAGCGGTCCCGCCACCTTGACCTCCAGGGAGAGAAAAGCTGCTCCGGGTGACCCTGGTCTGCTGGGGACCGTCTCCAGCAGACTAGGGACACCTGGAGCAAAGCCGGGGAGGCGGAGGGGTCCCGTGCCTCTGAGGCTTTGCTGTGGCAAAGCCTCAGAGGCACGGCACCCTGCCGCCACTGCCGCTTTGCTCCCGGTGCCTCAGGTCTGCTGGAGACCATCTCCAGCAGACCAGGGACACCGGGAGCAAAGCTGCAGCGGTGGCGGAGTCCCGCGCCTCTGAGGCTTTGCTCCAGGTGCCTCTGGTCTGCTGGGGACCGTCTCCAGCAGACCAGGGACACCTGGAGCAAAGCCAGGGAGGTGGAGGGGTCCCGCGCCTCTGAGGCTTTGCTCCCCGTGTCCCTGGTCTGCTGGGGGGGGCGCAGCTAGTGCACCCCCTCTCCCCCGTAGTCCAGGCTTTTGTTTTGGACCCTGGGGTAGAGCAGCTGGGGTGCTGCCGGGTTGGTCCTGCAGGGACCTACCTGGCAGCCCAGCTGTTCTGTCCCAGGCTCGAGATTCAGCCGCTGTTGAAACTGATCAGTGGCTGATTCCAGGAAGCTGGGGGCAGAGCAATTCTGCCTCCAGCTTCCTGTAGTCAGCCCATGGTCAGTTTCAGCAGCAGCGGCTGAATCTGGAGCCAGTTCCGACTTACATACCTTAAGAACAAACCTATAGTCCCTATCTTGTACGTAACCCGGGGACTGCCTGTATATTAAGTCTTATGTATGTAAGGGTATGTCTACACTGCCACCTTAATTCGAACTAGGGTGGCTAATGTAGGCATTCGAAGTTGCAAATGAAGCCCAGGATTTAAATATCCCAGGCATCATTTCCATCTTGCCGAGCCCCGCCATTTTTAAATCCCCCTTAGTGCAGACTCCGTGCCCACGGCTACACGCGGCACGGAGTAGGTAGTTCAAATTAGGCTCTCTAATTCGAACTACCGGTACACCTTGTACCACAAGGAGTAATGGTAGTTCGAATTAGAGAGCCTAATATGAACTACCTACTCCGTGCCGCGTGTAGCCGCGGGCACGGAGTCTGCACTAAGGGGGATTTAAAAATGGCGGCGCCTGGCAAGATGCAAATGCAGCCCAGGATATTTAAATCCCGGGATTCATTTGCAACTTCAAATGCCTACATTAGCCACCCTAGTTCAAACTAGGGTGGCAGTGTAGACATACTCCATTTGTGTTACAGAAGCATGGTTCTGTATTTCTCAGGTAAATTTAGCATCCTAATGTGCCCTTATGCTGGAATGTATTTCCAAAATGCTTCATGATGTTATTAATGATCTGTATTACAGATGCACCTAGATACAGAGTTGACACTGCCTCCCCCCATTGTTCTAGATCTAGGAATAATTGGGAGAAAGGGGTGCAGCAGTACCCAAGTGGTTTCTGTCACATACAGAGCTTGCAGATTATTTCAATGGCACTCAGCTTCCACCACTATAAACATTGTTCCAGCACACCTAATTCTACATGCGGTATATGTGCAGTGAGAGCCAGTCCATACAAGCTTAAACATCTAAAGCAACAAGATAAATAAGCAGTGAGAGAAAGAAAGTAATATTAATTCCATTTCACAGATGGCAAAGTAGGGCACTGAATTTAAGTGAGTCACGCAGGGTCTCACAGAAAATGAACTCACCTTTTCTTGGTTCCAAGCTTCTGCCTCAACTTTTTTTCCTTTCCCGTATTTTATGAAGGGAGGCTTCCCCTTTTGCATTAGAAAGACACCTCAGTTCAGTACTGAGTCTACAGCATAACTGAAGGTTTCTTCTATTAGTCAGCTTTTCATTAAATTATAGCCATAAATATCACTTTGAATGTCTGTGACTGGAGCTGTGATAAAGAACTCATATACAAATGTAGAGAAAGATATGGCTGGCAAACATAAAGCAACACTTGTTACAGATTGTGTAACTGGTAAGTCTTTTCTGAACAGTGTCAGCTTAAATGTGAGCCAAATGAGCACGCAAGGCAGTTACAAAAGACTCTGTATTTTCTTATCCGTCATCTCTTATTTTCAGTAGCTTGTCTCATCAGTGGGGACTCAACGGGTTGAATGGATACATTCAAAATGAATCTTTATACAGAGGCCAACCTCAGCTAACACAATTCTATAGATTGTGACTGGTTGCCCTCTGTTTAGAGATGGAGTATTAAAACTAGGGAATTCAACTTTAAAGAGGTATGGTTGTCCACCCCAGCTCATTGTCTGCTTCTTCTTAAGCTTTCAGCACTCACAGAACTTAACATGGGCTGTGAAATGGGAACTGCACTATTGAACCAGGCCAAAATTGAACCATTTTAGAGATGAAAGGTTCTGGAGCCTATTACCAATATTTTAGGCAGCCAGTGTGCTCCGAATCAAAGTTTTTTCCTAATGTCCTTATGTGATTGTGTTCAGTAGTAAAAAGGATAAACTAGCTAATATGTTACAATGACTGAGCAGCATCAGATACATACCTTTATGGAAAGCAAGAAGCAGTGAACCATTATAAGCAGTACATGCACTGAATGCAACAAAAACTAATGAAGTGCAGAATTAAGCAGGCATCTCTGGTTTGTCTTAGGTTTGAAGTATGTTACTATGTGTAACCCTGGTATGATAAAAGCTGCCCTGGGTCTATAGACCCACCTTATCTAAAAATTTCTCTTCACAGTCAACAGAAACAATGCACAACATAAAATCTTGTCTAAATGAATTTAGTATTTATTTGTAGCTTTTAAATTGGTACTATTTACAATAAGTCTTGAAGTACAGCTCACATTCGGTAATTAAGCTCTGGCAGTACTGAAGTTAGACCACTAACGTTTGCAAATTACATTTCTAAGTCATAAAAAAGGAAAGGAAGTGACTAAAATAAATGTTTCTCTTCCATTACAAGTATCACAGGACATGTTTGCAGAGTGCTATAAAATCCAGTCAAGGAATGCTCCCCAAAAAGCATCCTGCTATGTGTGCGTTGAGTGGTGAGATGAAGAATGTTTCAGAAACACAAGCAAAGGAATTCCATGTTTAGTATGGAAAATTTAGCAGTTCAGTTATTCACAATAGCCTTACACAAGCCCGATGCTAATTAATGGTCCCATTCTTCTTCTCTTTCATTGACACCCTCTTCTTCCTCTGGGAATGCTGAGTCATTCTGACTTTTCAGATGCTTAACCCCTGCAAATATAAAGATCGTATTTAAAGTCACATTCAATTGGACTAACTGCTGCCCTAAAGAAAGAAAAAAGCCACAAAACAATGGAAAGTTTTTATAAGTGACCTCATCGGTGCTGCCTTTCATAGCCTTTCAGTTCATGCACGTTACACCAACGGTATGTCTTTCCATTCCAGGATTCCTGACAGCACTCTTGGATCGGAATAACAATGTCCCACTCAATCAAGTTAAGCCTCTGAAAAGCTAAAATAATGGCAGATGTCTGTGGGTTCTTGGCCAAGAAGAATTTACAACTTCTGTTCAGTTGTGAGCCCTGAAATGTGTCTCTTGGAGAATAGATGCAGTGCAGACTCCTGGCCCAAATCCTTGACTGCTTGGACTCACCTGTTCTTGACCCCTCACCTAAGCAATTTCACATTATGTGTAAATCAACTGGATGATTTTTACAGGTTACTCATCCCTTGCGGCATCCATAAAAGTAGAACTTAACTACATTGGGAACTGCAACTTGCCATTAATACAAATGTCTTCCTTCCAGGCATGTCAACAGGAGTTTTGCAATGGGCTGTTGGTGTGCTATGGTCCTAGCAATGTGCTTTATCATTATTCATATATGAATACAACCCAAAGCATGCTTTGGGAAACAAATAACTAACTGGCTAAATCACATTCAGATCAATGTCATGTCTTTTAAATAGCACCTTTCGTCCTAAATAATCATTGAGTACTTCTACACTATAAGCACAGTGCACGATGCCCAGTTAAAATACTATGAGGGTGAATACAAAGGCAAACATAAAGTAGGCAGCATTCTGCTTAGCCACAAAACAACAAGAAGCTGGTTGACCCTAGGACACTTGGTAGGCTCACACACACCCTCCAAAAATGTTAATGTACTGGCCCCTGGCTCTTCCTTGTATCTATGGGTACCTCTGTGCTAGAAAGGTTTGACACTAGGAGATCTCAGCTCAAAGAATTAAAGCACCATGCTAAAAGTGAGAAGTGCACACAATGTGCAGTTTTTCCTTCTTTTTCCCCTACCACTAGTTATTATATTATAGTGTTATCTCTAGTTTTGCAGTATTCAGCATCTAGCCAACACCAGTAGCTGCCTGAGAGTGAACTTATTAAGCCACCCATCAAACCTCCAGGCCATCCTTCATTTACCAGCTCACTTGCCTGCTTCACTGACTTCTTAGGAAGAATTTTAGAAGCAGCAGGCAGCTGCTACAACTAGTCAGAAGTTTCTGAAACAGCTCAGGCTTGAACAAACAGAAGATACTATAGGAGCAAAGATAGGTAGGTGTGTGTGTGTGTGTGTGTGTGTGTGTGTGTGTGTGTGTGTGTGTGTAATGATGCATTTGCCTTGCCTTGCCTTGTGGAGAATAAATTGAGTGGACTGCAGATTGGAGTCCACACAGAGTAAAAACATTGAAGTTTATTAGGTCTCTGTGTATCAGGTAGGGCTGGGATAAGAAGAGACAACAGTCCTCTTAGCACTGAGATTTAGTTTTGAAGTTTGGCTTGAAAACCCAGCCTTTCTGTTGTTTTAGCCATAGATGAAAAATGTGATCCCAAATTTCATGCCTATTATTCATGTCTGAAATTACCCCTGGCCCCGCTCCAAAAACAAACATAAAAGGCCTGCAGGAACAGATCTAAGCACCAACTCCACAACCCACAATGCATAGTCACTCTGAGGCTGGGACTGTGATTAGTTTCTGACTGGGTCTAGCTCACTTGGCAGACAGGCATCTCATCACTAATCAGAGATGACGTGATCGGCAGCAATGCAAAGAATATAATGTTTGCTTAAAACACAACTTCTTCAGCCCTTTCTCCAAGAGCACAAATGTGTTTCTCTGTACGAATCAGGCATACTTCCATTGGCCACCTTCTAATGTCAAAATGCTTCTTCATTCTTAAATAGGTTCTTATATTCTCAAGCAAAGCAATGCAACTCAGCATCCCAATATAAATAACCATGTCTTATTTGTAGCTATCCTATGGTTATAAGCATAAGGCCATGTCTACACTTGCAGCAGCATGTAGGGTATGGATAGCTACATACTGGACTCTGTAACGTCACACAGCAGTGAAAGGAGCTACCAGGGACAAGATAGCCACCTGTTAAATTGTCAACAAGAGCACTGCAGCTGTGAGAGGCACTGCTTGGACATCTAGGTTATTACCCACAGGTGCTGTTGTGGCTGTACACTACTTGGCTAAGCAATGCTGCCCTCTACAATGCCATTATACCCATGTAAGCAGGCTGTTCAGTGTCTGTACTCTACACATGGTTGTAAGTGCAGATATAGCCTAAGCGGTCAAGATTTTCTGAAGAGCTCACAAGATTTTCTTCAATTTTTAGGCAGCCAAGCTGGAAACACCTGAAAGGGACCAGTTTTCACAAAGTGTTAGGGCCCTGCTCTCTGAAAAATCAGTGGTTGATGCTGGACACCCAAAAACAGAAGCATCTCCTCCTACTCCATCCAACTTCCTCTCCCTCCATCCTTCCCCTCCCCCCCGAAAAAAACCCAGACTCGAAAAATTTAGCTATTGTCATAGCTAAAACTTGATGGAATATCATGAACTTTAAAGGGAGGTACTGAGTCTATATGAGGCTTAGATCAATGTTTGAGACACAGTGGAAAAGCTTCATACTGAGACCATTTGCTATATGAGGCACAGAAATGCTAGTTCTAGCGCTTTACCCTAAATCTAGTACGGCTGCTCTTTCACAAGCTCTGCCTTTTTCAACTTAGGAGTTGATTCCCCTTTCATAGCATGTAGAAAGCTGAGGTGTGCACCGTCACACGTGCCACCAATATAAAAGTGAAAGAGGGCAGCTCACAGAAGTCTAGTAGTATTGCCAGGGGCAGCCATAGACTATATTGGAAAGTTTCTGATGGCATGTTTTTCCCAATGGAAAATTCAGATTTGTCAATAGCAAAATATTTTGCAGAAATGTGGCAATTTCAACGAAAGTTTTGTTTCAAAGGAAAACTAAAAAAGGAGCAGGGATTGGATCAGATCAGAATGGAACAATTATATTTTTCTTTTGGAAAAAGAAATTGACATTGTGGTAATCCCTAAGGCATGAAAAATCCAGTTCTTGCCATCTACAATGGCAGGCAATATTATGGTAATTCTCTTTCCATTTGGTACTGTATGAAACCAACCATTTCTAGTCTATTACTATACTGGGAGTTGCTGTTTTTCTGAAGGTGCTGCATCATGCATAGACAATTACAGTCCATGACATTTACTCAGTTTCAATAACTCAATGTGTTTGTTGTATGAGGAAAACAGGTAAGATAATTTGTCATCTTAAAAACATGGGGCCAGATACCTGTCAGTCACATTTACTTTAGCAAAAATCGGAAGTAAATTTGTTTATTTATCTGACTGGCATACCTGAGATCAGAATCTAGCCTGTGGCTCTTAACTTATTAGCCATGTGCACTTAATCCTGCGTCAGTAAAATATTCAGGTTTCACAGGCAATAATGATTCTGGAATTTTCTAATTTTTTTTAGTAGTTGACATTGCATTTTTCATATTTTAATGTATTTTAAGGTAATAGCCTATGTTTTAACAAAACCTGAGCAAATACCATGTGGTATCAAATTGACTTCCTATGTTCATCAGCAGAGTTGGAAAAAGATGTACCACATCCATCTCTGTCACTTGAGCTCATATAGGAACTGATAGATATAATAGGTTGTCATCCTTTATCTGGACCAGCACTACAGGCAAATGGGACACACAATTTGGCAGTGAAATTCACAAATATTTTCTTTCAACTAAGGAAGGGTAAGACTGAGAAAACTTCACTCCAGTTGCACATTCTGGCATGGGGTGTTCTCTAATGTTCTCTGCCTGTTTTTTCCAAGTTTGGTCCCTTCTGCTTCATCCACTTCAACTTGTCCCTGTCCTGCTTCTTCCCTGCCTTGACACCTTGACCCAGCCCTATTCTCCTTGTCTAACTAGTCCCAGTCTCCACTCCTTAGACTTCTCATCCCAGTCTCCTTGCACAGTCAATCCTAATTTCCCCATCTGAGTTCCAATCTTTGTGTTAGGATTTGTAAGGGTTAAATAAGGGGTCTTGGTAGTTGCAACCATGGCAATGGGGCATAGCCCAGGTAGACACTGCTTCTATTGATTTATAGACTTGTTTTGATTCCTCCTTTCCTGCTTGCTCAGGATAGATGCAATGTTTATTGAATGCTCTATGTGTTAACAATGCCATCTTCCTTACCCCATTATCCGTTCTCATTTGCTCTGAAGTCTACAGTCAGGGTCACATCTCCTTTCTCCCTTGTAAGTTGCTGATTTAGGGAGTTTTGTGATGTGAGAACTGCTTGCATCAACTAAAAAAGCTGTAAATAGTAAACAGGGGCAGGTATAATTATATTTATCACATGGTTATGATTATGCATTATATGGATGCTCACATTACTAAATTAGGGTTTAAAGAGTGATATAATTGATAAGTTTATTTACATACTAACTAAGATAAAAAGATGCACCTGTGGTTAATTTGTTGCTCACTCAGCTCCCAAGGTGGGGGAGGTTCAGGATGGAATGAGTATCTGCAATGAAAGTGCCCTTCTACTCCATCCGCCTCTGGGTAACCTGTTCTTTTTTTAAACACTTTCCCCTGTCCCAGTCTCCATGTCCAGGCAGTTCCAATCTTTCCTTTGCTCCCAGTCCCCTAGGCCCAGCCTCCCTTCCTGGTTTCCTTTCCTCCCCTCCTGCCACTAATTTCCCACCACAGTTTCTCTCTTGCCCCACACCAGTCTTATATTCACCAGAACCTTCTTTTATAATACATAGGAACCATGGGGCAATAATACATGCCCAGTGAGTGTGGAATCTTTAAAAAATCTTTTTGCACATGCTCAGAGATGTTTTACAGTTTAGTAGCTAATATTTTCAATGGAGTTATAAATTGACAAGTGTGCTCTCACAGGAAAAACAAAAGGCATATCCCTGGCACAAGGATCACCCCCTGGCCAAATTCCAAGCCCCTCCTCCAATACATGTATTCAAACAGCTGCCCAAACAGAAGACCACCAATTTTTTTAGCATTGCGAAACAATGTATTTTCCCCAAACATCATTCTCAGAAACAGCTGGACATTTTTGGTTGAAACTTTTCCAAAATGATCACCTTGAGGCACATATTGGATATGATAAAATTTAGCCCCAAAAGTTAAAGTTTGGCAAATGTATTAACAAGCTAAAACAGCATCTTGTAAGGGGCCTTCATAGACAGTGCTACAGTCCTGCCTCTATTATTGTTAATCAGTGTTCCATGCTTGTTTCCATCATTCCTATTGCTATCCAGAATCACATCATCCAAATCATTAGCAAACAGTCAGATTTAAATCAAGCAGGCAAATTTTGGGCCTCTTCACTGGCTTAGCAGCATCACAGCATTTCTAAAAGTGTCCACAATTTATCCAGCTATTTCAATGTATTTCTGCTTTATTTAGTATGTTTTAAACCACACACATAAAACTGCATAACTGTGAGAAGTTAAAAAAATGGTTTGGGTACCCTTGTATGACAGGGACTAGTGCTTTAAAAATGTCTTTAAAGAAGAGAAATGTTTATGTTCTAATTTCCCACAAATGTAGGTTTCTGACCATCCAACTCAAAACACTGTTACAGATCCACACATTCACCCCCTGTTGTTTCCCTCTAGAGAAGCTACATTTTACACATTTGCTGTGCCCTGAACACTAAGAAAAAAAGGTAAGGAATTCCTAGGAACCAGAATAGCAAATTTTTTGGATTATTTTTAAGAAGAAACAATAGCAGCTATGGACAAAAGTGAGAACACAAGACTAGTAACTCCGCTATGGACTCAGTTGTGATCAGACTGTGATTGTATCTAAAGTTACAAATCTACCTAATACCATTTATCCTGATGGATTATTCAAAATCAAAGAGTACTAGGTACAAGTATGAGTACAACTCAGAGATTG
This sequence comes from Pelodiscus sinensis, assembly GCF_049634645.1. Taxonomy (NCBI): domain Eukaryota; kingdom Metazoa; phylum Chordata; order Testudines; family Trionychidae; genus Pelodiscus; species Pelodiscus sinensis. The sequence continues at coordinate 49,017,930 of NC_134717.1, read as the reverse complement.
GCCCAACTAGTTCAGAAAACTTAAAGTGCATTATTTCTCTCAATGGAAAGGCTATTATTTTATTATCTTTTTATCACTGGGCTGAGTCAGTTATTTCAAACCACACAACTAGAAAGTGTATTTGGAGAAGCTTTGTAAAGGCCTCTTCATCACTGTCCCTCAAATTATCTCTTTGGCCTTGTCAGAACATTTTGTACCATTGCTTCTGCTCCAGGGAACAGCGTGAAATGTTGGAGGCCTAGTGTAGGCACAGCTCTGTGACTTCCTGCATTATTTGCAGTCATAGTTGTTCACTGTAGATTAAGTGAAAAGCTCATATTTTGTCCTGGTGCCTTAAGAGGCTCCATCACATGGTGCTTTAGAAGCCTAAGACAGTAAGGAAGTCAGATAACCTTCGTCAAGGCTGAAGAACAACAACAAAAGCCTTAACTTTGAAGAATACACAACATGAAAGCAAAAAGTCCCCATTAAGTGACTGTTTCTTTCAAGTTATTTCTAAATATTTTGGGATTTTTGCACCACCATAACCTTCCCCAATAATATCTGGCTGATTCATGTAAGTTAATACAGTACTGACATCAATAGGACTTCAGCCTGCTTACTGACTGCCCAGCGTCAGAATATTGTAAAGCTAGCAGTGAGCTAGTTAGCAGCTGGGCACTGGTATTTTCTGTGTTGCAGCAAGAAAACACACCCAGGGAAGAGTATAACTTGGAGCATGGGAGAACGAAGCAGGTGTTTATTAAATATGGTTCAGTGTTATCGGGAGTTTTGTTATCTAAGCATCACTGCACTCTGGGTTGTTTTATTGTGTAGGCATGTGACCCATTGGGGCTTTCTTTCATCAAGGAAAACTGCAGTGCAATATTCTGGTTCTTATTGTGCAATACAGTGAGTTGGGGAAATCAGAAATTAGCACCAATTGTTTCCTTGAATGAAAAGCACCGAGTTACTTAAGAAACAAAAAGTTCAGTGTGCAATGCTCACTCCATAGCATACCTCCCACTTTGTAATTACACCCTAAAGAATAAACTTCACTCTTGACGAAAAAGTCATTCCATGATACTGCATCATACTAATGAAGTAGAAACAAACTGGAAAGACAAAATTAAACTCTTCTTATCCTCGTTCATTCTTCTCCTGATGCATGTTACATTAGCAATGTATGCCATACCCACTGTCTTTTCTTAATAGCAAGAAAGTACCACCAAATCAGGTGCTGTTCAGGGTTTAATCTGTATCCATTAATACAATAGTGCACCGAGATCAAACCACAAATACAGACCCTGAAATAGCACGCCAAAATAATGAATATTAATGTAATACCAAAATTCCAGGGAGCAGATGTTCCTTTGTACATGTGACAGCACTAAGCTGAACATATACTGTTATAGATTTATTATTAATAATAAATAATGAAATAATAATAATTAATATTAAATAATTTATACTAGTAAAGGATAGGTCTCAATGCTAATCCACAAATGAGTCTCCCTTGGTCTTAAATATCTGTTTTTTTTCAGCCTGCAAATAATCTGTGTGCATCATTACAATCATGCCCTCAATCAGTTCGGTTTACATTCTGGCTAAGGTTATTTTGTTTTCACAGTATGCTCTGCCCTGAGCCACTTCTTAGTTTGCTTCACCCTCTCACGCTTTGCCGACACTTTGCCCCGAGGTTGCTTGCTCAGAGAATGTTCTGTTCTGCTTCTACTAGCTCTACCCTAAGGTCACTCTGTTCGCACTTGTCTTGCTCCATTACATTTGCTCTGTTCGTTTGCTGCTCTGCAGTCCCAGTGCTCAGGTTTTAAATTCTGCTCTGAAACCGCACTGCTTGTAGGTGGTTTTGCTCTTCTACCGTCAGTCCTACAGCACTGTTTCTCAGTTCCACTCATAATGCCATTCGGATTTCCGTTGCCCCTTCTTTCCTGCTTCCCCTACCCAACAATCAGTTGGTGCCTTTAAGCTGCTTTAAAATTATTTTGCTCAAATTCATTCTCTAGCCCACATTAAAACAAAGACTGCATGAGCATTGCTTTTTTATTTTACTTTGGGAATCCCTTTTTCTTGCCATGATTTCTTTACCCCATCGGGGTAAGATTAGTGTTTTATCAAAAGGCTCAGATTTCACTGCAGATAATTTAATCCAATTAACACTGAGGAAAAAAGCCTGAATGCCAAACCATTTTCAGCAAACATGCACTAATACACTTTGAACTGGTAAATGCATTTTACATTAAAACACTGCCTCAAAGCATAATTCCTGATAAATTACAAGCACAAATGAAGCAACTTTCTGACATTTTCATGGTCACATCATAAAATCTGTGACGGTTAATCAACCGCTTGCTTTTATCCACCTAACCAATGCACCAGTTTAGAAGATTAGTCAGTATCACAAGATGTGAAATAACCAAATGTTACTGTAATTACAGCTGCTCTAAAATTTGGAGAAAAATTCTGGAACTTATGTAATGGTGTGAGCCTGATATAACATTGTGTGCCCTGCGTCCATCTCAACCACCAACCTCAAACATGTTCAGCTTATGCTGTGGCACATTAAAAATATAGTGGCTATTTGCAAAATTCATATTTAGACCTGAGTTCCTGTTTCAAACTCAATGTTTAGGTCAGTGTTTGGCTAGAAAGATTTGGGTTTGGGCCCCTCGCTATTAAAAACACACTGGACAAGATTTTCTGTACAACTGGGGATGTGAGTACCCAACATAAAACATTCTGAAGTGCCAAAATTTGCAGAGGGCAGACACTCAGCCCTTTCTGAAAAACCAGGTTTTTATAAAATTGTCTCTCATTGGATATTCAATAGTGGGGGCACCCCAAAATCACTTTAACCATTGTTTTTTTCCCCAAAATAAAGGATCTATTTGAGGCATATGGAGCATAAACATTACAACTGATTAATGCTTTTCAAAGATGTGGAATTTATTTTCTTCTTTTGCTTTGCTTTAAAAATGGCCCCATATCTCCATCACAGTGTACAGCTGAGATTTGCTATGACCCCTGAAGTCTAATAACTTACAATTAAGGCAGGCCTCTCTGTACAGCACAGTGAACAAAGCACACAAAAAAACTGAAGCACATACAGGTTAAATGACTTGGTCCAATGTCACATAGGGCCAGATGGAGCCTTTAAGCTCAGCTCTGAGCAGGTTTTGTAGCTGTGCGATGCCAAGAGGAACATGGAGAGTTGCAACTTCTCCTTTACCTCCCTTCTTGAGTGTAACTCTTCCTCCAGTGAAAGCAATGTGCTTCTTTCACCATGGCGTGCTACCCAACCACTTTTCTTTCCGACTGTCTGTGCCTGAGCTTGCAATCCAAGGCAATCCTCCATGAAGACCCAACAGCTGTTGGGATTACATCTCTTTATTCCACTACATGACTACCCAGGACACAAATAAGGCTAGTGTTACAAAAGAAGTCCCTTATTAGAAATGCATCTTTATATTGGCTGGAGTGTGCTCATTCACATGGTGCACCTTCATGCCTCAAAGGTGGGGTGACTGTGTGTGTGTTTTATTAAAATAGGTACCCCATAGGCAAAGAATGAGTCTTGGGATCACAGTGGACACCAAGTGCCTCATAATGGTGATGTACTTGATTGCTGGATTTATTCCATCCCAATGAACAGCCTTCTAGAAAAAAAAGGGGTCATGTCTTCATAAACTGGCATCACTCTACTGACTTCAGTGAAACTAAGCTGATTTGATCCAGCTAAGGATCTGGCCCCTCAAACCTTACCAAAGAGATATATCCCACTCCACTTCCTCCAAGTATCAGACAGTATCCACAAAGGAGAATACAAATGGCTCACATTGGGGGAGGATGGACAGGACCTTAGCCATACCTGAATATGGCATATCCCTCACTCATCTGAGAAAGGCCCATCAACAAAAAAAATCCCACTACATAGTTGTCATCATTTTGTAGGGCCTAGTCCATCTCCATAAAAGCTAAAAGAAAGCCAATTTCTCATTGACATTAATGAGCGTAAGGCTTAGCTACCTAAAGGTCTATCGTGCATCTTGAACCGCCCTACCTGGAACAAATGGTGCCTGGTGCTGAAAAGGTGTGTCTTTCCGCCTTGGTTTCATTAGCTGATCATCTGCCTCAGTTATTCTCTGCTCCTGGGTAGTGCCTGAGGAGTGGTGGTTATCATTACATTTAATAGACTCTGCCTGTTCTCTGCCTGCAGATGTAACAAATTTTAAAACATAGTAATAAAACCAAAACCTACACAAGCCTGTTATGAAAGAAATTGATTTCTGCTCTGTTACGTGTATATGCACAATATAAGTGACAAACCTTCAGGACTTGACAAAATGTCTGATGGTGTTTGCTGCCCTCCCTGAGACCTTTTATAGGCCTGATTTCAGAAGGTCACCGTGCTGCATTTTCTGAAAATTCAGGCCCCTGTGCAGGGTTTGAGGTAGAACATTCAAAAATGGAGAGTCCCAAAATCACTCGTGCCTCTCAAAAATGTTTACATCTCTACACAAATACCTGTTTTGACTTACAAGGATATTTTAAACAAAACTATATGGGCAAATGGAAAATACCCAAAATAGCGGTTTTTGAAGTCTGCAGAACCTGACTTAGGGTTTGATCTACTAAAAGCCCCACACACCCACAACACCCTCCTGCTTCAGTGAGGGAACTGCACTGGGACTTGTAATATCAGACCACTATGTCCCTTATGAGTATTTAACTGTTTTCTGTTCATGAGATGACACTTTAAATAGCGTTTCAGGCTGGCAACATGCACTCACAGAGCTCAGCTTTCAGACACAAGCATATAGTAACCCAGTAGCAAACACAGTCTCTTAGGCCTCTGTGTGGTATGGGGTTCAGATGAGGGCTGAGAAAGAACAATGCTGAGGGCTGCTACGAATGGTGATCTTAAAGCTGTGAACCAGCAAGGTGAGAGGAGCAGGTACTGTAGACTGGGGGGCCTGCAGGAATTGTACCCCACCTATGGCAACAGACACTGGGCCTCCCACTAACAGAGATAATGTTTTCTTACAATCATTAAGTCCATTTCTTGGATATGGCCAGGTCTAAGCCTCTCACAGCTGCCCTTGCTTTCACGCTCTACTACGTGCATCTTTTGAGCACACAAATGAGCCTTGACCCTGGACCGGCAGGGGGAGTGACTAAAACTCCTAACAATGGTGACTAGGCACAGCAGCTCTGTCCCTGGACTGTGCTCAAGCATCTTTGCCCTTAGGCCCACTGCACAGCCTGCTGTGCATTTCCATCCATCAGACCCGGTTGTACAAGGTATAAAACATCTTCCTCTATTGAAGTTGATGGTGCTCAGCGTCTTACAGGTGCTATGCATGCAGCAACATCCTCCCTCTTCACACCTTTCATCGGCTCAGCAGCCTGTTGGCTCCAGCGCTTGCTTAACTGGCTTCTATTCTCCCTGCCCCAGTAAAAATTCAGGACATGATAGCGTATGGATTACTGCCTTTGGATAGTTGGTGATAAAGTTCATATCCACTACTCCTGTAAAGGTCAGAAAGCACATAGGGACAGATGCTCAGCAGGAGTACATTTGGCACTCAGTTTCAATTAAATCAATGGACTTGCAACAGTGACACTAGCCGAAATGCTGGCCCCTAAAGTTAATGCTACTGTCCCAACAATTGGCACTGTTTATTTTAAACTAAGTGAGTAGAAGTATTTTCAGCATGAAGAATCAAAATATACATGTGCAAAAAGATTTCCCAATCTGACATTCAAATAAAAACATGAAGCCATTTTAATTCCACATACACAGACTATCTCCATATACTTTTCTACACTTCCAAATATTTTACATACATAACATCAGGTTATTTTATACTGCATGTTGGATGGGTTCTATAGAATAAATGCAACATGTGATAGGTCTTAGTGTACTTAACCAAATATATTAAGCACATTTTTTTCATATGACAAAGATTAAAGAAGCACAATTCTCATTTCATTATGGCTCATGGAAAACATTTAGCTAATTTCCCACACACCACAGTGGAAAAATATACCCTAAACCCTTTAACCTTATTAATCAAAAGTCCCCTAACTAAACATTTTCATGTTTTATCCCAACTATATTAAGTACATAAATAGTTTAAGACGTGCTGAAGAAAGAGACCCTGACTGCTGTAAAGCAGTTAATCAGGCAGTAAGAAGGGAAGTTATAGGGTTTCCCAAGAATCTATTTTGGGATTTCTTGATTTCTGTTTACAGAAGTGACCTGCCATCTGTATCGAGGGATTGTTTATTCAGTTTGGGTTCAAATCACCAGATTCAGGGAAACAGCTATTGCAGTCTGCGCTCAGCTGAGGGTAGCAGAGTCAACAGTGTTGAGTGCTAAGTTATAACTGGGTAACTCTGCAAGTGTGTCGGGAGGGCACTAAAGGAACTTTCTCCTGTGCCCTCCCCTGAGTACAAGTCCAACTTAAGGCTAGTGCCACTACCAGCATTTTATTCCCCCATGGGTTGCTTGCTTATGCCCCTATACACATTCTGTGCCAGTGGGAGGCTAGCCCTCCCCAGGTTTCCCTGGTGGCCACTCTGGCCAACACCAGGGAAACTCTATGCCCCCCTCCCGGCCCCAGACCCCTTAAAGGGGCACGGGCTGGCTACGGTGCCCGTGCCAGGTGCAAGCCTGCCAGCACCCAGCCAGCAGACCCTGCACCTGGCACGGCACAGAGCCACCCATCCGATGTCCCCCAGCCCACCCCCTCTTCCCGGGACCAGGCTGGAGGCTCCCGGGAGCTTGCCCTGGACCGCAAGAGGCGGGCACCTTCCTGGGCTAGTGCGGACATCGTGGACCTCGTCCACGATCTCCGCACTAGGCACAGGAAAGTGGCCGGCTAGGGCAGGAGAGCTGCCAGCCTGGCCACCTAGGAGCAGGTGTGCATGAAAATCAAGGGGGTCCACTGAGACCCCCGACACTGAGCCCTGAGCTTACAATGGCTGTCCTGGGTCAGACCAAAGGTCCATCTAGCCCAGTAACCTGTCTGCCGACCCCGGCCAACCCTAGGGACCCTGGAGGGCATGGACCGAAGACAGTGACCAAGCCATTTATCTCGTGCCATCCCTCTCCAGCCTTCCACAAACCTTGGGCAGGGACACCACTCCTACCCCCTGGCTAAGACTACTCCATGGACCCAACCTCCATGACTTGATCTCACTTCCCTTTAAAGTCTGTTCTAGTTGTAGCCTTCACAGCCTCCTGCAGCAAGGAGTTCCACAGGTTAACTATTTGCTTTGTGAAGAACAACTTTCTCTTACTAGTTTGAAGAGCTTACAGCAGTGGAGAAGAAAAGTGAGACAGCGTAACCCACACACCTAGGCTATGTCTATATTACGATCCTCTTCCACAGGGGTTCCCAAACTTTTTGACATAGGGACCAGTAAATCCATTCATGAACTTTTGGAGGACCAGTAATGTTCACTTGCATATTCATTAATCAAATGATGAATATTCAAATAAGTTGTTTCTGGTCCTCCCAAATCTCCCAGTGTCAGCTTTAGCAAAGCTTTTGACATGGTCACCCACAATATTCTTGCCAGCAAGTTAAGGAATATGGATTGGATACATGGGCTGTAAGACAGACAGAAAGCTGGTTAGACCAGGGTTTCCCAAACTTTTTACTTTAATTGAAACCCCCTTTTTTCAGTTCTGCTTTTTGCAGCCCAAAAATATAAACACATGAAAAACAAACTGAGAAAATACCAGACATATAATATGTCTGGTATTTTCTCAGTAGGTAAGTTGTATTCTAGAAGTATCATTTTGTAGTTTCGAACTGCCTGGCTGGTAAATGTGCTCAGGCTGCATGAGTGTGTCTACCAGCCAGATAGTTCGCAACTACTCGAGGGGGGTGTGTGTGGGGGGGGGGGGGGAAGGGGAAGACAGCAGAATCCCTGTGCCGGACTAACTCGTGCTTTGCGGGGGGGAGGGGGGAGAAGAGGGGAACGGGGTCGGGTCAGTCCCACTCCCTGCAGGCTGATTCATTCCTCCCCTCTGCTCCCCTTGTTGTGCCTCTGACCAGCCCCACTTCCCCCAACCCCCTCTTGGGCAGCCAGTTCTCCCCCCCTCCTCCTCCCAATCTGCTCCCCTTCTTCTCCCTTGGCCAGTCCCGCTGCCTGCATCCAGCCCTCCTTCCAGCAGTCGCTTCTCCCACCCCACCCACATCTTCCCCAGCCAGCTCCCTGCTGCCAATCTCACACCCCCCGGCAGCCCTGCTTCCACCAGCCCCCCAATCTCCCCAGCCTGCCCTGATTCCCCCATCCAGTGCTGCTCCCAGTGGCCAGTTCTCCCCTCCTCCTCACCCCAGAATCCCCTGGCACCTGCACCTTCCCTTAGCCCTGCACCCTCCTGGTGCCTCCCTTTGCCCTCTTTTTCCCTGATACCCACCCCCTCACCAGTCTCTGCCCCATTCCCCACCTGCCCCTCTGTGCCCTCACACACGATTTGCTCCATCCTGACCTTCCTCATGCCCCCCTTCTTTCAAGCCTTCTCCCAGCACCTCTTCCTCCAGCCCCCAGCGCCCTTCCCCTCTCCCAGCATCACCCTGTCCCCCCTCCCACTGACACCGCCCCTCCTGCCCCTTCCCTCATGGTCTGCACTTGGCCCCCTGGCATTTGTCTTTCTCTCCTGCACCCTGTCCCTTGGTGCCTCCCCCGCCCCCGCCCCTTCTCCTCTCCTCGCCGCGGCCGCCGCACGAGCCGGTTCCCACCTTCTCCTTCCCCGTTGCGGGGCCGGGGTCCGCGCTCAGGCCCCGGAGTCCGAACCCGGAGCCAGCCAGGCCCCGCCACGTGCCTCCCGCGGGTTTCAAAACCCCGAGCCGTGACGTCACAGGCCCCAGCTCTTAACTCGCCGGCACTTCCGGGTGCAGGGGCGTGGGGCCCGATTCGACCGAATGGGTCAAATCGGCCTAAGGGCCGGCAGCCACCAGGCACGCTGAGCCCCGGCATTTCGGGCCGTGGACCATAGTTTGGGAAGCGCTGCTCTTCCACAATAGGAAATGCAAATGGAGTGCTCATTTGCATATGTTGCACTCATTTGCATTTCTGCCTCTAATCCCTTTTGCGCAAGAGCTTTTTGCACAAAAAAGCACTGTGTAGACGGCTCCTTTTCGTGAAAAAAACCCCTTTTGCACAAGAGCCGTTCTTCCTCCTTTTTTGAGGAACAATGGCTCTTGTGTAAAAGGGGGTTTTGCTCAAAAAGGAGCCATTTACACTGCACAAAAACCTCTTGCTCAAAAGGGATCCAAGGAGGAAATGCAAATGAGAGCACAACACATGCAAATAAGCACTCTATTTGCATTTCCTCTTGCAGAAGAGGATCGTAGTATAGACGTAGCCCTAGAGTGGTTCGCTGTCCCATGTCATGGCACTTCGACTACCTACAGTGAGAGATCAGAACAAGGGAGCTCTACAGCCTAAGTTGAGAGCCAGTTGGCTTTGTAGAGACTCGTATACTAAGATCCAGCGGTCCCAGGTTCAACTGTACCCAGTGGCAGTTACAACAACTTTAAGCATGTAAATGTTTTAGTGCACTGTAACTCAGGGTATGTCTACACTACCACCCTAGTTCGAACTAGGGTGGTTAATGTAGGCAACCGGAGTTGCAAATGAAGCCCGGGATTTGAATTTCCCGGGCTTCATTTGCATATTGCCGGGCGCCGCCATTTTTTAATGTCCGCTAGTTCGGACTCCGTGCCCGCGGCTACATGCGGCACGAACTAGGTAGTTCGGATTAGGCTTCCTATTCCGAACTACCGGTACACCTCGTTCCATGAACTAGTTCGAACTAGGGTGGTAGTGTAGACATACCCTCAGTGATTTAAAAAAAAAATCTAGGGTTAGTGGAACGTGGGGTGGTTGTTCCCTGTCTGCCCATAGGATCATGAGGAAGAAATTACGACATTTGTTTGAAAAATTATTCAGTAACACAATCTAAGCACCCCTCCCTGCGCCATCTAAGTGATGATAAATAAAGAATACAAACTACTGGCAAACATGACAGTTTTATGTGGGTGACAGCTGGAGTTGCATCGCTAGAATAGTGTCACCATATCCAGCAGTGCACCATAACTCCATAAACAATCAAAAACTGGCATCCAGCAATCATGCAAAAGGAATGAACTCATTTTCTAAATGCCTGTTAAGTGTCACCAAACTGCCTACTTAGCTCCAGTTAAGTCTTAAATTACAAAAATCAGACTTAATCTGCCTCTCACTAAAATCAATATGCCCATCATCACTGCTGCCACAACCAGCACTTTAAGCAACCAGGAAATGCACATTACAATTATTTAGCTGTTTTCCATTTTATTCTCTCAAGTTTTACTTTCCAGTCCCCTTTCCCCTTCCTGCATTTATGTATTTCTTTAAGCAGCCCTAGCTTGATATAATTATTACAAAGCATCAGCCTCAACACAAAAATGCTGTTGTAAATCCACCACAGATTGAATAAAGCATGTACAAAAGATTGGGGTCAGTTTATCTTGTTACTGACTAGTATGTTTCTCTCACTGACAGCCAGCACCAAGCAACTCTTACCAGTATGTAAACATCTCATTTTGCTGGTTTCCTTACACCCACACTAGCTTTCCTGCTGCACAAGTCAGTCAGCCTTTAGAATTTAGATAAGAAGCAGAAGCCCCAGCCGTCAGCTAAATAGATGTTTTGTTTTTTAATAGTTTCCACTTGTCTTTAGTTTAACCTGCTGAAAGCCAGATATATTCTTCAACTGATTGTTATGTAAGAAGCCTCTTGGTCCAATATTTCTAACAACTTCAGCTAGATCTTGCACATGTGTGATAGATTCTCATACGTGGGCAACACTTCTCTCTTTACATAGGCACTTGCCCGAGGGATCAGAAAAAGAGGTAGACTGTCTGGATTTTTCAGCTGACGTTTTGTCATCTCAGTTACCCAGAATCTCATAATAGCCTATAGCTAGTGTCCTTAAATTAAATCAACAGAGACAACTTCTCAAAGGTGCTGTGCCCAAAGGGACTCTGAAAATCAGTCTATGTGTATAATCGGAATTGCACCTATGAGCCAAGATATGTTGAGACCAACCCATTTACTTTGTGAAGTGTTCATTTTTAAGAATAAGAAAATCAAGGGACTAAGTCCACAGATGGCATGTAGGGCTTGTCCACACAGATACACTGGGGTGTGACTGGACAGAGGCCAGCCTATGGCACACGACCTGGACAGATGGATTCTGTTATGGAACTTTTAGTGCAGGCCAACAGGAGACACATGGCAAGTTAGTACATGGCAGGCCAAGGTGCTATAGATTTACACCCTGATTACCCCACACTATCTGACCATGTAAACAAGCCTTTTGGTTGAGTATTTCAATGTCTAAATTTATGTGCCCTGTTGCCCAGTGAAAATCTTCTGCCCACGCTCCCTAGGCAATGTCTGGCACTGAAATGGGACTGAAAAAAAGCCAGTGCACTGAGCAGGGAGCACCTACACTAGCCAGCAGGAAATGCTAAGGACAGGGGTAGAGGCCTAAGCTCCTCCCATCAAAGGAATGTCGGTGCCTGACGCCAGGCCAAAGGGAGGTATCTATCTCCAATTGGGAGTGACAGCTGGGAAACCTCTCCTGGTGTTCAAGTTTTGGACTTAATGCACCTGAAGTGTCACGTAAGCCCCTAAATTCACTTTGTCTCACAAACTCACTCTTCTCAGCAGGCACTCCCACAGCATCACTGTTGGGAGCCGCTATGCCGCTATGGGACTCTGAAAATCAGGTTCTCTGGATTCTCTGAGGCCCAGTTCTCTGACAAAGAGATGATAGATGGTAAGACCCTCCTCGGCTATGCATTCTTTAGCCTCCTCTTGGCTTCAGCTCTCCACTATAAAGCCCCCAGAAATCTCCCTCTGGCTTCGGGTTGGGGCCAGCAAACTCCTCTTGCTGCTCTCCTGACTTTAGACTTCTCCCAGGAACAACATTTCTCTGGCTGCATGAATCGCCCACTCCGCCTGACTGACCCAGTCTGTTCTGATTCATTTATAGCCTCCCAGATCTGATGACTCAGTTTTCTGCAGCTGCACAGAACTCCACTTTCCCACTTCATATCACGTGCATAATGGTGGCCCATAGAGTTGTGTGTCATCCTCAATTCTAGAGCTGGTCAGGAACTGGAATTTCCATTTTATGGGATAGTCAGAAAAAAAATTGCCATAAAATCAAAATTCCAAAAGATTGTATTCAGGACCACTGAAGTGTTTGGTGTTGATAGTGTCAAAACATTCATTTCAATGTTACGTTGATTAATTGCATTGAGACTTCTAGAAAATGTATGGTATACATTACATATAACCTATTAAAATTAAGACTTTCATATAAGTGTCAAAATGAAATTAACTGAAGGGTTTTGACCTTTTCCTGCTAAAACTGTCACAGGTCCATAAAACATTATACTTTCTGTGTACCTTGCATGTTTAATGGTAAACTGTTTCACTGGAAAAAAATTGAGGAGCTTACTTCAATCCCCCTTGGATGGGCCAATCCAATTCTAGTGTCTGCGGTTGCTGGTGCAAATGGAATTCCCCAGCTGTTGTCCTCTGTTTGGAAAGTTGCACTGTGATTCTACTTCTCCCTTTCTGTGAAATCTCAAATGGGGGAGGAAAGGAATTCTGACTTCAGAAGCTATTTGACAGGAAGACATGAGGCAGCTTTGGAGAGGGATGGAGTGAGAGATACATACAGGCAGAATAATGGAAGATGAGACATCTCTTTTCCCAAGCATGTCTTTTCGAGGAAAACAGTTACTATTCTAACTCCTCTTTCAGCTTCCCCAAGTCTCAATATGGCATTCCTTCTGCTTGGCTTTCTTTATTGTATCTTCATTTTCTTTTTTGCTGTTCTTTTCATGGGCATTATCCTTTCCCCTTTTCTTCCCTTGAACTAGGTCTTTTCATTCTTCTTCTTTCCTCTTATTTCCTCTTATTTCTTCAGCTTCTAGCACAGGTTCACCGCAGGGTTTCATGCAAAGTGACCAGACAGATTTCTCTCTCTTTTTTTTCCTGTATATGAAGTACATCACAAAATTCATTAATGGGAGCTCTAAAGCTATCATTTCTGCCCTGGCCATACATCATCTGAGGTTAATGTCTTTTGGAAAATAAACTAATTCTTCCTGAATTCAGCAAGCGTAGTCAGAAAGCACTCTGGTAAGGTGGACTTTTTAGCCCCAAACTGGCACCAAAATCTTCAGCAGAATATTGCAGTATGTGTTCAGCCAAGAACTGAATTCTGCTTCAATCTTCTGCAAATCCCATGCAAATCTGAGTGTTTCAGATTAATTGATCCAATTTACTTGTTTTATGTGAAAGATCTGACTTTTATGTGCTTATCTGTTAAACTTGCTGTTCAGTCCTTCATTGAGTGATGACTGTAATCTTCATTATGATGCTCTTCTCAAGGATGACGTAAGAGAAATGTCATTTTCAGTACTCTCACAGACACTGATAACACAGTGAAAATGGGGAAGAGCTCCTTTGTACACACCTAACCAATGAGGCATTCAGTGTGCCAATGGGAAACAAACTTGATGGGCCAGTTTGCAAACAGATCTGCAATCAAATTATTCACATTACACCTGTAGTTTAGGTGGTATTCAAGGGTACAACTACACTGTGGGGTTTTTTTTTTAAGAAGGTATTCAAATCACACACTTGCATGCCTTCTTCCATTTTTTTTCTGGAAGATTTTCCAATATTTAGCCCATCTACATGGGGTGAAATGTTGGAAAAAAACCCTCCTCTTTCGAAAGCCCCTGTAATCCTTGTTTTACGAGGAATAAGGAGGCTTTAGAAAGAGGTTTTTTTCCCCCAACATTTGGCTCTGTGTAGATGGGACAAATATCAGAAAATCCTCTTTTGGAAAAAAAACGGAAGAAAGTATGCAAATGTGAGTGCAATTTGCATACCTTTTTTGGAAAAAAAAACTCACAGTGTAGCTGTACCTCAAGTAGCAGACTAATGCCATTTTCTTTCCAAAATATCACCATAGTTGTACTTTTTGTGGCTCAGCAAAAATCTTCAAGGAAAAGCAAGTCTTTTCATGTTCACCACTTTGTTTTCTGGGGATTGCCGAGATCATCTAAACAGCTGGAATCCATTTCAGAAGAGTTTGACTCCAACTGAACATGTGCTTGAATATTTCTCCTCTATGTAACTGACTTTCTACCTATCTAAAGCCCAGTTTACTATCTGAGTTATAAACAAGGTCTACTGAACTATTCGAGGTACTTTCAGTTATCTTTATGAGGGCAAAGCCAGCCATCATAGGTCCGTTAACCCCCTCTCTCCCCGCCAATACTGGAGATAAGGATTTCTTTGTGTTAAGTGCTAATACATTAGGGATTTGCAGTTTCCACTAGAGAAATCCTAATCACTGATGTAATCTAAGGATGCTGCACATGCAGCTACTGTCTGAGACATGTCCCAATGCAAAAAAAAAAAAAAAAAAAAAAAGTATTTTCTTAACGTGGCTTTACAACCCACACTAGCTAACTTGGGTTAAAACAGTAACGAAGACATGGTTCAAGTTAGCAGCTTGAGCTCATGCAGCAGCCTTGGGTTGAACTCAAGTGGCCAACCAGAGTTCCTGCATCTTCACTACTATTTTAACGTATGTTATCTAGCAGCGTTCCCTCTGTCAGGATCCTGGGCAAAGGAAGGCTGAACTAGTGGCAGGACCTGAACCCAGATGTCAGGGACAAGAGTCAATGTCAGGGACAAGAGTCAATCTGAATGTCAAGCTGGAGTCAAAGTCAGGAATAAAGCTGAAGGTCAGTAACAGGTACCTGGATCTGTGTTGGGCCCTGAGAGTCCTCGGAGAGTTAGAATACCAGTCGGAGTTTCTGAATCATTTTCAGAACCAGGGCAGTCATGGTAGCTAAGTAGGAATCCTCATTGTTGCCTGTCCATTTTCTGTCACACCCTATGAGTATATTTAGGATCAAGGAGCCAATCAGGAATCACTCAGGCAACTGTCAGATCTCTTGAAGTGGCATTTCCCATGGCCTCTGCTGTTATTTAGCTCTTATTACCACTAAATGTCTTCTAAGAGCCCAGTAAGCAGTGGAATGTTGGTAATGCTGCTGGACAATATCGAACTCCTGTGGTTTGGCAAATTCTCTGCTTCGGCACTGCCCAGGTCCCAACAGGGCCAGAATAGAGAGTTCAACCAGTAGTACCTTTCACCATCACCAGTAACAAAGGTTCTACAGTCCAAATTAAACCCTTCCTGACACCTGTGCAATCCTATTGCCTTCAGATGAGTCAGCGATATCTCTGCTGCAACATCCTTGTTTTCAAATTCTGCCCTCATTCCAAACAGGTACAGTCTTGTTGCTTAACAGACTCTCATGTGAATGATCATTGGGTATACTAATCCTGTTCAGTAACCACATAAACCTTAGAAACAGCACTAAGAGGCTAAGCATTGTACACATCAGGTTAGATTTATCCTGACTGCCTGCAAGCATGGATTCAAATCTCAGAGAGTCGAACTGTCAGCCATGTGACACGGATACATTTGACATTGTAGCGGTTATTAGTGGATTGGGGTGGGATGATGTAAGCAAGCAATATTCTGCTTTCCATCAACATTGAAAATCTCATGATACTTTTTCTTTTTTTAAAACAGTAGCAGTTAGCCACAACATCCTAGACCAAAATTTTCCCTCCCTGTGGGCCTTGTGCCCCCATTTGTGTGCCCAATGCCTGCTGCTCTCCATTAGGAGGGTAAGATTTATTTACATACCCAGTTTATGAAGAGCTTTGGCATCTTTCCCAGTCAGGTGGTATTATGATTCATTATGAAGATGATTATGTCACAAAAGGAAGATCTAATTGTGAGTTCAAAAAGGGAAAGAGGCTACAAGGCTCCTGCTCCCTATTCACTGCAGGGAGGCAGGCCACCGTCTGAGACTTAGAACGCCCAGAGATAGGAATGAGGCAGACCAGTGGCTGGCTGGCCACCTAGAGAGCTCACACTAGCAAAATGGTAAAACGTGAAGCTTGGACGATTTTTGGATGAGCTTCTGCCCAGAAAATGCTTCAGTCTATCTGCATGGCTTCCTGTTCCAGATTTAAAGAAACAGTACGGATTATCCTCACATGCTGAATCCTCTGCTGTAAGAGCACTTCTCAAAGGATACTGCTTCCCAAAATTTCCCTGGGGCTGGTGTGGTTCTGCACCAGGGATTTGTGTTAATGTCACGGTCTAGGGGAAAGTATTTTTGAGTCTTGAAGTATATATCAGCAAAAGAAACAAGCCTCCTGACTTCTGTGTAAAAATGATGATTTCCATGATGATTCCTCTGCCCAGTGAAAACTGGGTTTAAGTTCTCCTCTAGAGCTCTACACAGGCCAGGTAGCCTAGATAACCAGCCAGGTGGGGAGCTGAGCAGCCAAGGAAGCTGCCAAGCCAACCAGTCAAAGAATCAGCTGCTAGGAGCTGGGCAGTTTGGGTAGCTGGGAATCCCAGGGAACTGGAAAGCAAGATAGGACAAACTGGGCAGTTGTTCTGTGTGAGAGCCCACAAAGCCAAGGAGTTGGGCATCCCTGATGGCTGGCAGGTAGATAGTTGTGTTCCCGCCTGCTTTCTCTCAAGAGTTTTGATAGGAGAGGTCTAGCTTGGATATTAGGGAAAGCTATTTCCCCAGGAGGGTGGTGAAGTACTGGAATGGGTTACCTAGGGAGGTGGCAGAATCTCCATCCCTAGAGTAAGTCTTGGCTTGTCAAAGCCCTGGCTAGGATGATTTAGTTCGGATTGGTCCTGCCTTGGGCAGGGGGCTGGACTTGATGACCTCCTGAGGTCTCTTCCAGCTCTATCATTCTAATGCTTAATTTTGTCAAATCAGCATTTTTGACCATCCCTATTTTCTTCCTACTGTATTTACAGGGCTATCAATTAAAGTGCTGACCTAAATTTAGCTAGAGCACAAAACCACTTTGCTAAAAGATACAGTTTCTCCAGAATGTACTACAAGTAAAATTAATGCCAATTTCAATAACATGAAAATACATCAAACAAAAACATGCTGTGTTGGGGCTATTATTTTCATATCAGTGGTTTCAGTTACTTGAAACAGACATCCAAGTCAACTTTTCTTAGCATATCACTGGGTCATTCAATCATCAGAAAATATAATAGCTACCAAGCATTTTAACTGCCCTGGATACAACCAGTTCCCATCTTGCTGTAGAGATTGAGCAGGCAAGTTGCCAAGGGCAGCAAAACATTAAGGGCAGCAAAATCTTTAATGACTTGTCACAGTGTGGGTGACTGAATGCTGTGAAAGGCATACATTTTCCAGTTGGTCTAAGGTAGAAAAATATCCTACAGCACACAAAACAACCAGAATATAATTGCGGAAACACATTATCTGGCACTTACGTTAATAGCCAAGCCTAAAAGAAACCCCTGTGCATTATGCTGAATTTTCCAGGTAAAAATAAATAACCTGTGAGAGCAAATATCAGTTTACCAGCTTGCTCTGCAAAGCACAAAGACAAAAACTCAGTACACCTGAAAACTGACCCAAATTATTCAGGCCCTGAGCAGACTGGCATGAGAACTTTACTATCTACAGCTGGGTTTGAACTCTGTTATTCTTAATAAGGTTCTAAACTAGGAATGAGCTTGACCCAAAACCCAGGACTCAAATATCCCTAAAACTTAGGGAAGTAATTTTGTGTTATTTTAATCATCAATAATCTCGTGGATTTTAGTAGGAATAGAAAATACTGTAAAAGCAGATGAGATAATTTTGAGACAGCAGACAAAACAATTCTCTAGTCTTTAAAAATCACACCTCTCTTTTCTGATATACTCCTTTTTTCTATTTTTTTTTTAAATTCTTACTATTATTCCTTTGTTATTTGTATAGGTTGAGCCTTTCTGGTCCGACACCATCCATGGTCTGGCATGATTTCAGTTAGACAGATGTCCACTTATTGTTTCTCGCAATCCCATCAAGTTTGTTTAGAGACATCAGTCTTGACTCTCAGAGATCTGTGCTGCTATTTAGCTCTAATTTCCCCCTAAATGTCTTCTATGAGTCCAGTAAGCAGTGGAAGTGTTGGTAATGCTGCTTGACAATATTGATCTCCCATAGTTTAATAAACTCTGGTTTGGCACTGGTAAGGTCCCCAAGTGCTGGATTAGAGAGGATCAACCTGTATTTAGTGACAAGAAATAATAAATAAAAACCACTTCAGGGCCACTAGGGGGAGCTCTGGTTTTTTTTTGTATCTTGAAAAACTACATGTTTATTGTTCAGCTTTTCATATTGATAGCAATCAGTCAGAGCCCCCTCTTTTCCCATAGGCAGAATGGAATCTAGCTGGCTTCAGACATGGTGTTAGAGAGAGAATGATGTAATGGTTAGGGTGCTGACCTGGCATCTGTGAAACCCGGATTCAAGTTGTAGCTGTACTACAGACTTCCTGTATGAGGCTGAACAAGTCACAAAGGGCAGACCTACACAGACACTTACGTTGATCTAACTTATGCTACTCAGGGGTATGAAAAAGACACACATCCCTGAATGACACAAGTTACAGTGACCTGAGCACTGTCCACACTATGTTCCCCCGCACTGACATAGCTGCCATGTCTTGTGGAGGAGGAGTAATTATGTTGACAGGAAAGTGCTCTCCCGTCAGCATCAAGCATCTTCAGCAGATGCAGTGCAGCCTTGCAACTGCCCCGATGTAGCACTTGTAGTGTAGACCAGCCCAGAATTCTTCCGTGAATCAGTTCTCCATTTGTAAAGTAGGCATGATGCTGCCCTTTTTTTCAGGAATACTGTGATGATAAATACTAGAACTGGCTGGAAAACAATAATTCTGTTTTACAAAAAATATACACGTTTCAAAATTTGGTTTCATTCCAGAGCAGAAGGAAAGTGAGGCTATTCAGAAAAGTTCCAAAACAGAGAAACCCTCTAGAACAGCATGATGACATGGGCCAGGATCTAGAGACAAAGGTTCAAGTCTCTGGTCTGCCTGGTTCAGAGCAGCAACTTAAACCTAGCTCTGCCCCATCCCTGATGAATGCCCTAATCACAAAGCTATTGGTTAATCTGAGAGATGTCTGAATTCCATTTGAGACTACTGAAATCAATACATTTCCATGGGCCATTTAGGTTTCCACTAAACTGCATTCTTCTTCTGAAAGAGTTTTTTTTTTAAGTTCTCAACCAACTCTAATATAGTACAATGATGATGAGCTGCTCAGATCCAAGTACTTTAGACAAACAGGTGTCTTATATCATCAAAAAGTTGCTATTCCTGTCAGTTGGAATAGCCATAGTGAAACCTTCTTGTTTTGATTGCACAGGATCCTATATCTTGGCTCTGAGCTAGATTTCACCTCAGCTTAGGATTCCATTTGCAGAGACTTCTTCCTATGCCCACAGAAGACTAGCTGTGACTATTAGAGGTGAGTGACATTCACAGCAAACAATCTGGGCTCTTTTTCTGCTTCTGGATAGCCATGACTTCACAACTTACTTGAAATTAGTCACTACCCAACTTCCTGAAAAAATATTTACTCTGAAGAGTGATCACCAACAGGTTACTGTCAATATTCATAGTCAAGCTGCAGTGGTTCATTGTAACCGGCCATATAATTTAGATGGCATTCTGAGTGTTCACTTCCTGGTTGAGAGCTGGGAAAAACCACAAAGCCTTTGAATTTCTAAAGGAGAAAAGTGCAGGTCAGGGAATAGTAGCTGAGAAATAGCTTTAGGGAATTTTAGAAGAATTTAAACTTTGTTATGGGTCATACTGGCTTTGATCTATGTGTCACTACTGGAAAAATTAAGCTACTGCAGGTTTTTCAGTTGGCTGCTGCATTTATATTTATTTTTCTCCAGACATATTTGCACAAGTAACTGCACTTAAGTTCACAGCCCTAGCTGTCCCAGGAGGTTCAGGCTGGATCCTCAGCCTGATCCTTTTCCTATCTCACTGCCAAAACTCTGACAAAGGGCTTTGGAAACATTGTGCAAGGCAGTGTTCCATCACAGGGCGTAAAGCAAACGGGAAGGGGGAGGGGAGTGCACTGTGATATCGTTAGAAAATGTTCCTCCTTCAAGTTGTCCAAATTAATGGTTAGTGACCTTACTTCAAAAGAGAACAAACACACAGTCCAATTAACAGATAACATCCTTCCCACCGAGAGCACAACACATATGTATGTCTACTAGGAGCTGGATTGGAAACAGATTTTCCTTTAATCTGCATTGTTCTAAACCAAGATATGAGGCCCATATAGTCTCCATACCAAGGGTACATCTACAGTGCACATTTTCTTCACTGGCATGTGGAGTACATACCTGCATAGTCCCCTAGCATGGGTATAAACAGCAGCGTAGTCACAGAGACGTGGCTTAGGCAAGTGACACAGCATTTATATTTACTTTTGTATTTTACTGAAGGATATGGATACTTTTGGGAGTATATGCCATACACACTCTCTATATAAATCCAGGTTATGAGCGTTTGCCAGAAGCTGGGAACAGGCAACAGAAGATGGATCATGATGATTGCCTCTTCTGTTCATTCCTTCTGAAGCACCTGGCATTGGCCACTGATGGAAGAGAGGATACTGGGCTAGATGGACCATTGCTCTGACCCAGTATGGTCACGCTCATGTTCTTATATAGAACCTATATGTATCTGCTCCCTGTTGTAACCCACTAAACCCCACTCCCCTCCCAGAGCTGAGATAGAGCTCAGGAATCCTGACTGTGTTTATGTTTCTCTCTTTCCACTGAGTTAGTAATGAAGTAAGAATATATATTAAAATTTTAAGCCTAACCATTGTCCCTTAAACAACTGCCACAAAAATGAGGAGGTTAGTTAAATCATAATTAAAAGGTACAGTGCCAAAGGTAAAATCCCTGCAAGATGCTCCATAATAGAGGCGCGACTTAAATGTTACCCCTGTAAGCCGGCTGGCTTGGTCCTGGGCCCCTGACCTGTATTCAGGCCTGTAAATAAAGGTCCAGTGGCTCCTTACAAACCATTGTACCTGACGGCAAGGCAGACAGCAAACAAACACAATCCCCAAGTCAGTATGGCCTGGGCCCTGGTTCATGGTAGAGCAGCCAAACAAACGCAGTTCCCCAGGCACGCAGAGGGAGGGGGAGACTGCCACCCAGTATGTGTGGTGACATGGGGGGATGCGGGCCCTGCCTACTCCATTGAGTTCTGGTCCAGGTCCCTAACAGTGGCAGCCCTGAGGTCAGCGGGGATCACATGAATAATAACATTGAATTATGTTTCATGAAACACACTTTTTCAAAGCCCTGCTTCAAATCACTAGGGACCTAATCCTAATCCCAAATGAAGTTTATGAGAGATGCCTCATTGACATTAAACATTGAAGGATGGGGCTTAAATGTATGTCTTCTTAATAGAAAAAGAGAGTGGGAGAATATTTAAAAGCAGGTGTCTCAAATGCATAGCCTGTGGCCATCTATGGACTGGAGTATATTCACAATCCTGCACCAACCCTATCCCCTCCTAATCCTTTAGGCTGCAATCCCTCAGCGGACAGGGTACAATGGGGGGTAGAGGGGAAATCATGGGAAGAGGTGGGGTTTGAGGGATGAGGATGGGCACACCCTCCTGAGCCATTGGGTCTCCCAGGCCAGATTGCAATTCTGCTCTAGCCTGTAGAGGACCTGCAGGCTGTGAGTTTGAGACCCCTGTTTAAAAGCTTTTCTAAAATTATACTCTTAACTGGGCAATTTTGCTGTTGGTCACTGCATATATATATATATATATATATATATACACACACACACACACATATACATATATATATATACACACACACACACACACACACACACACACACACACACACACACACCAGAAGTCAGTGGGAGCCACTGGGAGCATACAAAGCTCAAAATGGACAACACTCACAAATTTTCAAGTTGCTTTTACATAGCTATACTTTTGGAAACTGGAGATTTTCACAATTAAAATAAAACTATAGATATGGAAATATCTGTAGATACTCACTGCTGTTCTTGATACAGATAGGGTGGGGGAGATTTTCAAAATCCCCTAAGGGATTAGGAGTGACCTTGAACCCCCATATTTTTATGGAAATAAGCTTCTGATTATGAATATGCCTAACTCTACTATACTTTGTGTAAAATATTGCATATAACCTAGTATTTTAAAAAGTTATAATCTGCTGAATGCAGACTATTAAGTAGCACCTTAGTGACTAACAAAATGTATATAAATAGCTAATATCATGAGCTTTTCTGGGCAAAACTCACTCCCTCAGATGAGTGGTAAAAGCGGGTTTTGCCTACGAAAGCTCATAATACTACATATATATTTTGTGTTAGTTTTTAAGGTGCTACAGGCCTACTCATTGTTATTCCCATAAAGATAGAAGATTATAGCGCTTCAGGATTTATATATGTAGCACACACTGGTGTCACTGAAAGTTACACACATGTAACAAAGCCCACTGATGGTGCAGCAGCACAGCACAGTAGTACTAAAACGAGTGATGCACGTGAATCCCAGCACACTGCGGCAAATCCTTCCTCACTTTTCTGTTGCCATGGAGGGCCCTATAGTTGAGCCGGGGTAATGGCATTGCAGGGAGGGAGGGGACTGGGTGTGGAAGGCAATGCAAGTAGTGCAGCAGCAACATGCAAGAATTGAGGGATCCGAACACTAAGAGCAGGATGCTGCTACAGTAATATGGCTCTTCCCCAGGAGCAACCCGTGGATGTAGGCAACCTCAACAGTTGCCTAGTGCGCCGCGTTTAACGCAGAGCCCAATGATGACATCATGCCTTTGAGGGCTATGGAGGTGGGGGCGCCGATCGCACATTCCACCTAGGGTGCCAGTTGCCAGCAGCTCTCCTTGAGCTGCTCCTGCTCTTCCCATTTGCCACCTGCCTCACAAGAGGGTTAAAGGCCAGTGGACACTACTTAGGCCATGGAAGCCTTTGCAGAGCAATCCCAACTATCTAGCTAGTATGCATACTGTTCCTAAAGTCATGGTTCCTTTGAAAAGAGTGAGGATGAATGTGGGCCACACTGAACTTCATTAAACCACTACTCCATCCATGGGGCTGAATTGCTTCTAGTCTCACCATCTACATTTCCTGCCCCTCATGTCCTGTCCACAGTAGATCCTCCCAGGAACATGGGCCCTCAGCTTCAGGTCATTGCTCTTCAAAGCCACGCACTGCCCATTGAAAAGTGGAGATCAGTATGTGTGCATTTAAAAGTGTTGCATGGTCTGCCCTTGACCTGTCCTCCTGCCTCACACTGGGCTACATTCACAACATCAATACTAATTATGGGTCATTCTTTTTCATTCGTCGATTGTTTCCATTTCAGAGACTGGGGGAGAGAGGCTCTGCACACACAGCACCAAACTAGATTTTTGATGGCTTGATGGATCCTCGCTCAGCTTCAGGAACAGCCCAGAATTCAGCCCAAGTGCAGATGAGCTCTTTTTGAAATCATTTCCCCTACCCTCTCAGGCTTATCAATGACTGGAATGTCATCTTCTCTGCAAACTCATCATCATCCTTGCTACTAATTAGCCTTATTGTAGAATATAATGAAGAAATTTTCCCTCCAGAGAATTACAGGCTGAGATGACCTGGAAATTGGCCTACATAAAATTTATGAATTTATTTTGCTATTATGAACTCTGTGTTAAATCCCTTGTGATGATTTTTACTGTATTCTTGCCTCATATTTTTCATGCTATGGAGCAAAGAATGGTGCTAGTGCATCTACCTTTGGAAAAATAGTTGTTAAGGGTTAGTGACAATGACTAGACCTGGCCCATGCAGAAAAATGGGATGGCTGAAGTTTGGGGGAAAGTCAGTTTTCTCCAAAGTCTCAAAATGAGGTTGGAGCTGTGGAATTTCTAAGAAGAGAAACAATGAAATCAGGTGCTGGTACAACACAAATGCTGAGAAGTTGGTGAGGGAACTCACAGACATGGAGAAAGTATAAGCAGGGAGAGGAACAGAGGGTCAGGCTTTCACAGCTGAGGGTGTGATATAGAGGACCAGCTAAGGAAGAAGGAAACTGGCTGCACCGGAAGGAAGGACTTCATGATTTAGAGGACCAGCTATGTGCAAGAGGGAGTAATACTATACTCCTTAGCAAACTCTGATCTAAGCACAGAGCATGTTCATAAGGTAGTGAAGAAACTGGGGCAGGGTAATGCATATAGGTGTTCTCTTGTTTTGTCTATATCTATTCATTACTTACGCTAATAAAGAGAAAGTGGGATTTATTTTGGAGCCTTTATGAAGTGTAAGTATCTGTTATCACTATCTTGCATCGCTGAAGAGGTCAGTGTACACCTGAGTATACACAACGTTGATGTTCTGGGAAAGGGAGTGCTTAAGCTGCAAGGAAGTCTGAGGGGTTCAGTACTGGGCCTGGGGACCTGGCAGCTGGAGCACAGAACCTCATTTCCATCAAGAGGTGGCACATAGGGGCCCTGGGCCCAGGAAACATGCATGAGAGCCCCAGGAAAGAACCAATGTTGCAGCTGGTGTAGGCAAGGGAAGCTTCAGGGCAAACAGACGCAGGATGGTAGATGTGGGACCCAAGTGCAGTAGCTTTCTTAGTGTGCACCTTGGAAAACCTCTACTACAGTTGTGTGACATTAGCAGAGGCATCGTATATTACTTTGTAATATAGTGCAATGCTGTTGGACTAAGGGATTTAATTAGGCTTGGAACCCGGTGTAATTAGGAGAGTTTGTTAGCATATGAAAATTGCACTTAAATATTATGCAGAGTTCTATGGATATTGGCTGCTCCCTATCTCCTGAGGCATGTTTCATGCTGCTGACAATCTGTCTAAATTTAATCTGAGATGTATGTGATTGGAGCTGTAGGGAACTCGGAGTCATGGCAATCCTGGAGGGCCTCTCAGCTCAGTATGCACCATGCTTACACTAAGTATCAAAAATCGCCAGCCCACATCCATGTAACTTGCTAACCTGCAGTCACAAAGTAAAGAGATGCATCAGACACCTTCCAATTGGCCTAAGGAGCTACAGATTTTGCTTGTGGTCACATATTGTACCAATTGCTTCTAATAAATAATATATATCAGGAAGGACATCATGCTTTTTAATCATTAATTCTACATATCTTTTTCCTTTAGAGGAAAAAAGCAAGCAGGGACTTCACAAGCTTGGCACCTAAAATTCATCAAAAAAGCTAGAATGAGCTCAATCAGCTATTACTATAAATATCAGAGCCATACATTAATCACATTCCTATATCTGAACATTAGAACAGGATGGAAAACAGCTTTTCTATCCTCTGAAAATTTTCAATATTTAAAAAAAAAAATCCTGAATTGGGAAAAAAGCCAAAGTTTTGAAAACTTTTGCAGAGAAATTCAAAAGGGCAAAATTGTTTCTACTGAGCAAATTCAAAATTCTGTGATTTGATTTCAACTATTTTAGATTTTTATATATACAGGTTGAACCTCCCAAATCTGGGGCCCTGGTCTGGCAACATCCGTGGTCCAGAAGGAGGGACCATGGATGTTACTGGACAAGAGAGCCCCGGGGCAAGGAGCATGAGCCAGTTGGGAGTCCCATGGGTGCCTGAAAGCCCTGGCTGAGCTGGCAGGGGCTGGTCCTGTGATGGGTGTGGAGTCCAGCCCTAGAGAGCCCCAGACCAGAGAGCCCCACCAGCAGCCAAGAGGAATCCCCTGCTCCAGCTGGGAACCCAGGAAGCAGCTGAGGAGGTGGCAGCTGGGGGAATCCCCAGCCATGAACCCTGGCATCAGCTAGGGGAGGATCCTCATTGGGATCAGGGCCAGTGGTGACTGGGGGGAATCCCCAGTGAGAGTGCAGCCAGTGGCAACCAAAGGAGAGTCCTGGTCCTGGCCTGGAACCCCAGTGGCATCAGGACCAGTAGTGGCTGGGGGAATACTCCCTGGTTCAGGACCAGTCAGGTTCCAAGGATGCTGGGACAAGGAGGTCCTACCAGTATATAAAATACATTTTTAAATAAAATCATTTTGAAATGGAGCAGTTTCAATATCCAGCATGTTGTGCTTTGACATGTTTAAGAATTGTTTTTTTTCAAAATGAGATTTTTGTCCAAAATCAGTACAATTGCACAGGTAATAATGGTTTAATCAAAACTGAATTTTCTTAAGGAAATTGGTTTTGACTAAAAGTGTTCAACCAGCTTTGCTGAACACTACTTGAACTGGAAGAGTTCTAATACGGCTCTGAATCCAGACATCACAAAGGGATCCTAGTTCAATAATGGACTAAACTCAAATCCTATCTCTAAACGTCCCATGGCTTGGGGAAAGTTCAGCATCAATCCAGTTCCAAACTTAGTAGCTTGGGTCCATCTCTAGAACATACTTTTATTCTTAAGCAGAACAAAATTCATTACAAGAATGGGGTTTTTAAATGAAACCATGAAACCCTGTCACACTAACTACTGCTCTGTATAGAGGAATAAAACCTGAGCTTCCATAAAACTTGCAGAGGGACAGGAGGCAAAAACATCTTGACTGAGTAACAAGATGAATTTTGGAGTGTTGCTGGCTAATTGGCAATACTGACTCAGCAAACACAAAGAACACCATTAGAGGTTTGATTCAAAGCCCACTGGAGTCAATGGATCAGATCCTATGGTCGTTTGCTGGGCAGAAGTGCCAGAGCAAATGAAGGAATCATACTGCCTTGCTCCTCTAACATATCCACACAGGATAGCCATAATTTGACCCATTGTTGGTGAAGTCTGTAAGGGTATGTCTACACTACCACCCTAGTTCGAACTAGGGTGGTAATGTAGGCATACCGCACTTGCAAATGAAGCCCGGGATTTGAATTTCCCGGGCTTCATTTGCATAAGCCGGCCGGCGCCATTTTTAAATGCCGGCTTGTTCGAACCCCGTGCCGCGCGGCTACACGTGGCACGGGCTAGATAGTTCGGAATGGCTTGCTAGTTCGAACTATCTGTGCGCCTCGTTCCACGTTCCTCGAGGCGTACAGATAGTTCGAACTAGCAAACCATTCCGAACTATCTAGCCTGTGCCGCGTGTAGCCGCGCAGCACGGGGTTCGAACAAGCCGGCATTTAAAAATGGCGCCGGCCGGCTTATGCAAATGAAGCCCGGGAAATTCAAATCCCGGGCTTCATTTGCAAGTGCGGTATGCCTACATTACCCTGCTAGTTCGAACTAGTGGTATAGTGTAGACATACCCTAAATGCTTTGGGATTTTGCAGAATGGAAGGGCTTTTTGGTGTTTAAACTGTTAGTCCTGAAAGGATAAAATGTAGATAATGTACAGATAGATGAACCCTGGTGAGTTTGGTTATTGTGGGATGTGTACACAAAGTTTCCTGTCATTTAAACCCTGTCATTTCCTTTCAGAGCTGACACTAACAAAACCACACTTGTTTAAGGGAAGTCTGGCTGGGCACAAAGGCAGGTGTGGTGATGAGCAATCATGTGTAGCAGCCCTAAGCCTGTATCTGTGCTCTTCACTGTAAATTGGTAAGTCACACTGAGGGAGCATTACTGCATGGATATGTGTACCCTGCCATCAGCACTGGCAGCTTAAATTCACTTCCCACAGAAGTGCCTTCATTTATGGGAGCACCATTATTACCTATGACTTCTCTGTGGGTTCAAGAGGAGGAGGATGAAGGTGCCATGTGGTTCCCAATGGCTCCCTTTCCTCTCCCCAGTGGCAGTAGCCTAAAGATACTCTAAAGACTCACATTTCCCTTTCCTGGGAAGGGCAAATTTAGATCCCCCAATATGCTGGGTCACTTTAGCTCCCCTGATTTGGATTTAGAGAGACAGAGAAAGGTGGAGAACAAAACTTTCCCTCTCCCTTTGGCTCCTTGAAAATCCTGGGCCCATGACAAAGGGAAATAGAGATCCCTCCTTGCTTTGCTATGCTGTGAGATCCTACAAGGAGAAGGGTGCATAGGTACATGTGGGGAGTAGGACCCAAGCGGTATTGGATCATTTCAGTGGAACCAACAAGACCCAAATAGGGATATTTCAATAGGAGCTAGGCACCTAAATACCATTACAAATCTGGCACAGGGTTACCTGTAGTACGGTTGCCATCTCCAGAGCACCTTGCATAGCATGAGGTAGTCTTGTAGGCAACCCATCCTCAGCTCCCTTGTGGGTCTATCAGAGACTTTCCACAATCCAAAGTATTTAAAACAAGATACCTGGGGGTCTAATGTATTGAGTGATTACATGCAGTTTCTGGTGGCAGACATAATCCCTTCCCTCTTGGCTTAGTTTCACCCTGATCCCTCCTCCAGTTCCAGCCAGGTTGGCAACATGATCTTTAAGAAACAGAAGACAAAAAAACCTTCATAATAAAGTCCTTTGCTCAAGGGCTTCTAAGTTGGGGTACGATCTTCCAGCTTTCCTCCACAGCATCTCAGTCCTTCTTCCTCTAATGTGTCCCCTGCCTTTCTACTTCCTGCAACTCCTCCAGCTCTGGCCTTTGATTCACCCAAAGAGTCTCCCAGATGTCTCCTTTATCTACCCCAGAGGTCTGATTGGGTCACATGACCGTTTTCATTTTCCCACCTGCTAAAGAAAGTTGGTGACGTCACAGGTGGGGCTGAGACCTATCTCTTCTTAAAAGACCAGCCACCTTCTGACATTGCCATATTGGGTCAAACCTATGGTCCATTTAGCCCATAATCCTATCTTGTTCATCACAGGTAGGTGCAAATCTGCAGACATGAGGATCAGGGCTCAGGAAAGAAGGGGAGAGATGGATGGGGGAAAATCAGCGCTGGTGCATATATGCTTGTAGAGCGAGGGGGCATGCAGAGATGGGAGACGGAGGCCCAAGGCTGAGTGAGGTGGCTGCTGTGTGGTGGAGGGTACTGGTGGGGGGGACAGGCAGAAGTGCAAGTAGAATTAGACAAGCACGTTTCCTAAATAAATAGGTAAATAATAATAATTAATAAAATATCAGTGGCCTTTTGAACACAGAGGACCAGATCCTTATCAGGTGTAAATCAGTACAGGTCTTCTGAAGTCTGGGGAGCTATATTGGCTTACATCAGCTGAGGATTTGGCTCATGCTAAATGGCAGGTTTGAAATCAGGCAAAACAATTTCACCTTTCCCTGTTTGCCGTACACTATTCATTATTAGTAGCATTATGAGTTAGGAAGGGATGGGTATATAAAATATTATATGATGAGATAAAGCAAATCTGTGTCATGCTGAAAATATTCAGCTAAGACATAATTTTGTGCAAAAGGAATAATGTCTTCAGATTCTGATTTTGCTAAATATTTATACTATGGTATTAGCACTGAATTAGCAACCATCGGGGGGGGGGGGGGGGGGAAGAAACACATTTTCGACAGCAAAATGGAAAATGTCTCTTGCTGTCCATTAAGCATGGTAATATAATACTAACAAGGATAGTGTACGGAACTGTTATCTGGTCTGCTGTCTGCTTCACTCTGTAGATATCTTCTTAAATCAATAACACTCACATTGATTTTTCCAGCATACTGCATTCCAGTAAAAAACAAAGCCACACAACCTAGGATGAGAGGATGAGTCAGCTATTTCCTACCCTACTGGTTCTGTGATGGCCTTTCATTTAGGAAAAAATATCCAGAAGGAGCTAAAGTATACACAAATGTTTGCAAATATTGAAACTGTGAGTTGTAACAGCATATGATTTTGGATTTTGTTGCAACTCACAAACCAGCATGTTGAAATGTATAGACTGCAGTGAGTGCACAAAAGTCAACAGCTGGATAGAGTCAAAATCCATGGAAGCCATACTGGAAAAGATGCCTACGTGAAATCTAGGTGCTTGCTGCAGAAGTCATATGAGTCTACGTTTAACAGTCATGAGCTGGGGACAATCCATGATGATCCCAACAGATCAGTCCCATGGGATCCTGCAACTTTTGCTATAGTTTAACCATGGTGCTACATAGCACAATTTACAGCAAGTTGCTGCTGCCCAGGGTAGCTTTTACTTACCATCTTTTTAACCTATTAAGTTAACAATATGTTTTAATTTGGTATCTTTGGTATCTCAAAGAATAATTTAATTTCCTGCATGGAGTATAGTTATAGCTGAAACATTCCCAGGTGGGTGAAGTAATGTCTTTTGTTAGAGCAACTTCTCTTGGTCTTTTTACAAAGCAATCTCTCAGAATCTGACCTATCAGTCCTCCTTCTTTCAAAAGGAGAGCCTAGAAGCTTAAATTCATAATTCTGCTTGACACTAAAAATCATGGGCTGATCAGAGACACTAGGTTTATGGCTCTTTACAACAATCAATAAATCACTAACCCCTCCTCCCTTTTTGTCCTATGATGGCAGAGTTATGTGATGTGCTAATTTTTTGCACTAAGCAATCTTTTCCATCTTGCATTTAGCTGTGACACACAGAGTGCTTTCCCAGACCAGTGGCAGGAAGTGGCGTGGACTGGGACACCTCTTCCCGTAATTCCCATTATCCAGGAAAGGGGACCAATGGCCAATAAGAGCTGCTAGTCCCCACACCTGCAGAGATGTAGATAAATACAAGGGCTAATGCTGTCAAACCACGTACAGCCCATGGGCCAGTTATTGCCCACCACTGCTTTGAGTGGTTGATTGAAGTTAAAACCAGGTGAGGTTTTGAGCCAGGGCAACTATGTTGAGCCAGCAGCCTTATATAGCCCATTGCAAACCCAGTGAAAAGCGGACAGAGGAGAAACAAACAGAAGTTGTTTGCATGAGAGGTCACCTAAGAAGGGAACCCACACTGTTTTCCCCTTCCAGACTTCTGGGAATAGTAAATGCATCATCTGATCAGTCTCTACATACATTACGAGGAAGAAAATATGGAAAGTGAGAGATTGGCTGTTGTGACTTTCACAGGATGTGCCATGTTTATCTTTCTCCTGGAGGACAGAAGTGACTTGGTCTGTACATAGTACAAAATGGCCTCTGTACTGGAAAAAAGGTCAAAGACCTATAGATCCAAGTTGAGGACTCCCTGCTAATGAGGACAGAGGCATTCATCTGTTGTCTGGTCCAGGAATGCTGAAAAGCGTGCTACTTGCTTAAGCTGGAATTCAGAATAGGATGGAGAGCATGCCAAGACTCACCAAGCTCTCTGGCTACTACCACTTGCTGCTTACCCACAGGCGCACCAACAGTACAACCAAGAATGACCTTGAGCATATCACTACAGATTCCATGGTTCTGAGAAGAAGGATAAAACAGAAGGATAACAGAATTTGGGACACAAGTGGTGTTCTCATCTGTCCTCCCTGTTGAAAGAAAAGGCCTGGGCAGGGACTACTGTGAAAGTAAAAGCATGACTACACAGGTGGTATTGGTGAGAGGGCTTTGGCTTCTTCAATGAGACAATGTTCCAGGAAAGAGGATTAGTGTGCTCGGATGGGCTCCATCTATCAAATCTTGGGAAGGGCATCTCTGGACATCATGTGGCTAGGAGCAGCCAGCCTTCAATGTCACCCAGTCCCCATGTCACCTTGCCCAGCTAGCCCTCAATGCCACCCAGGCCATGCCATGTGGGGCTCCAGCAGCAATATAAAAGGCCGAGGACTTCAGCCAACACTGCTGCCCCAATAGCCCCAGCTGCCCCCTTTGCCCTTCCCCCTAGGCAGCCCTGACTTAATATGACTTCTTCCAAAATTGAAGTACCAACCCTGGGGAATCCAGGGGTGAAAGTAGCTTAAATTTCTTTGGAACTTTTGTATTGCAGGGCAGGTAGTTGGGGAAGGATTGCAATACAACAGTACCTGTAAGAAATTTTGGGATGGAGTGTGGGGGGGGGGCAGGTTTGGAGCAGGGGGTGCAACAGTCAAGGCAGGAGGTTGGGTGTCAGGGGCAGGGCTAAGGGTAGGGGACTGTGGTGGTGGAGGGCTCAGGGCAGACAGTGTGGGGGCTCTGGGTGGGGAGTATGGCCACCATGCTGCCTGGCCACAAGATCTCTGGGACTGGCCAGGGTAGCAGCGACTGCACCGCCTTGCTGCTGGATCCCCAGGGCTGAAGGCTGGGTGCACTGTGGCTGTACTGACCAGGTGCTGTGGATGCTGGCTCAGGCCCAGGCTCCTGTAGGGCCAGAAGGGGAAAGGTGGGATACCCATGCTAGTGCCAGCATGGGAACCTCACCTGCATACAGTGGCCAGTAGCATCCCAAACCCTCCCCCCGTCAGCCACTTTCTTACTGGTGCACCACACCGGAGTACACCAGCTTACTTTCTTCTTTGGATATAGCTTGTTCCAGGATAGGTATGGGAATAAAGGAAGAGGCATCTCTCTGTATGTCAAGAATGTTTTCACTTGTTCTGAGGTCTAAAAGGAAGTCAGTGGCAGATCTCCTGCGAGTTTAGGGTGAGGATAAAAAGAGAAAAGAGTAATAGTGATGTTAGGCTGGGCCTCTATTTTAGACCACCAGATCAAGAGGAAATTTATGGTGCATTCTAACTAACACACATGAGCAAAAGCTGAAGAACTGTGTATATTTAGTTTGGAAAAGGAAGATTAGGGAGGGACATGATAGCAGGATTCTAATATTTGACAGGCTGCCATTAAAAAAAAAGATGGAGAAAATTTATTTTTTCTTGCCACAGAGGACAGGACAAGAGGCAACGGGTTCAAAGTACAGCACAGCAGATTTAGATTAAATTTCAGGGGGAAAAAATCCTAACTGTAAGAATCATAGGCCAGAGGAAAAGACTGCCTAAAGAGGTTGTGGAAGCTCCTTCACTGGAGGTTTTCAAAAGGAGGCTAGATAGCCATCTGTCTTGAATGTTTAGATATACCAAATCCTACATTTTGGTGTAATGCCGAGAGGCAGAACTGAAGATGGAAGGGACCTCCAGAGTTTAGTGCATGGGTCTCTACTGCTTGAGCTAAAAACCAGCTGGCTCTCAGGTAAGTCTATACAGCAAACTCAGTCTCTCTCTCTCTCTGTAGGTGATCTAAGTGCCATTAGATGGGACAGTGAACCACACTCAGAAGGTATGTGGGTTACATTGGCAGTGGGTTACACTAGATGACCCTGACAGTCAGTCCCTTCTAATCTTATGGCTCTAGGATTATATACTGTCCTACACTTTGGACTATATGGGTGTGAATAGCAGTGCATACCAAAGTGCTGCACTGTAACTCCCCTGTGTAGACATCATGTGGGTGAACTAAAAGGTTACTAGTTCACATTAATGCATTCCATTTACAGGAGAAGTTGTTGAGGTTCATAATGATGTGAGAGGGAGCAGAATCTGGCCTATGGTGTGTAGGGATACTTTGGGGGAGTGTGGTGTTTTGCTTTGTTTTATTTACAAACCATTTCAACCCAGCTGTGATCTCTTCAGCCTCTGAGAAAATGGTGTGATTTTTAACTAGAAAGCCTGTCACTCTGCAGTGAGGCTCTCAATAGAAAGTAACCATGCTTACATCTAATCTAAAGAATTATAAGCAACACTAGAGCCTAAACATTACCTGATATTCTAAGAGGAGAGTAAAGCTTGTGGGCCCATGAAAAAACATCATCATCAAGAGGAAACACAGAAACTTAAATTTTGTATATATCCAGTATTTTTTTCATGATATTTAATTTGAACTTGGTCTATAGCCAAACAATATGTAAGTTATTATCCACTGTTGCTTCCCATACCAAAGCTGTGTGATTTAGATCAATATAACTGGATAGAGCAATATATTTCTAAGATCCAGTAATAAATGAAATTTTACCCAGGAGTAGTAAATAATTAGTCCAGTGTGGTACACAATTCCCATACATCTGGGTGAGATCATTATAATGGATACTGTCAGCAGAGCTGGAGGTTTCAAATTATGGGACAAAGTATGTGTACCTGTGTTAGGGTCTGTCTACACTAGCCATGCTAGTTCGAACTAGGGTGGTTAATGTAGTCATTCAAACTTGCAAATGAAGCCCGGTATTAAAATATCCCAGGCTTTATTTGCATGTTCGAGGGCGCCGCCATTTTTAAATGCCCGGTAGTTTGAACTCCCTGCCAACGGCTACAGGTGTCATGGACTAGGTAGTTCGAATTAAAGCTCCTAATTCGAACTACCGTTACTCCTCCTGCAATGAGCCGTGGGCAGGGAGTTCAAACTACCGGGCATTTAAAAATGGCGGCGCTCGGGAACACGCAAATAAAGCCCGGGATATTTTAATCCCAGGCTTCATTTTCAAGTTTGAATGACTACATTAGCCACCCTAGTTCAAACTAGGGTGGCAGGGTAGACATACCCATATAGACTAAACTATCATGGGATAACATAGGGCATTTTGTAATCATATATATAGTAGTCCAATGTCTGTGACTCTAACACTGAAATGCTGGCTGTTCCCTCTGGGCAGGGCTGTTGCCTCCCTGGCTGTTCCCTCTGGGTGGCGCTGTTGCGTGAGTCACGTCCTTCGCCTCCCACCATGGTGCTCAGATGACTTCTACGCCGCTCAGCTGGGTCGCCGCGGGGGACCAAGCAGCGCAAGCGGCCATTTGGGTGCTGCGGTTCCCATGCATCACAGGGGTGCTGCTTGCTCCCCCGCGGCGACCCAGCTGAGTGGCACAGAAGTCAGCTGAGTGCCACGGCGGGAGGCGAAGGGGGGCAGTGTGGTGATGTACATGGCCAGGGGGCAGGGCCTGGCCATGTACATCACCGTCCCACCCCCTTTCGCATCCCCCTTCACCTCCTGCTGTGGTGCTCAGCTGTCTTCTGCGCTGCCC
This sequence comes from Pelodiscus sinensis, assembly GCF_049634645.1. Taxonomy (NCBI): domain Eukaryota; kingdom Metazoa; phylum Chordata; order Testudines; family Trionychidae; genus Pelodiscus; species Pelodiscus sinensis. Next base: position 48,983,079 of record NC_134717.1, on the reverse strand, counting down.
AGCCAGGCTGCCATGGGGGACCCCAAATGGCTGCTTGCACTGCTTGCTCCCCCGCGGCGGCCCGGCTGAGCGGCGCAGAAGTCAGCCGAGCACCACAGTGGGAGGTGAAGGGGGGCAGGACGGTGAGAGAGAGAGAGAGAGAGAGAGAGAGAAAGAGAGAGAGACGGAGCAAGAGACCGGTAGGCTCAGGAGAGAAGACCGACGTGGAGGGGAGACCTGAAAATCCCGTCTTATGACGGGCTAATTGGCTGGTTATATATAGTAGCTTAACTGGAAATAGTGCTAACTTTACACTAATTCTGCTTCTTTACTACATGATCATTTATGTTTATTAGAAGCAATCGAGAATTGAGGACACTCAACACCTGGCAGGAGACACTTTCCAGCTTGCAAGAATGGACTCTCGCCTGCACTATGAAAATTGTCCAGTGCTGACAATAAGTGTCAATGGTGCAAGTGAACCAGTTTTGCACACACTTAGCTGAAAATGTGACCAACAACAAGCACTGTTCAGCCCATTTCAGAAACATGGCTAAAGTCCCGATCACCACTTCCACTCCTCTTGCTTATATTCAGCTCCAAATTCTGAAAAGGCTCAGAGCCACAAAGTTATTTAGGCATTTAACTCCAGTGGAAATCAATTAGAGGTAGGCACCTAAATACATTAGAGGATCTTGGCCAAAGCCTTCCTGGGAAATGCTGAGAATTCTCAGCATTTATTGTTATCAGCCTAAGAGTTCTAGACATTATGGGAGCAGATGCTCAGTGTTCAGATTTGAGCTTTCCTCTTTTTTGTAGCTGCCCAAAAGGCAAGAAACGACACAAAGAAATGCTTTAAAAAAAGGAATGAACTGTATGGGCCACATCCTGCTAACATTCATGCAAGTAGTTGTATTCAAAGCAATAGGACTAATTGCATAAAGACTGAGCTGCACAATTGGCTACCTGTGTGTTACCATAGGCTAGTGATAGCATCTAGAAGCTGAGAAGTAATGACTGTTTTATAACAGTTCTGCTAGGCTACTTCCTTCAAGAGAAAAAATGTAGAGGGAAATTAATTCACAGTATGAAAATGTGTTGATAAGATGCACAGGTAGATAGGAATTAAAGCAACCAACCATTGCTAGTTTGAGTTATCCTTGGGCAAATGTGCTCATTGTTTATCTAGTTGTTGAGTTTTATTCTAGGGAGATGGTGGAAAACTCGTGGGCAGAAACAAAACAAGCATTAGCATAACGAGAAACAGTACCTGAACAGTACCTTTGATGGCAGGAGGAGTGTACACGCTCTGCTTCCTCTGCTTAGGGGAGGCGTTCTGTGACTAGAAATAAGAGAAAGAAGTTTAATAGACATAGAAGGAAACAGTCAAACCATGGCAGACCATTTCCTGGCCCCCGGGACGGGGGACGGAATCAAGTCTGCTATTTATCAAGCTATTCAGTTTTTCTACATTGCTTCTTTTCCCAGCATGGCTTGTATTGCTCACATAGCCTTAATTTCCCTCTGGGTCCCTATTAACTCTGCTCCAGTCAGTGGTAGACAATCCAGACAATTATTATCTAATATGGTGGCATGGTTATCTTGGATATGATTCATATGTGTTACAGCACACTGTCTCAGAGAAGGCTTTTGCATAGGTAACATCAGTGTAATTTGGAAAATGAAGCAGGGATATTTGCAGTTCTGGGAACACATTTCTTGCCTTGTGGAATGTATATGCCATTACTATTATCCTACTGTATCATAATGGATGGAAAGATGTTGTTTATGAATAAAATATTTGTTGTATTAAAAGAGAGCTATTTACATTCAATGTGTGACGTGATGCTGATCCTCACCACAGTCAAGCTTCAGACATCTGTATATAGATCTTAGAAGCAATCAATGCTGCCCTTTGCTATTTAAAGCAGTGCTCGCTTTTTTAAAACCCCAGCACAAGAGAAAGAGATCCAGGGGAGCCAGAAGGGTTGGTGGGAAGCAGGGGGGTGGATTGAAAGAACTCACCTTAGACTTCACTGCAAACTTAATACTTGAGCTAATACCCACTGAAGTCAATGGAAAAAACTAATTGATTTCAATGGGCACTAGCTATGGCTCTAATACAGAATTAGAAAGGAAACTTGCAAACCCTGATCTCCCCTGCACTGCTAAATAGCATTTGCTGTGCTCATTAACCTGACTAAAGACTAATGGAGAAGATAACGAAAAGTAGAGGAGTAACAGGTATTTGTACAAAGTAATTTATCTAGAAGCTTTATCCACGAAAAGCTGTGTCAGTTAAGGAAGCCTGATAGTATAAACAATCGTATAAACCAGCAAAACAAGAATGAATACATTTTCAAAATGGCTGTTAAACAATAGCCCACTATTTAAAAAAATGTAACTAACTTACGTCTCCTTGTGAGTTGTTCTTTCTCTTCTCATCTATTTCTATAAAGGGGGAAAAATCAGTTAGAGAAAAGGAAATATCAAAAGCTTTTTTCCAGGGTAAATATTGTGGAACATATTCTGATCTCAGCATTATTTCCACTATAAATAAGGAGTTATACCACTGATTTACAAGTTTCCCCCAGCCTTTGTCTGCCCTCTAGACCAAAAAGATCCATACCCTTAAACAAATAAGTGCTTTAGCCAGATTTCCAAAAGCACGTCGCACTCATCAGTTCTTGTTGAGAACAATAGATGATGAACTCTTTAGGAAATCTGTCCCTTAGACCGTAAGTCTTTGGGGCAGGGACTTCACCTTCTTTTATGTTTGCAGAAAACCTAGCCATTTATAGGCACAGCTAGAAATTAAGTGGTAATCATTCATAACAACTACAAGCTGCTAAATTATTAATATAACAGCAAAATGTCACTGATAGAGCATCTTAACATTATATATAAAATAGCAATTCTAAATATAATTATTTGAAGTTTAAAAGATTCATGATAGAGCACTAGTTTGGAGTCAGAAGTGACCATGGAGTGGTTCTTGTTATTACAGATTGCAGTTGATTGCCTCTGTCAATTACCCACATTTAGCACTTTGAAAGAAAGTAAATACCTCTTAAAATTTATCGAGTACACTGTCTGATGCTGTACATGGAACAGGAGGTCAACTGCTTCCTAGCATGTAGTCACCATCAGTTTACGCCCTGTTGCATGAAATTATTACTTTTCTATTGTTGTCACACCTTGCATGTTGTTAATAGTCAAAAAGTAAGTTGTCAGTTCTCAAGAATGATTTGCCAATTACTACACTATCTAGTAAGCAAGACCTCAGATACAGTGTAATTATAGAGTGACACTAAACATATAGTGTGACACTAAAATATAGTGTGACATCTGTCACCATCAAGATACATGGGCCCCACCCTAAGAAGTCCCATCCTAAAATTCCCCTGTTCACTGCTCACTAAAGTCTGGTGAATTTGTGCATGTGTATCTGAAGAATGAGACCCACTACAAAATACTTCAACCCAACTTTGTCTTTACAGATAAACTCTCTCTGTGTGTGAGAGTGTATGTGAGAGAGATTATTCTATCAGAGCCAGAAAGAATTTATTTATTTATTCATGCTGTTTTCTATGGTGCTCATTTCTATAGTATTTGAGAACCATACAAACATTAACTGATTCAATTCATGACTTTAAAAGACACACATTAAAATTACTGACATTCCACTGTGTACAATGAAATAAAAGAGGCCCTGAATTAAAAATTAGAGCCCATTTCTAAAGAAGGGGGTAGCCTGGGTCAGCACACAGAGTGCAGGGCTTAAAGTCACAGGGCCTGTTCCTGACATTGGCTTGTTGTGTGACATTGTAGAAGTCATTTTTCAGTTACCTATCTACACAATAGGGATAGTGAGACTGACCCTTCTTCCTAAAGGGATCTAAAGACTGAAAGCACTAACAAAGAGATTGTTAATGCTTTGTGTGGTCAAGAGAAGCATTTGATTTGAATGGGAATTGAGTGAGTCAGGGATTTTCATGATCAGGACCCTGTGTTTCATTTTTGAACAAAGGTCAATGAAAGTGGAGTTTGGTGACATTCCATCTTAAATCTACTCAGGATAGCGAATGTCACAACAAAACTTGAGCAGGATCTTGGGCTGGGAACAAAACCCTGCCTCCAGTCAAATTTTGTCTGGTATCAAGTTTCCCTATTTAGGGTTTGCACAGCTTTAGTTAACAGAACGTGCACTTTTGCAATTCTTTTCAGAGGGCTCACATTACACTTATCAGCAATGAAGATTGCTGCTAAACTAGCCTGGTCAACTGATTCCCAGCAGCACTTACACTGCAGCCAGTAATGTGAACAGTGTTTGACCCTGTGTGGGCTTAGAAAAAAAAATCACTTAGTGTGTGTTTACACTTGCACCCTATTTTGAAATAGGTATGCAAATGAAGACATTCGAAATTGCAGATGAAGCTGGGATTTAAATGTCCCGCACTTCATTTGCATATTCACGTTATGGCGCTATTTCAAAATAGTGCTATTTAGAAATAAAATGCACTGTGTAAACGCTTTATTTTGAGAGAAAATCCTTCTCTCGAAATAACCCTTATTCCTCACAAAATGAGGTTTAACAGTTATTTTGAGAGAAGGGTTTTCTCTCGAAATAAAGCATCTACACAGTATGTTTTATTTCGAAATAGCGTCATAATGCAAATATGCAAATGAAGCACAGGATATTTAAATCCCGGCTTCATTTGCAATTTCAAATGTCTTCATTTGCATCCCTATTTCAAAATAGGGTGCAAGTGTAGACATACCCTTAAGTGACTCTAATGCAACTAGCACAAAATACCCAGCCTAGCACCTCTATGAAAATCCGAGAAGGAACAAAATCCATTTAATGATTTTAAATTAAGTCACTGAAATCATATGAACTGACGGTGTTTGCAATTTCAGTAGCGTGTGGGGAGACCTGAAAACGGACCAGAAAGGATCCAGTGTAGAGCTAAAGCAGCCAGGCTTCGGGCAGCAGGTGCAAGCAGTGCAGTCTATGAGCTGAGAGGTGAAGGGAAGAAAGGAGAAGAAGTGGTGGTCAGAGAGGCAGTGGTGATGGAAATTAGTTGCCAGGAGGAGTGTAGCTCAACGAAGCAGATACAGTTCAGGGGAAGAGAGTAAACCAACATACACTGTAGCTTTTGTGAGAGAGAGAGAGAAAGAAAGAAAGAAAGAAAGAAAGAAAGAAAGAAGGAGGGAGGAAGGCGAGAAGAGACCTTACAATGGATCTGGACAGTCTCAGTCAGTGAATTCTTACTCAAGAGGCAGGGTGGGGTGAAACGGATGGGGATTCCAAAGGTATGGTAAAGAGGCTGGAGTTGTGGGTGCAAGACTCAATGCAGCTGGAGAAATGGAGCTGTTTGGCAAGGAATTTAGATGAACAGAACACAAGGGAAACAACTGAGTTGTAGTGATAGTAGAGTGATAAGTGGGTAGGACCCAATCAACACCCACATTGCCCCAGGATTTCCCCACAGATGTATTCAGTGGCATGCATGGGTAACTGGTGCTTGAAGGGGCAGGAGGTGCAGGAGAACCACAAAGAGGGGCATAGAGAGGACATGAGGGTGGACCCTATTTAGCAATTACAATTTTGGCAACAGCATGGATGGGGTGGTGCACCTCCTGAGTGCCACAAGTCACTTCTGGCAGCATGACACTAGCGGGGAGCAGAGGTGAAAGGATGAATTATTTTGATGAGAAAGAAGGGCATAAGAGTGGAGAGTAACATGGAGTGAATGAACAACTGAGGATTAATCTACATGAGGGGATTTACTAGCACAGGGGTGGCCAACCCATGGATTGCGAGCCACATGCAGCTCTTCAAAGGAAAAATTGTGGCTCCCATACCCACGGCAGTTCTGCATTCCCCAATTCTGACCATTTTCCCTTGACTGGTCAGGGCACTGCTTGGGGCAGCAATATCTGATGCTGTGGCCGACAAAAGCCTGCTTAGACCACACGCAGCTCTTAAAGGGGCAGCTATTTTTTTGTTTGTTTTTGTTTTTGTGCTCAACAACTTCTTTCCCTCAGCTCTTTGCGCTGTATCCACCACTATTTTGGCTTTTTATCTGTAATGGGTTGGCCACCCCTGTACTAGCAGAAGTATACCAGTGTAAGTATAGTGCTATAGTTATACCTACATGTAACCCTCTGGGTGGACTATTCTATTTGAGCATGACTGCCTTTTTCTGAGCTAGCTTGAGTTACTTTGAAAGCAGTATAAGTTATTAAGGGAAAAGACAATGATATCCCAAATAAAAGTGTCTACATGGTAAGTTGTACAGATATAACTATAATGGTATAATTATACTGGTATAGTTCTATCAGGAAATTCTCCCAATGTAGAAAGACCTGAGTCATCAGTGAGATGGCAGAAAAGGCAGAGGAAAGAGTATTATCTTTGCGAACCAAACTGAACCAGTGATCTCTGAATCAGAGTGCCATGTGAATGACGGAATTCAGTACACTGTGGGTTGTTATGTTAACTTGGTATTCATTGCTAAATCCCCATGGATTTGGTTAAGAGTAGGCAGCATGGTGTCATTGCTAAATCACTCTTTGTTTGCTAACCCTCCTTGAGAGAGTTTGAGGAATGACTTAAAACAAGCCATAAATATTGGAGTTGATTGATAATTAAAAGTGAAATCCTGGCTCCACTGAGGTTAATGATAAAACTACAGTCCTGCATGTGAGGAAAAGCTGCAAGATTTGTCCCAGTGATATTTCTCCAAAGTGGAGGGAGAGACACTGGGAAAATGTTTCACTGAAAATCCCTCACAGCATATCAATCTCTAAAGCTGTGCATAGCCATCCTTAGCATAGCCATATCCTCATACATACTTCATTTTGCAGTTAGTTGAGTTATGCCACATTCCCCCTGTTATAAAAGAGGTCAGAAGCAGGCCATGCTCTGGGTGGGAGTCAGAACGACCACTGCTGCATTTGATTATCAGTTTTCCCGCAAATCTCGATTAGTTTTTCCAAGAAACATGACCATACTGTGGGGAGAACCATGTGGTCTCTTTGGAATGAGAATGGAGACAGGAAACATGAGCGTTCACATCTGCTGCCCTTCCCTCTGCTCCCATCGGATAGACTTAATGCACTTACAGAGACTGTGCAGGGCACAAGGTGACATATTCTAAATGACTTGGCCTCTGATCTCACCAGTGGCTCCCCTATGGAGTCATCCTGCAAAATCGTATCTTGTCAGACTAAGTAATCTGCTTTCTATTCCAGTGGTAAGAACAAATAAAAGCCTCTGCTCCAGTTTTCAGTCAGGGACTGGGAAGGCAGAGTAGGTTGCAAAGAGCGGCTGTCAGCACCAAAAGAACTCAGTGAGTGGCAGGTGTAATTACTGAGAAATGTGCATAAGCCCACAGGAAAATTCTGCATTTTACTCTACTCCACTAGGAGGCAAAATTGGGTCACACAAGGCTATTCAGCAACCTTGCCCTTGTAATATTTCTGTACAACAAAGGATCCATTTCTGACTGAGGTTCAGCCTGTGAAGCCCAGCAATTTATAAAATAACATCAAGGAAGAACAAATTTGGCAGTATGGCACTGAATTGTGACTCAGGAGTTGAGCTCATTGAAACCATTATTTTTTTCCATGTGAAAATTTTTCATAATTAATTTTTTTTCATTTAATTTTACTTTGGAAGTAAAAATCTTACTCTTACTTTTTTAATTTCAACACCCTTTTCCTCTTAGAAAAAGGAGGGGGAAATGAAAAAGTGAGGTGAAATGGAAAATAAAGCATTTATGCTCACATTTTAATTCCTCCCACATACATACAGGAAAAAAGTCTGTATCGCTTTATGCTTCTCTCTTGCATATAAAGAGATAGACCATTACAAATAAGAGAAAGTGTTATTTTGAAAAGGGAAAATGCTACTTCCACTCGTGTTTACCTTTTTAAAATTTCCTCCAATTTTCTAGTGCAAACAGAAAGGAAAATAGAGGATCTGAGAGAAGAACCCTGAATATGCCCAATTCATGTGGCATTCAGAGGCAAGCATTAATATTAAAGGACAATGGAGCTTAATTTGTAATGAAAAAGCAATCATTTTAAACTTCTAACAGGCTAAGAATATATTCATCCCATTCATCAGCGTTCAACTTGATATTAATGGCAGTCAGAAACTTAATTATCATAGGCAATATTATTTCATTGGTTTAATTAGTCGGACTTTGTTGAAAAAGTTCAGTTGAAGCTGATTTTTGATGGACAGTTGGATTTTGACATCCTTGCAAAAAAAGTTCATTAAAAGTTTCTGTTTCATGTAGAAAAGTCAAGAGTTCTTATCGAAAAAACATAAATTGACAAGTAGTTTTAGGCTGAAAAACAAAACCTTTCAGCTTTTTGGCTGAAAATTTGGGAAGGAGGAGGTTTGTGTTTTGTTTTGTTTTGTTTTGTTTTGAATGAAATGTTATCATACGGAAAAAATACCATTTTCTGAACACCTCCAATTATCTGTCACTTTGCTTTCTGAAGCAGCTGCATCCCTACTGCACTACTCCATTTTGGTCTTGGCTTTGTCCTTATCACTGGCTGTGCAGTAAGAATTGCCTGTCTCCACTGCTACTGCAAGAGATAACACAGTAGTGCTAAGCAAGAGTAATGAAACCCCAGGAAAATGGGTCTTGATGTCTGGTTTCGGTGCAGAATGGATATGGTGCCATTGGTCTAGAACATCCCCAAATCCTCTTTGCACACACATCCCTCTCCTGCCATATGGGCAAGAGGTTTAGTCATCTCTGTGGTGCTGTCTTTTGATCCTCCTCCAGATATGGCCCCATTCCAATATGGCAGAGGAATCGTGAGCTGGAGAAATCTGCTGGGTTTCTGGTTTCTTTGTCGTGCTGTTGCCAGCCTTTTGAAGGTCCTAAGCAGGAATATTGCCTGCTCAGAAAATATTAATAATGGAGGCCCTCTTTAGCTGCAGGGAGCCCTAACCAGCTGGACTGCTTATGCCTATTTTGGGCTCTTTGTGACACTGAAGCTGGAGCAAGCAAAGCAGGTGGAATCTGGCTTGTTGTGTGAAACAGGACATTGGTAGGGACTTTAAATCTCAAGTTAGAGAAAAATCAAAGGTCACCACAATTGGTAACAAGTTCAACCAGTTTTTGTTACATTCGTGTTGACTTGTCAAAATTTCCCTGTAGCAAGATAATGCCATGTTTAACAGCAAAATAAGAACTGGCTATTTTTTATGTGAAACAAATGAACCAAATACTGATGTCTATGAATTTGACTCGTGCTGAAATTCTTCATTTTCTTAGATGGAAAAACAAAGTTATTAGTTCTTTATGGCAGGATGACCATCTAGGTGTGAATGAGACAAAGGAAGGCTTTCTCATGAGGGTACATGGGAGGCCTTGATTCAGATACTCCAGAGACCACCCTACAGAGTACTTTTGCTGGGGATTTTCTGTGTAACCTTATGAAAGTCACGTAAGCCCAGATTTTCCAAAAATTGCATCTGCAATTGTGCACCGAAACTATACAGGAAATACCTGCAGTTAAGCATGCAATCTCAAGTAACTAGTCATATGCAAATGACTAGTTTGTGATATATAGGGTGATTTCTTATGCTACCTATGGGAGCAGATGAATGTGCAATTTTCTGAAAATGTTGGCTTTAATAATTGTGTGCCTCAGTTTCCTTCTCAATAAAATGAGTGATACCTACCTACCTGTCTCATGGGGATGTTATCAGCTATATGAGTGGGATTGAGGAAACATTTCAGATGGAATGTAACAGAGAAATTCAATGCCTGGGTATTATTTATTTTCTGCCACCAAAACTGCTTTTATTGCCACCAAAACACACACACACACAAACCATTATAAAAAATATTACATTCTTCTGCTTTTAACCAGTAGTGAGGATTTTCCATAATGGTCTAACCACTTCACAAGCTATCTTGTTGAATTAGTAAGCTAAGAAATTGAAAAATATCTAATCAGGCAAACATGGGGTCACACTTTGACAAAGTGAATTGTCTGGTTTTCTTTTGTCTATGTCTCCCAAGCAAAAATCTGCTGCTGATGCGTATGTAATTACATTTAATTACTAAGAAATATGGCAAATCCTGCTGAGCATTAGTGTGTGCCTCTGTAAATCTCTGCACTGAAAAAGTACCTCATTAAACTACAATATTCCAGCTGCCAGGGTAAGTGTAGCTGGAGGCAGTTTTCCCCTCCCTTATTCTAGTGCTGACAAGAGGGTAAGTACTTTACCATTCCACTGCATTTCATACTCAAATCAGCATCTAAATTATTGCTTGGTCCTTCAAGGAATCCTAACAACAAGATCTGCACAGGAAACACAGCATTAATAAAAACACAGGAGAGAAGCACTCTCTCAAGCTATTCTTCCCTTTCTTCTTTTACAATGTTCCTTTGTTAGGATTAGTAGCATACGAAACCTACCGTATTGTTGATTCAAGGCACCTTCACCAAAGGAACTCCTTGAGTTCAGGTTAAGATAGACTGCATGGATCTATGTCTTACTTTCACAAGATTAATAATGTTAATTTGAGAGCACCGAATAGGTAACCTGGTATCATAGTTGGCTGATCCTGTAGGAGTCAGTCACCATTTTGACAGTCATTTTATCCTGCAAAGAGCTTGACATGTATCAACATTTATGCTTGTATTGAGCCTTATAGAACCAATGAGATTCTGCAAGGATTTATCACTTTCTGGAATCGGGACCTTAATCAGTATTCCCTTAATACATAGAATAAAGTATATCATAGTGTGTGGTCTTTTAAAAAATCATGACACTAGAATCTTGTACTAAGTTACATGCTACGGATTTTTTAAGTTAGTGACGAGGCTGCCTTTTTTAAAATAATTATTAATAAATTATTCTATATATGTCAGGTACCAATGCTATTGAATGTCTTACTTAAAATAAAAATAGTTAAAGCATCCTTAATAACTCAGATTAAATCCAGTCACTGCAAGTCCTGTGTTTAATCTAGACCCTTACTCATGAACCCATAGATTTCTACCCGTGTTTTACCAAATTTACTACTTGTAGGAGAGAAGATGCCAAACTCTGTGTCAATGTAACTTCAATGGGATTGATTTCAGCCTAAAACTGAAGTACTGAATTTACTGACTCACAAAGATTCATAGAGAATTATACCCTTTCTACACAGTTTTTAACATATTACATAATTCCATGCCAAGGACAGAAGTCTCTCTTAAATTCTTTAGGATGGTCCAAAAGCCCATTGGAAAAAGGTACAATTTTCTATCAAATTCTATCAGACTCTTCTGTAAGGCAAAGCCTTCTGTGTCCTGCAATGTAATGGTGCCCGTGCACTCCTTGAACACTGAGGAAGGGGCCTCCATTGAAAGTCTGACAAAAAATGACTCAGGAAGGCTGTGTATGGATGGATCTGAGTTTAGCACACACCAGGTTGCATGGAGGGGCTCTGCATTGCAATCTCATGCCCTAATCCCAGGTGGAAGGCTAGATTACCTCTCACTAGCATACCTGCACTTCTCAGCAGAGAGCCTGACGACTAAGATGTAAACACTAGTTTAGGAGCAGGAGCAGCCATGCTCTTTCATTAGTATAAATCCTGCCCCATAGAAATTTTAAAAATTAACTTTAAAACAAAGAAAATACCAGTCATTTCCTCTAGACATGCTAGTGTCTGCTACAAAGACAGACCCATCTGAACGAAAAAAAAACAGGACTGTGTAGCACTTTAAAGACTAACAAGATGGTTTATTAGGTGATGAGCTTTCATGGGCCAGACCCACTTCCTCAGATCAAATAGTGGAAGAAAATTGTCACAACCATATATACCAAAGGATACAAATTAAAAAAATGAACACATATGAAAAGGACAAATCACATTTCAGAACAGAAGGGGGATGGAGTCTCTCTACAAAATCTGGTAGGAGTACTGGCTGCATAAGAGGGGGCAGCAATACCTAGCAACCCAGTGATGACTGAAGAATTATTCAGGACATGAAACAAAACCCTCTTTCATAATTTACAAAGATAAAAATTCCCCTAAAACATACATACAGAGCCTGTCATTTTTTATCAAGAGAATATGGAGCCATCTTAAATCTCAAAAGCAAATCTCAATGCATTTGTCTATAACATGAGATCCTGAGAAAAAAGCCATAGTATGCAGTTCACTGCTGTGTTAGATCAGCTTTATTCCAGCATAACTCATGGAAATCAATGGAATTAGATTGGCATAAAACTGGAATATCATGGTGGTGAATAAGGCCAGATGAATTATTATTATAGGCATAAAAATGTCATCTAATTTTTATCTGGGAGGCCAAACTTTGATCTATTACACTGGAGCAAATCCAGAGTAGTTCCCATAATCAGTGGCATTACCCTAAATTTCCACTTGTCTAACTAAAATGAGCATTTGCTGCTGGGGTTCTTCACTCTCCTCTCTACTTCTTCATGGTTTGCCATCTACTTAATACCACCACATGAGTCCACCTGCAATATTGGATTCTCTAGCTTGTACTCTACACCATAGACACAACCTGGCTACATCTACACTGGCCCCTTCTTCGGAAGAGGCATGCTAATTTCTAACTTTGGAATAGGGAAATCCGCGGGGGATTTAAATATCCCCTGCGGGATTTAAATAAACATGGCCACCACTTTTTTTCCGGCTTGGGGAAAAGCCGGAAAAGAGCGTCCAGACTGGCGCGATCCTCCAGAATAAAGCCCTTTTCCAGAGGATCTCTTATTCCTACTTGGGCCAGTGTAGACATAGCCCCTCTGTGTTTCATCCATTTTATCAATCACTTTGTAAATAAAGGGTTTTTTACAAAAATGGAGTCCAGGAAGCATGCAAACATATATGCATGGGTACAGGAAAGACCTTGTTGTCACATTGTATCTATTTTGCTACCTCACACGCTGAACTAAACTAAGGAGCATTTACTCCCACAAGTAGCCCTAGTGATACACCTCATGCACTGTCCCTTTAGATGTGGGAGACTCGAAGACCCACATATGGAAAGAAATGGTGATATAATTATTAGAATCTTCTGGTGATTTCTTTTGCCCAGTTTTCTACTCCCTCTGCGGTTATCCATCTCTTCCCTTGTTAATCTCTTTAAACTATGAGAGACCTTTGTAAAAATGCTGACCTATTCAGTAGGATTAGGGTTTCATTCCCCTCTATCTGCTCATTATTTTAAATCTGTATCTTTTAATTTACTTTAATCAGATTAATAAAGTTTGCAGATGATACCTAGTTGGGAGAGGTTGCAACTGCTTTGGAGGATAGGGTCATAATTCAAAATGATCTGGATAAACTGGAGAAATGCCTGAGGTAAATAGGACAAAGTTTAATAAGGACAAATGCAAAGTGCTCCACTTAGGAAGGACCAAACAGTTTCACATACACACACAGAATGGGACGTGACTGTCAAGGAAGAAGTACTGCAGAAAGGGATCTAGAGGTCATAGTGGAGCACTGATTAGGCCTCAATTGGAGTATTGTGTCCAGTTCTGGGCATCACATTTCAAGAAAGATGTGGATGAAATTGGAGTGGGTCCAGGGAAGAGCAACAAAAATGATTAAAGATTTAGGAAACGTGAGCTATGAGGGAAAACTGAAAGAACTGGATTTGTTTAGTTTGAAAAAGAAAAGACCTAGAGGGGACACGATAGCAGTTTTCAAGTATGTTAAAGGATGTTACAAGAAGGAGGAAGAAAAATTGTTCTCCTTAAGGTTCTGGAATCACCTTTTTTGGAGATATTTAAGAGCAGGTTAGATAAACATCTATCAGGCATCAATTTGATGGTGCTTGGTCCTCCTATGAGGGCAAAGGACTAGACCTGATGACCTTTCAGGGTCCCTTCCAGTTCTAGTATTCTATGATACTATGAAAGGGCTAGATTTTGACTCTGAAGTAAAGGCAAACAAGGAGCAACATTTTTAGGCTTTGCCCAAGGCAGAAGAAAGTTTGTGTTAAAGATTATGAAGATTGTCAACACCAGGGTCATTGTGTCTTCTAGGATGATTAGCAGATGTTCATCAGAATTGGAGCTGGTCAAAAAAAAATTGAAATGGCAATAGAAATGTTAATCATCATTTTGACAAAAAATGTCAAAAACTTTGGGATGTGTTCAATTTTATTTTTTGCCATTTTTTTGGTCAGCTCTAACTACAATAGAATGAGCATCATTCAGAAGACTGTTGGAAAAACTGGTATCTGTAGAAGCTGGTTTCAAAAATGAGAGCAGTTTCCTGAATCACTCATCAGTCAAAAAACAGCAATTACAGGCGTGGTAATTCTTACAAGAGAAGATGATCCGATGGATGGGGGGCATGATTTTAAAATAAATCTCCTGATTTAATAATTGATGTAGAAATTGGCTTTAAATCATACTGTAAACATGGCTAATTTTAACTTAAAGCCTCTACACCCCACAATCTCCTTTGTGTGAAATAAAGGGAATTGCCTCTCAGTTAGCGACTGAGTAAATGAGTGGAAGCGGAATAAATGAAAGTATTTTTCTTTTCACATCTCTAACATGTCATACACTGTGTGCGGGATGCAGCTTAAAATGTCTTACTAGTAGAGATAAATTATTAAGGATAAATAATTCATTGAAACGTCAGGCATAATTTAGAGAGAAACTTCCTCCCACTGAATTTGCAATTGGTCCTGTGCAGAGGGTTCTTCAGATTTTCCATAAGGGAAAAGTCTATGAGAAAACCACCAGGTGTCACTGTGTACAGACGGTGCATTATAATGTCTAACAGAGAGTTGCTTTATAGTAACATCTAAATCTTTCATGCTGAAAGAATATCAACTTGGAGACAGCAATATTTTTCTTGTTTTCAACAGAAAAGAAGTTTAACCATGAACTCTCATAAAGTTTCACATACACTGACATCATACCAATGTCTGCTGTAACTAGAAAACTTAGAAAAACTTAAGAAAATATTTCAGAGACTGGCTTGAAACTATATTTTATGAAAACTGCACTCTGCTTCCTATAAAAATGAAAATAGCCCCAACAATGTAAGTTATCTAGCAAACTTAAGGCCTGTATCAGCAAAACAGAACCAACCACCCAATAATTTTCTGCTCCCAGCCCATGAAAAGGGAACAAGAAATATAAACATATAAATATAAATGAAATCTTGACTTTCACAAAGTCAGTGGAAGCTTTGACTCCTATAATCAGGACTTCATCCAGTGTAAGAAAATGTTTTGTGTCCCATGTGCAGGACTTAATGCTTGTAAAATGAAGCTGGCTCGTTATTAAGAGAGCTATATACAGGAATGCTTCGATTTCTATCATCATGCTAGCTATATGCTCACAGATTGACTTCCTCTTGCTTTCTCTAGGCTCTTCCATTCTGCAGCCAAAGCTACTCCCTCCAAATTCCATGCAGGTTGCTACAGAAAGATCCCTAAACCTAGAGAAGGATAAGGATTCCATTTCCCTAGCGTAATCCGTATGAGTTTTATATTTTTGATATTTAAAATATTTCTCTAAGGGGATTGTAGCATTTGGTTAATCAAGTTAGCTCACTGACAAACCATCTCCCAGCTGTATAATGGTCCTGAGGTTTTTTTACATTTATTTTTTGCACCCCTTTGATTAAATCACTGTTTTGTAAGAAGTTCTGCCCAACTCTTCCTTTAAGATATTAAGGTGCAGCGCTTGTTAAAACCATTGTGCATGTTATAACATTCATATCTGAAGATGGAATATAGCCAGTAAATGCTATTGTTCATTTCTTTCTAACTTTGTGTCTGCCTGAAAATCTCTTTGATGTTTTAATGTTTTTTTACAGAGTTCTGAACTCTCCACCATGGACATACTGTTCCAGAGTCTGAACGCTAGATAACCTTACAAGGTTCCTACACTTTGCACTAAATTAATGGATTAGCAGATATATGGACTTGTCATCTCAAGTCTTTCCTCTGGGATATATTTATCATGTGGTTTTGTACATGCCTTTTTAGAGGGATTTACTTCTAATCTTTTATTCATGTATTATTTCCATTCATTGAATCATTTCATCACTGATTTTTGTAAAGCATAATGTATGTGGTACTAAACATACAGTATAATATATTAGAGCTATAGTTCCATAAATAATGTTATGTTTCTTATTAGCAATATCTAATCTAAACATTTAGGACCAGATTTTCCACCCTTACTGACACTGAGGCTATGGCTGTGTCCAGACTCCATGCCTCCGTCGACGGAGGCATGTAGATTAGCCAGCTCGGAAGAGGGAAATGAAGCCGCGATTAAAATAATCGCGGCTTCATTTAAATTTAAATGGCTGCCCCGATCTGCCGATCAGCTGTTTGTCGGCAGATCGGGAGAGTCTGGACGCGATGCCCCGACAAAGAAGCCTTTCTTCATCGACACAGGTAAACCTGGTTTCACGAGGCTTACCTGTGTCGATGAAGAAAGGCTTCTTTGTCGGGGCATCGCGTCCAGACTCTCCCGATCTGCCGACAAACAGCTGATCGGCAGATCGGGGCAGCCATTTAAATTTAAATGAAGCCGCGATTATTTTAATCGCGGCTTCATTTCCCTCTTCCGAGCTGGCTAATCTACATGCCTCCGTCGACGGAGGCATGGAGTCTGGACACAGCCTTAGTCTGGACTGCAGGCTTCTTTCGGAAGAAGCTTTTCCAGAAGAGATTTTCCGAAAAAACTTTTTCTGAAAGATAGCATGCACATAGCAAAAGAGCATCGAAAAAGCGAGCTGCTTTTTCGAAAGATAGCATCAACACTGATTGGACGCTATCTCGCATGCAAGCTGTGATTACTATGTATGGAGCGACCACCAGGGCACTTATGCTTTTTCCTCTTTCCCTCTTCCCCGTCCACACGAGCCTTTTTCCAAAAGAGCTAGTAGAAAGAGATTTACCAATGTCAGAAAATCCCCTCTGTTCTTTCGATTTTTTTTTTAAAGAACACGATTGCAGTGTGAACATAAGTGAAGTTTTTTCGGAAAAACGTCTATTTTTCCGAAAAACTGCAGTGTAGACATACCCTGATTAGTGCTTTAGTTCACAACTTGTCCTACTGATTTCATTGCTTGAGCTTGATGCAGCAATTACTAAATGATATATTAAAGCTAATCACAGTGACCATAAAAATCTCAGACTCTGCAACTCAGTGAGAGTAAAATTGTCATGGTCTGGCCTTTGGATGGTATTTTACTTGTTAAAGTGAGTGTATTCTAATGAGAGCAAATATGGGAAAGAATCCTGATTCTGGAAAGCGATTGCACATATGCTTAAATTTAAGTATGTGCTTAAGTGCTTTAGCAAATTGAGGACATGCATTCTACTGAATTTTCAGTGTGGAAGCTAAATTGAAGAGCGCAAAATTCAGCTTTCTTTAGCAATCTTTACTGTGAAAGCCATGTTTTCAGAACACTGTTTAAGTGTTCCTGGTGACAGATTTGTCTTGTAGTTTTGACTTATCATCTGAAGAATGGATTTCTTCACTAGCAAACTACTCTACAGAAAGCCACCAAGAAACTTGACTTTAGTATCAGAAGAGTGTGCTGGCAGTTTTCACCAAAAAAAGCATTTTGTGAAAAATGTCCCAGCTCTGTCTCCAGGCAGTCTTCTTCTTCCGGTGATGTCTCCAGTGAGGAGGTAGTCAGCTACCACCATTCATCTTTCATAGTCTTCAGAGTTATAAAACTTATATTCTCTTGTGGCTACCAGTTCATCAGATGATGTTTGTGACATAACTGGCTATCCTACTCCCTCTTCCTTGTTTTCCTGTAATCTTGCTTGTTAACATGAGTTTTGAAAGTGAGCTGCTCTGCGATTGATGAGCAATGTTTGCACCAGACTATGTTATTCTTTTCCTTGCTTCTTTGTTCGTAGTTTTGGTTGTCCAGTTATTATTTAACTTTCTCTAATGCCAAAACGCAAATGCCCTGAAACTTCTCCCAGTATCCTTGTGAAGTATCCAGCTCTCATATCTGTACAGGAGAGCTGAACACATGTAGTACTTCTGAAATCTACTGCAGATGTGCTGTTTGAACGTATGACAACACAGAAGTATTTGGAAGTTGTTGAATATGGATTAAAGCAAGTTAGATTCATCTCTTGATTTCTTCATCCCATCTTCTTTCTATTGTTAGACATTCAAATAGAGGAACTTATTCACTTGTTCCACCACTCCAGCATCAAGCTATAGGTGATAGGTTGCCTACCATGTACATCACTAAATGATACTTTTGTCTTCTTAACATTGATCATCATTCCATATTGCTTGCTGACAGCAAGCAGTTGTTCACAACAATCAGCATGTCCTGCAGTTCTTCCATAGTCAAAGCAACGTGAACTAGGTCATAAGCATATCTTAATCCATGTATATTGCCACTGACTTTCTAGCTGTGCAGGGCAAGACTCTAGTTTGGGGATAGTATCAGAAGTGAGATGACTAGTGTACTGTAGTTAAGTGTTCCAGGCAACACTAAATAGCCAAGGAGGAACAAGAGACAACTTTGGAGTAGTGGAACATGGAGACTAGGCAATGTGTTAAGGGCAGATGCAAGGAGAACAAGCCAAGCCAGAGTGTGGTATCTGAAAGTGAATCTATGTAGGGACCATGAGGACAAGTTAGTGAGGCATAATAGTTATATTGTATAGAGCTCAGTTTGGCTCTGGAGTGTGCAGGAGCAGCAGCTGCAACCATGCATTGCTTTCAGTTAGAAAACAAGTGCACTCACAACCCGGCTGCATAATTTCACCAGCATATGCACAGGTGCTCTATCTGAGGGAAATGGGGTGGGTGGGTGGAGCTGTATGGTGATCATCAAGGCTAATATTCCATAATCTGTGCTGGGACACCTGCCAGTTCAAGTGTTTGTCTTCACTGTAATGGAAAGCCCATGGATGACCCATGCCAGTTGACTCACATTTGTGGGGCTTGAGCTGCAGAGCTGTTTCACTGCAGTGTTGACTTCCTTGCTGGGACCCTGCATGGTGGGTGGGGTCCCAGAGGATGGGCTGCAACATGACCTGGGATGTCTACACCACAACGAAATAAGCCTGAGTCAGCCGATACGGGTAAGCCACAGGTTTTCAACTGCACTGCAGATGCACCCTGAGTGACTACTAGACTCACAGAAACAGATTTTAAACTTTAAAAAACCACTAGTAATTACAGGGAATTCCCTATTTGAAGTGTTCCGTTCAGGGACTAGAAACACCCACGTGATCTTCAAATGTTGCTTTTTAAACATTTGCAGCTAGTGGCCCATGAACCACGAAATAATGGTAAATGAATGAATCCATTGCATCAAGTAAGTTTGACTGCTGTACCTCTTTGGAAACATTGTAATATGTTTATTGATAATTTTAAAAAAATGTTTTCAACAGATTTTCAACAGAAAATGAGGCAGAACTGTCAATTTGTTCCCTTAGAATTACGTGCTCAGATGTAACAATAGTTAATCCTTCTCACACTACTTACTTTAAAGGAAAACACCTTCTGTTGGCTCTACTTTTAAATGTCTTATAGGCAGTTTGAAAATATAAATACCACTGAGGCAACAAAAGAAAAATGAATTGCTAAGATAAATACTATACCAGCTGGACCCCACAGTGTGCATTTTGAACAATTTCCTAGCCACATAGTATACAAGAGTCAGTTGTGGTGAAAAATAACTTGCAATTGGCACTGAGATGACAGTTTTTGTGTTGGAGTTGCAGCTGTTATAGCCATCATTTTGAGCTATTTCATTCTTTACTTTGAACTGGAGGAGTATTCCAAGCTCGAGACTAAAAAAACAAAAAATGTTCACATCAAACTATGGCTGATTGAACCATAGAAATATACAGAATCTGAATAGAAGCTCATTGGATATTTTGGAGAAAGCTGGCAATTTGCTGTGGAAGAGGAAAACAAAGACATGTCATAACAGTAGCCAATGGTTTGAGCTTTGATAATTATTGGAACCTTTGTTCCATCTTTCTTCCTTCTTAAATAATACCTCCACTGTTCCAGTAACAACTCGTTTTAAACCTAGCCCTTGCCAGCTACTCTCTCACTTCTTGTGATCATAGATTTTGCACATCATGAAGCTCCTCAAATGCCTGTATCAACAATGAATCAAGCAAGTTCTTAGTAATAAAACTCTTTGGCTTTGAGGTCCCTGCTAGACAAAGGGAAGGGAACCATACATTAAATAAATTAATTTCTCATTTCTGTACATTAGTGTGTTCAAACAGTCAACAAGTTGAGGCTCCATTATTCCATATGCAATAGGGACATGACTAAGCTGGATGGATTTAGGAAATGACAAATGATGTGTTAACTTGCACTAAAATATTCTCTCATTTCCTAAAGCTGAATCATGACTAATCTCACTAATACCAGAGATTGGAAGGGCTGTACTTCCGAAATAACCCTGTACTTCTTCTTCTTTTTATGACAGCACTTGTAACAACATGTCTCTGTGATTCACATGGAATGATTTGTCCCACCTCCCCCCACTAACATGATATGCTATATTTATTAATCTCTAAATCACGCACTGACATTGACATTTCTGGATGCTTTATAGTGGGTTATCTAAGTAGATCTGTCTCTACTACTGACTGTTTGTTATGTGAAGATGATAAAAATTAATGTTCAGGATGCTTGGGTCAAGATTTTAAAGATTTGGCTTGAGAACGGTTGAGGGTGATTTTTTCCCCTAGGTCATTTTGTAGATCAAGAGGTGGCGCCCAGCAGCCCAGTAATGCATAGGTTTAAAAATACTTAGTGACATCAAAAGGTGGCTCCAGGACAAACCATATGGAAACTGCACAATATATATATATTACAAGATATAACCAGCAAAAGAGTCTAGGACTCCTGTGGTGGGGTTTAAAGACCCCATATTAAGGCTGAGATGGGAAGGGTTGGAGCAGTCCTGAGCAAGGAAAGTTCCTCCCCTCTGACACTGCCAAGCATGCTACTGGGGAAAAGGCCAATACAAAAGAAACTCCAGTGGTCCTGGCAAGATGAGGAGAGAGAAGCCAATCCCTTGAGTAATGCTGCTGTGCTGTAAGAGAGGAAGAAGAATCCAGGAGGTCCAAAAGTGAGTGTCCCCCGGATCCTTTTGACCTTACCATAGAGGAAAGGAGAATATGTGAGGAGCATCAAAGGGTCACTTTCATGAGGCCCTAGATTGTGGGAATATGAAATAAAGGATTTCACCTAATGGCAGGCATGGCCCAAATGGAGCCATTGTGTATGATAGGAAGTGGTCCCGGGGAAGATGAGCAGGAGACGGGCTGAACCAAGGCCATCCATGCTGTTTCATTTTCAGGACCCTGGGCTGTGACCAGGCAGATTAGCAGGGCCTGACCCTCCTACCCACCTCAGATTCCCCTACTCCTAGTCCTGGAACAGGCAGAACTATAAGTTACTGGCAAGGAAGACAACCCAGACAGGACCCCGTCCAGTATATCCAGAACACATTGAACTGAAAGAGAGGCCTAGACAACTACATAGGCATAAGCATAGGCATGTTTCCATAAAGAATATGGCATGAACTGTCACAGATGGGATCTCAGCAACGTTCACAAGCAGTGCTTGCTTCACGCAGAAACAAGCTTTCCTGATCTCTGCCACTGCACCACTTTTGCACTCGTGTCTTCTTACCTCCTGAGTTGCACTCCACATTCCTCAGTCACAACGAAGAATGCTCTGCTATAGCTAATGGCAAGTTTTATCATCGGGCACTTTTGTCCAGAATCTCTGAATTTAATTCAGCTTCATTAAATACCTATTCTTCATGCATTTCAGCGCCTAGCTACAATTACAGTGAATGTATGTGAAAGTACAAGCTTTCTGTTAGGAAGCTCAACAAATGGATCAGTCCTGTCTGATGCCTAAAATGCAAAAATAGGAAAAGTCTGAACAAAACAAGGTTAATGCTAAAAGCTGGTCATGGTTCTCCCTCATCTGTTTATATTATCTACCAACTGTGGTTTTATTCTGCACTTGTCACCATGGTATCTGTGAGTGCCTAGTTACAGACTAAATATAATACAAATACTTTGATTAGAAGATTAGTTACAGCTAGACCATATTATATCATCCCCCCTTTCATAGTAGAAGTTCCCTTTGAAATCAATTAGGAGTCCAAACTAGAAACTGATGACACAGTCAGGCTGAATATATATCTCCTAAAATCTTGGGACAAAATATTAAACTTTGTCAGGGTAATGAAGTGAATGGTTATCAAAGCAACTTTCGCACCCTTGCCGGTGTTCTGTAACTGTGCATGCTACTGTTAGCTCTTTGAAATGACACTATTTGTCATATTAATAATGCACCCAGATGATAAGAGAAATAAATAGTCAAATATCATCAGTCCCTGACTCTAAATAATAAAGCAGCAGAGGAGTTGTAATATGAAGCCATATCTATAAAAAATGGTGTGCAAATAATCCCTGGGATTGAAGAAGGCTGTTTCTATGGTGCTGTTGTATAAGATTGAGGAAAACAAATGAAGGGTACAAGGTTCAGTTCTAAAATTATTTCCTTACTTTCCAATAGCTGCATTTATGTCGCAGCCTTTCACATGCAAAACTAATTAAAATGCAAACAGATAGTGTCATGGCACTTTCCAGAAACAAAAATTTCAGATCTGGCTGTAAGCACCTAAACACGTGGGTTGTATCTGAGGGGCTGGTTCGGCCTTTTATGTAATTTGCAGTCAGCTGCAAAATTTGGATTCAGATATAAGTTTGGATTCCAAATTTCCTGTCCCCACAGACTTCATCAGAGCTGGGAGTTGGTTTGAGATCATATCTACTTTTGTAATAGTTTTTGAGGTTTTTTTGGTTTGCTTTGATTTTTTTGCAGGGGGCAGGAGGACTGCATAGTTAAGGACTACATCCCTGTCACAAGCAAAAATCAGGTTAAAAGCTATTATGTGTCATGCAAACCCTTCTTATGACAAAATTTTGATTGCTAGTATAAGTTTTAGTTAATCATGAGAGTTGAGCAAATAGTGATACAAATGTCCATGAAGGCTCATCGAGATTCAGAAGTGATTCTGATTGTCCTGTGCTTACCACCTGTTTCTGTTCACTCACAAGCAGCCCCGCTTCAACATCAGAAATATTTTCAAAAAGTCTTTGAGCTCAAATATTCACTGGAAGTAAATTGTGCATTGTATATTTCACAGCAAAATTTCACAATTTACAAATTCAGCGATGACAGTGTAGGCATGCCAAATTTCAAAATAGCCTATTTTGAAATTCAATCAAAATAAGAAATGCCATTTGCGTAGCACAAATGGTGTATCTTATTTCGAGTTTAGGGTGCTGTGTAGACACCCTGAGAAGCATTACACTGGCTCTATTGCATTCGAGGATCCCTCTACACAGGGCTCCTCTCTGGGCAAGTTAAGTTGCCAGTAGTAGTGCTGGAAATGTGCAAAAGGGCTGTGTTGCAGCCGGGAACTTGGTCTCCTTTTCATCTTCAACACAAACAGTTGACTTTGGGTCCTATATAATTAATGAACCCAACGATGTGTGTTCCATAAAGGCTAAAAAAAAACCCATGTTTCTAGTGCATGTTTACATTCCAGACTCATCCATTAATGATGTATTGGTGTTTACATCACCTAATTGCTAAGAAAAATAAGTAAATGACAGGATGCAAATTAAATTTCAGGGTAGGTCAGTAAGAGACACTAAAACTTCTTAGTCAGTCTGTGCATCAGCCAGCCAGCCATTGGGTAATTACATTTGACAAAACTATATAAATAAACTCAAGGACCCACTGCCTTTTGATTTCAGAGAATTAGCCCTGCTGAGATGTGAAACCTCAATTCTACAGAAGTCATCAATGGAGCATCAGTAGCCTCTGTCTTCATTTCCACTTGTCATTGCATGTCCTTCCTGGCAAACACCCAAGCAATGCATTGGGGGTCAGATTCAGATTCCACTGAGTTCAGTAGGAATTGGGTCAGACCCTGTGGCTGCAAACAAGAGTTTAATGCAATATTCTTGAAAGTTAAACCACTCTTGAGCTCAACAAAGGGTCTCCTTTAAAATATCTTCTGGGCATTCTTATTTAGTTTGCAGCTACTAACACTGCTCCCAACCCCATGCTCTTCTGAAGTCCCTCTGTGATGGCCACTCATCCCAAATGGAAAACCTGGTAGTTCACCTCCTCCCTGTGTTTGCCATGGAGCATAGAGTCTATAACAGCTCTTTTGCCAGGAAATGAGCATGAATTATAAAAGACTGGATATATTTCCTGCGCGTGCAACTCTGGGAGTGTCTGCTTTTGCTAAAGTACTGTGCAAAGAGAAAGCTTTTTATGGCTGTGCTTTGTTGCAAATGTTTGGAACCTGTTGGCTGTTTAGAAATATTTCCTTTCTGGGCTCAAATGTAGTGTTCCTGTATTTGCTGGAATGCATTGCTGAGCTGTTTTGTAAGAGCTAGATTCCGCCACCCATATTTACACTGAGCTGGATCTTCCTCTATGAGTTGTCCCACTGATTTCTTGCTTAGCAAAGCCTTAAACAGCATAAGGGTCAAGTAAGTAATTTGAACATAACCTGTCAGCTAGTGCATATATGGGGGAAAGGGCCATTTTGCTACTGTGAACGTTTCAATCATGAAAAGTATCTAAGGGCATGATATATTCAACTGTAGGGTTTAAAGCCTCGATTCTGAAAATCTTTTTGTCATACATTTGATTGTCTCTTGTTTTCGCTCATATCACCAGCCCTGCTAAAGCAGGTCTTCACAGCATGGTTGCAAAAACAGGAGTTTGTGTACAGGTGCTCCTACTATTACTATACATGATTAGAGCTGTACTGCTATTTGCAATGTGGTGGGAGGGAACTGTTCCTTTTCATTGCTCTTTTCATCTGTTGCTAAGGTCATTGAGTTAAACTGAAAGCATAGCCAACTTAAATGGCATTTACATATAGCATGTAGCAAAGCCAATGGCTATGACTTAAAAAAATAACCAGTAGTTGTTAATGGCAGCTTTTAGAGATTTACTGCATTTCTGAGTGTTTTATAACCAAGTTAGAAGCTCAGAGTTGCAATTGAAAACAGCTGTTATTGGCTTACTGGCTTTCAGCTTCCTGCACAACAGTGAGCAATTAGAACCTATGTAGCCAAAAGTCTAATGGTAGGTAAGGTGCTGACATGACATACTACTAAATAGTCCATCATTTCAAGCACCAAGTGGTATTCACATGCAGGATTAAAAAGCCCAGAAGTGCAACAAAGTCAAAAACAGAATTAAAAACAGGAAATAAAAACAGAGTTTAGAGAGGGAGATTTTTACTTGAATGTATAATGTTATGCTGAAGATGTTAAAACCCAGCAGGAATCCCAATTCCCGGCATGGCTTCAAACTCACAACACACTTTTGACATAAACCGGGAATGTTGTGCCAGCAGAACATGTGACGTTACAGTGACTCCGAGACAAGGTTAGTTCATATAAAAAAGTAGGCATCATATTCTGATCAAAGTGAACCTCAATTAATTTAAATCTGAGCTGTGATCTAAAATGTTTTTGCCCTGAAATATCACTCTCCCACCCCTAGTTGTTAGCGTGTCCCTGAGCCATTGCAACAAGACACTAAGCTCGTATGCAGCATAGGTATATTTTCATTTCAAATGGCAAGTGATTTATTCTTCATTTGTAGTAGCTCCTGCATCACAAGGCAAAAATAGGCTCGTGATTATACCATGGTTGTGAAAACAGGTTGTATGGGGAGGTTCTGGTTTCTGTTCCTTTCAACAACATTGTCCCAAGACACACAAAGAAGGATCAAGAGAACTACCGTATTTTCCGGAGTATAAGGCAACTTTTTATACTAAAAAACATCCCCCAAAAATCGGGGTTCGTCTTATTCGCCGGGTATAAGCATACAGGCAGTCCCCGACTTCCTGGTATGAACGGGGCTTTTCTCGCCCCGAAGGACACGGACTGCGGGACCTCGTGGTCCCGCCGCCCGTGTACTCCAGGGCGAGAAAAGCTGTTCCGCGTCTCCCTGGACTGCAGACCAGGAAGACGCGGAGCAAAGCCGCGGAGGGGCTCCGGCAGCAGGACAGCCCAGACATGCCGCGGCTGTCCCGCTGCCGGCGTCCTCAGAAGCTTTGCTCCCGGTGTCCCTGGTCTGCTGGAGACGGTCCCCAGCAGACCAGGGGCACCGGGAGCAAAGCCGCAGCCGCGGCGGGGTCCCACGCCTCTGAGGCTTTGCCAGAGCAAAGCCTCAGAGGCGCGGCACCCTGCTGCCGCTGCAGCTTTGCTCCCCGTGTCCCTGGTCTGCTGGGGGGGGGCGCAGCTAGTGTGCCCCCCCCAGCAGACCAGGCTTTTGTTGTGGACCCTGGGGCAGAGCAGCTGGGGCGCTGCCGGTTGGCCTCTTAAGGGGGGGTAGTCTTATACAGCGAGTATAGGAGAAAACCTATGTTTTAACTAGAAAATTAGGGGGTCGTCTTATACGCCCAGTTGCCTTATACGCCGGAAAATACGGTATGCTTAATCTCAACTGAGGCTCAAAGTTAGCAAAGTATTTGAATGTGTATTTAACAGTAAGCACAGCTAAAATCCCTCTCTTTTCAGTGCAGCACTTAAGCACATCCATAAATCATTTTGTTTTTACTATGACACACTCCACACCTTCCTTTTTCTCTTTTAATTAATGTCATGCTAAAATTTTATTTCAAAGCAAGAATAAGCTGTTTAGCAAACTACTATATATTTGAGAGAGTTTGACTGTTAGTTCAAGAACTCCTCCTAAACAGTAGGAGCTAGGGACGCCAAATTCGGTAGGCAGCTTCCTCTAATCATAGCTTAAAACAAGGTATGGGGTTGGTTGTGCCAGGAAAATGGGATGTGCCTGGAATAGGGTGGCTGCTCGTAAAACCAAACAGAAATGAAACAATCACCAGGCCGGTGAAAGGAGCTGGCTGGAGGCATGGAATGCCCCTTCATCTGGTACTGCCCCAGACCCAAGCCTTCCACCCCCCAGTTGCCCTTTAAGGAAGAGGAGATGAAACTCCCTCCTTCCCCCCCCCCCCCCGCCTTGGGGTATGAATCTTGGGGGGGGAGGTGGGCTTTGGCCTCTCTGCCTACCCCTGTACACACGCACAAGCACGTGCACACGCGCGCGCGCACACACACATACACATACACACACACTCCCCTGCCCAGAGCCCCTCCTCATCCCTCAACCCTGACTCCTGCAACCCCCCTTGACCTCCTGATCCCTGCCTTGAGCACCTCCTTAGAGACCTGAGCAATGCTGGGTAAATATGCTAGTACAATAAAAGGTGCATAATTAAGAATAAGAATAACAGATTGTCAGGCTGGACTCTTATATGTGTATTGAACCTGAGGTGTTCATAGCCATTCAGCCTCCTTCCAGGTACCCTTCACTAGTAAGGCAAGAGCAGGATGGAGGGCAAACACTGATGGGTAAAGCTTGCCAAGCTGTCCCCACAGGCACTCCCCTAAAGCAGGGGAGGGAGAGGAGGAAGTGGATCGAAGGACAGAGTCTCTCATGGGAGAGTGGTTTATTTCCTGTAAAGACCCCGTCCTATGAAGATTGTAGAACACCTAAATAATTTTGAAATTATGGAGAGAGGCAACTAAAAGGAAAATAATAATAATAGTCACAGTCAATTGTGCAGCAAAAATCCCCTTTGTTAGCTGTGGCAAACATCTAATTACAACCATACAACATAAACAATGTCAACTACATACAACAAAGGAGAAAATGTTGGAGGCTGAAATTCTGATTGCCGCAAAAGGAGTTTAGCGCTGAAGGGAACTTTGCATAGGACTAGCCTTTATTATATACAGCTCTCTCCAGTTGCATTAGTCCCTGACTTTCATAAACATCAAGTGGATCCCAAAATTAAAAATAAAAATACATGAAAATGCATAACGAATAAAATAATGTGCCAGATCCTCAGCTGAGGTCAATGAAAACCATTACTTCTTTGACGCCATTGGTCAATTTTGGTTTATTATTGCTAACTTCCCACTACAGTCAAAATATTGGCAGAATGCCATCTCAAGCTTGGATATAGATGATGCTGAATGGAGGGAGGGGTTTGCTTTATTTTGTTTCCTAGTTATGTTTTGTCCTCTACAGAAAGTTCTATAGCTGTTGAGAATTTAAATCTTCTCCTTTTCAAATTATTGGTGCAGTTATATGTTGCCATATGATGGTTCCTGGTTCCAACAGTGTGCGCACAGGAAAATACACAAATCAATGTTCTCTAATGCTGTATGTATCTCTTGAAGCCAGATACACAAACAGCTCTTGCATCATTTAGTGGGGTATACCGTTCTCTTAGAACTTGAAGGTAATCAAGTCCAGTCCCCTGCCTTCACAGCAGGACCAAGTACCATCCATCCCTTACAGATTTTCCCCAGATCCCTAAATGGCCCCCTAAAGGATTGAACTCACAACCCTGGGAAATGCTCAAAGCACTAAGCGATCCCTTCCTCCCCTTATTGGGGGCTGGTGTTCAGTCTCCTTGGATGTAAATGATGAGGCAGCCACACAAACTTGCCTTATAGTTTCTGAGAAACTGCCATTAGTTCACACACATTTATCCTGAATTATCATTCCATCTTCACTTTAGTGTTAAAGCAGGATGGCCTCTCCTTACATCAGTTCAGATAGATTCCTGGTTTTGCATTAGACATAGGGGATGGATGCAATGGCTTGTGGGGGGGGAAGAGGAGGACACTGACCTTGAACTATTTCTCTAGCCCAACTCAGATTGAATTTATTATAAAGTTTTGAAAGGTTCAAATAAGTTTTGTTTCCTTCTAGTTTCTGGAAGGGGCTGCAACTAGATATGCCAAAATACTCCAGAAACCGTGTTGTGATCAACTGCCTCTGGGGAGAGCCTGTTGTGCAAGATTTTCTCATGAGTTTTTCAAGGCATTGAAAGTCTGAGTAACCTTGGGTATGTCTAGACTACAGGGTTTTGTCGACAAAAGTGGACTTTTGTCGACAAAACTAAACCTGCGTCTACACGACCGCTGAGTTCTGTCGACATAATGTCGACAGAACTCAGCAGTTTTGTCGACGCTGGTAAACCTAATTTTACGAGAAATAACGCCTTTTGTCGACAGAGTTCTGTCAACATAAGGCATTATTGCATCTAAACTGTCCTTTGCGTCCACACTGTTATGTCAACAAAGAAGCTTGCTTTGTCGACAGAACTGAATGTGTCTAGACGCTCTTTGTCGACAGAAGCTTTGTTGACAGTATCTGTTGACAAAACTTCTGTCGACAAAACCCTGTAGTCTAGATGTACCCCTTGAGTGAGGCATCCCAACCTTTAAAAGCACATCAGATCTGAAGTCCAAACCCTCAGAAGCATGTTTGATCTTCATTAGAGTACTGCATAAGACAGGATCAGGTGACCTAGGTCACTCTCAGCCATGCACTGACTTGCTGTAGGACTTTGAGTAACTCACCTAATCTCTCTGCACCCATCTGTGAAACTGATAATAATGCTTTGCAATGCACTCTATGTTTAATATTAAGTCTGTCTTTATTAATTTATTAACTCTAAAGATATGCACTGATTAATTAGTCATTACTGGAGGGGAATTAATTTAACAATTCACAAGAGATTCATCTATTTCTGTACAAAAGGCATTTCTGGTCCAGGCATTTGGGGCTTGATTCAGCAAGGTGCTGGTTAATGCCTAGACATACTGAATGCCTCTTAACTCTCACTGAGAGAGTCAGATTTGCTCAGTGACTTCAGCAGCTGCTCAGCATCTTGCAAGATCAAGCCCACAGAGCAACTTGCACAAGGAGCCTTCCAGTAAATAAAGTAACAGTTATTTCTACCAGATCAAAACAAAAAAGGCAATGGAAATGGTGAGCCACAATTACACCAATCACCTTTCCCTCAAAGCAGATGGTGAGGCTTCTGTTTGCAAGCAGGCGGTGTAGGGGTGTATGTACACATGCACGTATACACACTCAAGTCTCTATACATGCACACGCACACAAATCATATACATGTGCACACATACCACCATACAAATGTACAGATCAAGCATTTACATGTGAACAAACACACACAATCATACCAAGACACACCATTTCTTGTAAAGACTTCAAATTTTGAAAATAATAATAACTTTGCAAAAAAATCAGAAATAAATAAAGTACATGCCTTCTTTAACCAATGAAAGAGCCAAGTGCTATGATCACCCATACAAATTATTGGAGAGGGTTAAGATTCTTTCCATCTCATGGTTAAAATGTCACTGATACTTGCTGCAGTGCTAACTGGTAGCAAAAATGATGTATCTGGTTTCACACTGTACCCATTGTGTGAAAAGAGATAACGGGTATGCACTAATTTGTCTATAAATCAGAGAGGTGTCTTTAGTCTCTGTTTGGTTTTCATTTAGTGCTACAACAGGGCTCTGTTTACAAAAGGAAATAAGAGTCTACTTAGAAAGGACTGCACTATGGAACAGCAGTCAAGGAGTTTGTTTTAAATTAAGGCCTGGCAACCCTGATGTGGTATATGCCACTGAGTTAGGCTATATCTACACTGCAGGATATGTCTACAATTCGCGTACCTTTTTCTGCTTGTTTTTACGAAAGAGGCTTTTCCGACATTTGGCCTGTCTACACTGGGCCAAATGTTGGAAAAGCCTCCTCTTTTGGAACATAGCTTATTCTTCATAAAATGAAGAAGTCAGTGATGTTGAAAGAACACGCCCGCTTTTTCAGAAACTGTTCCGAAAAATTGGATGCATTCCCTGAACGTGGCAGAGCTCTGGTATCCCGGAAAAAATCTGCAGTTTAGACATAGCCTTAGAGACCAAGGGCCAGGTCCTTCAGAGTAGTGTGGCTGCTTTTAGCTGCACAGCCAATGTATTCTGGCTTTAATACCTAGGTGTGCAGTTCTGGAAGGATCACCCCTCAACCACCACTGAAGTGAATAGGAACTGAAGGTGTTCAGAACAATGAAAGATTGGATGCTAACAAGGACTGAAATGGAATTTCTTTACAATTAGAGATTAGTGATAAGTATAGAACCCAAACAACCCATTAGGGCAATGAGAACAAATATTAATTATTTTTAAAACATGTTCAAGGTGATTTTCCTTCATTTAAAGAGGGAAATTACATTAAAGGGGATCGTTAAAACAAAAAGCAAAAATAGATCCAGCTTATTTTTCTCTAGATACCTATGATTCCATGTTTACTAAAGCCTCTAGAAATTTACCTAACAAACTCTTTCTGTGAGTTTCCAGAGAGGTGAATACATTGATCTTTGGGGTAGGTTCTTATTTGCTTCTCTACCCAGTGCCCAGGACTATGGCCTTTATGACCCCCAGGTGGCATACAGGAACTATTATTAGTATCCTTATTTATATTGTGACTAATTTGCTGCTTGCTCAAAAGTGTTATCTCCAGAAATGTCGTTCCAGTGGATAAAGTGTACTTAGATTTGCAGAAAGCCTTTGACAAGGTCCCTCATCAAAGGCTCTTAAATAAAGTTGTCATGGGATGAGAGGAAAAGTCCTCTGATGGATTGATAACTGGTTACAAGATAGGAAACAAAGGGTAGGAATAAATGGTCATGTCTCAGAATGGAGAGAAGTAACTAGTGGTGTCCAACAGGGTTCCATACTGGGATCAGTCCTATTCAACATATTCATAAATGATCTGGAGAAAGTGGTAAGCAGTGAGGTGGCAAACTTTGCAGATACTAAACTGCTCAAGATAGTTAAGACCAAAGTAGGTTATGAAGAACTTAAAAAAGATCTCACAAAGCTAGGAGATTGAGCAACAAAAAAGCAAATTAATTTTAATGTTGATAAATGAAAAGTAATGCATATTGGAAAACATAATCCCACCTAATTTAGCTACAACTACTCAATACGGGGCCCATATCCGAGATGTTACGGAGGCATTGTCGAGGATTATCCGGCCCTCTGACTACTACTCCATGCTTCTCATCTATGTGGGCACAAATGATACTGCGAGGTGTGACACTGAGCGGATCAAGAGTGACTACAGGGCTTTGGGAGTACGGGTGAAGGAATTTGGAGCGCAGGTGGTATTCTCTTCAATCCTTCCTGTCGAGGGTAGGGGCCCGGGCAGAGACAGCTGCATCCTGGAGGTGAATGCCTGGCTGCGAGGATGGTGTCACCAGGAGGGCTTTGGCTTCCTCAACCACGGGATGCTATTCCAGGAAGGACTGCTGGGCAGAGATGGCGTTCATCTTTCGAGGAGGGGGAAGTCCCTATTTGAACACAGACTGGCTAACTTTAAACTAGGTTAGACAGGGACAGGTAAGCAAAGCCCATAGGTAAGTGGAGAACATGGAGACCTGGTAGATGGGTTGGAAATGGGAGGAATCGTGGGCTATAATGGCAGAGAGAAAGGAGGGTCAGGGCAAAACTGGGAGGCAAGGTCAAATCAGTATCTTAGATGCCTATATACAAATGTGAGAAGTATGGGTAATAAGCAGAAAGAGCTAATAAATAAGTACAATTATGACAGGAAGGATTGATGGGGGGAAGGGAGGAGGTGTTTCCTTATATATTAAAAATGAACACACTTGGAGTGAATTGAAGATAATACAGGGAAACAAGAAGACTTTTTATAAATACATTAGAAGCAAGAGGAAGACCAAGGATAGGGTAGGCTCACTGGTCAGTGAGGAGTGAGAAACAGTAACAGGAAACTTGGAAATGGCAGAGATGCTTAATGACTTCTTTGTTTCGGTCTTCACCGAGAAGTCTGAAGGAATGCCTAACATAGTGAATGCTAGTGGGAAGGAGGGAGGTTTAGAAGATAAAATAAAAAAGAACAAGTTAATAATCACCTAGAAAAGCTAGATGACTGCAAGTCAGCAGGGCCTGATGAAATGGATCCGAGAATACTCAAGGAAATGATAGAGGAGGTATCTGAGCCTCTAGCTATCATCTTTAGAAAATCATGGGAGACAGTAGAGATTCCAGAAGACTGGAAAAGGGCAAATATAGTGCCCATTTATCAAAAGGTAAATAAGAACAACCCAGGAAACTACAGACCAGTTAGTTTAACTTCTGTGCCAGGGAAGATAATGGAGCAAGTAATTAAGGAAATCATCTGTAAATACTTGGAAGGTGGCAAGGTGATAGGGAAAAGCCAGTATGGATTTGTAAAGAATAAATCTTGTCAAACCAATCTGATAGCTTTCTTTGATAGGATAACGAGTCTTGTAGATAAGGGAGAAGCGGTGGATGTGGTATACCTAGACTTTAGTGAGGCGTTTGATACCGTCTCGCATGATATTCTTATCAATAAACTAGGCAAATACAACTTAGATGGGGCTACTATAAGGTGGGTGCATAACTGGCTGGATAACCATACTCAGAGAGTAGTTATTAATGGTTCATAATCCTGCTGGAAAGGTATAACTAGTGGGGTTCCGCAGAGGTCTGTTTTGGGACCGTCTCTCTTCAATATCTTCATCAACGATTTAGATATTGGCATAGAAAGTATGTTTATTAAGTTTGCAGATGATACCAAGCTGGGAGGGGTTGCGACTGCTCTGGAGGATAAGGTCATAATTCAAAATGATCTGGACAAATTGGAGAAATGGTCTGAGGTAAACAGGATGAAGTTTAATAAAGACAAATGTAAAGTGCTCCACTTAGGAAGGAACAATCAGTTTCATACATACAGAATGGGAAGCGACTGTCTAGTAAGGAGTACGGCAGAAAGGGATCATAGTGGACCACAAGCTGAATATGAGTCAGCAGTGTGAAGCTGTTGCAAAAAAAGCAAACATGATTCTGGGATGCATTAACAGGTGTGTTGTGAGCAAGACACGAGAAGTCATTCTTCTGCTCTACTCTGCACTAGTTAGGCCTCAGTTGGAGTATGTGTCCAGTTCTGGGCACTGCATTTCAAGAAAGATGTGGAGAAATTGAGGAGGGTCCAGAGAAAAGCAACAAGAATGATTAAATGATTAAAAGCAACAAGGTATCTAAAAGGGTGTCATAAGGAAGAGGGAGAAAACTTGCTCATCTTGGCCTCTGAGGATAGAACAAGAAGCAATGGGCTTAAACTGGATCAAGGGAGGTTTAGGATGGACATTAGGAAAAAGTTACTAACTGTCAGGGTAGTCAAACACTGGAATACATTGCCCAGGGAGGTTGTGGAATCCCAATCTCTGGAGATATCTAAGAGTAGGTTAGATAAATGTCTAACAGGGATGGCCTAGACAGTATTTCGTCCTGCCAGGGGGGCAGGGGACTGAACTCGATGACCTCTCGAGGTCCCTTTCAGTCCTAGTATTCTATGATAAGAGAGAGATCTTGGAGTCATCGTGGATAGTTTTCTGAAAACATCCACTCTGTGAGCAGTGGCAGTCAAAAAAGCCAAAAGAATGTTGGGAATCATTAAAAAAGGGATAGAGAATAAGGCGGAAAATATCTTATTGCTCTATATAAATCCATGGTACAACCACATCTTGAATAATACATACAGATGTGGTTACCTCATCTCAAAAAAGATATCTTATCATTAAAAAAAGTTCAGAAAAGGGCAAGAAAACTTATCAGGGGTTTTGGAACAGTTTTTATATGAAGAGAGATTAAAAAGACTGGGATTTTTCATTTTAGAAAAGAGGAGACTAAGGGGGGATATGATAGAGGTCTATAAAATCATGAATGGTATGGAGAAAGTAAATAAGGAAAAGTTATGTACTTGTTCCTATCACATAAAAAGTAGGGATCACCAAATGAAATAACAGGTAGTAGTTTAAACAAACAAAAGGAAGTACTTTCTTCATGCGATGCATAGTCAACCTGTGGAACTCCTTGCCAGCAGATGTTGTGAAGGCCAAAACTTTAACAGAGTTCAAAAAAGAGCTAGATAAATTAATGGAGGATAGATACATCAATGACTATTAGCCAGGATGGGTAGAAATGGTATCCCTAGCCTCTGTCAGAGGCTGGAAATGGGAACAGAGGAGGGATCACTTCATGATTACCTATTCTGTTCATTCCCTCTGGGAGCACCTAGCATTGGAAGACAGGATACTGGTGTGACATAGTAGGGGGGAGGTACCTTGCTGGTTGCTATGCTGGGGCTGTGGGTGACCCCCACTGGCTGCTGTCTGTAGCACGGCCCAGCAGGACAGGGGATGAGTCACTAGGCAAGGGTCTCTCAATCTGTCCGACCAGCTATCCCCCAGGGAGAGAAACAAAGGAAGGTGGAATGCCACCCCTGGCTGGGGGGCAGGGCTGCAAGAGAGTTAGTTTCGGTCTGGGAAGCAGGGGAGAAGGAGCTAGGGAGGGGGCTGGGATTGTAGGGCCCAGCCACCCCCCATCTCAAGGGGGGCACTTAGGCCTCCTAGCCCCAGTTCCTGTAACCAGATTACATCTGTGCTGTGCTGTATCCTGGAGAAGCAATAAACTCCCTCTATTCTACTGGCTGGTGGAGTCTGTTCGTGCCACTACGGGAGTGCAAGAGGCGGGGGACCACGACGCGCTGCCACAACTGGGTTAGATGGATCTTAGATCAGATCCAGTATGGTCATTCTTATGTTCTTTTTGAGCTCAGTGGGATTTCTCAGAGATAAAGAACTACTCATTGTCAGCAAAGACATCTCTGTTATTACATGGAAAATGAAACATGCTCCTGTATCAAAACTAATGTGTAAGTTACAGGATAAAATTTGTCAGCAGGAATAATGTAATGTCACATTTAGAGAAAAGCAGAAATGAACTCTTGTAAGTGGATAGGAGTCTTTTGAAAAAGCTTTTAAAAGGGCAGCAGTGAAAACTGATTGGGAAATTTGTCAACTGCATTACATTAATGGCACAGTAACAGTACACTGAGCAAATCTTTGATCACCCATTCTATTGATGGGCCTTTATTATGGAGAGGTGCTAGTCTCTCTCCCTTAGCTATCCTTTGTAAGCTGGATTTTCAACTTGCACTTCAGAGGAAAAAAGATACTGATTATCCTGAAACTATGCATGCTGCTTCTCGTTCCAAGGCCATTTTTCAGGGAAATTTA
The DNA here is from genome assembly GCF_049634645.1 of Pelodiscus sinensis. Classification (NCBI taxonomy): domain Eukaryota; kingdom Metazoa; phylum Chordata; order Testudines; family Trionychidae; genus Pelodiscus; species Pelodiscus sinensis. The sequence continues at coordinate 48,946,999 of NC_134717.1, read as the reverse complement.
TTTTTTTTAAAGCATATAAAGAACACATAAATATTTATTTGATATAAATGATGATATTTTGAAAAACTTGCTGTGATTTACCCTTTGAAAACTATTGAAGTGCTTTCTTTGGCTCATCAAGTCTTGGCTTGGTTTAGAACAGTGATCTCCAACCTTTTTAAGCACAGGATCACTTTTTGAGTTTAAGTCAGTCCAAGATCTGCCTAAAACCCAAATATCCCTGCCCAACCCCTTCACCGAGGCCCCGCCCACCTCACTCTGTGAAGATGGGGTACAGCGGAGGGGGACAGAATGACAATAGTGCCCCTCTGACTCTGCTCCCTCACCCTGAACAACAAGCAGGAGGCTCTTAGGGGGCAGCTCTGAGACTCTGGAAAGGATCAGCAGGGCAGTGGGGGGAGGGGAAATTGAAGTGCCTCCCAGCCAAACCAGTCAGGATCACCTGTCAGAGGCTCCAAGATCTATCGGTAGATCCTGATCTACTCTTTGGTGACCACTGGTTTAGAAACTACAGATTTGCTTTAGCAGCCATGTGGAGGCATGAGTGTGAGACTCAGTATGCCCTCCTAGCTCCAAATTATCTCATCTCTCAGGAAAACTTCTCAGAGGCATCACTGTGGGAGGAGAAGTTCCACAAAGATTTTATTGGCAGAGCAGAGAGAGAACAGACACTTCAGAGAATGACCCTTCTCCTTGGAAGTCCTGAGTTTTGTTAAGTTCTGCAATGCAACCGACCTGGTTCCCTCTAGGAAGTGGAGGGCCAAGGACTCTATTAGTTAAACTTAACTCACAGATTCCCCCCCCACTACATTCCATTGGTGAAGGAGAAGGTGTGTGGATGAAGCAGCTGAGACCATCCCCAAGCACAGAGGTAACTGAGCCTTCACTCCATTTATACTAAGGACATTCACATGAAGGCTGGATTCCTGGGGAATCAATGGGAGTTACGCTAGTGACTCCCATGAGGCCAGGAACTGTACAGATCCATAATCCTTGTCTGAGAACAGTGTATGGCTCATACCCTGGCATTTACTGCTACGAGCTTAATGCCAATATCCTTTTCTTTGAATGAATTTATTTACTAACATCATCTTGCAAGAGACAGGCCTTTCATTTCTGTTCATCTGTTTTGTGGTTTAGAAGATACATTGTTACTTACCTGGGGTTGATTGTTCATTCATAATAACCAGTGATGCTGGTGTGGGCCTTCTTTTCCTGATCTGTGAAAAACAGAGACCCAAGTAGAGTCATTAAAGATGCCCACTACCCTACAGCCATAATAAAGTGCAAGTCTTCTGGAGTCTTCTTGAACGGTGTGAGTGGCAAAAGCAAGTACTGTACACAGAAAACAGCTTTGAAAACATTGTCTTAACTGAGCATAATAATGATCAGGATCAACTCAGCAGCAACATACAGCAGAATCAGTGTCATTGGGTGGGCTTTCCAAAAATCCCTTCGTGATTTAGGAGTACGAGCCCCAGTGAAAGACCAGGTCATCTGAGTCACTTAAGGTATGTTTATGCATATTTTACATGTACAGGTATAAGTTGCTGTATTGATGGTGAGGCACTGCTTAGGCAAATAGAGCCAAGATATGCCTGCACTCTACATAACTCTCTACTCACCAGACAATACCTCTCTCACCTACACAGCTATTTTACCAGCATAGTGTCCTGATGCATCCCTTCTGCAGAAGGTTTTGCATGCCACAAGGAAATACTTATGCCACTGGGAAAGGCTTTAGCATGGGGGAGGCAGTGGAGAAAAGTTCTGATGGAACCGCTCTGCTAGAACTTTCCCCTGCCATAGGGATAGGATCCAGCTGTGGAGAAAAGGCTCTGGAAGCTCTCAGCTTCCAAGCCTTTCCCCACCACTCTTCCCCCTGGCAGAGTCATGCTGCAGTGTGGACTAACCCTGATTCTTAGCTAAATGTGCCCTACCTACCTCCACAAGCAGCGTGCAATATGGAAGTAGTCTAAGGTGCTTTTGAAAATATAACCCCTTACCTCTAGTTTTGTAAGAATTTAAAGTTGCTAGGTGAGCATGGATTTCTAACATTACCATAGTTATCACCAATTATGACTAACAAATATCTTTTTAAACCACTTCTGTTGTCAATGTTGCACTGCCTGTGAAGCATATAAGCAGAGCAAAGAAATAATAACCAGATCAATAATCTAAAGATGTAGGTTTTACTCACAAAAGCTCACAATACAATCTACCTGTTTTGTTAGTCTTTAAGGTGCTGCTAAACTATTAATTGTTTTTAAAGTTTTTCCAGAATAATAATGTCAGTGACTATAGAGACCTTAAAAATTCCTATCAATCTATTTCCAAGGCATTTTAAAAATATCTAATATTAGTATTTTCAAAGGGAAATTTTGTAAGTGCATTATATTGCAGATGCTTATATAGTAAATCTGAATTTTCCTTGTATGGAGTGAAGGGAGTGGGGGTTTTACAGGTTCTCTTGTGGTTTTATGGTTCTAGTAACATCCAGTAGGAATGTTAGACAATTAACAATATGATGTTGGAATAGTCTCCAATCATGGACGTATTTATTTGTGAATAAAGCTTTTCTATTCTTTATATCACAGCCCCCCAGGATATTGGCGCTTATTTAGCAATAAGTGTTTTTAAGAATATTTAACCTAGATATTATTTTGAGACAAACTTCATGTCAATGTGTTTGTCATTTTTTTTAATTGCTTAAGCAACATCAGTAGATAGCTAGGACCCAATTCTAATCTCAATGTGGGAAATCCACAGTAACTCAATAAATTACTCCAGATTTTATTGATGTAATTTCTTCACGCATCTAAAATAAAAACTATAGGACAGCTATCCCATACATTAAAATTGCAACATAATCAAAGGGCTTCCCATAATGTAGGGCAGAACTTGGTTCATAATCTTTTATAGCCCATTTCAATTTCATTGAGAGCCTAATTCTGCAGTCCTTGAAAATAATCACTTTTATTGGTTTCAAAAGGTGGTGGACCAGGTCTTGCTCAAGCTACCAGAAGTCGCATTCTCAAAGTTAAAAATACATTTTAGGAAAACCATCTCTAGGCAGGCTGAAGGCCTGAGGAAGTTCTTTTCTTTTACCCTCCCCCACTTCCTCTCCCTCTGTGACCGCCAGCAATAATTCATCTCTTCCCGGCAAAGCCCGCCTCCTCTTAGGAGACATTACATCATAAGATTAAAGAAACAAGATGTCTGTCCTCTAGATGTAAATGATTACACTGCCATCATTCTACAGTGGAATTGTCAAAGCCCTGGTATCGTTGAAATCTAGACTTATCAAAACAATATTAAATGTACAACTGGAGACAATGACATAGTAATGGAAATGGGCGAGACAACCTAACAAACATTATCCACGTCTGTTGTTTAAGAGTTCATAGTTATCATTGCTTATATATAGAAGTAGATCTACACATCTTTATCTATATGTATAACTAATGAGAGGTTTACCTATAAGAAATGCAGGCTTGAACAGATACAGATTGGTCAGATTTGACTGTCAGATATATATTTTTTCAAGTATAGATATGTATATATATATATTCACACATATACCCACATCCACATGCACGAAATACTTAGTAAACAGTAGTGATGTAAAGAATTTCCCATTAAAAGTCTTAAGGTGGGGGAATAACTCAATGAGTTACTATCTTGCAGTATTCAAATGTGTTGTTCCCACATGAAAATAAATTGCAAGCAGGTTATCTCCGAACCAGATTATGCAATATTTCCCTTTCACACAAATTATCAAGTGTATATTTTAGTGTAAGTGAAACAACACATTTCAGCTAATTTTCCATTATTGATTCCACTTGAAAGTGTGTATTCATATAGTGTGCTTAGCTCTTGTGCAAAACATGTTACAAGAATAAAGCCAAACAGCTAATATATGTGTAGGAAAAACTTGTGCGAGTTAAAATGTATATTCCCACAATAGGAAAAATCCTGCCCTTTGTTATATTAGCTATCCCAGCACAAACTACATGGATTTCCATGGATTAATATAAATTTACACCAATGTAAACTGGAGAAGAATTTGGGCCATGAATGTTCCCTAGTATTATCCCGCACCCTGTTACCAGGTAGTGAAAGATACCTGTCTTCCTTACCTGTTCAGCTGCTTCAGGATCTATTTGACTCTGAAATAATGGCACAGCAAATTGGATCTTTTTAGGACTGTTTGGCTCCATAATAATGAGGAGGAGACTCAGAAGAGAAAAGAGCCCAGACTACAAGAAATGAGAGCGTCGTTTCAGTGATTATTCCCTGGCGCTCTCCCTAAAGCCACACTGAATGCTTCCTAATAACAGCTGTGACTCCCGAGTTAGCAAGTGAATCTGCAGGAGCTGAGCTTATTCCATATCCACAGTGATGCCTCTGTCTTGGCTCTTCCCCCACCACTCTCCAATCCTTCAGATCCTCTCTGCACAAAGCTGAAAGGAACAATAAGCGAATTGTGTACCAGGTCACTTCTACATATGCCAAGCATTCACTCAGAAGCTAATTGAAAATGCAATACTAGCCTTGCATGGCCTGGTGCCCTGGGATTTGGGGGGGCGGGGGAGGGGATATCTATCCACTGTACATTACTAACTGGCTGCTCAAAAGTGCAACATAAGCTTCCTCTGAGTGTTGCTGATGGGCCTTTAATTATTGATGAATGCAAACCAGGAAGTTTTGTGATTTTGAGGTGGAAGGAGCAGTACGGCTGGGTGGGATGTAACAATTCCATTTCTTCTTTAGTATTTACAGACTTCCTCCCTCTTCTTGCACATCACACAGCTCCCTTTGCTTCTTTGAAATCCGCCTCCAAAACATGCCGCTTTTCCAGGGAGCTTTTCAGTGATCATTCTATGTAAACAGCTCCACTTGTTTGATCCTGACCCATTACCTGGTGTATTATGCGGGCCAGCCCCCTACCATCAGTCTCAGCTTCTGAACTGTGGGGCCTTTGGGGGTAAGGATTGTGCTTTCCTCTAAGCTTACAGAGCATCTAGCATGAGCTTGATAAATAATAGTAATAATCATACCTTGTGAATCTAATTAACCCTACATTCTGTTGACATACAAAAACAGTAGTGGAGGAGGATATTCAGAAATCAGTGACCCAAGTGCTCCCTTTGCTTGGATTATGTGGCCGTTAATTGTTATTGTAACAACACACCATGGGCTAAAATCTGCAGCTATGACCAGAGACTCCCATTGACAGTTCACGGAGCAAATGAGTGGGTGTGTGCCTGCAACTGAAAATGATGCGGTCGTCCCCTATGGCATGTAGCCACCAACTAGGGGAAAAGGGAGGGTGAGATGAGGAACAAACAAGAGTTTAAAGAAGACACAGACAGGCACAGAAATACATTAAAAAACTTCATCTACAATGCAGATTAATGTAAACTAGGGCTTGAGAATGATTGAAGGACAGAGATTAGGTACATGGAGCTATTGTGAATTATTTGAATAAGGCAGGAGCATGACTGCAAGATGAAGTGAGGAAATAATTTAGTACAAGCCAAGAACTGAAAGAATTTAACTTTTAACCAAAGGTAGGTGTGTCTTGCAAAGTTCAGAGCTGAACTTTCACATCTGAGGTAGTGGAATGAAATAGAGATGGGGGAGCTGTAGAGTGCAGCTATATTTGAATATCACCAACATTCAGAGGTGCTTGCAGCTGTAACCACAGCTGGGATTTTCTTCACGAGCCTAACTTTCTTCCCATGTAAATAAATGGGCATGTTATTATTAATTTCAGTGGAACAGAGCTAGAACATACAGAAAATACAAACAGAACTAGGAATGAAAATATATGTGGTTGGTGTCTGGGTTGACTGGTAGGTTAATGAAACTGAGGCAATTTGCAATGACAGCAGAAATTACACTTTATAACATGGAGATATTACATGTATTTCTAAGCATGGCTTTGTGTACAATGTGAAAGTGTTAGAAAACATGGTTACTAGCCCATTTTAATTAGAACCCTGCTAGATTCCAATCAGCACCTAGTGTACACAGGGAAAAGTCATGTTTAACAACATATTAGTTGGTCATGGTTTACAATAGGTGTTGGCAAAAAGCCATTGAGGAATCATGATTATCATATGCCCAAGAAAGCTATGTTTTACCACCTACCTGGAAGAAACCTGCTTTTCTCTTTGGTTGGTGACAGACAGAACTTATATTCAGCTGATTAAATATATCACTAGACACATCATGCAACAGTTATGAGGATCAGTATGACAGAGACCTCACATGACCCTTTCTTTTGTGAACTAGAATAGGCATGCCAGAGTAAAACTATTCTTATAACCCCCTCTATCTGTTGGCATTGAGGAGTTCTGAGAGTCACACACTACCAATCAGACCTGGGAGATAATTCCTTCCGGACCCCATATATGGTGTTCAGTTCCACACAGTTATTTAGACTCCTAACTTCCATTGATTGCAAACCTAGATACTTTTGTGGATCTGGGCCGTAAACCCATAGGTCAACATGAATTAGCCACCTGGGAGACAGAGTGCTCAGTGCCACCTCTGAGCCCCGGCCCTCCTCATCCAGTGTCTCCTATCCAACTGTGGCCATCACTAGATGCTTCAGAAGGAGACAAAAACCCCGGAATATACTGGGGAAAAAAGCTCCTTTGCTGACCCCTGCAGGCGAACAGCTGAAGCCCTAAGTCATAAGATTTTAGGAGAATCCTACATAAACAAGAAGGGACCCACCTCTAGCTGCCCGGACCTGCCCTCATCATTACAAGCAATCCCATCAAAGAATCCCACTCATAAATGTGTCCATCTCTTCCTTAAAACTAAGTAAGTTTGTCCCCGGCCCCACAACTCCAACTGGGAGACTTCAGTTTTGGGAAGTTCTGTGACATGTGCTACCCATGAGGCCAGACCAAATGATCACAGTGATTCCTTTTGGCCTTGGAATTTATGAATCCTCACTCTCCTAATGGTTAGAAGCCTTCTTCTAATTTCCAGCATGAATTTATTGATGACCAGTTTGTACCTATGTGTTTTTGTGCCAACATCACCCTTTAACTTAGTTTTAACTTTAACTTAGGCTCCCGCATTCAACAGATCAACCTAATAGCTCTTTTCTGTACCTGTTTCATTTGAATTCATCTTTTTGGAACATGTACACACAAACGCACACAGTATTCCAAATTAGGTCATGCCAAAGCCTTGTATTAAGACATTAATACTTCCCTGTCTCTACTGGGAATGCTTTGCCTGATCATGCTAGGATTGCATTTGCATTTTTTTGCAGCTGCATCACACAGGTAGTTCACGGTCATTCTGTGATTACCCAACAGACCCTGATATCTGATAAACCACAATTTCATTTTGAAAACTCCAGCATTCAGGAAGACACTAAAACCGTATTTAAGAAAGACTTGATGTTTTCTAGTATCTGATAGTGGCCACTACTGGAGATTCCGTATGGTGGTTTCTATCTTCACTTAAAAAAAAAGCCAATTAGTCAAATGTGTGGCACTGACGTCTATGTTCATCTCTCCTGGGGAAGTCAATTTGTCCAGTATATGCTGGCTATTTGATCACATCTCAAAATTAGTAGCATCTAAATGACTCAAACCTCTCTCCTAGATCTGACATTCCTATATTCCCTATCAAACCCTGTCAGTAATTTTCCAGTGTTCTGCTTCCTCTCTCTGAGGCTATTCTTAGCATCTAGGTTTATCGCCTGCGGTGGCATAAGGCGTCTGTTATAAATTAGGCGTTTAAATTGACCTCAGAGGAGTTTTCAAAAAGAGGCACATAAACTCTGTTGACTGCGTATATTGTATCAAAAGGAAACATTCCTACCAACATTCAAAAGATTAGGGGGACCTGACTCTGAAGCTACATTTAGTCTACAAGCTTCTTTCGAAAGAAGCTTTTCCAGAAGAGATCTTCCGGAAAAACTTTTTTTGAAAGAGAGCGTCTACACCGCAAAAGCACAACAAAAAAGGTCGCCTTTTTTGAAAGATAGCATTTACACTGATTGGATGCATATAAAGCCACCTGGAACCAGTTCAGACAGGGCATTAGGTCAGCAGTTGCTTCCAAGCACTATTACCTAAGTCTAGCTGAGAGACACGCTTAAAGGGAACCTCCTGGACAGCTGTCTCTCTGTTTCTGCTGCGTGCTTGCCTACCTCTCAGAGGGGCTGCAAAGCTCTTGCAGTGCATGCTCTGATTGCCCAGCTTTTGGATGCCACAGCATTCTGCTTGACATTGAGCCAAAGTTCCTGTTGGGCATGTGATGACCCCACACGGCCATGCTGCACTTTGTGCAGACAGCCTTCCTGGCCCTGCTTATGGAGGTGAGGTACTCTAGGGCTGCAGTCCCTGCTGGGAGGAGGGAGGGCGAATTCCTGGAAAGGGAAACACTAGGAAAAGGGGAGCGGGAGAAGGGGAATCCCTGTCCCTGGGGGGGTTGTGCCATCCCACCCTCACACAGCCCTGCTGGGGAGCAGCCTCATAGGGGGTGGCTCCTGGGGTGTTTGAGGAGGGAGGAGAGGGAGAGGCCATCTCCCAAGGGCTCAGACACGCCCTCTCATTCTCTATTTTGTGTGTTTGTTTGTCTCCTGCAGACTGTGAGGGCCATCAACTCGGTCCTGCTGTGCAGGGTCATCCGCCTGGAAGACCTGGACCCAATTGTCACAGGATTTGCTGCCCTGGGGTTCCCAAACTGCGGGGAGAGGGGAGGGTGATTGATGGAACCCACATCCCAATCTGTGCACCAACTCATTGAGCAGCCCAACACATAAACTGCAAAGGCTACTTCTCGATGGTGCTGCAGACCCTGCTTGACCACTGTGGACAGTTTACAGACATTTTTGTCAGGTGGTGAGGCAGGGCACACGACACCTGCGTATTTAGAAACTCCAGCCTCTACGGCAGTGGTCCCCAACCTTTAGAGGCTCCTGGGCACCCGGCCACTCATGCACCGGGCGCCCGGGGGGTGGAGCTACTCATGTGCCGGGTGCCCGGGGGTGGGGCCGCGTGTCCTGGGGCACGCCAGGGGCGGGGATGCCCTTGCACCTGGCGCCGGCATGTGCCCCAGGGCCGGGGCCAGGGCTGCCCGAGCACCTTGTGCCATGGGCCCAGGGCCGGTGCCGTCGCCTGAGCCGCGCGCCTGGGGCCGGCGCCTCCAGTGCACCATGCGCCAGGGGCGGGGCCGGCCCAGGTTGTCGGTGGGCTTGCACAAATGCCCCAGCGGGTGCCATGGCGCCCGCGGGCACTGCGTTGGGGACCACTTCTCTACGGGAAGCTGGAGGCAGGCACATTCTTCCCCTGGCATGACTTTAGAGTCGGGGATGCACAGATGCCACTGCGCACCAGGGGGAATGTGGCCTGCCCCCTCACGCCGTGACTTATGAAGCTATATACTGGACACCTGGGCCCCAGCAGAGACCAATTCAATGCCCACCCCACTCCCCCGGGATTGGGCAGCTACCTCAGCGATCACCCCTCAGTGATGGCTGGTCCAGCTCTGGAGAACACACAGAGGGAGAGGTGGTCAGCCATCTATGCAGACATTGTCCCTGAGGCTGTGCCCTCCTCTGTGAGCAGTGACCAACAGTCCTTGGGCCGGAGGAGGGGGATGTCCTGGGGGCAAGGCCATGTGTGGCCTGCACAGCAGGCCCTGCCTCACAGGAGCCCCGAGGTGCCCAGGTGACCATGCTTCCTTCAGACAAACAGGCAAGGGAAGTGTCCAGCCCTACTGGGATCCCCTAGGTGGGAGAAGAGCCGGGAGCAGCTTGGCCCTTCATAGGGCCCTCACACACAAACACACACACTTGTCAGCGTTGTCCGTTGGAGCGGGTGTCAGCCGATGGTCAGGGCAGTGTGTGTGTGTGTCTCACCCAAGTCTTTAACTGCTAAGACACGAGGTCTCATCGCAGCAGGCAGCCAGAAGGCTGAAGGGATCCCCGGAAGTTTAATGTCTGTGTCTTTACTGCTAGGACCAGGGTCCCTTCGCAGAGGGTAGCCAACAGGCCAACAGATGCCTCTGTTTATAGGAAGAGCTTATTACACCTCAGATTTTAGCTGCTAGAACACAGAGTTCCTTTGCAGCGGGCAGCCTAGGGAAGGCTGAGAAGTGCCCCAGCGGACCTGTCACCTGGGAGTGACACAGATCCAAACGCCCAAGCTCTTCCTATACCTGTCCCTTATGACCGGCTGAAGTTCTTTTAAATTGTGCTTGGTTCTGTTACAGCAACTGAAGGAGTCAGGTTAAAGCTTAAACAGTTACAGGTTTATTAAAGAAGCTTATAAATCATATGGTTACAATGGCTGTTGCTCTATTTCTTAAATGCTAGCAAATATATATAGGTCTTAAAAATGGTTACAGGAAAAAAAGGTAAAGATAGAAAATAGAAATAATGGTACCAAGTGACAGCTTAATCGTTAAAGAGCTCTAACACTATGTATATATATACTTAAATAAAGGACCACATCCAGGTACAATTTTTACCCCCTTCTGTGCCTCTCGACTCCAGCGTGTCAGGCCAGGGTTGGTCCCTCAATTCCTTGGAAAGACGAATACGAGGTGGGCGTCCCCTCTGGAACCTCAGGAGGTCAAACACCAAACCCGACCAGCAGATAGGTGGTAGATTGACGCTCAGAGTCAGTGTGCTGCTAGACTCACCTTTATACCCCTGGGGGCCCATATTCTCTTTCTTAAAATGCCAAATTGTACTGGTCCGTTTTGTGGTGCCAGTTCTTACAAGCAAGTTTCAAGTTAATTTACACTTGTAAGAGAGGAAGATAGCTAAATTAGGACTGCCGGATGTTCTTGCTGGGCGGGAGATTCCTCCTCCCCGCGGACGGCTGTGTGTTCATATCAATATGGGTTAAGTCAAGGGCACTTCTGTGCAGCCTCTTGGTCAGCGATTAGTTTGACCACCTTCTTATCTCTGCTTACAGTTGTCCATGGTCACTGAGCCAGCATATCTAAACCTCCTGCTCCAAGGTTTTCAAAGATCATGCTGTTTTTCACTGCTCTGTGTGCCCTGCGTGCTTTCAAGCAGACAAAGATGGATGTTAAAATGGGGGTTCATGTCTGGCTACAGCGGGTGGTGCCTCGCGTGGCTAGACATGCTCATGTGCTGTGTGTGGCACTCCTCGGTCTGCATGGAGTTGTGTCTGCGCCCTTTTCCTTAGTCTGCTTCCAGTGGTGGCTGGTGGTGGGAGGGAGTGCCCCCCCCAGAGGTCAGATATGTGTGTGGCCTGCCCTGAGCCTGAGAGCAGGAGCCCAGGGGTACTCTGGGGCTTCCTCCTGAGGCTGCGTGATGCAGACTGGCATTGCACGTGCTTCCACATGCACCAACTGCAGCATGATGTCCAGTCTGAAAGGCCGGGCAACGATCACACCCCATCCCCTCTGCACCCGCCTTCCCCGCCCTGTGTGTGTGGAAAACTGAGAGCACTCACCTGATGATCTCTCCCCGCTGTCAGACAATGCCTGCCTATGACACGTCTAGGCCCTGGAGTACCAGCTTAAGGGTCAGAGTCATGGTGCTGGCAGTGTCCTCCTTCTCCTGCCCCTGTTGTCCCTCCTCCTCCTCTGCCTCCTCCACAGCACACTCTGGACAGACGACAATGGGCGTCTCGAGCCCCGAGTCCACCACCATGGGTGGGGAAATGGCTTCCCCACCCCACAGGATCTGGTGGCGCTCCTGGTAATAGGGGCAGGAGCGTGGTCCTGCCCCAGAAAGAAAGCTGCTCTCCCTGGCCATGGCGTAGCCCTGGCAGAGCTCTTTGGCCTTACTCCAGAACTGTTCTAAGGTCCGGGGGAGGGGGATCCCCCTCCGCCAGGGCCTCGGCCATGCGCCCATAGATGTCTGCGTTTCTGCGCGGGGAGCAGAGATCCTGCAGGGTCTCCTCCTCCCCCCACAGCTCAAGGAGGGACAGGATCTCCACTCTGCATCAGGAGGGCGCATGCCACGTGCTGCCTCTGGCAGGGTCCTGGGATCTCTGATGTTGCTCCCTGTGAGAGCCAGGGGAGTTTTGGGGGGCTTGTGGCTGAGCCATGGTTGGCAATGCCTGTAGCAGGGAGAGCCACGTGGTCAGGTGCTGCTTCCAGGGCCGGCTTCCTGCCACAAGGCTTGTCCAGGGTGCCTGCAGCTTTAAGAGCTGGCAGGAGACAGGAACCATAGAGTTCTGATTAGTTTGGACAGAGTATCCACCAGGGCACCTGTGTTATTTACTGGAGGTCTCTTCTTTTGAAAAAAAAAAAAAAACCCTCTTCCACATCCACACATGCCTTTTTCCAAAAGAGCGTTTTCGGAAAAAGGCTTCTTCCTCATAGAAAGATGTTTACCACTGTCAGAAAAAAGCCTCCATTCTTTCGACCTTCTGTAGAAAGAATGCAATAGCAGTGTGGACGTAAGTGTAGTTTTTCCGGAAAAACTCTGCAGTGTAGACATATCCTGAGCTCATATAGACCTGTGTATCCCCTTAGCATCCTCAGTGTTACATGTAATTTATAACACTGTCTGTGAAATCAGAGGCAAGGCCTTAGTCTCCAGACAAAGACGACTTGCGTTTTCTGTGGCCTGCATGGTATCCTGGATTATAGCTGACAGTATACAGAAGCATTGCCAAATATTTTAGCACATCTGCTGACTACTGTTTTTAATACTCTAGCTGTACTTTCCTGTTTTAGTTTCCTTCATGATTCAGCTAAAATTGCCAGGAAAAGAAAATAATTAATTTATCATAAAAAATCACTGTTTAGTTTAAGGATATTTCTCTGTCTGTGCCATCTCTTATTCTGAAAACTTGCGTACTGTATGTGACTCCTTGGTGCCCCTTACTGTAATTACCAGCTATCTAAGTATGGATCTACATGATATTCAAATGATATATTTTCTTTATTCTTTTAGAAGATGCATTTGCATTAGTCATAGGTGGCTACTGCACATTGTTAAAAGTGAAACTCAGCAAAAAATAATTGTATACACCACAGAGGTTTGCCCTTTGTTCTCTTTCCAGACCCCTGCCTCTGGCCTTCATGCTAGCTTCTCAGACTGGGCCTTCTCTGACTTGAGATTTTTAGGCATCAGATTGGTAAAGTGGAAGAGCAAGAACCACTTTGAAAATTACAGTACTCGAGGCGTTACCACCAGGGTGCATAATCCAATTTTTCTGAAATTGACGCAGGGAAGTGTACGTTACACTTCTGGGAACCTCCAAGGCCATTTATACGAGGATTCAACTTGAGAGAGGGCAGGTGGTGTTTGCATTTTACCTTCTCTCAGGCAGGGCTGGCTCTAGGCACCAGCAAAGGAAGTATGTGCTTGGTACGGCACATTACCAGGGGCGGCATTCCTGCTCGAGGAGGAGCAGGTGGGGAGCCCCGCGGAGGCTGCCCCGAGCTGGGAGCCCCACGCCCGGCTGCTCGGAGCCTGCGCCTGGCCCTGGGGCACTGGGAGCTCTGTGTGGGCAGTCCCGAGGCACAGCCCCTACTGGGGCGCTTCCTGGAAGGAGGGTGGGGCAGCCGCGGCTGCTGCTGGTGACGCTGAGCCCAGCGGGGCAGGCCGCAGCCATGGTGGCTGCTCCTGGCAGCCAGCTCCCGGCTCCCTGGAGTGGAGTTCAGGGGCTCGGCGGGTGCTGGGGCTCAGCTGCGGTGGGGCCCCATCCCTCGAGCTCCAGGGACAAGTGAGTCCCTCCTCCAGCGGCAGCAGGCTGTGCCGAGTCCTGGAGGAAGTCCACCTCCTCCAGAGCCGGTCTGCCTGGATCCCCCTCCGTGCCTCCTGCCCGTCCCTTCTCCCTCCGTCGGGGAGGGGAAGCTCCTCGGCTGGGAGGACGAGGGAGCACTCTGTGCCGGGGCCAGTGTCTCAGGCGCTGGGCGAGCGGTGGCTCCTTCCAGGAGGGTGGGAAGCTCCTCAGGGCTGGGCCGGCTGCTGTGCCCTAGAGCACTCCGAGTGCTACCGTCTCCCCACCCCTCCATCTGCAGCCACCCCAGCCCTACGCTCCGGTGACCCGCCAGCCTGGCAGAGGGGCAGGTGCCACCTCCGCCACTCCCCGGAGGCAGATCCCTGGGGCATGCATGGCCGGCTGAGCCCAAGGGGGCCCCCGGGAGCAGCTGCCAGCGCCCGCAGCCACGAACCTCCCAGCCAGGCTGCGCCTTGGGGCTGCCTGCGCTGAGCTCCCAGCACCCTGGGGCCAGGCACAGGCTCCGAGCAGCCGGGTGCGGCTCCCAGCTCAGGGCGGCCTCCACAGAACCTGAGAACAAGAGTGAGTGTGGAGTGCTGCTTCCTCCTGCCCCCAGTCTCGCTCCACTCATGCCTCTGTGAAAAAAAGAGGGGGGGGGCAAAACATTTTTTGCTTGGGGCATCAAAAAACCTAGACCCGGCCCTACTCTCAGGGTTCCTTTCAGCAAACAGCTTCGTAACTGCTGTTAGTCGGAGCTCTTGGAAAGAGGTGGTGAATCAGTGTCCCTGACAGGTATTCTGGCCACACACCCGTCATACCTTGAACTATCCACTTTGGGTCCATGATACACACCTAATGCAGCTCCCTAGAGCATGGAAAACTAGCCATTTTGTACAGATGCACACTCCCATGATAGTTGTGGGTGTATTTGGCTAGGGCCTATGCTAGCTTTCTAAAGCTTTACACTTTCTCTCCCTTTGCGTCCTATTCTAATGACCTACACAAACGTATTAAATAAAGGAATGTTCTTTGACAGGAGTCTAGGGTCTCACTTTAATGCCCAGTGAATGGATCTCCACAGCACAACCCCCTCCCTTGTTGGCTGTGGACATGGAAAATAAATTACATACTCACACCTACAGGTGATTCCTCTAGGCACAGGATACGTTGGCAGCATGGTGCAGGGAAGCCTGTGCTGCTACCTGTGTTGTACCTGCTTGGTGAATAAACAGATTTCATTATCCAGAGCTTTCAGTCTGGCGTTTTCACAAGCCCTACACAGGCACAAGTATATTTTAAAAAAATAACCAAGCAGTCAGGCTTGTTACCAATCACACTGTGGAAACACAGTGGAAAAAAAACAAAGGCTTTAAACTCTGAAGAATGTTGACCAGATGGTGTCTGTTTTGTCAGCAATAAATGCTGCAGCAGGCCGACAAAGTTGAGGACAGAAATCTGTACTGAGCATACACAGAGGCCTTCGTTACGTGCCAAAGAGACTTTTGTTTGTCTAGTAGCAGCTTGGCAAGGTGTCTCCTGAAACATGCCTTTCCTTCTTCAGTATTTCTCCATTATACCGCAGTCTTCATGGATACTTACATGCCACACGGGTACAAGAATTTATGTGCTAGCCTAATAGAAATTACATTTCATTAACTGCCTTTGCTACTTATTAAATGACTTGGGGTGAAAGTGAATAATACCTAGGAGAGTGGAAATAATAATCAACTCTACAGTTATGTTAATTTGAGAGCAAAGAATTGATAGTCAGTCTTTAAACTAAAGGCATTTTACTGGGATTAACAGCTCTCCAGACTGTCAGGTAATTTACACACATTTACTATTAGGTGCTTTCTGCTGTTGTCTGTAGAATCGGCTCGACTAGGTTATAGGAAATGAGCTAGATAAATGAGACGCAGACTCATTCGGCAGCAAAAAGCTCCATGTCTACTATGGACTATATTTCCTTATTGCAGATATTGGTAACTTAGTTTTGTATATTTATTTCAGTGGCAAATTGTGATAGATTTTGGTCCATTACTTAGACAATAATAAAGCTAATGTATTTTCCAATCAACAGATCCCATGTTGGCAGTCAACAAAGACTTAAAAGGAAGTCATATTACTTCCTGTCCATAGTAAATCATTAATACAAAATTTTATATCGTTATATTTTTTTTTTAAACAATGAAGATATAAAACTTAGCTCCCATTGGTTTTTTCCCAATATTTTTTGGAGGATATTAAGGTCAAAATACAACAGGCAAATAAATATGACAAGGAACAAACAACCACAAATTTCAGTTTAATCTGGGATACACAGTTCACAAATGTATGCTTTCAATTTATGAATTGAAACTAATAGCAAAGGTGTCAAATTCTGAACCAATTTAAAAATCATTAGCACTTTTGAGATCTCACTTCCATTTGACTCTGACAAGCCACCACTTCCAGACTGATGTATAGGGGTTTTAAATATAGATATATATTAATGCTCTTCACATATAATGTGCATCATGCTCCACACCTATAATATGCAG
This sequence comes from Pelodiscus sinensis, assembly GCF_049634645.1. NCBI lineage: Eukaryota > Metazoa > Chordata > Testudines > Trionychidae > Pelodiscus > Pelodiscus sinensis. The sequence goes on along the minus strand of NC_134717.1, from coordinate 48,930,765 downwards.
GATCAAGCCCCAAGCTGAGGACCAGTATGATTAGAAGAATGGAGGCCAAAATCTCAAACTCTTGGCAAAATTAATTGCCTGCTTTGAATAGCATCTAGTCTCATTAACTACAATGAAAAGCATGTACTACTATCAACCCAGTTCTTCTGGCCAGTAAGTTCAAATTCAAGAGTTTTATGAGTTTTAAGAATTGCTATGAAAATCACATAGCCGTTCCCTACTTTTCATGTTACCAACCTTTGTAAAATGCTACCTATTCATAATCAAATACTTGCTATATGCTCTAAGAATAAATACGCTACATTGTATTTTGTCATGACCATAGAATCGGAACATGAAGCCACACTTGTGAATGTATGAATTTTATCACTTCAAAGAAAAAGGTGGTCATTTTGTTAATTACTCATATTTAAAACATGTTTCGCTTAACCTAGAATTAACCTAGTCACTGTCTAATCTCCCACACAAGATATTTCCCTCCCAAAGCATTTTCCATTCTCTACTATGTCTGATAAAAGCATGGAAATGTCTGTGTGTATTTTCATAGAAAAATAAATAACATAAAACCAAATAACTACAGACTACACAAATAAGCCATAGCTAGCCACTTTAGGATTGCAGCAACATTTTGAAAAATAAACTTGTTTTTCGGAAAAGCAGCAAATAATTATTTAACCTTCACTGTTTCAGAAATAACAATAGGCTATCATTCCACTAAACACTTCATACTCAGCAAAGCAGCTACTCCCAGGCCCAAACAATGCTTAGCTTTCAAAATGCATCCTTTTTCTACAGCAATTCAATTACTACCCACTGAACTACGTATAGATACATTCACTGAGCTGGCAGAGAAAAATATCTGTAAAACAGATATCTTCCCCCTGGAAACCTCAGAGGTATGCTGTGTACACATTACTTTTCACACTGGCAATCCCTTGTTCCTCTTTTTTAAATGACACCACGGTGCTCCCCATTCAGTTACACTGTGTCTGGGAGTTAATTTATGCTATTAGCTATATTGAGTTACATGCTAAGGACTTGATTCATAAGAACATAAACATGACCATACTGGATCAGATCAAAGGTCCATCTAGCCCAGTATCCTGTCTTCTGACTGTGGCCAATGCCAGATGCCCCAGAGGGAGTGAACAGAAGAGGTAATCATCAGGTGATCCCTCTCCTGTCACCCATTTCCAGCCTCTGACAAACAGAGGCTAGGAACACCATTCCTACCCATTCTGGCTGATAGCCATTGATGGACCTAAGCTCCATTAATTGATCTAGTTCTTTTTGGAACCCTGTTAAAGTCCTGGTCTTCACAACATCCGGTGGCAAGGAGTTCCACAGGTTGACTGTGCATGGCCTGAAGAAAAACTTCCTTATGTTTGTTTTAAACCTGTTACCTATTAATTTTGTTTGTTGATCCCTAGTTTTTATGTTATGAGAAGAAGTAAATAACTTTTCCTTATTCACTTTCTTCATACCTGTCATGATTTTATAGACTATCATATCCCCCATTGATCTCCTCTTTTCTAAGCTGAAAAGTTCCATTATACCCATGTCAGTCTGGAACAAAACCTGGCGGTGGGCTTTGACTGGGCACCAAGTATTATGGCATTATTTCAGTTATGGTTGCTTAGGGTGTACACAGCAGGGCTTAACTCGAAATAAGCTACACAAATTGAGCTACCTCAATTGCATAGTTTATTTTGAAATTGGGAGTGTCTACAGAGCACTTATTTTGAAATAGAGCATTTTTCCTCAGACTTCCCTTACTCCTTGTACAACAAGAGTTAGAGGAGTCGGAGTAACAAGTCCTCTAGCTTGACAGTATTATTTTGAAATAACTGCCTGCTATGTAGACGCAGACTACATTATTTTGAAATAACAATAGTTATTTTGAAACAATGTTGCTGTGTAGACATACCCTTAGAGTGCTGAAGACAATATGGCTACATCTACACGGCAAGGTTTTTGTGCCAAAACCTTTTTCCACTGTAGGTAAACCTCCTTTTACGAGGCATAACTCCCTTTTGCGCAAGAGTTCTTGCACAAAAAAGCAAGCGTGGATGCTCCAGAAGCAAGAAACCCATTTGGGAAAAAGCACAGGTGCTCTCATGACCATTATGTGAATGGCTATCAGAGCTTTCTTGCATAAGAGCATCCATACAGTATGGATGCTCTCTTGCGCAAAAGCTCATCGCTTTTGTGATGTGCTTTGAGGTATGGACGTGCTCTTGCGCAAAAGGCTTCTTGCACAAGAAGCAAGTAGTATAGACATAGCCTATGTGTATAGTTTTGTCTATTGTATGGTAGATGGCTGGGTGCCATTTTAAAATCTGTTATTTCATACTGGAATGAAACAAAAGCTTTCAAAAGTTTTCTCCAGATGGAATTGTGTTAAATGGATGCTTTCAGCCTCAAAAGTCTATGGGTTTTTTTATTGGCATTGGCCAGGAGTGCACAAAGTCCTGAATCTCCAACACCATCCCAACAGAAATGCCATTAGGTTTCTATGAAACAGCACATTTCAATTAAATTTCATCAATCAGAAATGTTCTGACCAGCTCTAGATTTTGAGCAGTAACCATTTGACTGGCAGCTTACAAAAATCATTGAAAGACAAAGACCCGATCTTCTAAAGGTGGATTGATTTGTGCCTGTCAGTGGCTGAATTTTATCACTGAGGAGCTCAATTAATTTCTCGTCAGAAGAGATACCAACCAGGATTGGATTATGGTAACTCTGGCATCTAGGCACATCATGACATGAGGCACCTCCTTTGGCCCTGCCTGTATACAACTCCTTAGTGTTAAAAGCCAACCCATAAAAAGGCCTACTCCTTGGCTGGTGAGGAGCCTGCCACCACACATCTTTGGGCATGGTGGGTGGAACAGGGTGGCACAATTTTCCCTCTATGAGCAATGGCAGTAACAGCAGCAGGGACACCACCTCTGCCTCAACAGAAAAGCAGCAGCAATGTCTATACAGAGCTCTCCACAGTATTTACCTCAATTCTATGGGCTTGGGTGGGTGGGCTAGTTTCAGCTCTCTTCCTCCTCTGGCTGTATCCAGAGTCCTCTACTGGGTTGGCGTTGGCAGTGCTCCTTGGAGCACTGGGTCTTGATGTTAACATCCCAGAGAAGACAAGTCCAGGGCAGTTCATATCTTTTGGAGCTATTGCCCTTGGCTGTTTGAATACTCCCAAGAGCCAAAGCGGGGGCTTAATCTGTAATGGGTATGCCTTAAAATAGTCTTTTCACCAGCAGTTGCCAGTCTGTAGAAGTTGCTATACTCTAAAGTTCTTGCTCAAAAGTTGCTTAAACTCCTGAGAAATTCAATTACCAAAATCTCATCCAAATCCCTACGGGGGCTTTGCAAACACAAGCCGTTGTTTTTAATTCTTTGCTACCTAGTAGGCATCACTCCACTATCATCAGGAAGCTTTGGAAATAATCTCTGATAGCTGTAACATTTATTCACAGTGAATTTAACTGATGAAAATTCACTAACCATTAATACAATTGTGTCAATCAGCATATGATTCATATCAGGTTGTGAGACTGGCAGGAAAAGACAACATTGATTTGTAATGAATGGGAGCTATTTCAATCATTTAGACAAAATAAAATGCATCCTCTCTCAAAGGCTTTTTCATTACATTTGAAATGGGTAGGGCAACAAAGAACAACATTCCCTGTGATAAATGACAGCTGTTTAAGTCTTAAGCGGAAGTTGTCAGTAAAAGTTGATACACAAGTTAGGATTAATTTGCATGCCAGCAGTGATGAGTTTTATGAGTATTTAAAAACTTATTCTTAAAAATGAATAACCCTAAAAAGGATGATGTTCATATAATCATAAGAAGGGACCTCAAAAGGTCTTCTAGTCCAGTCCTTTGCACTCAAGACAGTACCCATTATTATAGCCACTCTCCGAGTTATGGACCAACACTTGGTCCGTAACTCGAACTGTTGGTAACTTGGATCCCATAGAGTTACACGGCGACCATGCTGTTCGTAAGCGCGGATCACCATTTGTAACTCGGATCCGCATTTACAACCACTTTGGTTGTAAGTGCGGATGGTCCTAAGTGGAGGTGGCCGTAAGTCGGAGAGCGGCTGTATAGGCAGTAGTGCAGATTACTTGTCCGTTAGTTTCTGTGTAGCTAATAGTACAGTATATTTTTAATTGCACCAGAACCCCACTAATCTGCCTTCTGGTAACAGAATGATCTCTACCTTACAGCAAATATTAAATGCACATTCTGTAATAAGCAAGATCCCACATTTGTATAGGTTCTGACCTACAAATGCCAAGCAGACTGGATTCTTCCTAGCTGAAGCACTAGCTCTCTCTCTGACCTGCTCGCACAGCAAATATCACATTGTCCCACCCAGAGCAAGGGCTGCTGGCAGAACGGTCTATCTGCCCCTTTTCTTTAGAGCGCTCTCCTCCATCATGGTCTGAAATACCTCAAACTTGTTGACATTCCAGGCATGCTGCCACTTAAGCAGCATTGGAAAGAGACGGATGCGGATGAGGTCTGGAAATTGGTTGCGGGAGGAGTGTGATGTAGGAATTTGAATTTATATGGGGTTTACTGAAAAGCTAGATATAATGGGGAGTGACATGGGAAGGGGAAGACGACAGTCCTCTGCTGCTCCAATTGCTTGAATAATTTTCTTTCTTGTGCTTTTAAAGGGACATCGAGGGTACATAAAGCTGTGTCTGGACATTCTTTGGTGTGGATATTTGAAATGTAAATAAAGTATCTGTGCATGTAGGTTATGAATTAAAGCAGAGCCCCTTTACTGTAAGTTATATCCGTACTCTAACTCCCTCGGGCAGCATTTATGTGCTACAATTTATATTTCAATATAAACACCTAGGGTGGCTTTTCAAGAATGCTCTGCCTCCATAAGTGGGGCCAAACTGCAAAAGAGTTTCACCTCCAGCAGTATCCATTGAGAGCAAATGGGATTTGCAGGATAAGGAACGTCTTTAAAAATCTGATCCTTGGTGCCCTTCGATTTACCTCACACATTCCTTAAGTATTTGGTAAATTCGGCACGAGGCCTTCTGCAGTCCCTGGATTTAAATTATCGGTTGTTATGCTAGACTTTTGCTCCTTGTGTCCTCATTTTCTAAGGAAGACTGTCTTTTGATCTAAAAATTGATGTTTTTAAGCAAAACACTTAAATGCACAAAAAATGTACCCGACTGCATTCATGTAAAAAAAACTGACAAAGACCATATGTAGGCAAAATAAATATTTTATTGGTTTAATATTCCTGTTTTTGGAAATTAGCCCTTAGGTGCGTCTTCCAAACACATTTATAAATCTTTCAGACAAGCCTTGTTATAGAATATTATTATACTTAACTATTCTTTGATTGACACGTTGACAAAATATAAACATTTTTAATAGCTAGAAATGACAAAGGCACAAAGGAGAATCTTGGCAAACGTTACACATCCATTAAGTGTCTGTTTGACCATACAAAAACCCCACATATGAAACCCATTCTCTTCCATTTTGAACCATCTGAACAAACACATTTTCACTGGCCTACGTTACAATACAACCAGTTGTATGTGGGTGGGGTGGACGGAAGAAGAGGATAATTTACTTTAATCTCCCCCAATACAGCCATAGCCACCCACCCTCTCCAAGTCATAAAAAAACCCATTACTTTTCCCAAAGAGCAGTATTTTTATTGTCTTTTGGTTAATAAAAGTCAGAAAAGAACTCATCTTGATATAACAGAGAAGTCTTCAACACATACACGTACAGTGTTTAAAATAAGGCACATTTTCAAAGAAAGGAGGAGGAATAGGAAGAAAGCAAAATAAAATTAAAGTTATCTTCTGCATACGGAGAAAGCTTTCAGTGTAAGAACTTTAAGTAGTTTTAGGTAACCTCATATCGTTCTACCACTCTGCTAATAGTAACCTCCCCAAGAATTAACAGAAATTTTTACAACAGAAATTTTTTCTTCTTTTGAAGTGGCACTAAGTAACAGCAGTGGAAACAATTATTGGTTGTTTCAAGCTCTCAAAGTGAATCAGTTATTGCACAGTAATTACCTCACAGAGGTCAGTGTTTTTTACATATACATATAAAAAAAGCTAGGTTTAAGATATTTGTTATTTATAAATTGGTTAGATCAAGTTTCATGACACACCTCTCCATAAAGAAATCAGCTACACACAAATTAACAACAGGGACATACAAATAAATATTGGGTATTTCAAATGACCATAGTTTTCTTGATAGTTTATGGATAATAGTAAACTAAGCAAAATGTCTAAATCATTATATGTCAACTTAAGAAGAAGATAAGGAATGCATCATAGAACTAAGCATTGTATGCAGTAGCCTCTCTCAGCAGCTGTAGTGAAGCCAAAGTACATAATTTTACACCGTCACCAGCGTACGTGATCCAAGAGCAGAATTCCACAGCTTTGCTGGTCCATATGCCAATCCTTTGGGGAAAGAAAAGGCAATGAAATATTTATCATTTATGAGACAACTAGATGCATGAAGAAGTGACACAATGGTGTCCCTTTAAACTTGCTATTTTTATTTTGATAGCCTTCATATCTGCACTAGTCAAGATATGCTCTGCACTTAATACACAGATATATAAAGGGTGCATTGTGGACACAGAAATAAGGAGGTTACCTGTTAGGTAAAAATGGCAAGGTTAAGGGCCATTGCTGACAGACGGCTAGAATTTTCAAAGTCATCTAACAGAGTTAGCATACATCATTCATTAATTTTAATTAAACTTCAACTGAGCTGGTATGAAGTGGATTATTCCCATGAAAGCTTATGCCCTAATAAATCTGTTAGTCTCCAAGGTGCCATAGGACTCCTGATTGTTTCTGCAGATACAGACTGACCGGCTACCCCTCTGAGCTAGTATAATTTAGGGTCAGGGGAAAAGACGACTTGGCTTTCTTGTAAGTAATTGTGCAAGTATTCTTAAAAACACATCTATCACAAATATTCTGTATCATGAAAAATTCTTGTGCAGTTTCAGTAAGTTAAATCGAACAATCAATTCACAACAATTACCTGTAGTACCGGTTTCACGGCTGTGTATCTTGCTTTGCATTAGCAGATCTAATTGGGGATGATACAGCTGCTAGCAGTCCACTTACTATTTCCCGTCTGATTTCACCAACAATAGATTCTTTGATCTAAAAAAAGATTAAATGGAGTTTTAAGGTCATCAAGTTATACACAGCTCTGCACTCAAGAAGGTAAAATTACACAGTACAGTAGAACTAACTGCATGCCCTAGGAGCCATAGTAGCAATGAATGCTTTAAAAAACTACAGATAGAAAAGACTGAAAATTAGGGTGCTATAAACTAAGTACCTTTCCAGACTGGAGAACTTGGCTTCAGCTTCCACTATTTATTCCCTTCACTGCATGTCAATATATTCCCTTTGTATTCTCCTCTAACCCCTTCTATACACCTTCTCTCAGGCTGCCAGAGGTGCCATTTCAATCCCCTAGGAATATGTCTACTCTGCACACCAAGCCCAAGCCCTGATTTAGGTTTGAGCTACAGTCTCTTTCCATCCATAAAGCAATCTGATTCAGATCAGCCAGCAATCAGGACCTCTGTATCCGTGGACCCTGCAAGTGAGGTGGATCACTTATAAAGCATTAAATCCCCCTCACTCTTAACAAGCAACCACCACCATGCAGGTATTTCCTGGTGGTGTGAAAAGTGCCAGAGTGACAACACCAGAGATTAAAGTCGTTCAGTTATCTACAGAAGATGAATAGAAGCTTCTTCCCATGGTCGTGTAACCCTGTCCTAGAAGAACATCTTTTAAAAGCAAGAAAGGCTTATTTTTTACCATGCCAGTTAAATCTCTTGGGCTGTGTCTAGACTACATGCCTCTGTCGTCAGAGGCATGTAGATTAGACACATAGGCAAAGGCAAATGAAGCCGCGATTTAAATGATCGCGGCTTCATTTAAATTTACATGGCTGCCGCGCTGAGCTGACAAACAGCTGATCAACTGTTTGTCCGCTCAGTGCGCTAGTCTGGACACTCCCCTGCCAACATCAAAGCCCTTTGTCGGCAGCCCCGTTATTCCTCGTGGGATGAGGTTTACCAGGGCTGCCGATAAAGGGCTTTGATGTCGGCAGGGGAGCGTCCAGACTAGCGCGCTGAGCGGACAAACAGCTGATCAGCTGTTTGTCGGCTCAGCACGGCAGCCCTGTAAATTTAAATGAAGCCGCGATCATTTAAATCGCGGCTTCATTTGCCTTTGCCAAAACAACAAATCTACATGGCTCCGTCAACGGAGCCATGTAGTTTAGACATACCCTTGGTGTCTCTACTGAGACTAGTGCCAATAGTACTGGTGATTTTATATTATATAATGGACAAGCATGTAGTGACAGAATCAGACAGGCTACTGCACAAAATTAACTACATGTGTTATGAGGAGCATAAGAGACAAGACTAGGTTCTATACATCAGGAACAAAAGATGAAGGAAAGGGCACGTTCCTTTCAGCCTTATATTTGTATGGCAACCATATTTCTCTCACCTAGGCTATCGAACTGAGCTGGATTTGAACAGGAGACACACAAGGGAAAGAATCTATATCACATCACTAGTCAATTCCTTGAGCTATCTAATAAACTAATATTCCATTCATTCAAGCAGGGTACTTATAGGGTATTATAAGCTTCGTTTAAGTACAATATCATAAAGATTCTCCCCCCCCCCCCCCCCGGAACACAGTTAAATAATCATCGGCCTAAAAACAGCTTCTTTCATTTTGTTAAACAACATTCAGGGTAATACAATAAAGGACCCAGTTGCACTTCTTGCAATGCTGTGATCTGAGTCTAGCAGTAAGCACTGTATGGTGATATTTCAATAGAGGCGAGACTGTACTTCTATCAAACAAGACAACCAGTGTTCACTACACTGACATTTAACAGTGCTGAATTCCATTCTGTGGAAGTGCGTTCATTTACTCTGAGAGCGAGTAATTTAGGTTTTGTTTGGGGGTTTCTTTAGTCAGTAAACTGTTATAGGGCAAAGCTCCCATACACTCAAGTACATTCTGAAACACTACATACCTTCTCCTTGCCCAATATGAGATCATGTGGCTATACAGAAGGAGAGGCATTATTTAATAAGTAATGGGGGTTAGTATTTGTGAAGGCATATACCAAGAATGCTTACGATTTCCTTTCCTTCTCCAATAAAAAAGAATTTCAGTGCTAACAATGGAGTTACACAAGCATGACACATTTCAATTTGTGGTAATTTTAATGCGTATGAAATGGAAAGATTCTCAAAAATAGCATGCAGGAGCATTTGCAGACACTGCAAAAATCTTCCCATACCCCTATTCCAAACCACCTAAATCCTGACTTTCAAAACAGTTCCTATTCTGGGACTGAATCTCTCCTGGGTAGGTTGCTAATAAAGTCAAATTGTGTGACAACGTTGTTATATGTTCAAACATCCCCTGTGAAGTGAGTCCAGGTCAACTAAGTCAACATATTTGAATCCCACTCTGCTCAGTTAAAAAACTGTTGTGCTGAATTTACAGAGGCCTCAGAAAACAGACAAATACCATGAATCTCTCTTCAGAGACAATATTTTTTTTTATTTGCTATCACCTAAGATTTAAAGAGGAACTTTCCACACTGGTATAAATTTGAAAAAGAACATTTCCTGAAATATCATACTTTGTCACCATTTTTCTTTGTTTCCTGGGCTACGCTTACATACAGTTTGAATTACAACTTTCTCCTTCCTCTCCTAGCTTCCTCTTCTACAACATCTGGCAATGATATCAGCATCTCACATATGTGTCGGTCGCAGAAAGAACAATAGAGATGTCACAAATGCAACATTAAGGTTCCTTTGGAAGACCACTACAGAAAGATAAAGTGGGCTTCAGGGAGGATCTCCAGTGTAACTCATCAAATGGCCTCAGCAGTACAAGAGACACCTTTAAAAGGATTAAAAGAAATGGATCAGAGAATAAGAGAATTTGGGATGTCTTGTTGTACCTGGTCCTGTCTCCTGAATCAAGTAAGCAGTTTCCAGAACTCCTCTCACCTTTCCTTGAGCTACTCTACTGGATGGATGCCATTAAAAACAAACAAAGGCCTTTACCACAGTCACTTCAGCTACTTTCTATTCTGCGTATAGAGGTAAATGGTGGTAATCTCAAACCCTTTACTCCTGATACAATGACACGTACAGCATGTTGTCATCTTAATGCTATCACAGAAAACATGATGTGATCATTCTAGGTATCTCGCACAAATAGCCAGATTGGGATCCCCTTACTCCACAAATTCTCCAGTTACTTTAATAGGTCTACTTATGGTGTAAAGTACTATTCAGATGAACAAGGATATTGAAACCTTTGTTTGACCATAATACCAAGCTGTTTTCTAATAGCCAAGCCAGATGCATCCTATGGAAACATTAGTATTTTGCTGTTTTAACATTGGTATCCAGTCATTGTACTGCAGTTTTCTGTCTTTATTTTGGCTAGTTAGGCAGGAAACAGATTAAATTCCTTCAATCTCTTTTCATATTCTTCTCATGCTCTGAAGATCTCTAATATTATTTACTATTCTATGCTACCTGATTTTGGGAGGGATCGGAGAGGATAGAGGATCATGAGGCACTCCTTACTACGCATTGTGAGTGGCAATACAGAGGAAGGAGGATGGTGGAGGGAAATCTTCCTAGGGCTTAGGTACTTCTCCTTCTGCACAGATAGGCGGCACTGAACTGGCCTGCCCAAGGCAATAATTTGTACATCTTTACTATGTATAAAGTTGGATGAGACTACTCCCCCAACTCCCAGCATCCTGGAGCAACTGGGAACCAGATATTAGACTGAAGCTCAGAGATCCACACTTCAGTAGTGGTGTTCTCCTGGAACAGCACAAGCACATTCTTCCTCTCTCTCAGGGTTCACAGCAAAGCTACAATTGAGCCTTAAGTGACCCACTCAGAGCTCAGACTACAACTTGCAGGCTCCTAATCCTAAACGCTGTGTACAGAGCAAAAAGGCCACATTACCACAGAACCAGTTTTAAGAGAGAAAAAAAAAAATCTTGATTTCTTTTTCCTTTGTAGGTTGGGTGTCATGAAGTTTAATTATCATGGCCAGATACATACAATTAAAAACAAAACAAAAAAGTGTCCCTGACCTCCTTTAAAGCCAAACCAGCAGAAAAATAATGCGACAACTAGGGATGTAAGCGAGTAGTTGAGTACCTGATAAACCTAGGCTTATCTGGCAGTAAAGTCGACTACTCACATTCCCCCACCCCCTGCTGCCTTTGTATAGAGGCAGCAAGGGTGGCGAAGCAGGAGCCAATGCGGGGGGGGGGGGGGGGGGGAAAGCTGGCTTAAAAGCCAGTTCCCCCAACACCGTCTCCATGGTGCTGCCTACCACCCCTGCACGCTGCTGCCTCAGCCCATTCCCAGCAGCCTGCACTGGACGCGGGAAGAGGCTGTTCCAGCAGCAGCCCCTGTCCACAAGAAGTCCCAACTCCCCAGGTGGACCCCTCATGGACAGGGCCTGCTGGACCTGGCGCCATCTGGGACCTACCTCTGCTACCCATTTAAATGCAGTAAAAAGCCGGGTTGGCAGGCAGTCCAGCTCTTACTACATTTAAACTGCAGAGCCACAGTGGCAGTAGGTCCCAGACCCAGTGTGAGCCAGGACCGAGCGCCTTCCATTATTGACTAATCGTGTAGTCGATAATAGTTTTAGTGACTACACGATTATTGAAATACCTGCTTATCCTAGTGGCAACCTCTCACCCCCTTTCTTTCACAGACAGTGGATAACTGGTACAATAGTTTTAGTGACTACACGATTATTGAAATACCTGCTTATCCTAGTGGCAACCTCTCACCCCCTTTCTTTCACAGACAGTGGATAACTGGTACAAAGACATACATACAAATAGGGAGCACTATGATAGTTCGGAAGAGCTGGAATCCCTGCTGTTTGGACAACAGCTCATTGCAGTCACATGTCTAGAACCAGAAATGTTCTGGGTGGTGGGGCAGGGAAAGACGTAGAGAACAATCTCTAAAATTTACTGTGAAGTTTCATCAATAAACTAATCTAATTTTCATTAATAAAATTAGAACCCTTATTGCCAGATGAACTTCGGAGAGAAACACCCTCCAGTGGAATTTTACTTTGCAGCCTGACACGCTTTCATGTTACCAAGCAGAGGCACTGGAGCACTCTTTCCTACCATTCTCATGGTACTAGTCACTTATCTGTTATGTGCTCTCAACCGTGCTGTTAACGGTTTTGCTCAAGTATAAGAATTATTGCTCAAACCTCTGGGACTGACAGCAGGCCCACTGCAGCAGACTCCAGCAAGTTTGTAGGGAGGATCAAGCGTCCCAGTGTCAATGAGTTAAGTTCAGGACATCTACAACTGCAATTAACCAATACTTGGGGAAAAAAACAAACCCAGGATCCTAGTAGACTGGCCATCTTCTCTCACCTCCCGTATGACTTGCTGCAGCTCCTCATTCTCTACGTTTCTGTGAATTTCGTCAGCTGAAGGCACGATAGGGACTTTTTCAAGTTTTTCTTCTACCCGTGATTTGAAGTCTCCCGACTCCACATAGCACTCAGCTTGCTGCTCAGTGCCTGCTCTTGCAGGTGGAATGGGTGTTAAGGCCACAGATGCTCGGTATAACTTCTTGCTTTGGGTCTTGGATTTTCCAGTCAGCTCAGAGGAGTGTATAGCAGCTTTTCGACTTGTATGACTGGAGCACACTGAAGAAGAATCCGAGTTTCCATGAGAGAACAGCGACTCTGATCCCTCAGCTGGTAGAGTTTCCAAACCAAGTTCTCCTAGTCCCAATCCCAACTCTGACTTCAGAAATGACTGTTCTCGAATAAGCTCAGAGACCTAGAAGTGCAGAGAAACCAGTTTGTCGTATTCCTCCTTGTATTTTCTATTGTGGACTTAAGACAACAAACACTAGAAAAATATTACTCACTGGTGTTTTGCCTGTTCAACTCAACTCACAAGCAGCAACTCACAAGCAAAGCCCATTCACACTGTTCTGCAGAACTATACGAAACATGTGCAGACACGACTCCTCGTTTTTCTTATTTATTCAGTCACTTAGCTATTCCATGACTGTGTATGCTTTGCTTTTGTGATTGCAGCCAAGGATCATAAGGAAGAATCTTTTATTTAAAGCCAAATTAAATCAAAAGTCCTGCAAGCCACTGACTTTTGTAACAAGGCATGCACCCTGTCAAAGCTGATGAAAAATATCCATTCATTTTAAATTGTTTCTTCCCTTAGCAAAGCACCAGAAAGATGGCTGTTTCTGCAAATTATGGACAGCTCTTTTTAGGATGCCTGTTATTTTTCTAAATTGAAATAAATTAATGACTATAGCATAAAGTAGAAGTACTGCAGTAACTTCAGCTCATATTAATAGTAGCTAACTAATACCAAGCAACACCTGCCCTGAACACATTTCTCCTAAGTAAACACTTATATAACATGGGTTTCTATGACCATGTGAGCAATGCAACACTTTTCAACAGGACTATTCATTGGATAAGTGCTTGCAGGATCATGGCTCTAATAAATAGTAACCCAGTCCCACCTTTCCTAACAATGTTTGAGACAAAATTACTTACTGGTTCCATTACATTCAGTGGAGAAGGGCATGACAGATTATCAGTGCTTCTGCTGCCATATATGCCCTGGAAAATTAAGCAAAATTAGTGTACTGAGATTTGTTTTTTTGTAAGCTGTCAAATGTTAATAAATAATGAATTGTGTACCAGGAAACATTCTGACTTAAAAAAACAAAATGAAACATGGAAATCAGGACACAAAGCTGGTCAAAGAGTGTCTATTTTCAATCATTGTAAAACTAGGCTCTTTTCCTATAGAGGTTTTAGAATATATGTATGTATAATGTTCCAAGACTTTAAATTTAGCTTTGAATCATAGTAATCTTAGTTTTCCTGTCCTTCCTGTGCTTCAAAAGTTTCTCCATGACCTGTCTGTCATGCCTGCTCTGTGTTTCTGTTGCCGTGTCACACAGAAATTCTATAACAGCATAGGCAGGGCAAATTAAGAGTAACTGTCATTCTCATCAGTGCCATGAACCGAGAGGGAGCTGCCAAAGGAAACACACAAGAGCAATGCTTTCTTGCAAGGGTGGGGGAAATTGGGGGGAATCTGGGGAAAGGAGAGAGAAAAAAAATAAAAGATATGAACAGTGTATCCCCTACCCCACTGATATACACACATAGGTCTCTTTTCTTTCCTAGGGAAATGTTTGTATTGCCAGTGCTTTCTTATTTAGTAGAGGCACATGAACAATTTGTCAGAGGATAGGATAAGAGGAGCAATCAAGGAAAGCAAAACAGAAACGGAAGGGCAAGGCAACCCAGAGAAAGATGGCACAATGAAAAGCAGAAACAAATTTGGATCTATGCCCAGTCCTTCACCCACTGGATGGGCAACACTGGAGGTAGCACGCTCAACCTCTTCAAAGCATATGGCCCTACCTCATTTTGCTTTCTATAATGGCCTTTGGCTAGCAAGAGGAGCAGTGTACATGAACTCCTGAACACTACCAGGCCCTATGGCTGTGGTGATTCATGAGGGATAAGTTTGTGGGAATCTGAGGATTGAAGAAAACTGGAGAAAGCGAAGAAGATTAGCATAAGTCAAATCCTCATGTGGTAGACCAAGTTCTGCACAGTGAGGTATTAATAGTGTAGCCTCAAAGGGGAGAACATTGTATGTTAAGTTGTTCTCTCTGCACTTGGACTTCCTTTTCACATCTGAAAGGACTCCCTGCCCGCAACAGATAACAGTGATGTGTCACATCTGTACTAAACTAAAACCACATCTCCAACACTCAACATATTATTTTCCCAATTAGTCAAGGAAAATGTTCAAGGCTTTGGTTGGAGACTACTTTGATTTCAGTCGGTGTCTTCTGCACTGCAAGGGAGAGCATATGGTTTACTTCAGCATTGCAATTAACGTAAACATGCTGCTAAGATATTTGAATATTTATAGCTTGCCGAGCAACACGCACCGTGAATGTCTGAGGTCTGTAAGGTGAAGACACATGTAAAGCTCTAAGCTGTTCCTCCAGAGCAAGTAGACGTTCCTCTAACTGCATTTCTAGCTCCTGTAGCTCCATGCGCACCGATTTTCTCAAACTCTGGAGTTGATCAGCTTCATATCTATATGCAAGTAAATGATAAAAACAACAGCAGCAGCATTCTGTTAGCTAAGAGCCATAATCCATCACATCCTCTGAAGCACCATAGCAGCCAGGACAATAGAATCTATGGTGCTCTTTCACAAGAAACCTGCTGTCACCTGAGCAGTAGTGAAGGGGAAGGGAGCAAAAGGTCAACTGCATTTCTTATTAAGGAGCTGGGGCAAGCTGGAGGGGATCAATTCCGAAAAAAAAAATGTATACCAGTAGCTGTCTGGGAAAAGAGAAAAAAGGCTGGTTTCTACATTCCTTTTCTGCACAACAGGAAGCATGTTCCACAAATTACAATTCAATATAGTCAAATAGATGGAGTTTAGACATTTAAATACATTTTAAAATGGATTCATTAGCAAATAAAAACAACAACAGCGACATTATGATAAACATTTATTTCTCCTGCCTGGGTCTCTTTTCACATGCAATGGTAGCAAGAGGGTGAAGAGGCCATTATCAGCAAGCAAGCTGCTTGTGAATTAATTTTGAATTAGGCAAGTCAAGAGCTGCTTTAAAATATGTGAAGATGAGCAATATTTAAAATTGTTCCAGATCAGCTGGATGAAGCTCTTACTGGAAACCACGTTCAGGACAGTTAATGATAGCCAGCATGAGTGGGGGATGAAAGAACATCTGAATATTTTGCAATGTATTTATTTTTGTATAATGGTGGGAAAGAAAAAGATCCAAGCCAAAACATTTAATCTAAAAATATTACAAGTGGCCTTAGATAAAAGCTCATTAAAACCCTCAACTATCAAAAACATTCAGGCGACCAAGACCAGGCTCTGCTGGATGACACTAAAAAAGACAGACCAGAAGAGAAGAATTACAGGCATGGGAGATAGTAACCAAAAACGGAGACAAAACTCAGGCTTCATGCTGTTAAATGGGAATTCAATGATCAAACTGTCTTTAACTTCAATGGGAACAAGAGCAGGCTCCTTATATAATCATTTTTGCTGGACCAAATAAGTTTAAATACGTGCTTATTTTCTCTTTTAAAAAACTACATGCACAATGATATTCACCTTTCCTCTTCGGTCATGTGCTGATAAACCGTTGTTTGCTGACGTAACATTGTCAATTCCAAATCCATCATTTGTGTTCTAAACAAGTTTAGACTCCGCCTCACTACCTGTAGTTCCTGGAAAGTATTCTAGAAAGATATGAAGAAGAAGAAGAAGAAGAAGAAGAAGAAGGTGTCACACAGACCTTTGAAAAGAAACCGCAGTCAAGATGGGGATCGTTTGACAGAAATGCCCCGTTTCAAAAGATCCTGTAACCCTCATTGAGGATCTTTCGAAACGGGGCATTTCTGTTGAATGACCCATGTCTGGACCATGGGGTTCTCTCAAAAAGCTGCTTTTCGAAGAAAAAAAAAAAAAGTAGCTGCCATTATGTAAATGAAGCACAGGAATTTTAAATCCCAGCTTCATTTACAATTTGATACGTCTAATTTACATCCCTTTATCAAAAAAGGGATGTAGTTTAGATGTACCCCTAATGTCCAAACTAAACTGTCCTTACTGCAATTTAATCCCATTGCCTCTTGTCCTATCCTCAGAGGATTAACAATATTTTTTCCTCTCTCCTCCTTGTAACAGCCTTTTATGTAATGAAAATTGTTATGTCCCCTCTCAGTCTTCTCCAGACTAAACAAACCTGGTTTTTTCAATCTTTCCTCACAGGACATGTTTACTAGACTTTTAATAATTTTGTTGCTCTTCTCTAGATCCTCTCCAATTTGTCCACATCTTTCCTGAAATGTGATGCCCAGAACTGGATACAATACTCCAGCTGAGACCTCTTCAGAGTGGCGCAGAAGGGAAAAATTACTTCTTGTATCTTTCTTACAACACTCCCACTAATACATCTTAGAGTGATGTTTTTCTTGTTTTGCAACAGTGTTGCGCTGCAGACTCATATTTAGCTTGTGGTCCACTATGACCAAAATCCCTTTTTGCAGTACTCCTTCCTAGTCAGTCATTTTTCCCCATTTTGCATATGTGCAACTAATTGTTCCTTCCCATTTTTGCATTTATCGTTATTGAATTTCATACCATTTACTTCAGACCATTTCTCCAGTTTGCCCAGGTCATTTTAACCTTATAATCCAAAGCACTTATAATCCCCCCAAAAATACTATTATCCACAAACTTTCTAGTGTTATCTAAATCATTGACAAAGACATTGAACAGAACCGAGACCAGGACTGATCCCTGCAGGACCCCATTCGATAGCCCCTTCCAGCTTGACTGTGAACCACTGTTAACTACCCTCTCAGAATGATTCTAACCAGCTTATAGTAGCTCCATCTAGGTTGTAGCGTCTAGTTTGTTAAGAAGGCCACACAACACAGTATCAAGCGCCTTACTAAAGTCAAGATATACTGCCTCTACTGCTTCCCTGCTATCCAAAAGGCTTGTTATCCTGTCAAAGAAAGCTATTAGATTGATCGGGCACAATTTGTCCTTGACAAATCAGTGCAAACTATTAACTTCTAGGTGTTTCCAAATTTATTACTTAATTGTTTGCTCCATTTTCTTTCCAGGTACTGAAGTTAAGCTGACTAGTCTGTAATTCCCTGGATTGTTCTTTTTACAGATTGGCACTAACTGTCCTTTTCCAGTCCCCTGGATTCTTATCCATTTTCCATTACTTTTAAAGATAAATCACTAACAGCTCAGATATCTCCTCAGTTGGCTTCTTGAGGTTTCTAGAATGTACAGAATATGGCACATTGATGGTACTACTGAAATATTACTAGTTATTAATAAAAATAAATGTATTGTCCCTTACTTCATACAGAGGTAGAATGGATGATCTTGGAGTACTGTACGAGCCAACAGCAAGATCATGTCCTCTCATCACAGGGTACTTTAAAAAACAAACAAACCACTGAAGTGAAAATGCCAATACAAATCAATCCTCATGCACTCAGGTGATAGGCAGCAATACAAAACCGTAAAAGAGAAGATCAGCTGCACTGTGAAAGAGAAGGAAACCAAAAGATGCAGCACCAGTAAACAATAATGCCCTTTGTGGCAATATGTGCTCTACAATTGATAAGATGAAAGAGGGTTTTGATGTGAGGAGGGGCATGCAGAACAGCCTTAGAAAAAAGGAGAAAAGCAGGACATTATGAAAGCATGCTTTCCTGTCAACTCACTACCATCAAAGTGCTGAATTCAAACATGACAAAAAAATATCATGTTGGCTTCAGAAAACTGGAAGGATATGTTTGGGCGTATACCATTTGTTTACCTTTGATATTTCAGTAATTCTGACTACGTTGCTAGTGCCCCATTTCAGTGAAATAAAGGCAACTATTTCCACTAGGGCTGCCAAGACAATTTATCCAAACAAAAAACAGGGCACATTTTCACACCATACCACCTAACATCTTCACTGTGCAGATTTGCCCTTTTGGTGTTTTATGTCAAGGTCCCTTAACTTAATAGTTTTTCAGAAAACTATTTCTTTCTTTGCTGCATCCCAGGAGTTGAACAGTTAGGCAGAGTCGGCAAAATGTACACGCACACTGTAGTGGAAAACAACTGCACATAGGTGAAATATCTCAGAAAATGTCGTTTGTCCAATGTAATTCTGAGTTCAAAGGGCAACTGACATGCCATAGAAAATTTGAAAAACATTTTAAGAGGAGGTTTGCTTAAACATAAGCATTATAAGGTTTTTGTCCCTCTCTTCCCCACACTCCAGAAATTGATCTGTTCTTCTTTATCCCTGACTTGAAGTTGAAGTCTAGCATTTGGGACTTTTCAGTCATCTATTCAGCAATTGGTTGTCATGTGACAGAAGACAACTTTATACAAAGAATAAGAGAGAAGCAGGCAAATTTCTACAAAACAAAGATGTTCTCATGCAAACCTCTCCAGTAGTACTGATGGAGTGAAATACAATCAACAGAACAGAGCTTCGGGCCGGCTGAGATATGCTCAGTACAGGACTGCACTGAACATATCCTGGTCCGGTCTAGTTATGGATATTTTACAAAAATTATTCCAACCGATGCTAATGTCTATCAACTGATTTGGAGTAGGGATTTTAGCGCATAGTCATTTACAGGGCTCGCCAGTCGCACAGTTCTGCGCTCTGCACTGGCTCTTCCGGGGTGTAATCTACTCGCCATGGGCGAGTAGATTACATTGTTTGTTGAGCCCTGGTCATTTAAACGATTAACCAATGAACCTAAATTTATCGGTTAATCCAAATGACTACATGCAACCCTTCCTCTTCCCCCCCGCTACCTCTGAGGTTGGGGCAGGTGGGAGGGCAGGCGACTCTTAAGACAGTTCCCTGTGTGTTCCCAGTTCCCTGCTGGTTTCCGCGGAGCCATCTCCCCACCTCACCCTCGCTGCCACCCACAGACGCAGCAGTGGAGGGGGAGTAGGTGGGAGCCAGCTTAATAGCCAGCTCCCCATGAGCACTGGATCCCACAGAGCTGTCTGCCCCCCGACCCAAGCCCTGTACAGCAGCTCAGGCTCTCTGCAGGCAGGGCCCGCTGCCACAAAGCACTCCTGTCTGCGCTGGCCTGGGATCGCGGCAGATAAAGGCTGCTCCGCGGGATGCTGATTTTTAAACTGGCTCCCCTCGCAAACTGGCTTCGCCTGCCATCCTGAGCTGTTGCCTCCGGGAGCAGGGCAACAGGGAGGGGAGGGGGGAGAGGGTATTGATTAGTCAAAATACTATCCCATGAGCTAATGCTTATCAGATAGTCGACTAGTCTTTTACATCCTTAATTTTTTATTCATCTGACAAAACACATATGGAACAGATGCAGGGCATATTTAAGACTCAATTAACATTTTGCATTGAATTCAACAACCACCATCACAAAAAATTTAAAAAAATCCCTTTTTAACCACAGCTCTAAGTGTGCTTTCCTCTTACCTGAGAGAGATTCTGCAGAGAATTGCGGATATCATGCAGGACTCTGCGCAACTGCATTTCAACAGTAGAGGGTGGGTTAACGGGATGAGGCCGATGAGGATATCCAACATGCCTTGGGGAATAGGGGTATCCAAAAGCAGAAGCTAGTGGACTGCAGGAAGAACCTGAGATGCTTGGGATGCTATGAGTGCTCAGCGTTCTCATATGTTCACACAAAGGCCTGTCTTGCCAATCAGAAGGAAGAGAGTGGAGAGAACATGTTGACTGAGATATGTGTGCTGGGATGGACAATGGGCTGCTTTGTAGTTTATTGTGACTGGATTCATCCACCAGCCTGCTCTGGGGAGTTTCTTTTTTCATGGTTGATGGGGCAATGAACAGAGTGGATTTACACGTAGCTGGACTGTTGTTGGTCTTGGTCACTGACTTCTCCTCATCTACCAGTTTCTCTTCCCCCTCAGGTGTGTACTTGTAGGTGAAAGAAGGGGGACTGCACAAAGTCTCTTTTCCTGGAGATAACCGGACATTTACTGAAGACACCACTCTCACAGGATTCAGTAATGAAGTAGGGAGGGATTGGGCCCGCCTCAGAGGATAACCTGATCCAACAAAGCGGTGCCTCTGCTTTTTGAGGAGATCTTTTGACGTGAGTAGAGTGCGCCCTGTTCTGGAGTCAGGAGAGCTGCTGATCTTCATCTGGGCTCTTTGCAGAGCAACATTAACTCTGTCCACAGCAGAAGGGGATGAACTGCTGCTTTCAATGGATACCGTTGATCTGAGAATATGGTGTGTTTGGTACTGAGGAAACTCACACTCACTGCTTTTGTCCAGATCACTCTCATCACTGCCTTCCTGTAGTAATTCAGATTCCTTCAGCCCAGAGGAAAACTCTTCACCTTTGGTACTGAAATCCCCTTGATCTATATCAGATGTCTGAATCTGCTTGCTTTTACTATCTTGGGTCTCACCAGGTCCATGTGCCATGATTTTCTCAACATCTCCGGTTCTGTTCTTAGGTGTTTCCATGTCTGTGTGGAGAAATTCCTCCTCATCCTCAAATTCATTGAAATACACCTGCCCCTTGGCTACTGGCATCTTAATCTCTTCACCAAGTGACTTCACTGTTGTTTCACTGTCACAGCTGTCAGCACTGCTTCCCATGGCCTGCAAAGACTCATGAACCTGTGAAAGGCAAAACAGATGGGAGAAATGCCAAAGAAAGCAACAGAACACTAGGGATATAGCTTCTACCTTAACAAAAATTCAGGCTAGCAACTGAGAAAGTTCATACTTCGGAAAAAATAAACCTAAATGTGGGTATTCAATGGCAGGGAGAAATCTAGGAATCAGTAAGGCTGAAAGACTATCAGAGGGGAAGTTAAATAGGAGTATGTAATGAGATATGACACTGACACAGGTCAAGGAAAATATAAGAGCCACGTGTTACACAGCATGTGAGCAAGAATCCTTTCTATATAACTTTATAATATTAGGTTCCATTCTAGATATTTCTGCTAGAAGGATAAAATGGAGGTAGATCAGAGAGAAAGAGCAAAATAATTTCAGGTCATCCGGGACTTTAAGAAAATTATTAACATAGCAAACATATATTTTAGGTAAATGATGACTAAGAGAGAGCCAGGTGTCCATATATGATGCTACTACTCTCTGAAGGTTCTCTACTCCAAGCTAATAATTGTTTTGGAAATAGCTAGGAATATGGAAGGGGTGGGCACTCAGAGTGATCGGAATTATTAGATTAGTGCACTTGGTGTCAAGTAGGGTATCAGGAATAAAATTAAGAATGGAAAAATTTAGGCTGAGTATATTTCATTTACACACACACACACACACACACACACACACACACACACACACACACACACACACACAATATCTCAGAACTGTTACAGGACTTGGAACCATCAAGCCCCACATGTTGCTAGCCTACTTAACACTTTAGAATTTACCATCCTTACCCTCATTCTCCTTTCTCCCCTCCTACTCCTACTGTTCAATCATGCTTACTTGTGAGTCCTTTCTTAAATGACAATGTAAGCTTTTCTCGGCAGGAACTGCGTCTGCCTTAGGGATGTTAGATATAGCGTAATCGAATAGTTGTGTAACCGCATGAAACCCTAGTGGGGAGATGACTATTCAATAGTCCCTGGGGTCGGGGCCAGTAGCCAGTGTGCTCCCAGCCCCACTCACAGGAAGCCACCTGCCACCCACGGTGCTGCCTCTGTATTTAAAAACCAGCTCCTTGTGCAGACTGGCTGCCTGCCGCCCCACACTGCCACCTCAGA
This sequence comes from Pelodiscus sinensis, assembly GCF_049634645.1. Taxonomy (NCBI): domain Eukaryota; kingdom Metazoa; phylum Chordata; order Testudines; family Trionychidae; genus Pelodiscus; species Pelodiscus sinensis. Next base: position 48,908,225 of record NC_134717.1, on the reverse strand, counting down.
TACAGAGGCATCAGCCCCGGGTGGCAGCAGCCCCATCGATGGGGGGGTCCAAGCTCCCCACAGATAGAGGCTACTCTGTGGCATGCAGAGTAGCCTCTGTCTGTGGGGAACTCAGACCTCCTGTAGACAGGGGCTGCTGCAGTGAAACAGCCTTTACCTGCGTCAGTCTCAGGCTTGCCATGGAGAGAAGCTGCTCCATGTGATGCATGGGATGTTGAATAGCCTCTGTTTGTGGGGCTCTCAGGCCAACCGCAGACAGCGGCTGCTTTGTGGCAGCCTCACCTGCCTCCCTCGCTGCAAGGAAGTGGCACCGGGCGGGGGGGGGGGGGGGAGGAAGACTGAGGGAGGGCAAGAGGAGACAGCAGTGCTGGGGGAAACTGGCTTTTAAGATGGCTCCCCCCCCCCCCTTGAGGCAGCAAGAGGGGAGAAATATGGGTAGTTGACAAAATTAACTGATAAACCTAGGCTTATCGATACGTTGACATCCCTAGTCTGCATATGATTGTGAACAGATTATAGGTTCAGTGGGGGCTCACAATCTTAAGTGGAACTTCTGGACACGACGAATATGAAAAATAATAATAAAAAGGAATAGCAGGAAAAGCTTCCTGAGGGAAAGTTCTATTACACTGGAATGGCTCCCCCAAAGAAGTCATACCAGACAATAGGGCTTAATCATTTAAAAGCCACGTTGAACACAACACTAGGACTAATGTGTATAGAGTACTCTATAAGACCCAATGAGTTCCCCCGTCCTCTTCCCCCATCTGTAATTTCTTTTGCTCTGTTCCACAGTAAAGAGAATCTGTCACAATTAGTTTACTATTAGTATTAGCCAGCTAAGAGGATAACATTTATGGAGTATATCAGGCAATAATCTCCATCTCCCCTTTTCCCTGAACAGAATTTTCAACCATGAGTTTTATACTCATTGGTATTAATCTCTTTGTTGCTTAATCTCTTTGGTTAACACTGCAAAGCCATAACAAATATATTTCGAAGGCTGAAATAATATGGAATGCCAAAAAAATTTAGCACATACAAGGTTTTCCTACCTCCAACAGATATTGATTTTAGTGAAATGCTTCATGTAAACCAATGTAACTTCCAAAGTCTGCATAACTATGTACTATTATACCTTATTCATTCACAAGTTATCTCCACAATCTTAAAATTGTTGGAGGGGGAATTCCTTGATAGATAAAGTCCCTGATAAACCCCTGCATAATAACCTAAGGGAACAGCTGCCTCAAAAATCTTTGTTAGAATTTGGAGGAGTGGGAGAATTATTGGCAGTTTCAATTATTTCAGTTTGCTGTTTAAAGTTAGTTACAGAACAGTAGATGGCACTAACATGCCATTATTTTAGAAAACAATCTCTACTATTTTTATTCCTTGAGGCTTTTTTCAAGTCCTCTCACCTAGCTACCAAGCTCTCACTTTCTTTTTATATTAGCTTAGCCACTCACCTATATTTTCTTACTTAACCATATACTTTGTTGAAACAAAATGAAGGCAACAGGTTAAAAATTCCATAGCAGAAACCAATATTGTCTCATTCACCATAATTTCTCTATGTATGTATTCATTACAACAAGTAAAACAGAAAGCAAAACAGTGCATTTTTTCTAATGAACAGACAATCATCACTATTGGGGCACGTCTAGACTTGCTTTCACTTTCGAAAGATATGCAAATTTATGCTAAATTTGCATATTTTCTTCCGATCACTTTTTCAAAAGAGGTTCTTTTCAAAAAGAAAGTCTAGACGTGTTCTTTAGACAAAAAACCCTTTTTCAAAAGAACTGTATACAATTTTATTTTTTTTTAATTTTTTTAGGAAGAACGGTTCTTTTGAAAAAGGGTTTTTTCCATGAAAGAACTGCGTCTAGACTACTTTCTTTTTCGATAGAACCTCTTTCGAAAAAGTGATTGGAAGAAGATATGCACTTTCGAAAGTAAGTCTATCTAGGCCTCTCAAAACTTAGTTACAAAGTTTTATTTAGCAGAGTACATGGTACCTTAGACAGGTTTTCTAACTAGCTTGCCAGCCAGCACAGATCTCTTAATCCAACATAAAGCATCAATTTACTCTTGATTTACCCCAGTCAGGTGGGACATAAAACATGAAAATTGAATGATTAGCAGAAAAAAATATTTTCCTCTTTATCTTTACCCACTTGATATTAGGAAAGAAGGAAAAGCAGTTTTAAAGGCTCAGTCAGTGAGCAAAGGCTTACCAAACAAAACAAAAAAAAACAAAGAAACAGGAAATATACAGAACTTAAAGCTTATCCCAGGCCCCAAATAATTCAGATCAGAACATACATCTAGAAGACTTTTAAAAAGTTAACGCAAAGCTAAAGAAGACCAGAAATGGAAAATCCTGTCAGGATCCAAGGCTGGTCAGAAAGATTAGAACAAAACCAATCAGTATCACAATCATCATCATCCACTTCTCCAATCTCAAAGTTATCATCATTATTTAGTATTCATATTACTGTGGCCTCTAGGGGTACAGTTACATAGCTCATAGCACTGAGCTTCCTAGCCTGAATCAATAGACTTGGGCTTGCACTACAGCATTCAAAATAGCTACACAGAAACCCCTTCCTGAGGCTTCAGAGGCCAAAGCAAAATGTCTACACAGCTCTCTTTGGCAAGCACCACAAGCGTAAGTCTGCGGATCCCATCTTGGAGGCTCACTGTCTGGGACTGCGTAGCGACATGGATGAGAAACTCAACGTGCTAGAATCTACGAGCAGCTTACCTGAAGGTGACTAAGTGAGCAATCTGTAGAAGAATCTTCGGCAAAGCCACTGCTATCAGAATGCTGACTAGCAGTTCGCAACAGATGATCTGTAAAGGAAAACAACAAGAGATAATAAGTTTGAGACAGATTTGGCAATTTCCAGCAATACCCTTGGGAGATTTTATTCAATTCATTTTATCTTTTGGGGTCCATTGTATTAAATGAATGGTAGACTGGGATTGTATTTAACCTCTAGGAGGGAGACGGGGTGTCAACTCTGAAAATGGTATAAATGTCAAAGGATATTGAACAATATGCCAGACAATAATGGATTTTTTGGACAAAGAGGGTCAAGAGATTTTCTTGGTAATTTCTAGAGGGAAGTGACTGCAAATTGCCAACAATCCTCCAGCTACGCAAAAACCCAACCTTTGGAAACTGTGCCCTGAGGAGAGGATTATTGTCTACTGATTATGGAGTTTCAAGATCAAAGGCCCAAACAGCATTGAGGAAAGACTAACCTATTCATGGGTGTGCATGTTCTAAGCTCAAGTGGTTTTGAGCTGGTAAGATACTGAAAAAACCCTTTGTGGGGACTAAGCCCTTGGTAGAGGAGTTTGGGGTAATTTCTAATGAGCTTATTACCATGCCTGCAATTTCCACTATTGTTTTTAATAGGTTTTCTCTGCATTCGTCCACCTTAAGAATAAATGTGCTTGCTTAGAAAGAGACGTGTGGTAACTTGTAACTTTGGGCAATCACTGCTGTTCATAGCCTTCCAAGAGAGAGTGAAGTACAGATGCTGCCCTGTCTATGCAGTCTGGTATATTGAGAATATCACAGTGTAACTAGAGAACTGTGGACCGTTCACACCCCGCCTGCAGGAAGAAAGATGTGGGTTTTTGCCCAAGAGAGGGGATGACTGAGGAGCCAAGAGTGAGTGCCCTTGCTGGACCAAGAGATGGGAACTGTAACAACATTTTAAATCAAAACACATTATCGCTATGCTATGCTGAGATACCAAGGCGATAGGTGCCTTAAAGTCAGAAATAGAATGATCATTTCCAAATGGTATCTCACAGAGAGCAACATTTGGGGACAGCATGTGGGTTTTTTGATTTGTGGTTTGTTTGGGATTTTTGCTTTGACTCATGAAAAAGTACAAAAGCCTCTCAAAAAATGTGCTCCTCGGGAAATGCTGACTAGCCCTGAGATACTGCCCATCTTTTACACCTATGGAGATGATGAGAAAAATGCACTATGCTGCTGATATTTACCCTTTACTTTTTCCAAGGTTCTTTCCCCAAAGCTGAGCCATTGACCACTCAGATACACATGCAGTCCATAGGTTTGCTGCACGTCCCCCTTTCCACCCAACAGCTGCAGCAGATGGCTGGTCTATTCCCTCCTCCAGTGACAGGGGAAGGGAGACAATACTGGAGATCACTACCCTCCTCCAGTCTCTCTCACTCTAGACCAGACTTCAGGGAGCTGAGGGCAATAAAACAGTCATAAAACTGCACATTTCGGCAAGGATCAGCAAAGGTCAAACACACTAGGCCCTTTGCAGGTGGTCATCAGGCCTCTGAAAAAAAGCTAGACCCTAGATCTGGTTTTATCCACAACAGGCTCAAAGTGCACATACACAAAATGTAGTCTGGGAAAAAGGCCCTGCCAATCGGGGGGATCAGTCTATGCACAAAAGGCAAGATCCTCATTCATGTTCCTTTGCCTCATCCCTGTTCTCTTTACTCCAGGTAGCTGAGCTGGAGTAACAACAGAGGCTAAGAGACTGAAAGATTCCCCTGGTGCAAGAACAACAAAGGCAGTTTTGGGGGCAGTGAGGACGGTGGGCTTGCAACATGAGACACTGCAGAGATTTCAGACAGCACCAGTGCCCAGAGGGCATTGTAAAGAGACCACTATACACAAGCTTGTAGGCTTCCTCAACCCTTGGAAAACTCACAGGCTGAGAACCCTGTACAATGCTCCTTCGGGTATTTCTACATAGCAATAAAACACCCGTGACTTGCCCAAATCAACTGCCTCTGGCTCTCAGGTCTCAGGCTGTGGAGCTGTAAAACTGCTCTGTAAACACTTGGATGTGAGCTCTCAGCCCCAATGAGAGGGACAGATTCCAGAGCTTGGGCTCCAGCCCAAGCCCAAAACATCCATACAGCACTTTTTAGCCCCACGTTCAAGCCCCAGTCAGCTGACCTGAGCCAGCCATGACCATGCCATGAGTTATTCCAGAACAGATGTATGCTTTGAGGTAGGGAACAGAATCTCATTTTGTGACTTCCAGTCATCCAACTGCTATCACAGAACAAATTCTAGTTCAAAACTCAACGCCGAAACATATAACAAAAGCAGCTTCAGAAGTGCTAGATACCCTGACAAGCACAATGCTTTATTAATTTTAATGAAAATAAATTTAATGCAAAAATAAATTGCTAAACAACACTGCATGTTCACAGAAACTCCATGAACTAGAAAATAGGCAAAGTGCCTTTTTAAATTTTTGCATCAATTGTTTCACTCAGTTCTGTACAACCTCAGCACAACCCAAAGACACTCCCTGTTATCTTGGTAACTACCATGCCCTGGAATGACTGTCTTTTACTGTTGCATGAAATCATGCTATCTAATCTTAAAATGTAAGATTACAATGAAGTCTTCCTGGTTCAGATAAGATGCATACAAAGAAATGGGTAGTAACTTTGAACTCTGCAAGTTTTGTGGCAGACACCCACTGTACATTTCATAACAGTTCTACAGTATTGAACTTTATACATCTACTAGAAGATTTACCTGATGCTGTTTGGCTTCTTAACTCAATGTTTGTTTTTCTTCATTTGAATCACTGCTCTGGGGAGGGGCTGGACATGAGGGGGCCAGTATGCAGGCTGCCCAAAGGAGAGGGAACTACCACAGCTTTCTCTCACTGCAGCAGCTTATGGCTAGGTAAGAAGCGTCTCTTCCTGGCCTCTGCAGCTTTAGCAGACATGGCCAGGCTGGGGCGGGTCCAGGGTCCATCCATCCCCTGCACTCCCCAGCAAGACTGAAAAATGGAGCAAACTGTGCACTTTCCCCTCACACTCTAAATGGGAACAGTCAGCAATGTTCCCATATGAATAGGGGTAGGGGAAGAGGCAGCCCCTTCATGCCCTCCGTAAAGGACTCCTAGGGGGTGGAGGCTCGGGGCTACTGCAGTCCCAGATGGGGGGAGAGGGAGGATTGTGTACTCCAAGTTTGCCCCTTTCACCTGCATGTTAATTCTCTCTTTTATTGTATGGTTTTATACATCCCCGTACACATGCGGGAGGGGGAGCCTCAGTCCCATGTCTTCCCACACCAAACCCTTTCCTTGCTCTAAGTTATGATAAGAAGGAGCTGTACACCAAATTTGGTGATCCTAGCTCTTACCATTTAGGAGGAGTTCTTGAACAAATGGACAGACTCATTTGTTCATGGACAAACTCTCAAATATATAGATAAGAGTCATGCTACATAAGATGCAATCGTGCCAAAGCACCAGCACAATTTCTACCCCTACCCCTTCGTAAACTTGAGCATTGATTTTCAATACATGCAGGCAAATGTCAACGCTGCACCTGGCAAAACCTGCAAACATTTTCTAGTGATTTTTAAATGTCAAATATATACTCCTGCAACTTTCAACTGGCAGGAGCAAACACACAAAACACACCACACACACCCACTAGCATTACTAGAAGTGTTGACTTGTGGTTGACCCATCTCGAAAAAGATGCATTGAAACTAGAAAAGGTACAGAGAAGGGCTAAAATAATTATTAGAGGTATAAAATAACTTCCATAAGAGACGACATTAGTAAGACTGGTAATTTTCATCTTGGAAAAGAGATGACTAAGCGAGGATATGACAGAGATCTATAAAATCATGACTCATGTGGAGAAAGTAAATAAGGAAGTATTCTTTACTTCATCTCATTACACAAGAACTAGGGGGTCACAAATGAAATTAATAAGCAGTAGGTTTAAAACGAACAAAAAAGTATTTCTTTATACAATGCTCAGTCTACCTGTGGAATTATTTGCCAGAGGGTGTTGTGAAGGCCAAGACAAGAAGTTGCAAAAACAAACTAGATAAAAAATTTATGGAGATCCATTAATGGCTATTGGTCAGGAGGAAAGGGCTGCAAAACCATGCTCTGACGTGTCCTTAGCCTCTGAAATGGAGAATGGGCAACACAGAATGGATCACTCGATTATATTTTCTGTTCAGTCCCTTTGAAGCCCCTGGCATTCATAACTTTCAGAAGATAGGATATTGGGCTAAATGGACCATTTGTCTAAACTAGTATGGTTGTTCTTTTATAAAGCTGCTTATGAACATCAGAGCTATTAAGGATGTTAAAATGCAGTTATCATGCTAATTGTATAGTTGACAATTGTTCTTGAGATGTACAAGAGCCCCTGCCTCAATACCCACTTGCCCCTGCTCCCTGCAATGCGTCTACTTTTGAAATGTACAAGAGCCTCGTGGGGCTCTTGTACCTTTCAAAGGCTGAAGCAGCCACAGCGGGAACCAGAGCAAGCGGGGACTACTTTAGTCCCCGCTCATGCCATTTCCCCACTGTGCCCTTGCTGATAGAGGCAACAAGGAGGCAGGGGGGCAACTAGTTGAGTCACTACTCGACTATCCAATAAGCTTATGCTAGTCACTTACATCCCTAAGAGCTAGAATAGATTCCCAATATTTCAGACAAAGGCATTCATTAATGTGTCCTTGTTTCATTAAGTTTTATTGCCTCTTGAGAAAAATATTCACCTGGCCCTTTGCCTCAGTTTTTACTTCTCAGGACACTAAATCTTTACGACCCTGTGTGGCGGAGTGGGGGGGCTGTCTGCTTTGTGACCCGGGGTCCCCCTGAGCTGTGATGGGAGATTCTCACTGACTCTCCCAAATGTGTATTAACCCAGACACCCAGGCTCAGCCTCCCAGGGAGAGAGACAAAGGAAGGAGAGTGGAGACCAACACCTGGCGGGGGGGGCAGAGCTGGAAGAGATTTGGGGAGTTTCTGTCTGGAATCACAGAGGAGGCAGCCTAAGCAAGGGGGCTGGGATTTAAGGGCCCATTCTCCCTCATCTCAAGGGGGGGTCTGGCATCCTAGGCCTGCCCTGTAGCCAGATTACATCTATGCTGTGTTGTATCCTGGAGAAGTAATAAACTCCCTCTATTCTACCGACTGGTGGAGTCTGTTCGTGCCACTACGGGGGTGCAGGAGGCGGGGAAACCCCAACGCAACGTCACACCCTGAAAGCCTATTTCTGCTTTTTAAGAGAGGCACATTGTTAAAGTCAGTTAGTACTTTTATCACCTTCTCTGTTATGTTGCATTTCTCAACATTCCGCAGCAACTACTTGGTGAGTAAAAACACCTCTCTCTCATTTCACTGGTGCTGACAATTTCACAGATGTACTTCATTCTGGGGGGAACATTTTTATATTAATGAGGAAAGGCATTTTTAACAGACAGGATAACTCCTCACAATTGCAGATGGGTTTCTGATACAAATTCAGAGATTCTCCTCCCTTTCTACCATTCTGGAGCACGTATTGGGCTCATGCAGGTTAGAGAAAGGTGCAAAGGCCATAGTGAACTGAACAGATCATGAATAAACTGTCACAGATCCGCAGCACTGGTGAGTTTTTCTGGAAGAGACAAACATACCAGGTGTTTGCAATTTACATTCCAGAATCAGAACTGAAGGTCAACAAATCAGCCCCCAAAAGGGCAGTGCTGGCTCATGAAGAGAATGACTAGATGTGGAAAAGATGCATTGCCTCTGTTGGAAAGCTTAAAGATACCTTCCTTCACAGAACATCAGGGAGCATGGCAGTTCACCTGCCCTTCACTGGGGTTAATCACTTCTAAGTTAAGTGGCCTTTCGCACGCTTAGATGAGTGTCATTTGTAATAAGTAGAGGATGTCAGTCAAGCTCATTCAACCGCCACTGTTTGCTTTGTACCATAGGCACTTTCTCTTCAGAAAGTCTGACAAGGACCTCTGCCCCAACAGATTGCAAGAGGCCATAAGGAGATTACGAAAGTGAAATTGGGAAGAGCAGCAGCCAGTCATGATGAACAGGTAAATTTGACCAGTTCACACACATTCTAACTAAACTAGGAAAGGACTGCACTGCACGCCTGGTATGACACTAACAAAACAAAATCACCTAAACTATTAAAATATTCAAAATATTCCAGTGCAATTTATGCATTCAAAAACATTTAGGTTGACAAAACTCTGAAGAAAAGAGAATACAGGTGTCCCTGATATACAGGAGGCCCCCACTTTATGACAGCCCAATTTGCAACTCCCTGCACTTATGACCTTTTCCGTAAGTGCGGAAGGGGCCAAAATCCCCTGACTTACGTCCTTGGCTCCACATTTATGCCGGCATATGATGCTTGTCGTAAATGCGGGCTCAAGTTATGACACCCTCAACTTGCGACGCTATCCCCGGAGCTGATATCTTCACAAGTCAGGGGCAGCCTGTATAACCATGTCTATATTTGATGTATGTATTGCACAGTAATTAATAAATCATTAAATTAATTATATGCTCCCCTACTCTACTCGGCTCTCAACAAAAAAGGATTCTCGTTATTTCAACAGTTTAGTCAACTGAAGGCAGATTACCTAAACATCACAATAATGTTTCTGCTATCGTCTGCCTGAGTTTGTTCTTCTGGTAGAGAAAAGAGGAAGAAATGCATTGAATCTGTTCGTTAACATTAGCAATATTTGGGTTACTTGCTGCAATGCTTTGCATGGTGGATGCTGCAATGCTTTGCATGGTGGATGCTACAGAACCCAAATGCAACAAACTTGTATATCAATATTCCAGATATGCACAGAAAGTGCCCTAGTTAGATGTAAGAGTGGTGCCTTTTTCCCCCATGTGGCACTCTACGGACTTTGCCTGGGAGACGAGCTCAGTTCATGGTCCATAATGCTCACTAAGTAGCGTCAGTAGGACACACTGCTACAATAACCACTGATAAGCCTTCCCTCAAGGAAAGTGAAGGGCTATCACAGCATGTGGAGGGCATGAACATCAACTGCCCCAAATATCTAGCCACATTTGAGGCCTCTTTTTCTATAATGTGTGTACACATCCAGACACCCCTACCTGGAGCAGTAAACACCAAAAGGATTTAACTATGGAGCTGCTGTTAATGTGTACTACTAGTCTACTAATCCATTACGTATTTAGCCTTCATTTCCAAGAGCAACTTAAGATTTTGCCTACCAAACTTGAGACATCTTGAAAGGGTCTGATATTTGACAGCTGGCTACTCAACTTCTGAAAGCTAGGAACCGAAAGCTGGGTATTCAAAAATCACTTGACACTGAAAACACAGTGTTATATCTTTTACACCCCAAATGTAGAACTTGTATTTGTGAAGCTCTATTTAGGAGGTGCTGAAAAGAAGTCACTGTTGCATAAACGCAAGTCATCATTAAATGAAAAATTTTGTTTTCCAACTAACAAGTTTCCTTCCCACTAACTTTGCAATAGCTTTTTATGCTGGACAGTTAACAGCACTTCATGTTTACAGCACAAAAGTAACTAAAGATCTTCCTTTCTCTCAACAATCAACAAAAAACCCACAAGCAAAGCATTTGGAGTTAAGTAATAAATGCTAGTTGTGAGCCTACTGGATAAACTAGGTCAACATATGACCTTAAAAGTACAAAAAACTGGTCTTACCACATTTTAGAGATATGATGTAGTGTTTGACAAACTAAGAAACTAATAGCAAAACAATATTTTGCAAGCCACTTAACAATAAGCTTGCCATTTATTATAAACAACATTATTTAAAAATGAAAAATGCATGCTAGTGGAAGACAATGGTTGCAGTAGAATTCAGCATTGTTTAGGAATGTTTTAATTATCTTCAGACTTTCAATGGAGAGAAAAGAGAACCACCCATTTTTTATTTGAATACTGTACATTCTACTGTAGACGCTCTTTAAAATGCCTTGCAAACTGCAATTAAAGTCAGCAAAAGCAGGCCCTCCTTTTGGAAGGACAGTGTCATTATAAATACCTTATTTTATACCTCAAATTCATAACATTCTATACCAAGCAGCACCACCCTGGTACATGGACAGAGAAATAGCCTTCCAGAAAAAAATATACAGGCCACATCTTTAAAGACTACATGTGAAATATATATTTATGTTTGGGTTCATGCACAATCAAACCATGCGACTGAAACAGATTAGTGTATATTAACATACTTAACAGCAAATACATTGTAACAAAGGACTAGGGTTTCCACTCAGAGCTGAACTGAGCTAAGGGATCCCTAGCAAGACCAAGATGCTAATTTAGAGACTGGCCAATATTTTTTCCAAAGCAACTAGTAATTTTCAGTGTCTCCATATATGTTGAGTGCTTAAATCCCACTCTGAAATCAGGCCCCTTGTCTCATCTGAGCACCCAATAATCACTAGTCACATAAATGCTTTCTCTCTTGGAGCTTCACTTCAATTGATATGGACTTGTAAGATTCTTACACAAAGAGAATAATGTTTGAGAACAGTCTCAATTTTTATGATTAAGGTGACAGTTTTGCCATCATTGTAAAAGAGGAAACAAATGGAACTGACTCAAAATATGGGTAAATGTTTAACAAAACAGGGAAGTAGCTGGCTTGTAGTATGATAATGAAGCAAAGTGTCTTTCACTTCTGGCTCATTGGACTGAATTTTGCTGAGGTTTGGCAGATATTTTGTGCCCTATAGGAAATAAATGTTTACCCTCAGACTACTTTCTAGTAGGTAGTAGCTCTTCCCATCACAATCAGTACCTTTTTGGCAGACTAAGCCAAGAACATGAAAAGGCATGGAAAATTAACTATTCTTTCACTGCTATGCATGGTATTCCCAGACATGAGTTGAAGCACACTAGAAGGGGCAATATGAGACTGTTGCCAATGATGCCTGTCTAGCCACAGGACTGGTATTTTCCATAGACAGGGCTGCCAGGCACCTTTCCTGAGCACTAAGTTTATACAGGGCTTTGGGCACATTTTTTCCTCGGGTAAGTGGAGATCAATAGGGCACCTCTTCTCTTAGAAGACATTGTTTTTGGGCGGGAAAAATGCAGCTACTAAGGCTTTGAACTTCCTTCAATGTTGAGTAAGACCTGACAAACAGTGAACCTTTCCCTCCCGCACCCCCCAAAAATCAGATCTCTGCCATACAAATTGTACAGCACTTTTTACCTGAAGATTGTAGTAAAATATCATATGTACTTATAGACAGGTACATCATGTGTACAATACCGAGGAAAGAAATTACGATGGGGATATTGTGAAAAAGGTTGGTAACTGACAAATTCTGTTACTTCTCTCTTCCTGTTCTACCTTCCACAACAGAGAAGGAATAGGCAGTGCACTTGTACCTGCATGATGGAGAATATTACAGCACCTATACAGGAAACCATTCTTATTACGCAGTGCATTGATCCTTCGTGTAGTCAAAAAGCAAATGCATCATAGCAAAAATCTGGATACACCATACAATTTAGTTTTAAAACAATATAATTTCAGTTTAAATGGGAATCTTAAGTTACAAGATCTGGATGGGGGAAAAAAGCATACAACCTCAACCATCATCTCAATTTTTCTACACCATCATCAATGGTACAAAAGTCAAACCATAATTGAGGTTATAGGGGTGCCTCGTGTCCTGTAATTTGGGGAACCACTTTTCAATAACTTTCTGTGATTTTAAACATAAAAGCAGGGCCTCTTCCCCCCTTCGGAAGATTATTGCGCAAATAATTGCTTAAATACCCGAGTCAGCACTTCCAGACACACTCTTAGGATTGCGCTGGCTCCAAGGACTAGAAGTCTACTCACCTCTTCTTGATTTGGTCAAAGGTAACTGGTGAGAAGTTGGAACATGTGGTGCTTCTCCCTCTGTGCTCTGAATCTAGAGGAGAGGAAAGATTTTTATATTTAGTTATGCCAGTGGAATGTGTTCCTGCACCTCAGATTTGTAGAGTTTACACATTCTCAGGCACTTTTTTTTAAATCCATCAGGTCTGCAATGACAGATACCAACAGTTACTCTAACACATCTTACATTGCAAATTAAAATAATTCTTAATTTAGAATTGAAAAACCACAGTAAAAGAATCCTGATGCCTGCAACAATGCTACCAGTTTTGCAAAATAATACCTCTGCCTCAGCTTATATTAATTTTCCACAAACATCAGGAGGTCACCATATCCTGTGACAATATTCTGTTAACACTGAGAATCCTATTACTTTTTGACATAAAAACTAACTAGTAATGCAATTCTATTTTTACCATGGTACACTGCTCTTTCAAATCATTATTTCATATCCTTTGGGAAATATAGCTATGTTTAGCACTCCTTGCTTGAATAAGAAATATGCTGTGTGAAAAAAATACATTTAACAGTTAATCAAGGGGCCATCTTGAAGCAAACTACATAGTGTCATCTTGTAAAGTGCAGATTATTTCACTGAAACATAAGTTTAATGAGTTCTTAGGAGGAGCTCAGGAGCTGACAGGATTGCATCCATACTTAGCTACATTATTATTTGTAGAAATGCTCGTCTTTCCCAGGAAGAGAGCATGTTGTAAACCATAAAGATTCCAAATGGGAAACTTCAAATTAAATACCATAGAAAATTAATCCTACTGTTTAGTCTTTTGCAAAACAGTAAAGCTTTTTGTTAAGTAAGCAGTTCTCAGATGACCATTCAAAAAATGAAAAGAATATGTTTTAAAATCTCAACAGAAAGGCCTTTGTTTTGTTTGAAAGCCCTGATACAAAAAAGAAAATGTATGCAACAAAAGATCCATTAGTTCACATGCAAGGCTAGACTGTAAAAATAAAAACCCACACTAATGAAATAGTTTAACTTTAAAATTCACAAGGAGAATTTGCACATATAGCTAGATACAGCTAACTGTTTTTTTTAAAGTACTGATATTTCACACAAAATTGGTATTTTGCTAATTTTTTAAACATTTGCCAAAACCATAACATATATTTACACTGATAAGGACTTTGCTGCATGAATAAATGTGCTAAACACTATTTTCTTGATTATAGGAAATTCAGGAAGTAGTCAGCAGTCTATGGGTCTGCTCTTGACTTTCACAGGGAAGAGCTGGTAGTTTCTATTGCCTTCAAATGGGATTAAGCTCTACATTAAGAATAGCATCAGATCTGGTCCTGACTATAAAGACTGTCCAGAGAAGTAAAATCATCATCATCTCAAAATGCACGGTATTGAAAAAGAGGTTCAGGCTATAACTACATAAGAACGGCCAAACTGGATCAGACCAAAGGTCCATCTAGTCCTGTCTCCTGACAGTGGCCAATACCAGATGCCCCTGAGGTAGGGAACACAACAGGCAAGCCTCATGTGATCCCTCTCTTTTGTTACCCGTTTCCAGACAGAGGCCAGGGACACCATTCCTGCTCAGCCTGGATAATAACCATTAATGTACTTTTAAAACACTGGTACTTGCACATATATTCGTATTCATTTTTATATTGCCATACAAACTATGCCACAAAAATTAGTTAGAATCAAAGCAGCAATTCCAAAGAAACTCACTGTTGGGAGGAATTTTAAAATCCTTTAGCTGTCCTTAAATGAGGAACTGGAATCTCATTTTCCTGTTAATAATCAATTCCTCAAACAACAACTTTCCCCCCCATTTGTTAATTAATTTGGTTGGCTAGAATCCATGACCACATCGTTACTAGAATTTATGGCTGTCTAAAGTACAGCTAGCTGCAATGTCACGAGGGAAAAAAATTTATATTAGAATGAAAAACATGGCAATATGATCACAGAAACTAGGATATATTCTTCAGTAACTAAAATAGTTACATTTTAATGTTTTCAAGCTATAATCTCTGCTATTATTGTTGCAGCATGTTGGAATCACCATGACAGAAATAAGAGTGCCGAGAAGGTAATTTTTTTTTAAAGAGCATTTGATTCCTTTACCATTTCAGAAATTAATTTAACTCATGATATTCTACACTGAAATATTTTATTAAAGGAAAAATAGATCTTTGTTCACATTTGACCTGTGTTCACCCACTTCTCAACTCTCACAATTTAATGCCAAGACATAAAATGTTAAGAACTGATAAAATTGTCTCGTTTGTTTTCTCAGAAGACATGCCTGATTTTAATAAACTTCTATTTATTCAAATGGAAACTTCCAGGATTAAAAGAAATTCTTACAAGACATACATGGAGGGGGGTTTTCAAAAGGGAGAAGGGAGGGGGCAGGAATTGTCTCTGTTTAATTTGCAATCTACCAGGAATATTCTAAGCTTTACTTATGAGTAAACAAACTGATAAATATATCAAAGACATAATGTGTTTAGAGGTAAAAAAAGATTCTACAGCACTTGCTCCTACCTTTGGGTACGTCTACACTACAGAGAAAGATCAAAGCTGCTGCTGTCAATCTTCCAAGGTTTGAATTAGCAGTCTGAGACAGCTAATTCAAAGTGAGAGGGGGACTCCAGTTGATGCTAGTAACCCTGCTTTCATGAGGAATAAGAAAAGTTGAAGGAAGAGTGTTCTTTCTTCTACTTCCTACAGTGTAGACAGCACCAAAAGCAGAGTTAAGCTACTCAACTTCAGCTACACAATTAACATCAAAATCTTAATTTGACTTTGTCCTGTAGCGTAGACATTACCCTTTGTCAAAGATCTTAGGGGCCTGAAGACTGTTGAGAATCTTCAATTCCTCAACATGGGACCTAAAATGCTTTGTTCAGCTCATAAAGTGACTTCTTGACTGAGGGTGCATTTAATATTTCTGCTCAACAAAAGTTTAGGCCAATTCAACCCCAACATAAGCAAGCGCAACTCCATCTGCCTTAACCAGAGCAATGCCATCACTAACATTTAGATATGAAGTATTTTCAATAGCCCCCCTATTAAAAAAAGTACTGCAACTCGACTTACACAATAGCTGATGTTTTCAACTGGTGGAAAGGCAGTGTGTACGATTCCATTTATAAAATCAGAAGAGACACAAAAAGAGCTATTTCTTCAAAATTCATCAGGCTCACTTAGCTCACAATCAGCTGTTAATTATTAGTAACTGGTCATTTGTAGTCTCTTTCTTGGCAGCTTTCACAATTAGAAGTGATTCACTGAACCAGAGATCACCAATCCCTTTGAACATTCTAACCTCTATGGGAGCTAACATCCAGAAAGCTCAGCGTGAAGGGCATAGTAGTAATGCATGTAAGGCAAGACTGGTGTTTACTTGCATGGATCAGAACCAACCTCACGCTTACTCGACTTAGTTTTATCCACCTATTATCTTTCCTTTTATACTTGGAATAGTGATAATCTATACTTAGATAATAAGTTCTTTGAGGAAAGGACTGTGTTGCATATACACAGTAGAGGTCTAATTCTAGGATAAGGGGCCCCTGATTCAACCCTCTCAATGAAAGAGTAAGATGGATTCAACACAATTCTCGGTAATTTGCAAAATACAGTTACTTGTTTAAGAAAACGTTACATAGCAGGAAATAGTAAACCTGTTTAATTAGAATACCTATTTTGAAAAGAGAGAAAAAAAGTCAGTCTTACAGGCCCTTTGATTACACTTGTCTTCTAGGAAAGTCACCTTGGTTCTCACCCTCTCTCTGTTTGATGGCTAGGTTCTGCCTTTCAACTGCCAATACTCTTTTCATCTTAAATACCTTCTACCTACTGACCTTGGTTGAGCTATTGAATCAGTGTTGTGCTTCCTCGCAACACAGCCCATTACTCGTCCCCATCTCTTTAGCCAATATTAAAGCTTGAGACAGACTCTAGTGACTCTAATTGGCTAACTGAAGAGAGCGAGCTTAAAGGAAATCCTGTTCTGACTCACTCCCACACTGTCTATCTTTACAGCAACAGCCTTCCTAATAGAGCTCAAACCAACTAGACATTAGAAAGCCTGGGAAGAGCTTCCTTAATATATTTGTCATCATTCCTATGTGTAAAAATACATTCCAAACAAAGCTTAGGAAGGAGAGGGTGAAGAGTTATTTTCATCGCTTTTGCTACTGTTTATTGTTCATTGTACCCTCTTTAAAATGCAAGAAACTAAAATTAGACTTGCCAGATGATGATCTTATTTTAATTCAGCAAAACTGAATCCCTTCTGGGATTAGTAAGCAGTTGAAATGTAGATGGTCTTATTATATAAACAAAAATTCACCACAACCCCATCATACATTTCATCATCCAAAACAGCTGTGTTTATGCACCAATAATACTGCAAACTATGTCAACTTGAGCTGCACAAACAAATCAGTTTTGGGCTGCAGAGGTTTCAGCAGCCCCTTTTTTAGTTTTGCTTCATGTTTTCTTTCAAAAGTCCAACTCAAAGGAAAATTCAGTGAAATATCATGTTTTGTACCGCTTCAACCTATCCTCCTATATTGGCACAGCATTGTGAAAGAAAATGAAAAAAAATCTCAGATTTCTGAACCTGATCAAATCAGATATGTGCATAAAACCAAACTTGATAAATTTTCCTTGATTGTGTTACAAAAGCTTCACACTTTTTTAGTGCCAACATAAATTCTATGTCTGCTGCTAAGTCCTATTTGAAAAGGAGACACACTATCCTTGTTATCTGCTAGGATCCAGATAAGTTTGTGTTTCTCATTCAAGAGGGTTTGGTTTCTTTGTTGAGGTGATTTTAAAAGAATAGATTACATTTGAATTCTGAAGATTTTCATCATCACTGAAAATGATCATTTAAATAAAAATAGGTCAAATTTGGAGACTAAACTACTAGAAAGTGTCTATTTAAAAACTCTCAAACATCTGTTTATCCTTAACTCGTTAGGAACATCTCATAATTACTACTATGAGGAGGAGTCCAGGCAATACTGTCATGTCCAGTTTGAGATCACTAGTTTCAGCACTCAGATTAGAATACAAACCTCAAAAGTCTAACAGACCACCTACAGGGAACTGGGACAAAATACCAGTTCAGGACAACACCAGAATATTCAGCCACAGTTTTTATGGCGGTAAAAGAGGGAGTGGCCTACAGCTATTCAGTTATACTGCATCCTTTCTAGACCATACTATATGAAGATTTACTAATCAAGCAATTTTCTTGAATTTGCTAGACGAAACTTTGGGGACCTGCCCACTCAGAGAATAAATCATCCAGGATCTAACTCTTTCGGGCAGCAAGGAACTGTTTGAAATGCAGGAGTGGTAAGCTTTGCCAAGGGTTGCAAGCTGCCTAAACGCAAATAAATTAAAAAAAAATGTATATTGATTACCAAAAAGTCACTTCCCAACACTGAGATCCACTAGAATAGCTTCCTGAGGAAAATGATGAGGTGAGAACCCCACTGTTCCAGGGAATTTAACATGGTAGACTATACTGAAGGGAAAAATTGTGCACTGGTGGAGATCAGTGATTCTCAACTTGTGGTGCACAGACCCCAGAGGGTCCACAGACAATATCTAAGATTTCCAAAGGGGTCTGCACCACAATTCCAAAATTTTAGGGATCTAGAAACGAAAAAGGTTGAGAACCATTAACGTGACTCTGTAACCTCTAATTACTATGAGCAGTTTTTGCTTTCTGAAACGTAAAGAAGATCATTTCATTAACATGGAAGTGAAAAGTTTTATTATCCTTTAAGATGGAATCTAATGTTTCTAACTCTCCTACTACAAGTGATATCACTAATATTCAGCAAAGCGGGAAGCTACACCACTGACACCACAAGAACCACCAAGGATGTCATCAGTCACTGTAGGGAAAAATCAGAACCACTAACTTAGATCACTGCAGGCAAACAAATGGAGGCCCTAGGCTAAAACCAGGTCTGTTATAAGTCAGTCTCGTTTCATTGACATCAATAGAGCTTTATCAGCTTTTACTAGGGGTGGGCAAGATACGGCTTGGGGGCTGGATCTGGTCCACCAAGCCTTTCAATCCAGCCTGCCAAGCCTTTCAATCCAGCCCAACCCACTGACTCCACAGGCAGGGAGCAACAGCTGGTTGCTACATCTGCCTCTCTGCAATGGGGATGAGGGGAAGCTTTGTGTACTTCGCCCAAACTCCCTCTCAGACCCCACATCCTCTCCTGAATCCTTATCCCCTTTCCTCAGCTTCCTTCTGCACCCAACGTCCATCCAAGACCCTACACCCCCGCCACAGAAAAATGAGGCCCTTCACCACTTACCAAAAATTTGGAGTGATCACCATAAAAAAAAAAAATATTGCTCACCCTGGCTTATACAGTACCAGCTCAGGTTTTTGCCCTACTGTTTTCCAACCTATGTATTCCATTAAAAGGTATAGTACCTAAAAGGTTTTAGATGTGGGTTTTTTCTCTTTATTTCAACTCAGATTTCAACTGGTGACACTACTCAATTATAAGTGGTTATTAAAAAGAAAGAAAACTAGATTTTGTTAAAGAAGTTAACCTCCTCAAAAGAAAAAAAGTAATTAAAGGGATAAGGGTCAAAAACTAGAGGCTTAACTAAAAACACATACAAAAACACTGCGTGGTACTGCATGTCGAACAACTTCTATTTGTTCCGTCAATTGTGAAACTTCTATTTTACCAGCCCTTGAGGTTTGCTTTGGCTTAAGGACTGTCTTGATTCTACATTTCCTGTGTCAACGCAGGGAACAACAGAGGCTATGTCAACTCTGTGCAAAGTAAAGTAATTTTTTCCACCTACCTCTTCCATCTCAAATGAGTCCTTTTGTGGTAACTTTAGAATAGTTATGGATGGAGACGCTATGGGAGCACAAGATTCTTTATCTGGTGTAGACGGATTTTTCTGCTCAGTGATATTTTCAAGCTCGTTATTTGCAGGCATATTAGCATCGCTGGTGAGATTGGAGGAGTCCACAATACCAGATTCTTCAGACAACCCATTCTGGTGACTTGGTGAGTGATCATTTTGCTCATCTACGTGAGGCACAGTATCATCCTGAGTTCCTTTGTTGTCACTAATTCCAGGAGGAAAAGTTGTGGCATTAAGTGTGTCTCCAAGATTGAGCTGATTAATAGAGATCTCCTCTTTTACTGTAGCCAGAGATCGAGAATCTTTCTTTTTTAAGAGTTTTGGTAATTTTGATTCATTTTTTATATCATTTTCTTCAGTCCCTTGGCCAGGAGGCGTATTCCCTTTTTCAACAGTTGGGGGAGTCATGGAACTGCTACTTTCTCCTGCCTGCTGGTTTGCACACAGATTGAGTTTTGATAAGGTCTTCATTAAACGACTTGCAGTATTGCTTCGATTTAAAGGAGGAGGATTTGGGGTCTCTTTGTTGGAAGACACTGAATTCATGCTGCCAATTTTCTGCAAAGGAGTCCCAGAAACTTGGGAATACAAGGAAGAAAAAGCATTGGCTACAGTAGTAAGCACTTCAATCTGACGAAAACGACCTGGAGCATAAAACAAAGCACAAGTTAATTTTTAAGAGAACAATTGGTGGAATTGTGTCTAATATTTGTACACCCTAGCTAAGAACATCTTAGGACTTGCAATTAATTCTTCTCACTGGAATGAGTAAGCAAAATAACCACAACTTACAGGGCACAGGTAAAGCCAGATTTTCCAAACCCAAATACCTGCATTATCCAAAGAACATCCTTTTCCTTTATAAAACACAGAATTTTAGATATGTATTCTATTGAAGGGTACAGTCTCTAACAGGCTTTTTTTATGGCTATTTCAGTTCATATTTAAACTGACACTACTCAGTTGTAAGTGGTGACTCAAAAGAAAACTAGATTTTGCTAAAGAAATTAGCCTCTTTTAAAGGAAAGCAGTAATTAAAATGATAGAGTCAAGATATTGTGAACCCTCATCTTTATAATCATCCATTTTTATCCAGGTCAATGTTCTGAGACCTCTGTAAGAGTGAGATAGCCTTAGACAGGATTTCAGCAACACGTTAAGAGTGTATTGTAACAGATACATAGATCCATGCTGATTTCTAAGGTCAAAATTTTAAGAAGGGTATGGATTAGGGATGTGAAATGGATCTGACTAATGATGTAGTCAATACAGTTTGTATTGAGTACACGATTAATCAAAGACCGAAAGACCGTTCCACAGAGCAGCAGTGTGAATAGCTCCAGGAGCCAGTTCAAACCCGGACTAAATCAGCCCTGGTTCGTGCTAGCTCCGGGAGCCACCGATACTGTAGCTCTGCATTTTAAATGCAGTGCTACAGTAAGAGCTGCCAGCCTTTTACTACATTTAAAATGCAGAGGCACAGCACCCTGGACCAGCGCAGTCCTGGCTCGCACTGAGTTCAGCAGACCCTGTTCATGGTGGCCAGCCCCATGACTCACTTGGTGTGAGTTTATTTCGCTCATCCACATGAGGCACAGTATCATCCCGAGTTCCCTTTTTGGCACTAATTCTAGGAGGAAGAGCTGTGGCATAAAGTGTATCCACAACACTCATGGACAGGGGCTGCCACCAGAGCAGCCTCTGCCCACGGTGAGCCTCACTCTGCAGCAGTCTCCCCTATTCTCCTCCCCCGCCCCGCCATGGCCTCAGATAAAGGCTGTAGCGCCATCCCCTCCTGGAGCCAGGGCTGGGGAGAACTGGCTTTAAAGCTGGCTCCCCCAGTACCAGCTCCTGCTCCCCCCCGGGGAAGCAAATACAGCTGCTCCCTGACTTACGGCCACCTCCACTTACAACCATTCGCACTTACGACCAAAGCGGTTGTAAACGCAGATCCGAGTTACGAACAGCGTGGTTGCCATGTAACTCTATGGGATCCGAGTTACAAACAGTTCGAATTATGGACCAAGTGTTGGTCCGTAACTCGTTCATAACTCAGAGAGTGGCTGTAGTCAGTACTCCAGTTTTACTAATCACTAACATCCCTAATATGGATTTTTTTATTTATGTGTTTAGGTTATACTACAATTTACAATTGTGATATAAACAGACATTGATTCTGTTTGACACAGTATGTAAATACTAGTTTAATAAGATTAAGAGTTACCTAGAAATATAGGCTTTCATGGTACTTAAAAAGGGCCACCCCAGATGCCTCTTTCTGAAATTATCAAGGGCTCTCAAGAGTGGTTAGAAGGTTACCTAATACAGAAAACCACAAGTGATCCCTTGATCCTTAACATTCAGAAGAACAGATTGTAAGAGCACTTTAACAGCAGAAAGAGAAAGGTCGGGAGAAACTTTATAAATACATTAAGTACAAAAACAGAGACCAAGTAAAATTGTGAGCACTGGCCACAATTAGTCAGCTTATCCTTCTCCAGGTTCTATTGTAGTGAAATGCCTCAATTTTTTGTTATTTCATATTTTGATGTTCTGCACTCCAATGGTGGAGTTCTCAGAAGTGCTCAGCTTTGGTCTAACTGTGATTCCAGTGAAGTGAATAAGAATTTTACCACTATCTTCAATGGGAACAGAATTAAGTTAATAATGAGCACTTTCAAATTTAATCTTCAGTTTCCACAGTACACGAAAAGGCTTTTAGACTGTATTTTTTGACTTTTTTCAGTACTTTAAAAAAGAAAGATGGTTTAGCAGAAACTCAAAGAGACCAATATACAACTCAGAAGGTGAAGGATAATGATGGAGATCCCATCTTTTCTACCCCAAAAACCTGCTCAAACAAATTCACGTCATATTTTGGAGCAATTAGACGGGAGTTTACTGTTAATACTTCATAGGAGCAGAATTTGGCCCTGAAACTGCAAAAACTTTCCACAGTACTGGCCTACAGATTTCCTTTGCTGGTTATTTACACAATTTTAAAAACTTAACCTTGGCTCTAAAAGTAAACTTACTTGTTAAAGCAAAGTTTGGATTTTCCACTTCCATGCGCTGCATTTGGGCACTCAAAAACACTTTAATATCAATCCCTCTTGCAAACGAGGATGAATTAAAAAATCTTGATGGAATTTTAGAAGCAATATCCGGTTCATCTCTTCCAAATCCAAGGTTATAGAGTACTTCTTCAGGGTCTTCCTCATAAAGCTCCAGTAATTCAGAAACACTAAACAAGTGAAAAACAAGAGAGTTTTCTACATGGGGACTAAGACATGATCCCTTCAGTCTGATTACTAGTTCAGCTCTTTTGTCTGTGCCCTATTGAAGTTTTGTCTCCTACAACTCAGTGCACATTAGGAAATAGGCCCAAGTTACAAGCTTTGCAGGGATTTATAAATGGCATTTAAATTCAAGCCACTAGAGAAATGAACCCAGTCAATGTTCAGATCTAAACTTTATTTATACCCAATCCCTATACAAAGGTCTTGAAATCTGAGATGCTTTTAAACTTCAGGCATTTCCATGGGTCAGGCCCACTTGCTTTCTGAGAGCCACAACTGAAAAAAGTCAAGTTCTTTCACATAATCTCTTCTTTGTTAGTAAGCCCAATAACGCAGCAAAATAAAAATAAAAATAAAAATCAAGCCAAGTTTCTCTCTTAAGGTGTGTCTAAACTACAGGGGTTTTTTTCGAAAAAAAGTGGCCTTTTTTTTTTTTTTTTTTTTTTAAAAACACACTTCCACCGCATCTAGACCGCCACCGTGTTTTTTCAAAATTAAATCAAAAGAACGTGTCTTTTTTGACCACAGTAAACCTCATTTTATGAGAAAGAATGCCATTTTTCAAAAGTGCTCTTTCGAAAAAGGCTTTCTTGAATGCAAAGAGGGCTTTTTCGAAAGAGAACATCCAGAATGCCTGGGGGCTTGCTTTCTCAAAAGAAGTGGTTGCAGTCTAGATGCTCTCTTTCAAAAGAGGCTTGTAGACTAGACGTAGTCTTAGGGACAGAAATACTAAATACTGGGAA
Source organism: Pelodiscus sinensis (assembly GCF_049634645.1). Taxonomy (NCBI): domain Eukaryota; kingdom Metazoa; phylum Chordata; order Testudines; family Trionychidae; genus Pelodiscus; species Pelodiscus sinensis. Next base: position 48,884,556 of record NC_134717.1, on the reverse strand, counting down.
AAAAGAATGATAAAGCCCACAGAACTGTGCCAAACTCCCTAACACAATTCTTTTACCTTGAAACAGTCCCACTACTTCTTCCGGAACCAGTGGAATTCATACTTCTCCCCTTCTGGTGGAACTGATGTCTCCTCTCCTTCGCCAACATACCATTGCTGTCACAAAAATGGACAAAGCCAATATGATAAACCGGTTCCTTGCAGAACTGTTGTTTTGTGTTCTGAGATTTCCCCCCCCCCTCGTTATAGAACACTTTTTTTTAAGAGTATTGAAGTGGGGGTGGGGATGTATTATTGGTGTGGTCATCTTTGTAGGAGTAAAATCTTCTACATGGAATGGTGCTAGTACTGGGACTGCCTAGTTCACCTTTACATCATCTCTCATCATTTTATTTCAACATTTTTTTAACAAAAAATGAGACACTTACCATGTCTCCATTTTGTCATTGATTTGATGTAGATGATTAGCTGCAGGAAAATAAAGAAATGAGTTGTGCGTAAAGTTCTTTGGCAAAACACCATTTATAATAGCTGATAAGAAATGGTATCCAGTAACATTTGTTCGCATATGCCACCCTACCTCCCAGAGTCTATTCTTTACACATAAGTATGTGATCTGTATGTATACATGCTTGGGATAATGGGCATTAGTGGAGTATTTTTTAATAGTCAAATTTTAACCTATAGTATTCTTGGTGTAGAAGAAAAGTCACACACAGATCACCATATCTACTTTTTTAGAGCTGGTTAACATGAGTTTTTTAAAATATATTTTTTCCTTTTTCTCTGCCCCCTTCCCCCACCTTCAGATAATTGGATATTTGAATTTTCCGGCAGCTTCTGGGGGGGAAAGAGGGGCAGTAATCAGGGGCAGGGACTCAGACAGACGAGGCAGGAGTAGAGGCAGCCAGCCCTCAATGCTGCCCAGAACATGCTGCACCTGCCCCAGCTAGCTCTCAGCACAGCCTGGACTACACCATAGTGATTTAAAGGGCCTGGGGCTCTGGCTGCTGCTGCCACAGTAGCAGCCCAGAGCCTTGGGTTTTTTTATATGGACAAGTTCCAGGGCAACTTCCCCCCTACCCCTTCGGCAGCCCTGGCTTTGTCCTTTCTCTTTCAGTCTAATGACCAGAGCTTGGATTGTTACTTAAAACAAGGAAAAACAGTCTAACAAATGAAAAGTCTGTGAGGAGGAATCCTTTTAATCTCACATACTCTAATTCAATACGTGATATTGACTAAATTAATCACATCAAGTCAACTGTCAAATTGCTTTCCTTGTTATTTTTAAGAGATTCCAAAATAAAGCATGGATTTCCTCCCCAACGGTCCTCCCTCCCTTCCACAGCATTGCCAGCAAGACTTCCATTGACTCCAATAAGAATGGAATTGAGCTTTTTATACCAAAAGAAACCTGACACTTTTCAAACACATTTTAGAATTGCAAAAATTCTTTTCAGCTGCAGGGTTGTTTGGGTTAAAAAAAAAAAAAAAAAAAAAAAGGACACATTTGAACAAATACTAAGAAAAACCTTATACTCCTTATCCTGCATGTATGCACAGGATAGATGGACAAACAGAACCTAAGCTGTGAGGTGCTGATTGGCCTCTGCAGTCTAATGGGCCTGAGTACGTCTGGCCACTCTCAGCACTGCACCCTCAAAGCAGATCAGCTCCTGAGCTGGGGATCTCTCTCAGCGGAGGCAATTTAAAGCATTTAAGCCACCAAAAGGCTGTTCTGGCCACACTTTTGGAGGTCAATATATATATATATATATATATATATATATATATATATATATATATATATATAAAAATAAAAAGCCCGCTCTGAGAGGCCACCTCTCCTCTCTTCCTCCTCCAGCAGAAAGAGGAGAAAAGAAGAACTAGTGAGAACAAGCAGAGACAGAAACAGAACAAAGAGTAAAGCTACAACTGGCGATCCAAAGAGAAAAAATGGCATAACTGACAATCTAAATGTCTTTCCCTTTGTTTCATTGTGGGTGGTGGGTTGGTGGTTTTAAACACGCATCTACTCGCTTTTATTGCCAGGTTTTATTCCTTCTTCCATTTTTCAGCCTCTCTTCTCTTACTTCCTCTTTAAATATGAGCAATTATTGGCTGAACACTTGAGACCAACTTTGACACTCAGAAAATCCTCACATGCCACCCTCAGCAGCTTCAATGGCACTGGTGCACATGTGTCGGACTTCCAGATCTGTCCAAAGAGAGAGCACAAGCATTCACAGTCATTTTTTCCTCACTGCTTGCACTCCTTCCACCAGTGCTTTTGACTGTTTGCACCAAAAACACATAGGCTACATCTAGACTGGCATGATTTTCCGCAAATGCTTTTAACGGAAAAGTTTTCCATTAAAAGCACTTGCGGAAAAGAGCGTCTAGATTGGCACAGATGCTTTTCCGCAAAAGCACTTTTTGCAGAAAAGCGTCCATGCCAATCTAGTCGCGTTTTTGCGCAAAAAAGCCCGATCGCCATTTTCGTGATCGGGGCTTTTTTTGCACAAAACAAATCTGAGCTGTCTACACTGTGCCTTTTGCGTAAAAGCTTTTGCCCGAATGGGAGCAGCATAGCATTTCCGCAAGAAGCACTGATTTCAGACAGTAGGAAGTCAGTGTTCTTGCGGAAATTCAAGTGGCCAGTGTAGACAGCTGGCAAGTTTTTCCGCAAAAGCAATTGCTTTTGCGGAAAAACTTGCCAGTCTAGACGCAGCCATAAAATAGTAGCAGAGAGCGGTTTCCTTTATTATGCAAGCTCCTTTCAAGGCTGGCTCTGGCTGCCGGAAGGCTAGCTCACAACAAGCTGACAAAAATAAAGTTTTGATGAAAGAAAATAATTTGTTTGGGGTTGGGTTTTTTTTTTTTTCCCCTTTTTTAAATTTCTCATCTTCCCTCTTGCTTTCCAGGAAGGTTTACCATCAGGTGACACGACTGGAAATAATGACTTCAAAATAAATTCACACTCTTGAGCGTTACTTAAATAACAATAAAAAAATTTCTTGCTTTAATAGCCATGTGTCTCTGCCACACCCACCTTCCGCTCCCAAGGATAAGTCATCTTCAAAACTTCCTCCATTTCTCACCAGCATGCCTGAAAATGTACATTTGGCAGTTCAATGCCAATATAGTTCTGTAATGTTTCTTTCCAAAAGTTTGTACAATATTTTTAGTTAAAACACTTAGAGTTAATGCTGATTTACTCAGCACATCGTTGCAGATCTTTTATTATTTATACCCGGATAATATACAGACAAAGCCTATGGTATTTTGAAATTACTACAGGCAGTCCCCGGGTTACGTACAAGATAGGGACTGTAGGTTTGTTCTTAAGTTCAATCTGTATGTAAGTCGGAACTGGCGTCCAGATTCAGCCGCTGCTCAAATTGATCAGTTTCAACAGCGGCTGAATCTGGACGCCAGTTCTGACTTACATACAGATTCAACTTAAGAACCCCAGGCATCCCCAAGTCAGCTGCTGCTGAAACTGATCAGAGGCTGATTCCAGGAAGCCCGGGGCAGGGGCTTCCTGTAGTCAGCCACTGGTCAGTTTCAGCAGCGGCTGACTTGGGGATGCCTGGGGCAGAGCAGCTGGGGTGCTGCTAGGTTGGTCCAGTAGCGCCGCCGCTCCTCGGCGCTACTGGACCAACCCAGCAGCACCCAAGCTGCTCTGCCCCAGGCGTCCTGATTCAGCCACTGCTGAAACTGACCAGCAGTGGCTGAATCAGGATGCCTGGGGCAGGGCAGCTGGGGTGCTGCTGGGTTGGTCCAGTAGTGCCCAGAGCGGCACTACGGGACCAACCGGCAGCGCCCCCGCTGCTGTACCACAGGCGTCCAGAGCAAAGCCGCGGAGCACGGGGGCAGCGGGACAGTCCAGACGCGCCGAGGCTGTCCTGCTGCCCTCGGGTTCTGTGGCTTTGCTCTGCTTTGCTCCCCGTCCCCCTGGTCTACAGACCAGGGGGACGGGGAGCAAAGCAGAGCAAAGCCGCGGAGTACGCGGGCAGCGGACAGCCCAGACGCATCTGGGCTGTCCGCTGCCCATGTGTTCCCCCGCTTTGCTCCCCGTCCCCCTGGTCTGCAGACCAGAGGGACAGGGAGCAAAGCAGAACAAAGCTGCAGAGCACGCGGGCAACGGACAGCCCAGATGCCTCTGGGCTGCCCGCGTGTTCCACCGCTTTGCTTCCTCTCCCTGGTCTGCTGGAGACCAGGGAGAGGGAGGGCCCCGTTCGTAACTGCGGATCCGACGTAAGTCGGATCTGCGTAACTCGGGGACTGCCTGTATTCACATCCCAGAAAAGCTTTTTTTTTTTTTTTTTTTTAATAAAAGAGTGAGAGTTGACTCTAAAGCTACTCCAGCAGCCAACAGAAGAACACCTCTGTGTCAACTTGGGAGCTAATTACTCATTATTATCTGCCCTCAGGCACTATAAGTACCCTGCACTGGATGTTAAATTACACTCCAGACACCTTACCACAGACTTCAGTGTTAAGATATTAGTCCAATCATTCCTTTTCTTCCCCGGGTATAAAAGTAGCTAGAACTCCAGATACTGTGAGAACTTTATGTGCTCTGCCACTACCTGCAGATTCTTGCTGAACTTTGAACTTTTGAATTTTGTCCTGCTCAGATACTAAACTTTTCAGGTGTGGCAATTTCAGTTAGTGCTAGAAAGAAACTGCACAAAAGTTGACCTAGTTCTAAGACTGCATGAGCAAGCTTCCCTCCTCCCCTCCCCCCAAAACACACTCAGATCTTGCACAGATTTTGCATTTATATAAAAGCTGAAGCACAGGAGTAGAACTTTTTTTCCCTCAGAAATGTTTAAAAAGACTTCTGACTCTTTTCCCCCTCCACTGCATACAAACATATCCTAGCTAGATCAAGATAGCCATCACATATGCATTTGGGTAACAGTGTATGATTTTGAAGTCAATGTATAAGAAAACAGAAAAGTTCATAATAAAAGTAGCTATCCAAGAGGACAGAGCCTTTTCTTACCCTTCAATGTAGGATTGCTTTGTTCATCCAGGGAGGCTCCCAGAGGTGTTCTGAAACCACAGAACAGATGCTAGTTTAAAACGATGCCTCTTCATGGCCTTCCTTAAGTGCTGTAACAAGCTTGTGGTAGCAGCAGTTGTGCCTCCTTTTGCCTTCCTCCCTGAGAAAGTCTGCACAAATGCCTAGAATATGTCAAGTCCTTTGCTAGCTCAGTTGCTTGATCAAATTCTTTAGCTTTTGTTTTAATACAGATGTAATCATTATTTCAAGAATAGAAGGAGGCTTGTTAAAGGGGCCAATCCTGCAGTAGTATAAGTCACAAGCAAAACGTCCACTGACAACAGGATTGGGCCTTAATGGAGTTACTCTTCTTGTATAAACTAATTCACTGCATAAGCTCTTTAAACATAGCAAATATTAATTAACAGCTTCCACCAATGTAGACTAAATGATAGTTAACAATAACCTGTGATGTGGTAAAGTAGCTTGGTACAAACCCAAGACACAAATTAAAATATAATTAAGGGACAAATCAGATGAATAAAGTGTTTACATCATAAATACTTCATAATGGGCATCTGAAGATTTTCATTAGACAAACAAGAGAAAATTGACTGAAGTTACCCTGACAAACAGAGACATGAGAGTATTTGTTTGGATTCCAAAATTAAATTCTGGAATGAAAAGCTTGTATGTTTCCTTTCAGACCCTTTATTTTACAGTGCAAATTGTTGCTCTGGAACAGTTTACCATTGCTACACATTACCCTTTGATATGGAATCATCCACGAACTTTTGACAATTACTCTTTAGAAATAACTTGTTACACTGACATACCAATTAAAATAGTGACTCTGAGTAATATTCACTCAGGTAGGTGATCAAACAAGCTTTTAGTAACTCAAATCTCCTGGAATTTTGAGTCTCTCATGGGAGCAAATAAGGTTTTTAGGGGCAAGGGTTTTTTTTTTTAAATCTATTCAAGTTACAGTAAGTCTTATGTTCTGAATTAACAACCATGCCTATTGTTTATATCCCAGTTTTAATGGCTACATTTCTATTCTTCTCCCTCTCTCCCCCTGGCAGCCACTTCAGCATGTCTTGCTTTTTAGCTAGACAAAGTTGCTGGCAGCAACTTCCTTAGCTGACGCCAGTAGTGCATGCACTGGCTGGCAAAAAATGGTAAAAAGCAAGCAGTGAAACTGGCATTCTCCCTCAAAAGCTAAGCTTGTCACCTCTGCAGCTTGCTAACAGCTACTAGAAAAGAAGCTTTGGCAAGCAATCTGTCTGCTTCCCTGCTTGCTTCCCTTCCCTACACACGCCCAACAACTTTATAACCCATTCCACTGAAAAAAAATGTACATTTAAAAAGCAAAGAGCGTAAAAAGAACAATAGAAGTCCTTTGGGCAATAGCAAAGCAACATGAATATGTTTTTAAATAAATCTTTACAGTAGCAAGGCCCATAAGTCAGCTGATTCAAGTTTGCTTTCAAGTGCATTATGCAGCTAAACAGAAGGTTTTAGAGATCTTTACATATCTTCTCATGCACAACAAACTTTTTTTTGAGTATCTAGGAAGGATACTATAATAATATGGCAAACTCCAGAGAAGCTGTTCGCTTTCACAGCCCTCAGTGAAGTGGCATGAGGGCAAGGACAAATGGGGAACCAAGGACAATCAAATGCAGAACTGCGTAAAAATCCTGATTTGCACAGGGATCAAGGAAGTGTGAATTAGATCCCTCACAGTATGACATTTCCCAGACATTCTAGGTGCAGTTAGGAAGAGCAGGGGGCATGCCATACTGACTTCTGAGATCTTCTCAATACCTCACCTCAAATATTTATTCCTCTTTCCATCCACAGTGCCCATCACTGTGGTAGCTATGCACTGATCAACAGATAAGATTCAACATGGCTGTGCCTATAGTGGACTTCAGTGAGGATTCTGCTTTTCACCCTCTCATGTTGTAGAAAATTTCTGTTTGAGTCAGTATTGGTTATTGTAGGAAATCTTTAACAATTAATAAAGAAATTGTGTTGTGCTTTAGAAGCAGTTAAAACTTTGGCTGTTAGAATCATAGTTTGGCCACTAGACTTCAATTAAATTGTGTGTCCATTCTGCCATCAGAAACTCAATACACAACACTGTCTTGGACACAGTTCAAAACCTACTCTTTTCTAAATACTCTACATGAGAAAGTCTATCCTGTTGGAAAAGAACTATGTTATCATTATAGAAGACATTTTTGGCCAAACAAAACACTCAAGTTCAAAACATAAAAACCATCCTGGAGTTCAGATGGAGGACTTCCTCCTTTCTGTTTCAGTGTAAGATGAGCACACAGCAGATCTAAATTTCTAATGTTTACCTTAAGTAGCCTTAGTAAATGCACTAATGTCTTTTAAATGATTTCAGAACACTGGCAAATTTGAGATAAATGAAGAAAGTCCCTCATACAGGGATGACAATACTCCCACTTCTGCTCTATTTTAGGGAAGTGTCACCTCTATACGATAATATATAAGTGGAAATTGGAGTGATATGGAGAGAGTGCTGGATAACCATGAACTAAGACACATGAGAAATTTCAATGTGGAATGATTACAATCCCAAACTGCTAGTGCATACTTCACAAATGGCCAGCTAGTAAGTCCATTTTCCTCACAAGTACAGTACAACGTTGTGGATGGTATTTTGAAACAAAACAGACCATTACCAAGAATGTTGATGCTACTTCACTTGAACTAATACTACTGAAAAACTCAAAGTAAGACTGGCCAAATTTGAACCTAAATGTACATTTTCTAACAGCTCATATAAACCTAGAAATGATAGACATGTATTCATTCACTCATTCCTATGAGGAAATATTTTTGGTGTTTTTATACACCAAACAGGGCATTTTGCTAGCTCCTGAGAGCCAGGACATGCAATTGACTAGAAACAGAAATAAAAATCAGTCATTTTTGTTATCCAAATTTGGAGAACTCCAAATTATGAAACAGTATTAGATTATAACTGGATTTCTTGTAACAATCTCGGGACACAGTATCTGCATTTTAGGTGTTCCTTTTAGCAATGCAATGTAAATATGTTCAAGATTTTAGAACTGATATTGTCTTTAACCAGCAACATGGACAGAAAAAGAGGAAAACTACAAGGTTCAAGAACCAGCCCAGCCCATTCCCTTTGATTACATATGCACATATGCAGAGAGAGCATAATGGATGCCTAGTAAAATTATTCTCTCGCTCAACACTTTTAACAAACAAAAACATGCATTTTACACACAAATTTAACTGTGCTAGCTACAGTCTTGAGAGTAGAATCCTGTGAGGAACTGCAAACTTCTCCAGGGTGCTAAGAATTCCCAGCTCTTACAGACATTACTGATAGCTGAGGGAACACAGAATCAGACCCTAATTGCCTAGGATCCTGTCCAACTGAAGTCAGTAGGAGTGTTTCCATTAACTTCAATGGATACAGGATGTACTGAATTGACATATCAGGGAATTACTGACATTCACACATCACTTGAGCTTTGCAAAAGCCCATCATAAGAGCAAAGCTTAAATAGTTTGTGGGTACCACTAAGCCCCAGGGTGGAATGTCAATGAATTTAAGACTACAGAATGTGCAAACATTTTTTTTTAAGACATAGAAACTAAAGAAAGTTGTCAAAATAGGATTTGCTAGCTCTATATCTGAGGCAAATTTAAGGTTTTAGTATAAAGTATAGAACTGGTCAGCAGCAACACTGACAACTGTAGTTACACTTGTATAGGATCTTTTATAAAAAGATCAGAGGGCTTTACACACATTAATTAAACCTTGCAACATCCCTCTTAATCAACTTTTTAGTGCTTTGAAAATAAGGAAAACACCTCTTAAAATGGCTTGCTCAAGATCACAAAGTCAGTCAGCAGCAACCGTGGGAATGAAAACCAGAAGTTCCATCTCCCATTGCTCTGATCTAATCAACAGACATTACAAATACATAATGGAATTAAACTGTATTATAATAATATAGGTTTGTGACTTGAGTTATTAAGCATGCAAATCATCAACTTGTACAAGAAACCAAGACAGGAAACGTTTCTGGACATTTTTTGAGGCGTAACCTTAGCTCGAACCTAGGGGTTTGGTTCGAACTAATGCGTCCCGGCGCGCACTTTCACTTTCGAAACAGCTGTTGATCGGAGTAACGCGCCGGCGAGATCATGCTAATGAAGTGCGGGATATTTAAATCCCCGCTTCATTGACTATTTCGAATGCCTACATTTGCATCCCTAGTTCGAACTAGGGTGCAAGTGTAGACATACCCTAAGTCTCAAACAGACAAAAACGATCCTCATGGCAGAAGATGTGGGTGAATGCTAAAACAGATGACTCAACAATCTGTTGCTAAACACTTAGCAATAAAGGGGAGGAGGAAAGGGGATGTGCCCTGTTTCCTTAGATGTGTAACAGGAAGCCAAACAACATGAAGTTAGGGAAAGTTTTAAGAGGAGCTGGGGGGAGATACTGTTTTCCTTAACCTTTGCTCAGAATTAGAGGAAAGTGACTCTGTAATGCTTTACCATTGGCACATAACAGAGAGAAACAGGGTGGGAAAAGAAAAGTCAACCATTTGCCATACAGCCACACTTCTAGTCTAGCAACATACTAATGGAACCTTTTTATTCTCAATGAAGAACTTCAATTGTTCCCTAACAAGAGAAAGCATCTTATAGAGAGAGGGATAAAAGTAATGATGAGAACTATTTTTTCCCAACTCCAACATGCTTTGAAGGCCCAGTCCTTCAATTCACATCCAAATAAGTAAAGGCTGGAAGTTCGGTTCCTGTAAGGAATAGTTGTGGACATGGCTACTCATACAGGTGACCATTTAGAGCAGTGCTAGAATGTTTGGTGGGCAGCAGCACTTACCTGCAATCTTTGAGCCATATGGCGATCTTTTCATTTGGAATATTACCTTTGGGAGGAAAGAAAGGGAGAGAGGGGGAAAAAAAGCAGCTGTAATTGGTGCTCTGTGCATTCCCAAGTCTCATGAAGAAAGGGTGCCTTTCAAACACTGCTTGTATGACTGTGCCACCAACAAGAGGGCTAACAAGTGCAATACCCCCCCCCCACACACACACACACACGCTAATAAATACAAGAAATTAGAACCAAGGCAGGACAAGCATGAGAGAATTAAGAATACTTTTACATTTACACACACACACACACACACACTCTGCCACCCATATGCTGCAACCTCCTAACGCTGCCATCAGGGACGGTCAAGGACTCGGTGACTCCAGCCACTGATTCCCCCTCCCCCCCCAGCCAGGGGAGGCAGGCGGACAGGACAGGACAAACCTGCTTCTGCAGCCAGGAGCAGTTTCCCACCGGCGAGCTCGTCCTCTTGCCCGGCCCGCTCAGCTGCTTCTGCCGAGAGCTCCTCCGCCTCCGACGCCTGCCAGGAGTCTCTGCTCTTGGCCCAGGCCTTTCTCTTCTGGCTAGCCCCTTGCCACTCCTCCGCCACCGCCACCGCCGGCTCCTCCATCGGGACCGCAGCGCCGGCTGCTTCACTTCACGCGGCGAGCGCAGCAGCAGCCCCGCAGCCTGCTGGGCAGAGCGAGCCGGGCTCAGCCTCGCGGGGGAGGGAGGCGGCAGCGCGTTTCCCAGGCGAGGGGCGGACTCCCGCCGGCGGCAGCGCCGGACTCACCTAATATCCGCCCCAGGGCACCAGCCCGGCGCGCAGCATCGCCCCGGCCCCGCGCGCGCAGGCGGCTCTCGCCTCGCTCCCCGTTGCAACACTGGAGCAGCCGCCAGGTCCGCCCTGAAAACTATTCTGCGTCGGCCGCCCCCGGCCGCGTGGGGATCGCCAAAGCTCGCGCCCTCCCCCGCCCTTACCACGCCTCGCCCCAGCTGGCGACGGTCACCTCCGCCCACCCACCCTCTTCAAAGGCGGCGTCCTGCGGCGAGCGCAGCTGGAGCGGGCTCCGTACAAAGTGACAAACAACCCGGGAGGCGCCCGCCCGAGCCGTGACAGTCGAACGGCAACCCGAGAATTTAACCAATCGGGGTGGTCCTCGCTTCCCCAGGGAGCAGGCAGCAGGATCGGGCCCATGCCCCCAGCCTGGTCCCGTGGGCCTCCAGAGGGGTGCGCCCGGCCCCAAAGCAAGCCCGGAGCCCCGCGGCCCCCCTACGCGCGGGCGGGGGGAGGGGCCGCTTGCGGCGGGGCTGAGCCATACTCACATAGCGGGCCCGGGGGAGGAGGATTCACCCCGCCTGGGCTGGGGATTGCAGCAGCGCCCCTCTGACTTCCTCATACCGCGGCCGGGAGAAGTTTGCAGCCCACGTGATGGGACCCAAGCGGAGTCGCGCGCTCTCCGCCTGCCCAGGCACAGCTGGCTGCGCGCTGCAGGGACCGGTGTAACGCCCTGCTCCAGTGCCCGGCCGCTAGTGGGACTCCGCGGGGCAGGTAAAAGACAAGAGGGGGCGATTGTTGGCGGGCTGCTTGGGACACGCAGAAACCCCCCTCCCCTCTCAGTGTCAAAGGCTCCGGCTGCGGTCGGCAACGGAGCAGAAAATGGGGAGACTGGAAAATCGACGGGGTTTTGCAGGGGAGCAGAAGTTTGCTGCGCCCATTAAAAGACTCGTGACAGCCCATCCACCCTCGCCCCACTGCCCTCATCTACCTACGCTCGTCTCTTTCTCTCTCTCTCTCTCTCTCTCACACACACACACCCCAAAAATCATGAAGGGTTCAAATAAAGAGGGAGACAGGGGACAGACCAGGAAATAAATCCACCTAGAGCTAGCGAGAGAGGAGCGACCCACGGAGAGCCGGCAGAAAAAATGAGTGTGGAAAATAAACATGCAGTGGAAGGATTAAGGGAAAGGAAGGGTGGGGATGGAAGAAAAAGAAAAGGAAAAGAAAGATGAGAACATTCGACATTCTGAAGGTATTACAATTAATGTCTGTTTTGACAGCACCTCCCAGCTCCAGTCCCATTGTGCTAGACCTACAACCAGAACAAAAAAACCCTGTCCCAAAGAGCCAACGATGTTGATGATATTAAATTATAAAGTAGTTCAAATCAGTTTTAACAGTTGTGTCTGCTGAAATCAGAGAAAACGGTGCTGATTTTAGATGAAGGGGATTGACACCATGAAAACATAAGAATGGCCATACTGTGTCAGACCAAAGGTCCATCTAGCTCAGTATCCTGTCCTCTGACAGTGGCCAATGCCAGATATCCTAAAGTGAATGAACAGAGCAGGTAATCAAGAGATCCCTCCTCTGTTACTCATTTCCATTCTCTGACAAACAGAGGGTTCACCATTCCTACCCCTCCTGGCTAATAGCCATTGATGGACCTATCCATGAATGTATCTAATTATTTTTTAACCCTTTTATAGTCTTCGCAAGGAGTTCCACAGGTTGACTGTGCATTGTGTGAAGAAGTACTTTGTTTGTTTGTTCTACACCTGCTACCTATTCGTTTCATTTGATGACCCTTAGTCCTTTTGTTATCATCTTCTCATATTTAACAGCATGGAGGCTAGAGAGCACTCATTTTCTTCCTAGAGAGGTGATAGGTGATTAGACCGCTAATGTTTCCTTCGTCACATTCTTTCCATCTAAATGCACAATGTAGATGGAGATCGGAAAGCACAACAGAGATGGGGCAATGAGTTTCACGTTAAAAGCTTTGTGATTTTTCATGGGTAAATTTAACCCTGGAGCAATAGTGGTCATGCTGACCCCACCAAGCTCAGAACTTTAAGAGCCTAAACTTCAATATAATCCTCTTTCTGACTTAGCACAGGAATACTGGCAAGAGCAAGGGGGGCCTTTTAAAACCTTATTTAAATTTACTTGAAGTCTTTTTAATCTTTAAAGCTTGCTTCTAGGAAGACTAATCATCCAGTGTTCCTGAAAATCCAACAAACAATGTAACCCAGGAAGAATGGAGGCTCAATGTCCAGGAACAAACCAATGCCCAAAGAGAATGTGAAGGCTGGGCTGGTTCCTAAGGATTTTAGGGGTAAAATCCTGGCTCCGCTGAAGTTAATGGTAAAACTTCTGTGGACTATTCTGGCATATCATTATCCAGCAACTGGATCCCTGTGGGCAAACTAATGCACCTGTGCAAAGCCTCAGTGGGTTTTATAGTGATTCACCTTTGCAGAACTCATGGTAGAATCAGAGCCTAACTGTTCTAAAGAGTCATATTTTAGAGCTATGCTAGCTCCTGTTATCCATGTTTCACTGGGGAACGTGGAGAATTTCCTTCCCCAGTGCACAGCTTAGGGTTGGCTCCTGTGTGTCTAACAAAAGGCACAGGACCAGTAAATTGGAAGTTTAACTACTTAGAAAGGTCCCAAAATCCACCCCTTATTAAAACAAGGTCAGACTATAAAAGCAGCAGCAGCAGCCAGGAGAAGTGATAAAAACTTTTTAAATAACAGGGCTGTCCCCTGGATAGCTTCAGAAAGAGGAGCTAGACTTCTAGGTATTGATCGCAATGAGCTCCTGAGGCCAGGGACTTATGTAACTACAAGTTTGGCAGGCCTGACATTAACCTTGGTTTTATTTCTTGTAGACCAGGGTCCTCAAAACTGGGAGTCAGGTCCTCTCAGGGGAGCCACACAAGGTTATTACATGAGGAATGTGGGCTGTCAGCCGCCACCCAAAAACTCATTTTGCACACCCAGCATTTATAATGATGTTAAATACAGAGGTGAAAATAAGACAGTGTGCCCCAGTGCATTTCTCTGGTATGAGCTGTCTGGGGCATTCTACTGCAGGTGGAGGTGCTCAGTGTGGCTTGCAGTACACTCTCCCAACTGGGCTCCTCCTAGCTCCCCGCAGGCTTCTGCTGCAGGCTGATGTTAGACACCCATTGCACAATGAACATGTTTTTGTTTCTCATTTTTAGAGCCCACACACATTTCTAGAAGTTTCTGTGTTTTTTATGGATAAAATGTATTTTTTCATGAATAAAACAAGTTTCAATCCCCATTGCATCTACACTGTATGCATGTCTTTCTAAGATTACTTTCCCCTTATGCTAGAAGACATTGGAGAGGAGGGGAAGAAGGGTAAATCTTCATTTTTCAGTGCATTGTGATTTTAAAAAATGGAGTGTTTTAATCTAATTTTAAGAAAATATTTCATCACTTGATCTATTTATGTTTTGAGACTAGACAATTTATTATAAAGACATAAAAAAGCAGCCCGGCACAGCCAAACATGCATTTAGAACTTTTCTTTTAATAATCAAAACACAGATAACTGTAGCTACATCTTACTACTTCAGTCATCTGTTTTGCTCAGATTCTATAGCCATCATTCATTGTTCTGTGACCTAAGCAGACAAAGAAAAAAGTTACTGGATAAAGGCTATGGCTCTGATTCTGCAAACACACATGTGCATAACATTACACCAGAATCATCCCACTATTTTCAGTAACACTATATGCTTGAGTAAAGTTGCGCAAAACAAATCTCTGCTGTCTACACTGGCCCTTTTGCACAAAAGCTTTTGCACAAAAGGACTTTTGCCCGAACGGGAGCAGCATAGTATTTCCGCAAGACGCACTGATTTCTTACATGAGATCGTCAGTGTTCTTGCGGAAATTCAAGCGGCCAGTGTAGACAGCTGGCAAGTTTTTCCGCAAAAGCATTAGCTTTTGCGGAAAACCTTGCCAGTCTAGACACAGCCCAGTAGTATTTGGAGGATCAGGCCCTTAAATCAGATTTTCCTTGATTTTGTCAGTAGGGACAAGCATAACATTACATCAATGTAATTTGGATATACACTTTGTTTCAAAAATGAATCCTTGCCATTACAATGTCATCTTAAATGTTACGAAATCACTGGGGAATGTGGTAATGTGTTACACTTTCCTTGGAAAGACAATAGCTTCCATGACATAACAATTTCATTGGCATACATCCGAGTTTGTAACAGATCAACAGCATGAAAACTCTAACAGTCCATCATGTCAATACACACTTAGTCCATAACCAGGAGATTACTGTCTTGATTATTTATAATGACTTGTCTGTTGTGTCAACACATACTTAGACAGTATTTGAACTGTAGCTCAAACAATAGCTCAATGGAGTAAAAAATCTTATGGCAACCAGCACTATTTATGGGCCCAGTTTATAGACACAGTCTTGCATACATTGACTTCAACTGTTTAACAATTGCACGATCACTTCCTTTATGCAGTAGATATTTTCCAAAGGCAAATAGCTAGGTGGCTTGTTTGTCTGCATTTTAAGTAATTATCTATATTTTGGATTGAACCACATTTTTCATTGAAAATAAACAAGTGATTTTCAATTATAAGTTAGAAAGCATCTTTTTTAACAGGTTCCCCCATCAGTTATATGGATTTTTTAAAAATCAGACATGCTTTTTTTCAAAATTGTTTTTAAGTATTCAAGGCATAATTTAACAGTCAATATTCAGCAGGCAGCAAATTTTAGCAGCCTATTATAAACCTATAAAACAAGATTTATAATAGAAATACCAATATCTTGAATTATTATAGTGCTATCAGGAACCACTGGTGTGTTTTTTTTAATTATAGATTCAGAAGAAAAACATTACCAATTTAGTCCCTGATCTTGTAAACACTCACACAAGTATATTTGTTCCTGGGAGTAATCCCACTGAGTTACATTATAGGGTCAAATATATCCCTTTGTAGGCAAAAGTAACTCCATTGAAGTCCAAGATGCACATAGTTAAACAAAGGATGAATTAATTTTAAAACAAGTTCTCACATATCTTACTGGTCTTGTAATCAGAACTCAGAGAAAGAGAATACCTATTAAATCATAGGCACCTAGATACCATGGACATGGGCTCAGTTAATAAAACAGACAGAACAGAATTTCATTAGGAGCATTTCATACAGAGTACTCTGAACAAAACAGGGCAAGAACAAAACTGTTGCACATACTTCAAAGTGACCCAAAGCAATACAGCTTCCACAACTTCCCGTAGGAGATTATTCCAAAGTTGGACCTTATGGCTGGGAAATATTTCCTGATATACCGAGGCTAATATTTTCCTAAGTATTCCTATGCTGTGACAGAAATAACATTTCTCATGGCTCACCTGGCTCCCTCCTTCCCCCCACCACTAGATCTGCAAATGGAGGGTCTCACTCCATGTACAAAAAGAAATCAGCTATTTTCCCAAGCACCACACACACATTACTGCCCCCACTAGTTCCTAGTCTCAGGGTTTAGAGACTGAGCAGGTGTACATAGGCCCACTTCGACTCCATGAAGAATCTCCAGACAAGATAACAATCTGAATCTTTTTTTTCCTGATGAGTCTTCCCTGTGGTGGTCCTCTGTGAAGCCTCAATAGAAGAGATAAGACTAGTAGGAACCAGAACTGCTGTAGAAGTGGAGAGCTCTCCCCTGATCTGAAGGGGAGGCCCTATATTTTCGATAATGGGGTTTTCCCCACTCCATATGAGACAATATGGTTGGGCGGGACCTCCATGAGGAGTGCCATGTGGAAGTTCTTCTTCTCGCCCTTGTAATTACACTATACTGGTCATGGATGTCCACTGCCAATTAACAGTGTAATAAAAACATACTATTACTGTGCAGTTATTTTCACTCACTGGAATAAAAGAAAAGATGTGGATGAAAAACTATGAAGCAGTAGGGCCAAATTTTCCTTGTGGTTACACCTTCATAATTCTCATTGTCTTCCATAAAAGAACACGGGGATGGGAACGAGGGCAGCATTAGTTTAAAAGGGCATACTCTGGCCATTTTTGTATAGTTCTCTGTAAAGTGCCTTTATGATAGAAAAATGAAACTAATTTAAAACATTTTGCCCCAGGAAAAGCGTGACTACTCTGATAGACTAAGAAAAAGAGCTTCCTGCCTGAGTTAGAAATCACAATAGGAATTCATAGCTGTCAAAAGAGGAATAACGTTCATGCTGCATTCTTACGTAACTATGGCAGATCCGCTTTTTGGACAAACACTTTCAGACCAACATTTCATGATTACAATAGGATTCCACATTCTTCCAAACAGAAAAGAACCAGGACTATACAAATGCTTCATATAAGCAGATCACACCACACACCAACCAAAAGAAAAATAGTTCTTACATAGCAACAAAACTATGATACATATTGTTCAGTTGTTTGCTTTGGCATGGCTTTCTTTAACAGTAGAGAGAATGCATGAAGAAACACACAACCCTGTGTCATGTATATCTTTATAGTCTCCATAGTTCCATTTTAGCAAATGCATTTTGTTAAATTAAGAAATTACTTCCTGGGCCAAGATATAATAAAAAATTCCACTGGGCCCCTGTTCAACTGTAAATGGAAATGACAGCCCTGGCAAGACACCAGAACAGTCAGTTCTACGTAGTTTTAAAAAATAAGAGAAAGAGAACCCACTGCTTCTGTTTTTAAACTATATTTCCATTTAAATGACCTACCATAAGGTCAGGCAATTAGATTTCCTGATTTTCCCCAACACACATCCTGGGTCTACTGGTGATGGCCGAAGAGTGCAGACTGACATTGACAGAACTACTGTGAGATAATGGGATCATCACCTGATTATAGTGTTGCCGACGCTAATGAATCTCATGAGTTGGGGGGATGTCTTAAAGTCTGAGCTTCAAAAACAAGAATTTCAGCTATCCGTTTAAAAAGTAACTTTCCATCCCTCATGCTTGTCATGAAGACAAGTTTGAAAATGTTTCCCCCAGTGAACCCTGAAGATTCTAAAACCAAAATGCAAATTAGAGGCTCCCAACACGTATTATTATTTAAAATAATGATTTTAAGCCAATGTTGTGATTTCGGAGTTTGACTCATGAGGTTTGAATTCTCAGCATTGGCAATACTGTGCCTATTTTGTACTTTTATATTTTGAAGTAGTCTTCAGCTTAAAATGCATGTTTCTAAAAAAAAAGGGGGGGAGGGGTAGAACTTTTAAAATAAACTGTGCTCAGGCCGTATTAATACATTGGCTAAAATAAACAAGTTTAGATTACCTTATGCAACGTACTCGCAAGGTATATCTTTATCTTCCTCTGGGGCTAATCCGCATAGGATGGCTGTTCACTATTTTGTGCTTGAATTCCAGTAACAGAGGTTTGTGCTTTGGGGCTAAAATAAATCAGTTTTAACTCCTCACCAATGACCCAACAAAGACCTTCTCCTTACCCTTGTAACAATAATCCCCTCAGCTTATAACTGATGGCTCAGACCCTCGACCCTTAATGTTGTTGATTTATTTCTTGAAGTTTCTGTATCTTCCACTCTTTCTGGGCTTATGTGTCAAGAGATGTGTCTCTTTTTGGCATCCCAGTTACTCACAATGCCATACTCCAGTCCATGCAAGTATGGCTACAGGTTGGACCTTGCTGGTCCAACACCTTCGGGACCTGACTGAACGGTCCCTCCCTGCCTGGCCTGTGCTGCTCCCAGATTAGAGCTCCAGGCTGCCCCTGCTGCTGTCCCTGTCCCCCAGGGCTCTCTGGACTCTGCCAGCCCTTCTGCTGCTGGGGCAGAGCACCACAGCTGGAGCTCCACAGCCTCCTGGCTCTGTGGCTGGGGCTGGAGCTATGCAGCTAGGGCTGGGGTGAGGGGTCAGGGACGGAGCTACCTGGCTGTTGCTAGGGCTGGAGCTCCATGGCCACTGCTGCAGCCAGAACTCCCTGCTGTGTTCCCTGTTCCCCCCCCCCCCCCCACACACACACCCTCCCCAGAGACACTGGGTTGCCAGTGCCTCCTAACACACTCCTGCCCCTCTGCCAGACCTCCCTGTTACTGGGCTATATGGTCCAGGCACATCAGTGATCCATGCTGGACCACAGATATTGGTGGACCAAGGAGTCCCAGTTAAGGAAGGTACAACCTGTACTAAAATAACCACTCTAACCTGTCACTCAGACAACTTCTGTCACATGACCCCTTCTTTAATCATTCCTTTTGCCTCCTTTTCTCTGTCAAGCCAAAATTTAGGACATCTTGCTCTGATTCTCATACTCATACGTAATGGATCCTCCCAATTTCTTCAGCCCTATCACTTGTCAAATTGCCCTGATTTCTCCAGTCTGACCAAGACATATGAGAGCTTGGCATCTGTCTCCCACAAGCATCTCCATATTTCTCCCTATGCTTGGAGAAACCCTCACGCACTTTGGACTACCAGCCCACCACTGAGCTTCTAAAGCCCTCGTGAAAGTTCACTCCTTTCAGAATATCCACAATTAGCAAGTCAAGGGTATCCACCATTTTATATTGTCTTATATTTTGGGGGGAATATTAGTTTTTAAGAAACCAGCTTCACTGAGTCGTCATAATCAGCAACAGCCTACACTGAGTAACCGGATAATTGTATGGTTGAAACACACACTGCATCTTTCTTTCCATGATATGAAATACCAACCACATCTTTAGACATTATAATACAAACATATATGTTAATTTCTTCTAGCTATTGAAGTTAATTTTTAAGATAAAAACTGAAAGCAAAAGGATAATCACATTCAGAGTAAACCTATTACCTACCTCTTCCTCTACCCACAGGAGAGCAGCATGCCTGAGCTAGATCTCTCAGTATTATAAGACAGATGTTCTCTCTCAGATATATGGAGTAGAATGGATGGGAAATAATCTGCCAATTTTGCTCTAATAAATTAAAGTGTTAGGGGGACAGTCTCTATGGCTTTTTCTGCAAATGGTTTCAGTGAATTAATAACAGGAGTTATCTCTTTTATAAGCTAAGAAAACAATGCATTAACATTCGTGCAAAATGCATTTCAGCAGAACAGTAAGGATATTTTCTCATCCAAATGTTCTCTGTTTTAATGATTTATATTTCTAGTACCTCTGGCTGGAGGAGGGAGGAAAAAACCCACTTCCGCCAGGGCGTTTGCAAGAAATATAGTATTGCCCGTTTGAAAAGGAAGTTTCTAAAGGAAGAACCGGATATCTGTATTCAAGTGGATTACAGCTGCACCACCAGATCAGACAGAAAAAACTAAGACCAGCACACAGAAATGTAATAAAACAAATACCATAAAGAAAGAGAGAGTAAGAGATGCTTTCAGTCTCCGTAAATGCAAATATACTCATGTAAGCAGATTGTGACAATGGATAGCTATAATTTCTGCTAAGAAAACTGGATAAGAAAGAATCTGCAGGCAGAAGGAAAATGAGCCAATTTGATTTATTTCAATATTAAGTCAGATCCCAAATTATCCCTTTTACTTTTCTTCATTTTCTGAAAATTGTTTTTCTTAAACTTTTCTTTTTTCTTATTTGTCATGTTTCTAGCTTCACTTGACTGTCTTTCTTCTTAGCCTAAAGTTCTGTTTTTGTCTCAGCTCCCAATCTCAAATATGACTTCTAAGTGCAATGGTTATCGGAATACCTGTACTTATGAGGCTTCCTGGCTAATACAATACCTTGTAAGTGCAACCAGAGTATTCTTATGAGTTCTATAATCCATATGTTACAGAGGAAGAGCTACTAAAGAAAGGCAAGTCATTTGCTTGGTAGGTGTACTGCAAAACCCCTTGTTTTTAAACCTACTATACGTAATTGATTTTTAATAAAGATGTAGGATTGTAAAGCACTTTGATTTGTAGGCTTAATTACAAAATTTTTAGGTTTTAAGGATTAACTAATCCTTTTACAAATAAAGACTATTACTGTTCCGATTCATTAATTTCTGTTATTGCTCCAAATGAGGAATAAAGAACCTTCTTGAAACTATGTACGGAAGATAAAGAGAAATCAAAATAATTATTTGCTCTAGGAAGACATTGTCATTTTATTGCACCTTTCACAGGAGCATTTCAGAGCAATATGATGAGTCCCGCTTCTGCAACTCGTGAAATCAATGGCAAAAATGACAGACTTCAATTAAGACTCAACGAAAGTTCATGATTCTATATATTTTTGTTTGTTAGTCTCTAAGGTGTCACAGGACTACTCACTGTTTTAAAGTTACAGACTAATACGGCTATCCCTCTGAGACTTTTTAACAATAAGCCTGTGAGGCAGATATCAGTAGCTTCGGTTTATATATTTCACTGTGGCTGAGTTGTCTCAGTGGCGGAGGCAGGAACAGAATCAGGAAATCCAGGGCTATGTTCTAACCAGGATACAACCCTGTATTTCCTGAGATTTCTTTTTAAAAACCTGTTTGCTGGATATCCTGCCATGGGCAGATCTTTAAAAACATTCCTGAGACTTGCTGACCACTTACAGTCCCAAGTGAAGTCAACCTGATTTGTAAGCCTTCATCACCTCCTCAAATCAGTCCCTTGGTCATCATCTGAATCTGCCTTGCTGCACAGGCTCAATGTTGGCTATAAGAAGGTGTATCAGTTATATTTACCTTTCCATTCTATGTCAACTCCAACTCATCTCTAAAATTAAAATAAATGCTTTTACTTCAGGGGAACTATAGGAAATTCCAGATGTGAGGACAGAGTTGATTTAATGGTATCAACAGAGGTATCAGATGATCATATGTAAAATCTCGAGTTGGGGGAAGTGGAATCACCACGCTGAATGTAACTCTCCAAGTAAACAAGAGAGACATGTATCATATAATATATGTTCAACAGCCAAGATGTATGCAACAGTCTTATGCAAGTCATATCTATTCTACAATTTTAAAAAATAATAAAGTGCTGACATTTGAGCTACAGTGGATCAAAGTTAAGCTGAAAAATTTTGCATATTAAGAATGAGCCCCTGGCACAGTAAGGGTACGTCTACACTATACTGTTATTTTGAAATAAGCTATTCCGGAATAGTTATTCCAAAATCGCTTATTTTGAAATAGCACGTCTACACTGCAGGGAAGCCTCAAAATTAATCCCAGAAAGGCTTCCCTAATGTACAGGGCTCGCCGAACCACGGCAAGCCCCACTCCCCAGCCATGCTGTCCTGCGATCTGCGCATGCGCAGATCGCCGGAACCCGGCTCTTCCGGGTTGTAGATTGCATTATTTGTCGAGCCCTGCTAATGTGGACTTGCTATCTCGATTTGGAGCCCCAGGAGGCACTGGGGAAGAATAACTTAGCCCCTCACCAGGGCCATTCTATTTTGAAATAGCAGCAGTAGAGCATCTACACTCGCCTTATTTCAAAATAGCTATTTGGGAATAGGTGTTATTCCTCGTAAAATGAAGTTTACAGATTTTGGAATAAGCCATCCATTATTTCAAAATTATTTTGAAATAACAGAATGGCTGTGTAGACACTCACATTGTTATTTCAAAATAACTCTAGTTATCTCGAAATAACGGTGCAGTGTAGATACACCCATATATGGCTCAATGTTGCGTGATGAAAAGCTAACGGGAAGACTTTGTTATGGGTGGGAAGACTTAGATTTGCCATCTCAGTCTCTCGCATTTTTCTGTCCAATATTTTGCCAGCAGGCAGATGGAATGTGCAAAATGTGAGAAACGGGGGATGGAAGAAAATTGTATCACCATTTATGTTGCATTCTCAATTAAAGAGAATAAAATCATTTTAACCCTCTCCTATTAGACACATGGTAACTGTTTTAAAATTCAACCATATAAATACTTGCATCACTGAGTTTTTTTAACTACAAAGAAATAAAAGCTCTCTCTTCTGCACTGATTAGTACTTGCTAAAGAAGTTTTTATTTACACAATAGCCCGCATATGCACACCTTTATGAGTCACTGTGCCTTTCAAACGTATTTTTTAATAATAGGTACTTACTGGTCAGACTGGTAGCTCCAACACAGACATTCTGGTCTAACAGGTACATATCATAGTTTAAAATGTTTACAAATGTAGAACTGATAGTTCATCATGCAGTCTATTTCTCTAATGGAGAGGTTACAATCTAGTTGGATCCAGCACTGACCAAGAATCTTGATTTACAGATCTTTGTACTAAATAGGAATCTTGTTGTAGTCTCAGGGCCCTATCTGGCAAGACCTCTGTGCACTGGAATCTCATTATTTTTTTATTTTTTTTGAAGTTCAGTGGTTCAGTGCATGGTATATATAGTACTGGGCTCTTAGATATTGGCAAAAAAGATGTCAAAAACTGAATGCAAATGGAGACCAAGGGCTGTTCTACACTAACATTGTAAGTTGACTTAAATCATGCTACTTCTTTTATGTAAGTTACATAGCTAAAGTTGACGTAACTTAGGCCGACTTACAGCAATATCATAAGTGAGAAATTACAGGTTGTAGCCATGGCAGGACAGAAAAAGGCTGATTTATTAGAGACAAAGGAACTATTTTCTCATGTAAACATGCTGTATATTTAGATTTGGTTTAGAAAAAAATCCCCTCAGGTTCTTAAGTCCAACAACCCAAAAGTCCTTCTCATATGGCTGACCCTTCTCTGCACCCCACTAACAATTACTGTCCTTGGTCAGTGCAGACTCAAAGTTCAGAGGTGCACCTGTAGAATTCACCTCCCACTCTGTGAAGAGGCTTATGTGGTGCCTTACTCACTTTGCTGCTTGCTCAGCACCCCTCTCTGCCAGCCATCACACTGGCTACCCCTGCCAGCCACCTACTAACCACTCTCCACCCGTCACTCATTGGACCTCTCCAACTCACCAGCCACGCATTCACCAGCTGACTGTTCCCATCTGCCTCTGATGTGACCTCTGCACATCAGTTTCTTAGTAATGTTTAGGTCTTTTCAGGCTGGGCAGAAGCATGGCTCCATCTCAAGTGATTTCAGCTCTCAATGAATTTTAGTTCTGAGCAGGTAGGGCAGAAACACAATCCTACCACAACCTATTTAATCTCTGATTGAGCATTTAACATACCATATAGATGCCTATTTAGCTGTTGCTTTGAACAGTGGAGGGGATAGGTTAATCCGGTCCAGAGAGGACTCGTGGGGGTGGGTCTACACCTTCTAGCTGGGATAGCTGTCCCCACCAACATTCCCTCTAATTTTTTCCATCCATATGTGGATTTTTTCCATCCATGTACAGAATAAATTTTTATGTGCACTGAGACAGGTGCAAATGTGCATCACCAGTGGAAACATAAACCAACCTAATCAGCAGCATTTGAATTTCTCCCAAGCAGCCTCACAAGCACACAGCTTACAGGGAACACTGATCCTCACCCCTCTTACTTGCATTCAAGTCAAAGTCCTTTCTGCTGTGGCTGAAACAAAAAACAGGACTATGTAGCACTTTAAAGACTAACAAGATGGTTTATTAGGTGATGAGCTTTCATGGGCCAGACCCACTTCCTCAGATCAAAAAGTGGAAGAAAATTGTCACAACCATATATACCAAAGGATACAATTAAAAAAAATGAACACATATGAAAAGGACAAATCAAATTTCAGAACAGAAGGGGGATGGTGGGGGGAGGTAAATGTCTGTGAGCTAATGATATTAGAGGTGATAATTGGGGAAGCTATCTTTGTAATGGGTAAGATAATTAGCGTCTTTATTCAAACAGGTGTACAGTGTCAAATTTAAGCATGAATGACAGTTCAGAGGATTCTTTTTCAAGTGTAGTCTTAAAAGGCTTTTGAAGTAGGATGCAGGTAATCAAGTCATTGAGACAATGTCCTTTCTGGTTGAAATGGCAAGAAACTGATTTTTTTTTTGTGATCCTGTCTAATATCTGTTTTGTGGGCATTGATCCTTTGGCGAAGTGTCTGGACAAACTCAAAGCAAGAGCAAAAGCAGAGCAAGAGCAAACTGTATTTACATATACACAAGGAAGAATTCATTCAGATACTTCTTACAAAGGTAACACATTCATTGGCTGACCCTTCTCATCATCTCCCACACTCTCAAAAGTGCCTCTCTAGAAAATAAATGCTTTAAGAATTCTCCCCGCAAAACTGGACTTTCAAAAAATTAAGCTGGATGAACGTTCAAATTTCATGTTGTATAAAAGATGTGTCATTGAGAAAGGGAAATCAAACTAATCTATCCAGTTGGGTTTATACAAGAATGGTTTCCATGTGAGGTACCCCTGGAAAAATCTACCATTTGTAGGAGAACATTTATAGTCCCCAAATCTAGATATATCCCAGTTGATGCCTTGTTTCCATATGGAATACAAATAAAGCAGTAAATTCAAATTTTCTCATGCTCCCCTACAAGCTTTTATTCTGTCCTCTGTTCCCTCTTGCCTTTATGGAAATGAGAAGCAGTTAACAGCTGACTGACGATTATACCCACAGCTCTGCCCATTAGGTAAATTGTGTATTTTCTACACAAAGGCCATAAAGGTCTTATCAACACAGGAAAAATGCATCAGGTTAAGAAATGCATTAACAACCCCATGTAGCATAATGTAATAATGTGATTTTGCCCATTGTATGTATAAAGACAGTTGTCTTTAAAAATATGCTTGCTAGTGGTGGCTGTTAACCTTACATTTGTTTTTCCCACCCCCTCAGGAATACATAGCACTGGCTTAATCACCAACATGAAAATGCTCTTATTGCCTTTGCTACCTTTTCATTATCGAACATGGACATTGTGCAGGTCAGTTCCATAGTGACTGCTGCCTCACTGCTGCTTCACCTCCCTCGCAGTTTAAGTGGGTCCCTACTGATCAGATACATTTCATACTTTCAGTGCCAAGTCCCTCAATCCCAACCTACAACATTCTTGCAAATCCAGTCCTGAACAGAAACTGGCAAACAAGGAGCAAACCCTGTGATTTTGTGAAATATACAAATATTTGCTAACAGCTATGCTGTCACAACCAGATTCCTTCCTTAAGACTGTCTTAATGTATCAGTGATGGAACCTAAAGTTCTTTACAAACAGAAACATACACAAAGTATCCCCATGGATAACTTCCTTTGCCACTGAATATGGCAGCTGTTTAATACCACACTACAATTCAAGGTCAGAAATAGTGAAGAATACCTTATCTCTTTGCAGCTGCAGAGGAGTTTAAGTCCCATTTACAGTGCAGTTTGAAACCACAGTGGCACCTTTGTAGAGAATGGTGTTTAAAGAAAGTCAAGTTTCTTCACTGTTCTAGGCATGTCTTCACTAGTTGCCAGATCGACGGGCAGTGATTGATGCAATGGGAGTCCATTTATCATATCTGGTAGAGATGTGATAATACGACTCCAAGCATTTTCCTGCCAACTCCGGCACTCCACCAGAACGAAAAGAGTAACGGGAGTTGATGGGAGAATGTCAGCTGTTGACTTACTATAGTGAAAATACCACGGTAAATAGAACCATGTATGTTATTCACATAGCTGAAAGTTGCGTAACTTAGATGGATGGCCTGAGGTAGTATTGACTAGGCCTAGAGCACTGCTCTAAGCAGACCCTCTGTTTAAACTTAGTTCTCTAGAAAGGTTGTAATTGCCGTTGTTGTCTTAAGTAGAAGACTGTAATTGCTCAAGTTACATTTGGACAGTTTATGCTCTTAAAGTTGTGAAAATGAACCTATTTAAGTGGTCTGTTTTAAAGTCTCACCCATAGGATGGTACCTCCAGCACCACCAGGGCTGGCCCACAACATTTTGGCACCTGAGGCGGGGAGCTCAAACGACGCCCCCATGTCCCCTCGCTGGACCAGCAGCAGACACATTTTCAACACTCTGGGTCCTAGGGGCACCACCCCACAGTCTGGCACCTGAGGCGGCTGCCTCAGTTCGCCTTATGATAAGATCAGCCCTGAGCATCACATATCCATAGCACCTGCTTAATCACCCACATGAAAATGCTTTACTTAGCCTTTGTTACCTTTTTATTATCAAACATAAGCAATGCATGTGTGAATGCACACACACCAGACAAATTAATACTGCTATTACGGCAATAATACTATTTTTTAAAACAGTGGAGAAGAATCTCATGAAGAAATGACATTAAAGGAAACTTCCTCTCTTGACAAGGGAAGTCCTTTCTTTTGTGGAGACAAGCAATGAAGAATGAACTTTTTAGGAATGGCAGAGGACAAGCTGCTGCCTAAAACCAATGTGCATATATTTTCAAAATCAGAAGAAATGTATAATATATACAAGCATTGCTAACTTAAAATAACACCACCACCACCTAACTGTGACACTACACTTTTCACCCATGGATCGCAAAATCTTTTACAAAGAATCTTAGTCTCATTACCATCTTACACACAGGGAAACTGAGGCCCAGGGAAAGGATGGGACTTGCCTTAGGTCACCCAGTAGGCTAGTGACAAAGCCAATAATAGAATCCAGAAATCACCTCAGTCCCATTCTCTCTCTACCAAGCTACATGGCTCCCTTAAAACCAAGGCGCAGAACTGCAGAGAGACTTTGAAATCATGTCTGTATTTTAAACTCTTATCCTATATGCACTCTGCTACTTATACTTCCCATCAAAAACAAACGAGGACAATATAACACAACATTATGCTGTAAAATTGTGCTAAAACCAAGAGGCAGGACATGCTGCAGTTTGTTTTAATATATTCATATGCACAACGGTTGGCCTGGCATAATTGTACACACAACAAGTTAGAATTTTTTTGTTTGCCAGTTATTGTTTGTAATAGAAGAACTAAGTCAAATGACGCAAGTGCCCTTTTTGTTGTCATATTGTTTGCTTTAGCTGTACCTGGCTCCAATCCAGTGGTACCTTTACGTAGGCTCCTGTATAATTAAGATAGCATGTACAGCCACTGAAAGGACAACATGATGATATTTTTGTGGGGAATGCAGTGATTTTCATCTTCATGCACTTTTAGTGGGGATGGTCCACACTGTAAAGATAACCCCACAGCAGTTATTGTCACTTCTTCAGAGTGCAGGACTATTTTAAATACTAATCCCACTTTAGACTTCTGTTGGACTTTTTGAGCCAGAGAACTCATAGCACGTTGGAGATATTAATTCATTTGCTGCAAGCATTTGAAATTATACCCAGTCCTATAACATTTCTCTATAATGCAATCCTTGAAAAGGGATCTCAGCAGAAACACATTGTGCATGTTTATATCACCCAGTTTGGACAGAAAGAAGCACACCCCTTTGTAGTACCTGGCAGAAGATGTGGTTCTGAACACCTATATCAGAGAACAAAAGGCTTGTTTACACTGGGAGTTAAGATGAAATAACTAAAGCATTTGGTTAAAGTGCATTAAATCAGTGTGAATGTTCTTATTCAGACATAAAGAGACCTTAGCTCACTGTAGCTAAACTCACAAAGGGTATGTCCACACTACAATGTTAGTTCGAACTAACGGACATTAGTTCGAACTAACTTTCATAGCCGCTACACTAGCGCTCCGCTAGTTCGAATTTGAATCGAACTAGCGGAGCGCTTAGTTCGAACTAGGAAAACCTCATTTTACGAGGATTAAGCCTAGTTCGAACTTACTAGTTCGAATTAAGGGGTGTGTAGCCCCTTAATTCGAACTAGTGGGAGGCTAGCCCTCCCCAGGTTTCCCTGGTGGCCACTCTGGCCAACACCAGGGAAACTCTATGCCCCCCTCCCGGCCCTGGACCCCTTAAAGGGGCACGGGCTGGCTACGGTGCCCGTGCCAGGTGCAAGCCTGCCAGCACCCAGCCAGCAGACCCTGCACCTGGCACGGCACAGAGCCACCCACCCGATGTCCCCCAGCGCACCCCCTCTTCCTGGGACCAGGCTGGCGGCTCCCGGGAGCTTGCCCGGGACCGCAAGAGGCGGGCACCTTCCTGGGCTAGTGCGGACATCGTGGACCTCGTCCACGATCTCCGCACTAGGCACAGGAAAGTGGCCGGCTAGGGCAGGAGAGCTGCCAGCCTGGCCACCCAGGAGCAGGTGTGCATGAAAATCAAGGGGGTCCACTCAGACCCCCGACCCTGAGCCCTGAGCTTACAATGGCCGTCCTGGGTCAGACCAAAGGTCCATCTAGCCCAGTAGCCTGTCTTCCGACAGCGGCCAACCCTAGGGACTCTGGAGGGGATGGACCGAAGACAGTGACCAAGCCATTTGTCTCGTGCCATCCCTCTCCAGCCTTCCACAAACCTTGGGCAGGGACACCACTCCTACCCCCTGGCTAAGACTACTCCATGGACCCAACCTCCATGACTTGATCTCACTTCCCTTTCAACTCTGTTCTAGTTGTAGCCTTCACAGCCTCCTGCAGCAAGGAGTTCCACAGGTTAACTATTTGCTTTGGGAAGAAGAACAACTTTCTCTTACTAGTTTCAAGCCTGATACCCATTCCTTTCCTTTGGTGTCCTCTAGTCCTTCTTTATGGGAACTAATGAAGAACTTTTCTGAATGCACCCTCTCCACCCAACCCCTGCTTTTAGAGACCTCTATCCTGTCCCCGCTCCATCTCCTCTTTTCTAAGCTGAACAGTCCCAGTCTCTGTAGCCTCTCTTCATATGGGACCTGTTCCCAACCCCTGATCATGTTAGTTGCACTCCCCTCTCCCAGCCTTTCTCTTCCCCTCTCCCACCTCCTTTTCCCAGTCTCCCCCAGTTTTGTTCAATAAAGACAGATTCCATTTTTGAACACAATTGTCCTTTATTTTGTACATCAAGAAAAGGGGCTAGGGAAGGGTAAGTGGAAGGAGGTGAGGGAGGAATGGGGTACGAGCCCCCGATGGGGAGGACTGGGCTGGCTCTGCGGGCTACTGGGTGTGGAAGCTCTCCTGCAGCCCCCCCCGATTGCCCCCTCTCCTCAGATGGCAGCCTGCGGCAAGTGCAGCCGGGCTGATGGCCAAGTGGTGTGATGTGCCCAGTGTGGGTACTCCGGGCAATCCAAGCCAGGACTGCTTTGAAAGTGGGGCACCCCTTAGAACTGTGTGTCCGGGGTGGGGGTCGGGACCCTTTAAGCGCAGCCGTCGGCTAGCCTGAGACAGCATCTCCACGCTCTAAGTCCTCCTCTAATGCCCTGCCGGCACTGCTTCCGGCCATCCTTAAGCCCTGTTCAGGGTCCACTCAATGTGGACTTGCTAGTTCGAATTAGCAAAACGCTAATTCGAACTAGTTTTTAGTTCTAGACGCGTTAGTTCGAATTAGCTTAGTTCAAATTAACTAATTCGAACTAAGTTAGTTCGAATTAACGTTGTAGTGTAGACATACCCAAAGGTAGTTATGTCTACACTAGGAATGCTGCTGTACTGTGGACACTACAATGAGGAAAGGGGTTTTCTGAGAATTAGTAGCAAGGTAGACAAAAGAAGCCGGCTGTCCACCTAGCTGTGTCTACACTGAGGCTTAGATCATCTTAATTACATAGCATAGGGTGTGAAATTTTTCATAGATCTGAGTTATACAGTTAAACTATCAAACTTTCCAGTGCAGACCAGTTATAGGCTTGCACAGTGGAATCCCATAATGCAGGTGTGGTCTGTGCCATGAGTCTAGTATAGCCAAATTATTATCTTGAGCTCAGGCTACTTTACTTCTGAATGTACTTCAATTATGCATTAACTTTCCAGCTTTCATTCATTCATCTTAAGTTTCCCAAGATAGGCCAAGAGAAGCAGATACCTTGCTGAGAAAAATATTGCCTTCCTAAATGTTTGACCACCGTTGCACAAAGGGGCAAAAGCATTAACGGCTTTATACAGTTCGCTTCTGCGAATTGAAAAGAAAGCCCACGCTTTCCCACTGCTTGTGGGTGGCAAGCCTCGATTCTTAGGAATCCTCTGAAATGTCTGCATCAACCCACTCCAATGGGTGGTACCTGCTGATAATAGCTTATCAGTGTAATGAGATTTCCAGGATACTATACACAGTGATTTCACTATGCCTGACTCCTTCCACATTCCACAAGACACACCTTCTAGGTACCTCTGTACAGGACTCATTTTGTGTTTTAAGCAACATATCTCCTTACCAGCAAGTGGTTTGGGGCTTATTCTCCCCATTTTGAGTCAGATTTTTTTTTTATGCTTCCTATGTGTTTTAACATAAAAGCCATGGAAATGTACAGATAGGGCCCAAGACCCAATACTTCTATTTCAGATCTGAAAATTTTTCTTCCAAGGAGAATTCTACTCCATTAGCTTAGTTTAATTTCCACCAAATATGAGCTCAGTTTCTAAGTCACAGTGGTCTCTACCAGATATGCAAAATGTGGTGGAGGAGGAGGAGAATAATTATTAGTTTCTCTTCAATATCACCTCTCAACACTGTTCAGTGAATGGTATTCTTTCTTAGTTCATTTAATGTCATTAAGGAAGTGGGACAGATATTTAGGAGAATGATATTTTAAAAGCCCAAAGCGTGAAACTACAACTTCAGAGTAAAGGAGATGGAACAGAGTCTTAGCAACTTTTGTGCTACACTGTCTATCTCTATTGTGTGTACAAACTAAGGGTGTGTTTACACAGCAGGTCTACAGTCGAATTAAGCTTTGCCACATCAGCTATGTCAATTGAGTAGCTTAATTTGGCTTTTGGCGCTGTCTACACAGTAGGAAGTTGAAGGAAGAACACTTTTCCTTCAACTTCTCATTCTTCTCATGAAATGAGGGTTACCATGAATTGGAGTAAGAAATCCTCCAGCTCGACATTATTTTGAAATAAAGGCTTATAGTATAGATGCGCTCCTTGTTATTCCGGAATAACACTGCTGTGTAGACATAGCTTAAGAGTTAGTTCCAGCAGTCATTGAAGTCAGTGGCAAAATTCTCCCTGGCTCCATTGGGAGAACAATTACACTTACAAAGTAAAGCCTAAATGACCAAACGAAAACATAACTCAGAGTTACTTTGGGAATGTGTAAGTGGATCACTGAATTATGCTGAAGAACAGTGCTGTAATACATGCTTTCTGGTGAGACTTAATTCTGAGGAGTATAAAACTAAGGACTGCTTGACCCAACATGCCTCAGCTAAAATTATATCAAAGCAATTATAAAACCTGATTAAACAAGGCTTCATTCCCACATGCAACTCCACCTTTCTGACTTGGCAGAACTATAAGCCGGTAACACCCTGTTGATGGTTTTCATAAAGCATTTACAGTAGCAACTAAAAGCCTGTAAAAGTACAGCACTTCCCCCCCCCACCCCCAACATTCTGTTGGAGGCTAAGGAAAGGGTTTTTCAGACAAAGGGTAGCATTTTCAAAAGTGTTCTGCACTAGCACGATCAACTAATATTTCACATTGACTTAAATGGAAGCAGAGTCAGACTAAGGTGGAGTCGGAGTGCTTTTTGAAAATGCCACCCAAAATGTTAGAACACGAAAATGACACATACCATTGTAATTCTCTCATCTACAAAACTAATGTGCTTCATGTTAGGTCCAAACTCTCTGAAACAATTTGCTAGCAAAAAATTGCCCTCTATAATTACAAATAAGGACATAGTGATAGAAATGTAGCCGTGTTAGTCTGGGGTAGCTGAAGCAAAATGCAGGACAATGTAGCACTTTAAAGACTAACAAGATGGTTTATTAGATGATGAGCTTTCGTGGGAAGTGGGTCTGGCCCATGAAAGCTCATCATCTAATAAACCATCTTGTTAGTCTTTAAAGTGCTACATTGTCCGGCATTTTGCTTCAAATAAGGACATAGTACAGGTCGAACCTCTTTAGCACGTCAACTCTTTAGTCCAGCAACATCTGTGGTCTGGCATGACTTTAGTTAGCTGGATGCCCACTTAGATTTTAGTTAGCCAGATGGGTGTGGCCAAGTTTCTCATAGTCCTATGAAGTTTGATTACAGCTACCAGTTTTGGTTCAGTGTTAGGTGCTGTTATTTAGCTTTAATTTATCTCAAATGTCTTCTATGAGCTCAGTAAGCCATGAAAGGGTTGGTAATGTTGACAATATTGACCTCCTGTGGTACGGCAAATTCTCTGGTTTGGCACCAGTCAGGTCCTGAGAGTGCCGGATTAGAGAGGTCCATCCTGTACTTTTGTTTTCCAGCATGCCCTCAATGTTCCTATTACGATGTTTGTTACTACTTAAGTTAATATTTTCCATGTTTTAATTTTACTCCAATATACAGGTCCTTGAAAATCTGTATACTCTCTTAAACCTGATGTAATCATAATAGATTTACTTGTTGGACATATTTCAACAATGTAGTCTGCTGTTTGCTGCAAAAGTTAAATTGTCAGCATTCAGCTGTTCAAGGTTCCAAATCAGATTCTATGTAGTAGTAGGAAATTTGATGTTCCAAAACCTCTCAATAAGATTAAAAGAACAGGTTCTAAAATTTGGCTCATCTAGTCCTCCTTCAGGGGTAGATTTAAGACCTATCTGATCAGTTTTAATTTATTTTTGTCAAACAAACAAGCCTTCTTTTTTCCCCTCAGTTTTACAAATGGTGGAAAGCAAGAGGTGCAATGTTATGTCCTGTTAACCCAAGCTTAGTATTTCTGCCTTAGGGACATGTCCTTGAAGGAGGCCTGCATGTCAAAATGCAAAACAAACTGATTTTTCATCTGTTTAATGAAAGAAATAGAAGGAGTTCATGTGTCTAAATTAGATACCCACCAATCTGAATGTACATTTTTAAAGCACCAAATACCGGGAGAATTGGGACAAACATTGGCATTTCCCTTCTCTAATTATAAAACATAAAAACTATTAGAGCATTTTGCAATAGGGAAGGAAAAGTGGCAAATGTCTCTCCCCCTTCTGCTGAATGAATTAGCAGCAGCCATCTGATAATGAATTGTAGATGCTATTTGTAATATATTGCTTCCAATGAAATTAAAATTGCTCTGAAAAGAACACTCTGGACTGCTTTAAACACGTTATTTCACTTTGCAGCCAACAAAAGCATAGAAATTCTGATGAAGATAAGAAATCATCAGCAAATCTACATGTGTTTATACCTCTGGGATAAAGTATCCTAAGAATGCAGAAAAGAGACGTATTACAAAAACAGATGATTTTACATGGGCAACTATTATAAAAATGATGAGTTTTTATGGATTCATTGATGCAGCTCCTGGCCAAAAGTAGGAAGTTGTTCTTCCCAAAAGAGTTTCAGCATGTACAAAAAAATTGTACAAATGGGCCAGAGAATTTCATCTCTGCCATTGTTTTGCACTGGAAAACTTAGGAGTCAGGGTTACAAAATATTACACACTGAATGAAAATTATTGAGGGTCTAGACCCTATAGATGCTGTGGGCCAAAACTATTGTGCACCCAGGAATGAATTTATCCCTTTGACACTAACAAAAAGTTGAAGGCTTTTGCTTCCATTGGATTTGGAATGATTTAAAGGGGAATCTTGTATATACAAAATGCCTCATTAGGGGTATGTCTACACTACCCCGCTAATTCGAACTAGTGGGGTAATGTAGACATACCGCACTTGCAAATGAAGCCCGGGAAATTCAAATCCCGGTCTTCATTTGCAACTGCGGATGACTACATTACCCCCGCTAGTTCGAACTAGCGGGGTAGTGTAGACATACCCTTACAATTTAACATTCACAGTTCAGGGCCATCTTCTTTCCTAGGGTCCAGGAAACTCAACAAGTTGGGAGTGCACGGAGGAGGGATGTGCAAGGTATCGACCAGGCACATGGCATGGACACTGAACCCAGCAGTTCTTGTGTCTCCACACACTGGCCTCTCCCTATTGTTGCATCTCTGGCACCATAGGTTCTGAAGAAGGTGGTGTGGCTGATGGACTCCCACTGTGTCTGGGGCAGAAGCTGACCCATAACAGGTATTAATGCAGTTGGATTTCTTATCATTAATACTCAGGATTTTGAGGAGTGCGCATAAAGAAGAGAGGCTGCTCTACAGTGCCACCACTTTCTGCTCTGTCCAGGTCTCTGAAAAATCACGGCATCTAGGGGAACAGAGAAGCATCCCCAGACCAGAACTCAACAACATGTACTCTCTTTGGTCATGAGGAAAATATGCTGCCCTAAAATCAGTGAGTAGTACAGGACATGAAAAGAAAGTTAATATGTGGCTTTCTTTAATTAGAACTCCTAGTTATTGAGGTTTGACATTGGCTAGCCTTAAATAATAAAATTACTGCAGCACGGTGAAGCCAGAAGCACACTCATTAGCAGAGAAGTTTAATCTGTTTGTTCTCACCTTTCAAAAACAACTAGTACTAAAAGATTGTTTGAACATTTTTAAAAGCTCCATGCAAGTGCCCTAGAAATACAGTCCTGATTATCTGATCTACATCTTTTTTTGGCACTGCTAGAAGAACAAAGCTATGTACATAATCTACTCAGTTTAGTTTCCTGGGTGCAAAACACATACTGACTGTACTGCCTTTTGTACAGTTCTACCACCTTTGTGGTATCTAAAGTGGCTGTTAAAATAGCCAACACAGCTGTCCAAGGTCTTAATGCTCACACTATGAACTTTGGAAGTACAGGCAGTCCCCGACTTACGTGGATCCGACTTATGTTGGATCCCTAGATACGAACGGGGCTTTTCTCGCCGCGGAGGACTCGGGCAGCGGAACACCCAGACGCGCTGCGGTCCAGCTGCCCGCGTCCTCCGCGGCAAGAAAATCTGCTCCGCGTCTCCCTGGTCTGCTGGGGGCCCCCCTTCCAGCAGACCAGGGAGACGCGGAGTGGCTTTTCTCGCCGCGGCTTTGCTCCGTGTCTCCCTGGTCTGCTGGGCGCTCCTCGGCGCTACTGGACCAACCCGGCAGCACCCCAGCTGCTCTACCCCAGGCCGCGATGAGAAAAGCCTGGTCTGCTGGGGAGGGGACTAGCTGCGCCCCCCCCAGCAGACCAGGGAAACGCGGGCGGCAGGACCGCAGAGAAGCGCCGCGCTTTCGCCGCCCGTGTCCTCATAGGCTTTGCTCCGCGTCTCCCTAGTCTGCTGGGGGGGGGGGGGGGGCGCAGCTAGTGCGCCCCCCCCCCCAGCAGACCAGGGTTTTCTCGCCGACGCCTGGGGTAGAGCAGCTGGGGTGCTGCCGGGTTGGTCCAGTAGCGCCGAGGAGCGGTGCTGTGGGACCAACCTGGCAGCGCCCCAGCTGCTCTGTCCCAGGTGTCCAGACTCAGCCGCTATTGAAACTTATCAGTGGCTGATTCCAGGAAGCCCGGGGCAGAGCAGCTCTGCCCCGGGCTTCCTGGAATCAGCCGCTGACCAGTTTCAGCAGCAGCTGACTTGGGGACACCTGGGGTAGAGCAGCTGGGGTGCTGCCGGGTTGGTCCCTGCAGCGCCGAGGTGTGGCACTGTGGGGACCTACCCGGCAGTGCCCCAGCTGCTCTGTCCCAGGCGTCCAGATTCAGCCGCTGTTGAAACTGATCAGCGGCTGATTCCAGGAAGCCATGGGCAGAGCAGCTTTGCCTCGGGCTTCCTGTAGTCAGCCGCTGGTCAGTTTCAACAGCGGCTGAATCTGGACGCCAGTTCCGACTTACATACAAATTCAATTTAAGAACAAACCTACAGTCCCTATCTTGTACGTAACCCGGGGACTGCCTGTTGTAAAAATACATAAAGCACGGAAAATCCAAAGCTTTCTTATATACTAAATTAATCAATCTGCATTACTGAAAATGCCAGTTTTGTGAACAGATAGATTATGATACAGATTGTGTGTGAAAGAGATTCTTGGATCTCTCATAGGTTCAGTGGGTAAGGCACTAACCTAGAATTTAGGACACCTGGGCCCAGTTCCCTGCCAGAGATCTCCTGTGTTGTTTTAGGCAGGACGCCTAGTCTCTCTGTGCCTCAGTTCCCACACATCTGTAAAATGGGGATAACAGTATTTCCTTATATCAGAGGGGCGTTATGAGGAAATATACATTAAAATTGTGGGATATCAGTGCTAAAGCCATATAAGAGACACAATTCCATGCTCTAGGTATCCCTAAACCTCCAGCTGCCAGAAGCCAGGACTGGATAGGGGATCGATCACTTGAAAATTGCCCTGTTTTGTTCATTCCCTCTGAAGCATCTGGCCCTGGCCACTGTCAGAAGACAGAGTGCCAAATGAGACAGACACCTTGGTCTGACCCAGTATGACCATTCTTAAGTACTTAAGAAAGATAGAAACACATCAGGCCTGCAGACGTGGGGAGGGGATCAAAGGAGTCAACTGTCCTGGGGTCTGGTAATTCATAAGAGATCAGGGTTCCTGGCCACTGCTGCCATTACTTGCAGCCACAGAGGCAGCCAGATCCCAGGCCTCTTAACTGGCTATTGGAGCTAGTGTGGCTTGCTCTGGGCAGCCCTGAGAGCTATGGGTATGTCTACACTACAAAGTTAGTTTGAACTAACGTCCGTTAGTTCGAACTAACTTTCATAGGTGCTACACTAGCGCTCCGTTAGTTCGAATTTAATTCGAACTAACGGAGCGCTTAGTTCGAACTAGTTAATCCTCATTCCACGAGGATTAAGCCTAGTTCGAATTTACTAGTTCGAATTAAGGGCTGTGTAGCCCCTTAATTCGAACTAGTGGGAGGCTAGCCCTCCCCAGGTTTCCCTGGTGGCCACTCTGGCCAACACCAGGGAAACTCGTCTGCCCCCCTCCCAGCCCCGGATCCCTTAAAGGGGCACGGGCTGGCTACAGTGCCCGTGCCAGGTGCAAGCCTGCCAGCACCCAGCCAGCAGACCCTGCACCTGGCACGGATCGAGCCACCCACCCGATGCCCCCCAGCCCTCCCCCTCTTCCCGGGACCAGGCTGGTGGCTCCCGGGAGCTTGCCCGGGACCGCAAGAGGCGGGCACCCGCCTGGGCCAGTGCGGACATCGTGGACCTCGTCCACGACCTAACAGGAAAGTGGCCGGCTAGGGCAGGAGAGCTGCCAGCCTGGCCACCCAGGACCAGGTGTGCATGAAAATCAAGGGGGTCCACTGAGACCCCTGACCCTGAGCCCTGAGCTTACAATGGCCGTCCTGGGTCAGACCAAAGGTCCATCTAGCCCAGTAGCCTGTCTGCCAACAGCAGCCAACCCTAGGGACCCTGGAGGGGATGGACCGAAGACAGTGACCAAGCCATTTGTCTCGTGCCATCCCTCTCCAGCCTTCCACAAACCTTGGGCAGGGACACCACTCCTACCCCCTGGCTAATACCACTCCATGGACCCAACCTCCATGACTTGATCTCACTTCCCTTTCAACTCTGTTCTAGTTGTAGCCTTCACAGCCTCCTGCAGCAAGGAGTTCCACAGGTTGACTCTTTGCTTTGTGAAGAACAACTTTCTGTTACTAGTTTGAAGCCTGCTACCCATTCCTTTCCTTTGGTGTCCTCTAGTCCTTCTTTATGGGAACTAATGAAGAACTTTTCTGTATGCACCCTCTCTACCCAACTCCTGCTTTTAGAGACCTCTATCCTGTCCCCCCTCCGTC
This sequence comes from Pelodiscus sinensis, assembly GCF_049634645.1. NCBI lineage: Eukaryota > Metazoa > Chordata > Testudines > Trionychidae > Pelodiscus > Pelodiscus sinensis. The sequence goes on along the minus strand of NC_134717.1, from coordinate 48,846,285 downwards.
TCCTCTTTTCTAAGCTGACAAGTCCCAGTCTCTTTAGCCTCTCTTCATATGGGACCTGTTCCCAACCCCTGATCATTGTAGTTGCCCTCCCCTCTCACAGCCTCTCTCTTCCCCTTTCCCACCTCCTTTTCCCAGTCTCCCCAGTTTTGTTCAATAAAGACAGATTCCATTTTTGAACACAATTGTCCTTTATTTTGTACATCAAGAAAAGGGGCTAGGGAAGGGTAAGTGGAAGGAGGTGAGGGAGGAATGGGGCACGAGCCCCCGATGGGGAGGACTGGGCTGGCTCTGCGGGCTTCTGGGTGTGGAAGCTCTCCTGCAGCCCGCCAATTACCCCCTCTCCCCAGATGGCAACCTGCAGCAAGTGCAGCCGGGCTGATGGCCAAGTGGTGTGATGTGCCCAGTGTGGGTACTCCGGGCACTCCAAGCCAGGACTGCTTTGCAAGCGGGGCACCCCTGAGAACTGTCTGTCCGGGGTGGGGGTCGGGACCCTTTAAGCGCAGCCCTCGGCTAGCCTGAGACAGCAGCTCCACGCTCTAAGTCCTCCTCTGATGCCCTGTCGGCACTGCTTCCGGCCATCCTTAAGCCTGGTTCAGGGTCCACTTAATGTGGACATGCTAGTTCGAATGAGCAAAACGCTAATTCGAACTAGTTTTTAGTTCTAGACGCGTTAGTTCGAATTAGCTTAGTTCGAATTAGCGCTGTAGTGTAGACGTACCCTATGTGGGGGAGGCTTGCCCCTAGCCCCACCTCCTCTGCCCAAGGTCTTGCCCCTTCTGGCCCTTCTGCACAAGGCCCTGCCCCTAAGTCTGTCATCCCCTCTGAAAAACATACAAGAAAATCTTAATGAATTAGTAAAAATAAAACTCACAGTAGCATTTGGGGCCACAAAGGCAGCTGGAAAGCCACTACATGGAAGGCAGAGTGCACCTCTGTGCCTTCTATGCCAATGCATGAGTAGGCCCCACTGGACAGGAGAGGGGGAAGTGCTGTGTTGAGGTTGGCGTTTTGGTTACATCTATAGCCACTGGGACTCCAGTTATACATATCCACAGGTCACATGCCTGCCCAGCCCTAGACCAGCCCAGAGGCTTAAGTGGCAACTCAAAGAGGCTGCAGAGCTGCCCTATCCACAGTGGGGGGCTGGCTTCTGTCTCCTTTACCCACAGCAGAGATCCTTGTGCAGAACTAGGGCTCCCTAATGTGGTGGTGGGAGTGTGTGGTGGATTTCAGTTTGCTAGGCAATGCTTTTGTTTCTCCATGCTGCAGAGACAAGTCAGCTTTACATTTCTGGAGAATCTACAGTACCCTATTTTTAAAAGTTTAAATGAGTATTTATGACTTCAGAGTTCTCCTGAGGGTGGGCTCTCTGTAGGTCTATTACCACATAATAGCACCGCTTCGTGTTATTAATCTTCAGAACAGCCTTGTTATGATACATTGTCATCCCCATTTCACAGATGGAGAAAGTGAGGCAGGGAGATGGACTTTTCTGAAGGCCACCCACGGAGTCAAATAGCAGAGCCAAGAGTAAAACCCAGAATGTGGGACTATCAGCCCTGTGCTTACTTCTCCAGAGCCTGCTGCCTGCTAAGGTTACATCAGCAGCCTGTAAAAGTCACTCTGGCAGCAGCCAACACCAAAAATAGGTCATACTGATTACAGTAGCTGTTGATATTGTTGAACTCAAGGACATAACTTTCTGTTCAGTTGTCACTTAATTCAAGATCCTTATTCCCACAAGTATGTGAATACAATGAATTCTGGGGGCAGCTTTCCAAGATTCCCCAGAGATAGGGATCTTAACACAGCCCTCAGTCGCATCAACAACCTGAATCAGTTGTTGCCATTTCCACAGACACTTCTTTACTGTGCAGCAGTGCAAAGAATGGCATAACCTTTTTAATTCTAGTTCAGACAAACTTTTACACAATGCAAGAAACAGGCATACGCAGCATGCAAATATAGACAATGCAATGTGCCATAAGAGAAACAGGGACATGGGTATCCCACAAAAACTTTTTTTTCCATCCAAAAGAAAGAGTGATGCAAATTTATTTTAATCATTAACTCAAGTTAGCTATCACAGGAGCTGAGAAACTGCCATATGGAACATATTCCAGGATGGTTTTCACTTGTAGTGACCTAGAGCTTTCCAAGAAATGAATTATGATATATAAACCAATATCAAGTGGCCTTGATTTCCCCTAGAGCTACAAATACATCATCTATGCAAAGGGCCATTACTGAACAGTTAATATGTCTAGTAAAAGTCCGAGTGAAACCTACTGCAGCCACTTGGAACACAAGCATTTGGACAGAATAAGGATTAAAGTAGTGAGAGAATGGGAGGAAAAATTCCAACTTTGTTGCCGCCTACTTTCACAGAATTATTGCAACTATGTTTTAGGACAGACTGAATGGTATAAAGAATGAGGAGCTGTCACTTTGTCCTTTCATTTATTTTAACACCTCCTCCCGCCAACCCTTTTCATATCTTCCTAAAGAGGATGATTAATTTAGATACAGCCATGACAAAGCCATTTAGAAATGTCTGTCCGTTATTTTTGTTCAATACGTAAGGAAAATTGAAACACTGCAGCCAGTGCCCTAGTTGCTGTGGGGCTTGAAAGATTTGGGTGCCCACTACTTTCTCAAGGGTCTTTGGATGGGGTATGACTATAGGGGCCTGCATTTTTCCACTGCTTTGTTCTGAGAAATTGTAAGTAATGCAGCTAGAGATAAGTAGTAAAGTTTTGTGCGTAAGGCACGGGACTAGAAAAAAATTCCTCATTCTGCTACAGACTCTGGTGAGAGTGGGAAAAGGAGGTGGGAGAAGGAAGAAGAGAGGGTGAGAGAGGGAAGGGGGAAACCTGGGAGGAGGGAGGTGGAAGGGGGAAGCAAGGGGAAGAAGGGGGAGGGGAATCTCAGGGCTTAGGGTTGGGGCGGGTCTCGCTGGACCAACTTGATTGTCATGCAAACCTGCTCCTGGGTTCGTATGTGGCCTTTGGTGGTCAGGCTGGCAGCTATCCTGCCATAGACAGCCATGTTCCTCCTTCTAGTGTGGAGATCATGGAAGTTGGGGGCATCCCCCCCAATCTGAATAAGGTCCATGATCTCCACCCTGGACCAGGAAAGCGCCCACCTTCTCCAGGCCCTGGCAGGCTCCTGGGAACTGCAGACTGCTCCTGGGGAGTGGTGGAGGGCTGGCTGCCAGTGGCTTGCTGGCTCATGTTTTGGGGCCACTGAATCAGGGGCAATGACTGCTGGCTCTGGGCTGGCAGGCTTGGAGCTGGCACAGGCACTGTGGCCAGAGTTGACCCCTTTAAGGGCTCCGGGGAGGGGAGAGGGAGAGGAGTGTTCTTGGTTGAGGCTGGAGTGGCCACCAGGGCACCCTGGGAAGGCTGGAGGCCCCCTATTCCGATATAAGTGTCTACACAGCACTTATTTCAAAATAGCAATTTCGAATTTGGGGTTATTCCATATGGAATGAGGTTTACCAAATTTGAAATAAGCGCTCTGCTATTTCAAATTAATTTCAAAATAATGGTTTGGCTGTGTAGATGCTAGTAAAGTTATTTCGAAATAACGGTTGTTATTTCAGAATAACTTTGCCATGTAGACATACCCTCTCAGAGCTCTATATTACTTCAGGGAAACCTCTTAGTCTCTGTATGCCTCAGCTGTGCTTCTATAAAATGGGAATAACCTTTACAACATCCCTGTGTCAGGTAGGGAAGTACTAAGCACATGGCCAGTACTCAAGTATTATAGCAATACTGCTAAGATGTTTATTCAAAATATTTCTGAAAAGACAAAGATTAAAGTCAGTTTCAGATATTTCCAAACTACTAGGCTATGTCTACACTGTCAGCTTCTTGCGCAAGAACATCTTGCACAAGAAAAGGTCCACACTGCCATGTGCGAGCTGTGCTTCTGTGCAAGAGCACCCATGGCAGTGTGGATGCTCTCTTGCGCAAGAAAGCTCTGATGGCCATTTTAGCCATAGGGCTTTCTTGCACAAGAAACCCCTGTCATGTGTCCACACTGCCTTCTTGCGCAAGAGTTCCTGCACAAGAGGGCTTACACCTGTTAGAAAAGAGCGTAGCTCTTGCGCAAGAAGCCCTCTCTTACCACGCCGTACTGTAAATTTCCTTGTGCAAGAGCGGGCGGGCAGCGTGGACACTCTGTGGATTCTTGCGCAAAAATGGCCATTGTTGCGCAAGAACACGCCAGTGTAGACATAATACTAAATAAAAAAAGAATCAACTTTCAAACCTCAAGCTTGAGGAAGTTTAGCTGGGATTTAGGCTATGCTGAAAGTAATACCTGGAATCTTCTTTGCATATCATAGACATACATGAGGTAAACAAGAAAGGAAGGAAAAATGTTAAAAAAGAAATTACAGAGGTTTCTGCCTTCCAAAAGTGTCTTAGAAGGACGGTACCCTTTCTAAAAGGGGTAAAAAAAAGTCAGTATAGTAAATAAGATTTTTTTTTACTGGAAAATGCTAGAAATATATGTAGTGAGCAACATGGCATGTGGGTGATACAATGGGTTATTTTCAATTTCAGAGCTGAATTGCAATTATTTTGGGTCATGCTTATTGTTTAGAAACCTTGATTTAAGGCCATACTTCCACCATTGCCTTAACTAAAACTCCAGTTTTGCTGGGCCATTTTGTAGGCACAAAAATTGTAGATAACAAATGTCAACCACAATTCCAGTCACTTAGACCTCTTTGTTTCGTATTGTGACTGCAAAGCAGAGACTGTGAGATTTCTGTAGACCACTTACTTGTTGCTGGTAGAATGGAAAAAGGAAGCTGACATTTTGGCCCTGAAAAAGGGCAAAGTAGATTCTGGGGAAATGGTGACTGCAAGTGATATCACAGAATACTCTGCTCAAGTGTCAAAGCAAGATTAACTCCAGCAAACAGCCACTTTGTGCACCAAACAAATTGTTGTGTGCAGCCAGCCAAAATCCATTAGCTTTTAAATGATAAGACACAGCAAACATATTAACAACCTCTGTGTTCATTGCTTATGCATTAATTGGAAAGTTGACAAAACACTTTCCCTTCTTTTTCTCAGAAGGCACTCACTTCTGAGTTTTTACCAGAGTTTACGGGGAACCCCTCCTCCCCCACAAAACACAAAAACACACGCAAGCACAAATTGGGGATTCTGACAACAGAACAGTGTAAACCTGATCTCTTTATCAGCAAGTTCTCAAGGCCTCTCAGTAAAGCAAGTTGTTTCAAGTGTCTTGTCTTGTCTTGTATTCATTTGCTCAAGGAAACCAGTTTGAAAGGAAACTTACCAGCTCTGTTAAGCCATATCTCACTGGATCAATGGGAAACTATAGAGACAATTTCTGCTATTACCAGATACCAGGCAATTAGGCTGCATTTTGGTCCTGTGGCTTAGACAACTGTGCATCTGCACACAGTTGTGCAACTCTCTTCATAATGTGCTGATTTAGACTCAAGATAGAAGCTGATGGTTCTCCTTTTAGAAAGCGTCTTAAGCAGCACAAGGTTGTTCACATTACTTAGAAACTAGAAGCTGATCTAATTCCTGTAATTGTATCTTTGTTATGAGAAGAGAGAAAGAGTCCGTACATTTTAAATTGTCATGTTGCGTGCCATAGGACTCACTGAGGGTATGTCTACACTACAAAGTTAGTTCGAACTAACGGACGTTAGTTCGAACTAACTTTAATAGGTGCTACACTAGCGCTCCGCTAGTTCGAATTTGAATTGAACTAGCGGAGCGCTTAGTTCGAACTAGGTAAACCTCATTTTACGAGGACTAACGCCTAGTTCGAACTAGCTAGTTCGAACTAAGGGCTGTGTAGCCCTTTAGTTCGAACTAGTGGGAGGCTAGCCCTCCCCAGGTTTCCCTGGTGGCCACTCTGGCCAACACCAGGGAAACTCTATGCCCCCCTCCCGGCCCCGGACCCCTTAAAGGGGCACGGGCTGGCTACGGTGCCCGTGCCAGGTGCAAGCCTGCCAGCACCCAGCTAGCAGACCCTGCACCTGGCACGGCACAGAGCCACCCACCCGATGCCCCCCAGCCCTCCCCCTCTTGCCGGGACCAGGCTGGCGGCTCCCGGGAGCTTGCCCTGGACCGCAAGAGGCGGGCACCTTCCTGGGCTAGTGCGGACATCGTGGACCTCGTCCACGATCTCCGCACTAGGCACAGGAAAATGGCTGTCTAGGGCAGGAGAGCTGCCAGCCTGGCCACCCAGGAGCAGGTGTGCATGAAAATCAAGGGGGTCCACTGAGACCCCCGACACTGAGCCCTGAGCTTACAATGGCCGTCCTGGGTCAGACCAAAGGTCCATCTAGCCCAGTAGCCTGTCTGCCGACAGCGGCCAACCCTAGGGACCCTGGAGGGGATGGACCGAAGACAGTGACCAAGCCATTTGTCTCGTGCCATCCCTCTCCAGCCTTCCACAAACTTTGGGCAGGGACACCACTCCTACCCTCTGGCTAATAGGACTCCATGGACCCAACCTCCATCACTTTATCTCACTTCCCTTTAAACTCTGTTCTAGTTGTAGCCTTCACAGCCTCCTGCAGCAAGGAGTTCCACAGGTTAACTATTTGCTTTGGGAAGAAGAACAACTTTCTCTTACTAGTTTCAAGCCTGATACCCATTCCTTTCCTTTGGTGTCCTCTAGTCCTTCTTTAGGGGAACTCAGGAAGAACTTTTCTGAATGCACCCTCTCCACCCAACCCCTGCTTTTAGAGACCTCTATCCTGTCCCCCCTCCGTCTCCTCTTTTCTAAGCTGAACAGTCCCAGTCTCTGTAGCCTCTCTTCATCTGGGACCTGTTCCCAACCCCTGATCATGTTAGTTGCCCTCCCCTCTCCCAGCCTTTCTCTTCCCCACTCCCACCTCCTTTTCCCAGTCTCCCCCAGTTTTGTTCAATAAAGACAGAGTCAATGTTGGAAGAAATGTTATCTTTATTTTGTACATCAATAAGAAGGGGGGCTAGGGAAGGGTAAGTGGAAGGAGGTGAGGGAGGAATGGGGTACGAGCCCCCGATGGGGAGGACTGGGCTGGCTCTGCGGGCTTCTGGGGGTGGAAACTCTCCTGCAGCCCCCCAATTACTCCCTCTCCCCAGATGGCAGCCTGTGGCAAGTGCAGCCGGGCTGATGGCCGAGTGGTGTGATGTGCCCAGTGTGAGCACTCAGGGCACTCCAAGCCAGAACTTCTTTGCAAGCGGGGCACCCCTTAGAACTGTGTGTCCGGGGTGGGGGTCGGGACCCTTTAAGCGCAGCCCTCGGCTAGCCTGAGACAGCATCTCCACGCTCTAAGTCCTCCTCTGATGCCCTGCCGGCACTGCTTCCGGCCATCCTTAAGCCCTGTTCAGAGTCCACTCAATGTGGACTTGCTAGTTCGAACTAGCAAAACGCTAGTTCGAACTAGTTTTTAGTTCTAGATGCGTTAGTTCGAACTAGCTTAGTTCGAATTTACTAATTCGAACTAAGTTAGTTCGAACTAGCGCTGTAGTGTAGACGTACCCTGAGCCATTTAAAAAATGTTTTTTGTATTTTAGCAACATTAGAAAACCCTTCTAAAGGGTACCACATACAAGGAGGAGTCCTGTGGCACCTCGAAGATGAACCAATTTACTTCGGTCTCACTAACAAAGTGAGTTCCAGCCCACGAAAGCTTATGCCCAAATCAATTTGTTAGCCTTTAAGGTGCCATAGGACTACTCATTATTTGTGCTAAAACAGATGAACATGGCTACTCCTCTGAAACTTGTACCAGGTACACTTTCCTATCAGTATATTGCTGCATCTCAAACACCTGGGCTGTGTCTACATTGGCACCCCTTTCCGGAAAAGGGATGCTAATGTAGACTTTGAAAGTAGGAATAAGAAATCCTCCGGAAAAGGCTTTATTTTCCGGAGAATAACGTCTAGGCTGGCGCTTTTTTCCGGCTTTTCCCCAAAAAGTGGCAGCCATGTTAATGCAAATGCCGGAGGGGATATTTAAATCCCCCGTGGATTTGCCTTTTCCGGAAAGGGGTGCTAATGTAGACACAGCCAGATACAAGAGAAGGAATGAGTGCAACAAGAGTAATAATTTAACCATGGGGACTTTCAAAAGCAAATGAACAGCTGAAAGTACCCTTCATATTTTTGTAATCTGTGTTATTTTCACCATCCAGTAGTGTAATAGATCTCAAAAAAAGGAAATGCAAGTTCAATGATCAAAGTCTAAAACAAACATTGGCAAAGAGATTGGCACCAGGAAGGAGGCAGGAGAAACAAGGATCACAGAAAAATGAAGTGGAAAAACAATGAAGGGGAGAAAACTGGTGTCCTGTTGCTCTCCCACTTCAATCTTTCAATGGGACTGAAGAGCAGAAAGCAAAAGTGAAAAGGGACCGGAACAAGTGAAATCGGAACTTCACTAGAGAAAAAAAATGATGCCTTGACATCTAGCTCAAACTGACAATGGAAAAGAGAAAGAGACAGAGAGGGGATGGAGCAGGTGGTGATGAAATAAGCATAGCTCTTTGTGAAGAAATCTGAAGTGTCTTGCAAACAAGGGAAGAGAGTAGAAGGAGGAGGAGAAAAAGGAGGGGGAAATCCCTCAAACATGTTCTTCTTGGCTGAGAGAATAGTGTAAGTTTGGTGGTAGTGAGCACAGGTGTAAGCGCAAAACATGTTAACAGAGCACTATGGGCAACCTTCTGTTTCCCTTTAAATGGTTCTAGGTTGGAGTCATTTTTTCAGTCTCTCTCTTGCACTCCATGTTTCCCCCCATGTACTGGCATCATTACTTTGTCTCTCCAGTCAGTCCTCTGGAGTTCTTCCCAGAGTTGTGGAAGAGCATAGAGCATTGCTCTTTTAATATTTAACTAGTGTAGATTAGAGCTAGAGATATTTCTGATACTTTCAAACAATGTTTAGATTCCACAGTGACAGGCAGCTTAAAGAAATGTCCAAAGTAGATGAAAAACTCCTCCTGAAAATGTAAGTTTCCATTTGAAAACAAAAGGGGATATTTCCCTTTTGACCTGCTTTGATTAAGAGATACTATCAGGATTTACTGATACGAGCCAGTAAGTGTTCTAATGACAAGAGGAAGGGAATGGAATTACAAATATATTATTTGATAGCATCTAGTTCAGGGGAAGAGACCCCACAAAAAAAGTGCAGTAAGATATTCATAACAAGTAGGTGAAGTGACATACACAGCACATGCTCAAAAGCTCAAACTCACTACCAACAGAGACAGATTGTGACATGTCTATATAGGATAACTTCAGAGGTTTTCTTCCGGTTTAATTTCTAACAGTGCAGAAATCACTTCTTCTCCATTATCTTTCTACAGTTTCCAAACTTGCAGCAACGTAGGGCACACTTAACTAATAAGATGACAACCTAAAGCAGCCTACACAGTATCTGCTCCATTTTTAAGCTATATAGGAGCTATTAATAGTACCGGGATCATGCAAAAAACATTGCCAATTGCCTTCACTAACCAAGTTATTTTATTCAAATTTGACTCAGTTAATACTCCAGGTAACTAGGGAATAATTTTAGTTTAAGCAAACTCGGCATGTTTGAAGAGTAATTGCTGTAGATGGCACTGTATAGCCAGCAAGGAGGAATTCATGTGACCATTCAAACAACAGTCTGCTTGTGACTAACCGGTATTCTTCTGGAAATAGCAAAGGGGGAAAGGAAAAGTCTATTTGATAGTCTGACTATTAAAATGTAGCCCTTGCAGCTGATCAGAAAAAAGTTCTGTGATCATAAGAGTTTGATACAGAGTCCACCCCACAACTCATTATGTCCAGCCACATTACAGCACAAGGACTGAAGAGCAGCTTCCTACATGAAAGAGCAGGGAAGATCTAATGTAGGTTGGAAGAATGGAATTAGGCCAGGCTACCAGGATTTACATCCCTACTCAGAAGAGACTTGCTATATGATTAGTCACTGTTACAGATGGTCAGGGCCTCAAATGTGCATGTCATCCTAAAGATCACTGTGCAATGTCCCCCAGCACGGTGTTGTGGTGTTTCTTTAGTACTGACTCAAAGGAAAGTAGGGCACTAGCTATTTTAGTGATATCACTTCCTATAATGATTGTTCCACTTAGGTCTACCCTCTGACTACTGACTCAAACCAGCGTTGTTTATCTTGAAAGATTGCACAAAAGAACACCAGGATGTATGACTGCATGGTGTTCCCCATAGAAAAAAGGTGACATATAGAAATTCAAATTCATCTTTCCCCCCTAAATATACAGTGTAAACAGGAAGGCAAGAGGATCACTGTCCCTTCACCCACAAGGAAAAAAGGAAATGGACCCCTGGCTCCTCCTCCCTCCCTCCCCCCCGCAAAAGAGGCTGACTGTCCATCTGAACAGACACAGTCTTACCTACAGGTGATTGACATCAAACCTTGTGTGACTAGAGAGGTATGTATACCTAGCAGAGATGTAGGAGCACCAAACAAAGGCTGTGTCTGTTGTCTACTCCGGTAGTGTCTCCAGTTAGTACTTACTTGATGCTTTCCATCTCGAAGAGAGAATTTGGAGGAGAGTCACAATAGCAGAGCTTCCATAGGCAGTGTGGTGATGGGGTGGAGGCCTGAATAAGATGGAGAGGTTTGGTCATACAGGAAGAAAGATGGGGAGCAGGAACAGATTAGAGAGAGAGAGGTAACAGTAAAAAGAGTGATGAGTGATTGAAATCAGTGGTGCCTGCTATTTTAATAAATACAAACAGCAGTCTCAAACTAGAATATTCTAAGAGGTGTGAACAGAAGTTGCATTGCCAAAAAATGCATTACCAAACACTCATCCCATAAAAGCACAATTAGCTCCATAGGTAAATCTCTGATGCAGAGAGTCAGGATTTCCTGGAACATGTTCCAAAGCCAGCAATGAGATGACACACCATAATCACTGGTGCCAAAGAGCAAACCTATGTTGTATATCACGGCTCGCAACTGATGCATGTACATAAGTAAATAATTTGTGATTCTGCTTGAAACTATAACCACTTCTTTGTCAGACCATCGTTTGGCAGTAGTGGTGGTTGTGTTTTGTTTTGTAAGCACAACATGCCTAATCTTTGTTAAGAAAGTCTATTTTTAGTTCATAAATTTCCCCAAGACATAACCAAACAGTGGACTAGCAAATAGGTTAATATTTTTAAAAATATGCAACAAGTTTGAACATTGGTTCTTACCTAACAAGGTTCTCTGACTATTATTGCTTCTTGATTTGTGCTGCTGTTTCCACAGGGTAGTTAAGCTGCTACAGCATATAATTCTTAAATCCAAGAAAAATGAAGAAACTAAAGCTCTAAGCATAATGTGCTACATGCTGTAAGAAAAATATGTTTCTTGGCAACTAAGAAAACAATTTATTTCAATTAAATGACTCCAACTAGTCCACATCAGCTGTGAAAACACTAGAAAAAATATTTGAGTACTTTGAACTACTAATAATGATATTGCACAAAGCACACAGTAGGTTGTTTGGAAAAGAATTTAATTAATAGATTGTGCTATCCATTTTTAACCATTTCTAAAATCTTTGATTCAGTAGTTTCACTTCCTATCCACTGTATTCCAATCTCATATCCTTGTTGCATCATATTTACTTGCACTATAGTAGTATCTCTTACTGCAGAATAACAATGTAAAAATAATTATACATGTAGCCCCATTACTAAAGGTGCCTCTGCTTATTTTCTGGGAAGACCCTATGTACTTCAATCTAGCCCCACAGACTACAATTCCCATGAGCCCTGGAGGAAAACAGGAAGGAAGTAACTTTTGTTTTGGAGAGCTGAGTCTCTCCACGTGTGTGGAGGAAGATTCAGCAGCCTTTGGACTCTTCCCTTTGTTTTTTGGAACAAAAGGGAGCCAGGCTGATGTGAAAGAGTTTTTATCCAGTTCAGGAGCTGTTATGTTGCAGTTACAGACTGGGATAGAGAGCCTTTGGAACTAGGATCTAGCAGGCTGCTTCTGATTGCACTAGAGGGGAGGCCCTTTGGCTATACATGTGGCTAGAAGCTATTCTGCACCCAACACACAGAAGGAGACTGTGAGTAACTGGGCATCTTTGGGAAAATGCTGCCTGGGACAGACCTCAGAGATTCAGACTAACTCTGGAGTCAAAGAGAGGCCAGTCCGGTGAACCAGAGCTGCTGCATAGCTTGGACCAACATACACACTACCTACAGAGAATCTCCATTACAGCTGCAGTTCTTCAAGCACGCCCACGCAAGCAAGAGTCTGGGACTCTGAGTCCAGAGGTGTGAACACTCTGGCTGGGATAAATATTGGCAGTGCAAATGGCAGCTAGATACGTTCCTTTTACTTCTGTGTACTTTGTTAATTGATGTTATTCACTGTTAATTTGTTAAATCCTGTTTCTTTAAGTTAAGTAAAGGTTGTTCATTCTAATGCAATCTATTAGATGTATATTATTTATGATTTGTAATTGTTGTGGAGTTAGATCCAGTTTATTGCTGGAACAAGTTTATTCCTGGGGGTTACCAAGGCACACCAATAAGTGTGTACAGGGCCTGCCAGGTGGAGGCACCACCATTGTACATTGTTTATGAGTAAGGGACTGCAGCAAGGGGGTGGATAGGTTTTCCCCAAACAAACAACATCACCACTGGTGTACTCAGGATCTCCTTTTATCTCAAGACCATCAGGCGCCCAGGCACACCTGAGAGTGTGACCTGCTCCTGAGTAACCCGGGGAAGAAAAAAGGGGTTACATACATAAGTAGAATTCTTCAATGAAAACAATGTAAAATTCTCATTAAAGATACTTGGTGCAATATAAACCCTAGATAGCAATAGGTGTTACCTATGACTTGTGCCTGCATGGTCCTACAATCCAACAGCCCCATGTAGATCCTGCTGGAATGAACTAAAAGGTACCTAGTGCACATTAACCTGTCAAACTACATTACCATGCACAAGTTGCTTTTTTAGTTCATGCAGGATCTACAGAGATCAATTAGATCATACCCTCCATGATTCAGATGGCAGCACTGTGTAGACTTGCCCTTAAGAACTTGATATTTTAGATGAATTCTGACTTTGCTAAATATAGTTTGTCTCATTGTCAATGGTTTTCTTTGCATGAATAAGGATTAGTCATGTGAGTAAGGGTTATGAGTCAGGGCTGCAAGACTGCCCTTGCAGTTGCCAATGGCGACTGCATTCTTTGTATTTCTTTTCTCAACTTTTATGCAGCTGAAAAACTGTCTAATATGTTCCATTTCAGAGGTGGCTGCAACCTAAGGATGAGTAAAAAAAAGTGATCTTTTCTATTTGAATATCAGTTTAAGACCAGATACTGCTTTCACTGGGAGCTTTGCTTTCTGGAGCAGGATCAAGCGTTTATTGGGATGAAGCACAAGCTTTGTGTTTTCATAGACACCGTCCAAAGCATGTATTTTCTGCCCACCTGATTTATTGCAGGTTAAGTAAACTGTAAGACAGAATGAAAATGCCCAAGACATCTCCACAACTAAGAGAACCCCAATGGCCCACTCAGAATTGTCAGCCTGAAAAATCAAAACTTGTGAGTAAAGCTCAAAAATCATGGGTTTTTTTAAAGATTTTATTTTGGGCTTGGTCTGTGTTTTCATGCTTGAATTCTCCCTGCCCATCATATGTGTGTGACCATTAGCATCGCCCACTCTCTCATTGGGTGAAGTGATTTGGAGCCCCCTGCTGCACAGCTTGTCACTTTCACCCCAATTTATTTATGTGTATAAATTCATGGAGGTTAGCCATCTTGGCCCAACTATTAATACTGTCTCCCCCCATCATTTCAATCCCCACCCAGCCTGTCACCAGCAATTCAACGCCATTCCTCCTCAGTTAACCTCATCAAGCAGCATCCTCTCCCTGCCTTTATTGGTTAGGGGGCAGCTCTTGGGATTCTTCATCCTCCCACTATGCCTTCCAAGGCCAGGTGTTGTGGAGAGGGAGGAGAGAGAATGGGTAGCTGGAGGAAAAAGGAACTAGTTGAAGAAGGGACTTCGACACGTAAGAGGTATCCTCTTTCAGTCACCTATCGTGTCTACGTACATCCTCAGTGCATTATTATTGACATAGAACAAGAATTTAAATTGCTAACAGGCCTGCAGACAGGATAGGAAAAGGGGGCATCTGCCCCAAGGCCTGGTGATTCAAAAGGGCCCAGTCCTCCCCACCGTCACCACCACTATTGTGAGAGCAGTGGTGGCCGGAGCCCTGGGCCCTTTAAATCACCACCAAAGCCCCTTCATGGCCTGCTCTGGACAGATCAGAGGCTGCCTGAGGAAAGTGAGCCCCGCCCCTTTCACCTGAGGCCCTTTCCCTTCTGGGAGCACTGAGCCGGCCTCCCTGTCAACCTTGTTCAGGGATCCTGCGAGGCTGTTGGCCCCACTGATTGCTAATAACAAAGCCTGACCATAGAGAGCCAAGTTTGCAGCCTGCCTCTTAACTCAGAACGTGAACATTTAATGTGTGCTTTCAGATATAGATTGATATACTGAAGTCACATTAAACTCTTTTAGCAACATCTATTTATTTGAGGCATCAGCAAGAAGAGTTTGCAGAGTCTCAGTCATTCCTGTCTTCCATACTTCTTTCTAGCAGATTCCGAATCTTAAAGAGCTAGATGCTATTTATGGCTGCAGTAGTGTGCACATAAAAGGACAAATCTATCAGTTACCAAACATGAACTGCACATGCAAACACTGAATTTACACATAAAATTTTTCAATAAATTCTCTAAAACTTTTCTCAAAAGCTGGCCCAATGTTCCTAACAACTTCATAAACAACCTTCTGCAAATATCATTCATAAATGTATTTTTGCAAAGGACATATTATATTACTATTTATCAAAAATAGCAAAACACTTTGCAGGCACGCTTTGTTTACTTATTGTAATCTAAGTTTAATGTAAGTTCCATGCACTAAAGAAACTGACCACCATAAAATATAAGTCTCTAAGTCCATGTACACGTGATACTTAACCTTTGACAATAGTCTTTCTTGGGATCCTTTATTCTAACAAAACTAGTTGATTGGGCAACAAAGTGGAAAATGAAATTTAATGTTGATAAATGCAACCTAATGAACATTGGAAAAAATAATCCCAACTAGACATATAAAATTATGGGAACTAATTTAGCTATAACCACCCAAGAGAGAGATCTTGAAGTCATTGTGGATAGCTCTCTGAAAACATCCACTCAGTGTGCAACGGTAGTTAAAAAAGCACACAGAATGTTAGGAATCATTTAAAAAGGGACAGAGAATATCTTATTGCCTCTATATAAATCCATAGTACAACCACATCTTGAATACTGCTTACAGATGCGGTCGCCTCATCTCAAAAAAGATATATTGGCATTGGAAAGGGGGCAGAAAAGGGCAATAAAATGATTAAAAACAAAGGGACTTTTCAGCTTAGAAAAGAGGAGACTAAGGGGGGATATGACAGAGGTCTATAAAATCATGACTGGTGTAGAGAAAGTGAATAAGGAAAAGTTATTTACTTGTTCCCATAAGAACTAGAGATCACCAAACGAAATTAATAAGTAGCAGGTTTAAAACAAACAAAAGGAAGCTTTTCTTCATGCAGCGAACAGTTAACATCTGGAACTCCTTGACAGAGGATGTCGTGAACACCAGGACTTTAAGAGGGTTTAAAAAAGAATTGTATAAATTCATGAAGGTTAACCAAAGTAAGTAGGAATGGTGTCCTTAGCCTCTGTTTGTCAGGGGCTGGAAATGGATGACAAGAGAGGGATTGCTTGATAGTTACCTGTTTCTGTTCACTCCCTTTGGGGCATCTGGCATTGGCCACTGTCAGAAGACAGGATACTGGGCTAAATGGACCTTTGGTCTGACCCAGTTTGGCCATTCTTATGTTCATAGTCCTCTTGTAATAAACTAAATATTTTTCATTTCTACAAGATCTCAAAATGCTTCATGAATACAAACTTAACCTTCAGTTCCTTTGTAAAGAAGGTAAACATCTTATACATTTTGCAGGTGGAAAAACAGAGGCACAAGATGTTTTCATTTTAAGAGCAGTCAACAGAAGAGCTAGAAACAGAATCAGAATTCTAGTGCCCACCATTAGCCCACTCCAACCATTAGCCCACATTCTCCTATTAATCCAGGCTTCCTAGATCCACTTCTCTTAATGCTAAAATACAATGTAGGTATCTGGATTATTAGTGAAATCATGGGGTACCACAGAACACTCAGGGAGTTCTCTCCTAATAATGAGAGCAGCTTTTCAGCCACTTTCCTTGTTCCCCACCTTTGAAGCATTCAATTTCCACTCTTTCTCTTGGCAATGAGGGGAGAAAATCTCCATTATTTTCCTGAATTTTAACTCTCCTTCTGTGTGTCTGCTGCACATGACATTCACTATTAATTTGAGAAGAAAGGAATAAAATTCATGTCTTGGACCACAACTACACTTCTTGATTAATTGGAAAGTAATACTGAGTAATGCACTTTACTGCCTGTGGAGCTCCCAAACTCTGCAATCCTAAGGAGCAAAACATCACTACTTTCACACTACCAAGCATCCATGTCTTGCACAGCAGGATAGAACTTTACTACTGGGCTGCCCTGTGCTTACACTAGATCATATAAGATACAAACATTCATTAGTACTTTTAACATAACTATGATGTCTACCTTATCTGTTTTGGCGCTGTAGATGTAATTAACAGATGGGTAAAGATGTAATAATGTAACACTAATGAGTACCCTAACAAAACTGCTCTCCTTTTTTGTTGATCAATTTCCTGTAATCAGATTTTGTCAAATGACAGATAATAATACTAGAGAAATTGAACTTCTGAAATCTGCAGAAACTATGTGGATAATATTTGTTTAAAAGCCTACTGAACTTTGAAAGTTATGACAAAATGTATTATGTAAGAAAGTCCTGTAACCCAAACAGAAAATATTCTGGTTAATATCACATTAAGCCTTTACATGCCTGAAATATAAGTTTATAAGACTGTTCAGCGGAGTATCTACAGTACAGAACTTTTTGTTTATTTCAGCCTTACAGCATCCAAAAAAAGTCCAACAAGTTATAAATTCAGTCAAACATCAAATTGATTTTTAAGGATAAAATTCTTAAAACAGAATTACTTGAGTTTACTTCACCTTTGAAGAAGTGTTGCTGGTGTACACCTCATTGCTCCAGTCCTAATTCCAAGTAGCTAATGTGTGTATATGCAAGAAATATATCTGTAAGTCAAATGATAGGTAGGACTATGTGTTGGTCAGGAAAATGGAGCTGATCACACCCTTTTGCTCACCAGTATTGTGAAAGATTTTAACGTATGTTTGTTTTATTGTACTAGCTAAAAAATTCCTTAAGGTTAAAATATAACTGTTAAGAACCTGTTCAGGATTTTTTGATAAGCAGTAACACAAGAGGGAGTTTAGATTCAGACCAAAGCCATACTACTAATGCCTGCAGGGAGTTGCTGGGCTTGTTTCCCAGTAGGATAGGGTTACCTCGGGAACCAACAGATCTGAACTAAGAAAGTGCATTGGTAACAAAGATAGTTTTGCTTGTACATTTGGTGGGTATACATGTTGCAGAAAGTATTTTAATTTCTAAATAAGATAGTAAAGACATGTTACTTTATTTTCAGCATACTACTTTTGGGGGTTTGGAAAACAAAAATCTGTGTTTGTGTGACCTGGAAACGTAATTGGTTACTGAATGACAGGCACTATTCCATATGTCATTTCAAATAACTACTTATTCCACAAAGACCGACATTAAAACACTGCTGTCAAATCCCCAAACAAATGAACTATATAGACATAGCACACAGCTCACACTAAACAAGTTTTGCAATCACATATCTGGTAAATACTTGGGGATTCGTAATACAGGCATTCCCCGAGTTACGTACAAGATAGGGACTGTAGGTTTGTTCTTAAGTTGAATTTGTATGTAAGTCGGAACTGGCGTCCAGATTCAGCCACTGCTGAAACTGACCAGCGGCTGACTACAGGAAGCCCGAGGCAGAGTTGTTCTGCCCTGGGCTTCCTGGAATCAGCCGCTGATCGGTTTCAACAGCGGCTGAATTTGGACGCCTGGGACAGAGCAGCTGAGGCACTGCCGGGTAGGTCCCCGCAGCGCCGCATCTCAGCGCTGCGGGGACCAACCCGGCAGCACCCCAGCTGCTCTACCCTAGGTGTCCCCAAGTCAGCCGCTGCTGAAACTGATCAGTGGCTGATTCCAGGAAGCCCGGGGCAGAGCAACTCTGCCTTG
This sequence comes from Pelodiscus sinensis, assembly GCF_049634645.1. NCBI lineage: Eukaryota > Metazoa > Chordata > Testudines > Trionychidae > Pelodiscus > Pelodiscus sinensis. The sequence continues at coordinate 48,827,956 of NC_134717.1, read as the reverse complement.
GGCTTCCTGTGGTCAGACGCTGGTCAGTTTCAGCAGTGGCTGACTTGGGGACGCCTGGGGCAGAGCAGCTGAGGTGCTGCCGGGTTGGTTCAGTAGCGCCGAGGAGCGGTGCTGCGGGACCAACCTGGCAGTGCCCCAGCTGCTCTACCCCAGGCGTCGCGAGAAAAGCCTGGTCTGCTGGGGGGAGGGGCACACTAGCTGCGCCTCCCCCCCCCCCCCAGCAGACCAGGGAGACGCGGGTGGCGGGACCACCGAGACGCACCGCGGTCCCGCTGCCGGCATCCTCCACAGCTTTGCTCCGCGTCAACCTGGTCTGCTGGGTTCCCCCCAGCAGACCAGGGAGACGCGGAGCAAAGCCTCGGAGGACGCCGCGGCTCTACGGCTCCACGGCTTTGCTCCACGTGGGGGCTCCCCCACCCAGCAGACCAGGGAGACGCGGAGCAGCTTTTCTCGCCCCGGAGGACGCGGGCGGCGGGACCACGGCGCATCTGGGCGTCCCGCCGCTCGAGTCCTCTGGGGCGAGAAAAGCCTCGTTCGTAACTGCAGATCCGACATAAGTCAAATCCGCGTAACTCGGGGACTGCCTGTACTGCAGCAATAGTTGGTATTTATTAAAGTTAAACTGACACATTGCTATGAAAACTATGGTGATGGAAGATTATTCTGCCAAGCAGCAATAACTGTGACAGCTATAGCCAACCATAATATTTGGATTCAATATGGGTTTCTATTCTACACCAATAAAGATCTAGGATTAACAAAATACCACTCTTTCTCTCATTCTCAATCCTAACCTCCTAGCTGTTAGACACATAAATGTATACAGCTCAAAGGCAATAAGGCCTGATCCAATGCCCATGGAAATCAGTGGGACTCTTTCAACTGACTTGATGGAAATGGAATCAGTATCAACATTGTGAGCTGGAGGTGTAATTCCCAGCTTGCATAGACATGAGCATACTCGCTTTCATCAAGCTAGTGTGCTAAACATCCCTCTCCTGCACAAGATTCCTGCCCTGAGCTCCCTTCTACCCTCAACCTCCATCCCAGATCCCACACACTCTCCATAGACAAGTGCAGCTTATCCAAATCTTGAAGAGTAGCCTCCCCCTGTCAAAAATTATTACCCACCCCTGTTTTACACAGTAGTCCATATGGATATCATTTCACTCAATGCATCAATTGACTTTTATAAGGATAAAACACATGCTGCAAATGAGGTCATCCTGGTATGGAAAGGACTGCACACTCTTGAAAATGGCAACCCTGAAGCAGTGTGACCTCACACACACACCATGCATTCAAAATCATGCCAGTGTGGGCAAAGTTACTCAGGCAGACCTGCACCACTCCCAGAAGTGCCAGAATGCCTGGAGCCCTGGTAACATGGGAGTGGTCACCCTATTTTCCTGGGCGTCATCAGTTTGTCTGTATCTATTTGTTGTCTTTAGTCTTTAACATAGGTGGAAAGTTCATAGGGGCAGAGACTTTTTGGTCTGGTGGGATGAGTTCTAGGTCCAAGTCAAGGGCTCCATGTTAATTATTTGTATTTCAGTTATCTGGACAAATATCTTCCTAAAGAATAAATAACCTACCATCTTGCCTTTTTATCTCTTTCCTTATCTATACGTTTCCTAAGTCATCATTTTTAGCATTTTCTCAGCAGACTATGAACAAATGCAACACAGGTTTAGGGAAAGGGAGGGGCCTCACATGGCTCCTAAATCGTATTGAAAAAAAAGAACCACCTTCTGGGTTTGAAATTAACACTACATATGGTATGGAATTTTCTGATGCCCTTCTCTGTGCCAAGAGCTGGAACAACCTGAACCACCTACTGGGACTCCAATCAAATGCATTTTTTCAATCCTAGTACTCAAGAGGCCTCAGTAACAAAATAGTGGAGTTAAAATGTCAATCAGAAGAGAATCGTCATAATAAAACAGTTGTCTTCTACTTCTACAAGCTCCCTTCATTTGACTTAAGTTTTTCTTCCCTTTTGTTATTTACAAGGGAAGAAGATGATCAAAGAAGCATTTTCTCGTGATCCCAGTACCTCCTTAACTGCATTTTTATGCTGATTCACAGGTCCTCAGTTCAGAAATCTATTTCCAATGTACGAAAAAAATCAAAATTCCAGTGTCACAATCAGCCCAACTCTGAGGTCAGCCCACTGTCCTGCTACCATGTCAGCCATATACACACACAACAAACAGTGCCTTCTGGAACTCTTGGCCAAACAGTAAGAGGAGGGGGAAAGTTGGTTTTGATTTCATACAAGTGTTCTGAGTCAGTTATTGTGGGCTTACAATATAAACCCCCAAGCTCAAACAAAAATACATCAGAGTCACCACTGCTGGCCTGGTTTATTTGTTGAAACAAGGCAAATCCAATGCACTTCTATGAGTCCTTTTCCTGGCATCAGAATTTGGTCTATGTGTGCAAACATGAAGCGATGGGAATTGGAGAAGAGCTTGAAACAAACTGTCTGATCTCAGCTCCCAACTGCAGACGAGGATTTAAATTCAAACTTTGCGTCTCTGGCTTATTTCAACACAAAAGCAGACCTGTTTCAGTTTGGAATGATGATACAGCTGAGTTCAAGCAATGACCAAATAAAGCCCAGTAACATCTCCAAGTTGTGGATCTAGAAAGCTACAGCTATTAAGTTTTGTACTTGTATCTCAGGTCACACCGATTTCCTTAATATAGTTGGCTATTATTAAGCTTTTCAGAATAAAACTCCATGCTCCTGACACACATCTAATGCTCTGTTAATTCCCATAAAGTATTTTCAATGAACAAAATACGAAGGTAGAAGTCCCACTGATATCAGTAGGTGTGGAGCCTCCTTACAGATTTTTTTAAAATAAGCTTCGAGCTAAGCGTGTCTGCTCTAGGAAAGTTTTGCAAAGATTCCCCAAGATGGCAACACTGGTTAAGCTGCACCTGGGAGATGCCTCCCCTTCTCTACTGGATGTTTTCAACAGCAAATCAATTACACTTAAGCTACTTAAGTGTTTGTTTTTTGCATGTTCTTACATTTTTTGCTAAGAGCTGAAATACAAAGATGAAGTGGTTAACAGTTCTTAACTAAACAAACTTTCTTGTTATTATGGGAAGTCTTTTATCACATGCTCCATACTAGGCTCCCAAGAAGAAAGCAATTTATTAATTTTAAGCCATATAGATGCCTACTATTTTGTACCCCAAGAAGAAAGCAAAGGTACTGACATCTGTTTCAGAAATAGGAAGTTAATGAATTAAAAAACTCAAGTTGCTAAGTTTGAAGTAAAAGCCTTGAGGGTCAGATGAACTGTTATTCACACTCTGAGCTCTTGGCATCAGTGACTTGTCTTAATACATTTGTAAAGCACTATGCACACCTTCTGCTGTCTGGTATGATGTATACACAATAAATCTCAATACTGCCAGGGCCATTTTTCAGTACTTCAAACAGGTTCAATTCATCATCTGTAGTTTATTGCTCAGGGTGAAACTGGTGACAAGTTTGTAGCAAAAATGCTCAATGACTTAAATTGCACAGTTTTCATATCTACAATATTTAATGGGCCTAAACCCCTTTCTGAGAGTGGCTTGTGAAATCCATGTGTAGTTTATAATGTAGACATTTCAAAATTTGACACTTTTCAAATTTTTCCCAGAAAGTGTTACAATTTATTTTTATTTATGGAGAAAAAATAATGGAAGAGGGAGAGAAATATCCAAGACTGAGAGACAGATATTGATATTATATGGAACCTGCACAATAACGAAAAGAAAGATTGTCAAAATCTCTATGTTATGAATGGGATGTACCATAAAGTGTGTGGCAAATTTAATTTTTAAACAGTGCCCACTGCAAGCCATGACACCAAGGGTATGTCTACGCTAGCCCCCTAGTTCGATCTAGGAAAGTCTAATGAGGGCTACCAAAATTGCAAATGAAGCGCGGGATTTAAATATCCCATGCTTCATTAGCATGTTCCCGGCCAGTTGCCATTTTAGAAATTGACTAGCCCGAAGTAATTGCACACATCTACATGCGGCAGTGAAATGGGATTCCGAATTAAAGCCCTAACTCGAATTAGCTGTTATTCCTCCTGCAATGAGGTTTACCAGCTAATTTGATTTAGGGCTTTAATTTGGAATCCCGTTTCACTGCCGCATGTAGACGCTGGCAGTTACTTCGGGCTAGTCAATTTCTAAAAATGGTGACCTCCCGGGAACATGCTAATGAAGTGCGGGATATTTAAATCCTGCGCTTCATTTGCAATTTTGGTTGTCCTCATTAGCCTCCCTAGATCGAACTAGGGGGCTAGTGAAGACATACCCCAACTTAGGAAGCCTTTAGGCCTCATCTTTAGACAGAGTAGGTGGATTGAAACTGAGGGGTGCACCCATAAGATTCCACAATTTGAAGTCCAGTCAGTGTGCAGGTGGAGAGGAAGTGCTGAAACAAAACAGGGCCTGCCAGCAGTTTTCCCTATAAGCTGAGCATTTGAGCAGCCATCAAGGAGAGATTCAAATGCTGCCCTGCTGATTAGCAGGCACCCACACTCACCCACAGCTGGCAGCAAGTGTTTCTATTGGTGGTCCACATTTGCACGTGCCTTGGTGCACATAACAAAATGTATTCCACACACAAATGGAAAAAATTGGAGGGAACACTGTCTGCCAGATCTTTCTGCTCAATAGGATTAATGAGTGCCCCAAATAAGAGCCCCTGTTTACTGTTCTGGGGCTTCTCTCATGCTACATGACCAGGTACAGGAGGATAGTGTGTGCAACCCCAGAAGAGATGCAAGACAACTGTGCACTCAGATGATATTTTTCAACCAAGTAGAGTGCCTCTGATGGTGGAAGTTCTTGATGTAGGCATCTCCTTCATTATCTTGCTGGTAGTGAGCTCCTCTCTTGAACTTGCTCTTTCAAGCGCCTCTTCCTCCGATGGTCACTGACATGTATAGTTTCAGAGAGGAGACACTTACATCAATAGTTCCCATTCACATAGGTCCTGTAATGTGCTTTACTCTTACAACCTTATTGCTAGCAACACACTTCACAACTGCATGTACTTGAAAGGAAATTTCAGCCCCAAACAGAAATGTGACTGCAAAGCACCACAGTTAATCTGTCCATATTGAAATAATAATGGATATAGTGTTTTATTTGCATCACCTTCTTCATGGAATAGATTTAAGTGTCTAGTAATAGAGTGTGGTATGTACACTGGTTGGTGTCCAGTGAGACTATTCAATATCAACACTCCTGGTGGTCTCTAATTCAGTCAGGCTTGAAGCAAAGTGCTCCAAGTGTTACTCAGCAGCTTAATTAATGTAGGTGTGTTTTGCTCAATCACTACTGAGCACATTCCTCCCATTCTTTGCCTTTTTATTTTTTAAATTGCAAATAAACATCACTTTACTGGAAGCCCAAGGAAGCTAAAAGCCACCTTGTTCAGTCTTCTGTCACCTAAAGCTGCTTTTGTGATTAAATTAACCTCAGCCAAACCTGGAGCATAGTCAAGAGCCTAACAGAATTCAGTAAGTGTTTTCTGTAGCACCCTTTCTAGCCAAGACAGCAAAGGAATATAGAAATAGTGATTTACAACAGTGATTGTGCCCTCAGCAACAGCATACATAGCCATTTCTGAGTGTATCACCAGTGGCACCATCTTGCAGAAAAAGCAACCCCATTTGTGACCCAGCAGTAAGAGAGCCCCGAGTAAGACCATAAACATATTAAGCTAGCATTACAAATAGCGAGCAGAGACTAAGGTCTTGTCTACACAATACAGTTAAGTCAACTTAAATTATGTTGATCCAACATATGCCACTTTAATTACATTAATTGTGCATGACCACACACAATGATCTTTGTGTTGGCATAACACGTCCACAGTTGGTGCTTTTGCATTAATAAAGAGAGGATTGAATCATGGGTAGCTATTGCACTGTGCAAGTCACCATTCTCTGCTCCTGGGAGATCTGGGAATGGATTACAGTGCATCTTGGGAGTGTGCTTAGTGGCCAATGATGCAGTTCTTGATGTCCCATCATTCCATGGGTGTTCACCTTCATTTCATGCCATTTTTAACTGCCCCTGTATACTGTGCACACACCATCTCTGTTTGAAAGCATGGGTCTCGAGCTGCTGACCAGTCTTTGGATGAGCATTATGAACACAATGCAGCTGGTTCTGCAGTATTACATGAGCTGGGAGAGAGAAAGTGAATTTGTGGCACCTACCCAGCTGTGTGTGCAAAGGAAAGAACAATTCACAATTGCTACTAGCATTCACGGAACAGGTGCACATGTTCCGGATCATTGATACCAGGTTCAGGAAACAAGCACTGAATGGTGGGATGACATTGTGATACAGTTATGTGATGGCAAGCAATGGCTGTAGAACTTTTGGATATGCAAGACCCCCTTCCTAGAACTGTAGGCAGAGCTCCCCTCTTCCCTGCAGCACGGGGACTCCAGAATGAAAGCTCCCCTCACAGGGGAAAATTGACTGGTGATCGCTGTGTGTAAGGTGGTAACTCCAGCCTGCTACCAGTCAGTCATAAATCAGTTTGGAATTGGAAAGTCCACCATGGGGGTTTCTGTGATGCAAGTGTGCATGTCCATTAATCATTTCCTGCTATGAAGGACTATGACTCCGGGTAATGTACAGGAAATAAATTGATAGCTTTGTAGCAAAGGGTCTAATCGCAGCAGGGCAATAGATGACATGCATATCCAAATTCTGCCCCTGACAGAATACATCAGCTGAAAGGACTATTTCTCCAAGGTCTTGCAGGCCCTGGTGGATCACTGTGGCTGTTTCACTGACTTCAAAGTGAATTGGTCAGGGAAAGTTCATGATGCATGCATGAGGAACTGTTTAGAATGCCACATGCTGGGACTTTCCAGACCAGAAGGTTCCAATGGGAGGTGTTTATAGGCCCATGGAGATCCTGGGAAACCCTGCCTCCGTCTGTTCCTGTAGCACCTTACAACAGGAACCTTGACAAGAGCAATAACAGGCTCAGCAGGTGCTGACAGTTTAATATGCCTTTGGCAGATTAAAAGGTCACAAGCACTGCCTTTTTGGCAAGTTAGACCTCAGTGAGGAAATTATTCTGATGGTCACAGCAGCCTACTGTGCTCTGCATAACATTTGTGAAATGAAGGGGAAAGTTTCCCTAGGCTGGAGTGCTATGTTGGATCATCTGGCTGCTGAATGCCAGATACCAGGGTAATTAGAGGGGGTCACTGGGGAGGCTCCAAGGGAATATGTTGACAAACAACACCAGTAACATGTCTTTATGTGATACATTTGTTTAGGTAAAGTTTACTGTCTGCCTTAATGACCCCGAATCTGTGAGAATGGATTGCAAGAGGAGGATAACAAGGGGAACATGTGAAGAATGCTGGGAGATTTTGAGGCGTGCACAGAACAGTGTTCTGAATGAGCTGCAGAGGGATTCATGCATGCATATACTCAAAAGCACGTCAATTATTTAGGACCATGAATCCCACCAAAAGCCAGAGAAAATGTTAAACTTAAAGAAATCCAAATAAGTACAGATATAACAATGCACAGATAGGGCATCCGGACAACTGTAACTCCCCAGTAGTGACACTGTGCAATAATCATATGACTAAGGCATTTTAGTATTTGTGTGCTGTCATGGGGTGGGGCTCATTGCTGCAGTGCCTCCTGCTGGTAGCTCTGGGGAATTAGTTAATTAGTTCTTCCATCAGTAGGGCGCCTCCACCTGGCTGATGTCTCTCCTGTCCTCACTCCATGCTCCTACTACAGACCCTTGTCACTTCCCGACCACAGTATACTCTTCAAGACACTGCCCTCCAGCAGTGCCCACTCAGATGGTCTCTCACCCCCTTCCACAGGTTTATCAGCAATCTTGTGTCTCCACTGCCATCATGGCCAACATTGGCCTCCAAGACTAGCCCCTCTGTCTCAGGGCAAGCAACAGTCTATATCAGCTACAACTTGGTGGCAAGGTGTGGTGAAAGAACATGGTTTAAAAAATCCACCTTGCTGGCTGGAGACCCTTCCTCTTTGGGTACACTACGAGAGTGACCAGATTTCTGATTTTTAGATATGTTAGGTTTTTGTTTGTTCATTCCCTCCATCCCAATGGAGTCACTACAATAAAGAGTTCAGTTGATTGCGTGCCTTAACTCTGCATTTCCACATTTTACCATGTTTGAAATTCTTTAACCATAACTCTGAATTTCCTAGGTATATCATATTTTGAGTTGTGGGATAATTCATAGAATCACAGAATTGGAAGGGTCCTTGAGAGATCATCATGTCCAGTCCCCTACACTCATGACATGTGCAAGCAGTCTCTAGACCATCCCTGGCAGGTGTTTTCCCTTGAAAATTTCCAAAGATGGAGATTCTACCATCTCCCTAGGCAATGTATCCCAGTGTTTAACCATACTGACAGATAGAAAGATTTTTTTCCTAATGTCCAACCTAAACCTCCATGGCTGCAAGTTAAGCCCATTGCTTCTTGACTTATCAGAGGTTTTCTTCCTTATCCATGTAATTTTGCCACATCCCTATAAAGGATTTTCCTCTCGTCTACTTATGTTTAGACTTAACCTTAACTTCAATTTAATGTAGTTCTTGTTTGTGAATCTCTGTTATTTTTTATTTATAGTTTCATAAATGCACACCAAACAAGAATCAAAAGGTGTTAAAAAGGTAATATTTGAATGATTTGAGGATGCAAATGTCAGCTTTTTATATCTTAACTTTTATGGGCAAATATAGCTATGCAGTCTGTGGCTACTTTATGCCACTTTGGAGGGGGGGGGAGATGGATCACACCAGCCTGTTTAGCTGAATTTACAGCTAATTTACATTTTGAGAACAATATAAAGTAGCCAGGATGTACATCAAAGTTTCCCCCTTTCCTAATTTCTGCTTATTGTACTTCACTGCATTCTCCAGTACAACAGCCCAGTTTCTCCTTTCCTCTCACACTTTGTGATCTCTCTCTCTCTCTCTCTCTCTCTCTCACACACACACACACACACACACAGAGAGAGAGAGAGAGAGAGAGAGAGAGAGAGTTGTACCCTCTTTCTTATCTCTTTCCTCCACCAGCACCATGTTTCCTCCATGTTCCCTCCCTGTTCAGTAGATATGGTGCAAAGGTCAGTTTTTGAACAGAAATATTTAGATTAAGTAGTAATTTTGCCATCATTTTTCTTAATAGAATGTCTGTCAGAGGCTCATAAATAAAAATATCCTTCAGAAATACTCTGAAAAAACTGCCCTCTTTCAAACTGGCTTCAATCTTCCATTTTTCTCAGAGAGACATATAGACTGTCAGTTAAAGCACACTCTTAAAATATTCACCACCTCTCTTGGTATCCAAAAAGATTAAAATCTATACCCTCAATCCTATTAAGAACAAAATGGCTAACTAACTGCAGATAATCTAATACCTCAGACCCTTGAGAACAATGCAAGATGGCAGCCATTCTGAAAGAGGTTAATTTTATATGGCATTCTCTAATGAAGAAAATTATTGACCAACCTCTTCTGAAAGTAGACACTTTCAGTTATGAAGAATAATGGGGTAAAACAACTATAATTCCCAAGAAATATGTCTTCAAGTGTCGCCTATGCATAAGATTTCAACGAGTTTTAAGCAAAAGGGACATTTGGAGGATCTGTGCTATTTTGTTAATATAATTTAGGAGAAAGAAAAAAGTTGCTATGTTTCTTAAAAGACCCCTTTGTAAATTATTTTTAGCTTTAGAGTTCTGAGAAGTTGCAAGGTCTCAAAAATCCATTCCGTACATAAAGAATACAAACTGTAATTTTGGGGAGGATACACAATTTTCTTCAAATAAAGTGATTGGAACCCTTCCTTAAGCACAACAATCAGCTCACCCATAGCTGTGGAAATGCAAAGAGCACTTCTGTATTATCTCTGTTCATATGAAGAAGCTGCATTCCACAGTTTTCTAAACGGAGAGGGTTTTTCTTCCATTATTATATTTCTGAAGTTCCCAATCAAGGGTCAGGGGCCTCATTGTTCCAGGTATTGTACTAAGAAATAAGAAAGAGGAAAGTCCTTGCAACAATGTACACGTCAGATGAAATAGCCAAACAGGGTAAAAAGTGATCCAGATAAAGAAATAATAAGAACAACACACAGGTGATGAGATAATATTAACAGAAACAAAGTTAGCAGAGAAGCAGAAGTCATAACTCGGTGCTTGCCTAAATATACACTGAAAAACATCTTTTCCTATAAATATTGTCATGGGATTTCTGGGGTGCAACCTGGGACAGTGGGATCCCTAACTCTCCAGCCTGGACTGTGTCTCACAATTCTTTGCTAGTGACAAGCAACAAACTCCTCTAACACACTTTGCACAATCACACATGGAGCCCTGCATCCAGCCAAATTGCATGAATGCTTCTAGAGCCAGTTATGAATCACACAAACAAAGGCAATGTCCCTATCCCCCCAGCTCTCAGCCTTGTACCTCAGGAATATACCATCTTGCACTGCTAAAGACCCTTTCTGAGCAATGCAAGTTCATTAAATGGTTCGCCACTTCATCAATAGAAAGTAGATATACTCCAGCCCTTGTAAACCTGAACAGATTTACCAAGCACTTCAGGCAAACTCACTAGCAAAGATAAACAGTAAAACAAATGTATTGATTATGAAAGATAGATGTTAAATGATTATAAGTGATAAGCAAAAACTCAAAGAGAGTTACCAAAGCAAACAAAATAAGCACATAGTCTAAATCCTAACCTTGTAAGACACTAGGTAATATTTAGAGCAAGCAGCTTTCTCACCCCACTAGATGGTACAGTTCACAATACACAGGTTTCACCCTCTTCTTCAGTCTTCTCAGTGTTTTTGTTGCTTGTAGCATAGGTGGGGGAAGGAGAACAGGCCAACCATGAGGCCACTTCATTCTGTTTTATACCCGTAGTCCATGTGCTTTGAGAACATAAATCCAGGAATGTCTGGTGGGCATTGCTGAGTCACTAGGCAAGGTTGAACAACTCCCCTGGTGTGGCCTTGTGTAAGTGAGTCATTGCATTGAAGCTCCCATGCTGGACAATGGCTGTTTGACATCTGCCTGGGCGTTGGTTACCTTCCTTGCTGATGTCTCTAGGGAGCTAATATCTATCCAATTCCCTGACTTACATGTTTCGATGACAACCATGCAACACAATCTCATAACTTCACATGCACTAATGATATACACATTTAGTTAGAATAATGGCTCGCAGAAGATCATATTCTTTCCCATGATACCTTACATGGCTTGCTTTATATGCAATATCACATTTATATATGATGAATATGGGATTTAGAGGGCACTCCCCTGGGGTGTAAAGTGCCACAAATACATTCTTTAACCATCGCTTTCCTGCTTCAGTTATTTCAGTTTAGGCTCTATAATGTAAGTATTTTACTCCTTAGATTTTCTTTACATGTTCCATGTTTACATGTGATTGTTGCCCATACCTATTTAAATGTTAGCCTGGCTTAGTATGCTCATTATTTGTATTTATGGGAAAATAGGACTTTAAAAATCCAACCAGAAAGGATAAGTACAAAAACTTCTAATATGTGCTCTCCCTTAGTTTTTTATTCTTTTATTAGCTTTAGAGATTCACAAGTTTTCCTTCAAGTTACTAAATAGTCCAAAAATCTGAGACAGCAAAAAGGCCAGTATGTTCTAACCAAACCTTCATTCAGTTTAGTGCATGGCACATTACGCTTCCAAAAATTCCTTATTCAACATCTGCTTTCTTTAGGAAAAAAAAATCATAAAAAGGTAAGTCATGGTACCTTCTTCATTTACCTCAAGCTAAGAAAGAGTGGGCTTCTCCCTCACAAGAAGCAAGAACAAGTTTGACCCTGTTTTTGTCATTCAATACAGAGAGCCTTTAAAGTTGCTTTGAATTCCGACATTACATAAAATTCAGTATTAACCAGGAAAACAGGAAGTAGATATTGAAATGGAGATGGTTCTGTTTCTTGTTATTTTTACTCTGCGGTTTTGGGGCTAGTTTTTATCAAGTAAGAGCAAATTCCTCTCTGTGACTTTACTCATAGTGACTTTCCAAAAAAGAAATGTTGGCTGATAGTCAAATTAGGAATTACTTTGGCTCTTAACATATCTACTGCTTCTGAAGAAACGAGTGCTTTAAAAAACACACAGCACCCAGAGCCATGCAATTATTTAAATTATGAAGAGCCACTGTTGCTCTCTAGAGGAGAAAATAGCCACAATTAATATTTTTCAGTACTCTAGTTCTATCTCCTAAGAGGACAATGGGTAAGATACATGTGAGTGTCGGGATGGTGCAAGCCCTATGTGGCTGTAGATACTGGCCTTTCGGCAGGTCTATCCATCCACAAGAAAAAGCTCAGATCTCCCAGATATGGCTAAAGAGTCAACAGCAAAATCAAAATGCAACTCCCTAGCTTGGTCTTGCAAAGACCTTAACAGGAGAGACCATGTAAATCAATCAGATCCTTAACTCCTGTGCAGTACAGCTAACTGCTCCATAGGTTAAACTCAGCAGTGTACTCCGTTACCTCCAACTTCACATCACTTCCTTCTCTTCTTTCTTCTCTCCGCCACCTTCCCCCCCCAAAAAACCCAAAAAACAAAAACAAAAATCATCCTCATTCAGTCACAAGGAGGCAGCAGGGTGGTAAGAAAGTTTATAGATTACGTTGAGCTGGAAGAGACTGAAAAAATCCAATTTCATTTGAAAAGCACACAGACAAGATAGTTAATCAGATGCAGTTTTATGGGCACAAAATATGAGACTGTGAAACTTTGCAAAGTTCAGGTAATTCTCTCGTTTTCTTTTTAAGTGATAAAACTAAAAATGGCTCCAGAGTCCCTGAATTCAGACAAGCCCTTCAGATGTCCATACAGAGGAGGATCAGAATCGCAATGATGAGCTTACCGTAATTTCAGTCAACACTATCTCTATCAGGAGATTACATCTGGAGTTCGAACCCTCCATTTTTTTTTAGATTTTAAAATCTAGGTGCTAGACAAATCAAAACAAATTCCTGGCCACTCTTTTTTATTTTAATATGGTAATAAATGGGAGGAGGAACTAGGTCAGAGCTTTGAATTTTCAAGGGATTATTGGACTAGCGTAAAACACATTTCAGAAATTATGGCTAGTATCGGTCATCTTTAGAAGAAGTCCCATGCCAGTGTGCAGGGCAGTGTTAAAGATACAAAACCAGCTTGAACAGAAACTCTAAAAATTCTCACACTGTTGATAAATTATAGATTACATGCCTCCTCTCCTGCATGCATATACCAGGCCAAGCCTGAGAGTAGAAATGGGCCTTCTGTGCTCTTAATGGATCAAGCTCTGGCTGTGGTGACCCAGTTTCAAAATGGCCAGTCTTTTTCTAGCTTTCAGATAATCAGAAGTACTGACTGTTAAAACAGTGCCTTAGATTATATCAGTTGTAGTGGTAGCAACCCATGGGCCCAAGTAGAGAGATGGTTACAGGCAGAAACCAATCCATTTACTGCTTTATAGTAGACTAGTAGACTTATCCAGCATTGCCCAGGTCCTTCAGGGCAGGGAGCTAGTGGTGTGGGGGATGCAGGAGTCAAGGCAGTGCCTTGAGGATATGGGGAGCAGTGCAGGAGGCTGGGGGCAGGGGCTGATGCAAGAGTGAGGCTTGGGAGATGAGGGACTCAGGATGGGGGTCCCAACTGGCACCGGCCTTTTCTCTCCCCAGCCTCTCCCCCCCCCCCACCACCTGGGCCCTTTTCTCTCTCCCCTCCCCCCCCGACCCTAGGTACCTCTTCTCTCCCTGCAACTCCCTCCCCCAGCCACCAAGGGCCTTTTCCCTCCCCTCTCTCTGGTGCTGCAGACAGAAGGGGGGGGGGGAGGGATTGGAGCGGGAAAGCTACTTACTTTATATGTAGGCAGGCAAGATAGTAGAGTTCCAGCCCTGCTGGCCACTCCCTTGGTGGTATGGCTACCCCCAATGGAGACCCCTTTGTTGCCTCAGTTGCCACTCTTAGGGTGTATCTAGACTACATGGCTCTGTCGACAGAGCCATGTAAAGAAGTTTACTCGACATAGTCGATGAAGCGGGGATTTAAATAATCCCCACTTCATTAAAATAAAAATGGCCACCGTGCTGTGCTGACAATCAGCTGATCTGGCACAGCATGGCAGTCTAGATGAGGTGTGGTCAACAAGGGAAGACCGCAGCACGGTGGCCATTTTTATTTTAATGAAGCAGGGATTATTTAAATCCCTGCTTCATTGACTATGTCAAGTAAACTACTTTACATGACTCCGTCAACGGAGCCATGTAGTCTAGACGTACCTTAGTATTGCATCCCTCCTAATGCCCTAGCCCCTCCCTTTCCACGTTATGGAAAACAATCCTTTTCCCAGTGCTTCCAGTTGTCTTGGCATAACAAAACCCTGGCCTTGCTTTAAGTTAGGGTGAGAGGAAGCTGCAAATCAAAGTTGGTGGTCCTAGCTCTTACCATTTAGGAGGAATTCTTGAATAAATGGACTTACAGATCTCTAAAATACATCTATAGATGTCAACACCAGGAATTATACCTGGAAATAAATAGGATACCAGTGCAGTCTTTGGATATATTATGTAAGATATTTCCTGTGGTTTTCCAAGTGTGGAGGACAGCATTTTACTCCAACTATAATCCCCATGTGGTCTTCTAGTGTAGTAATACCGCATGTGTATTTGATATTTTAGCAACACAGTCTGGAGAATGAGGGCATCACTCTTAATTTTGATAGAAATGTAGCCGTGTTAGTCTAGTGTAGATGAAACAAAATACAGGATTATGTAGTACTTTAAAGACTAACACGTGTGTGCCGAAAGTGTCCGTCTGCTATGTACATTGGACAAACGTCTCAGACACTTTGCCAAAGGATCAATGTCCACAAAACAGATATTAGACAGGATCACAAAGAAAAAACAGTTTCTTGCCATTTCAACCAGAAAGGACATTGTCTCAATGACTTAATTACCTGCATCCTGCTTCAAAAGCCTTTTAAGACTGCACTTAAAAGAGAATCCTCTGAACTGTTATTCATGCTAAAATTCGACACTTTACACCTGAGTCTCAACAAAGGATCTAGTTATCTTACCCATTACAAAGATAGCTTCCCCAATTATCACCTCTAATATCATTAGCTCACAGACATTTACCTTCCCCGCCCCCCCAATCCCCCTTCTGTTCTGAAATTTGATTTGTCCTTTTCATATGTGTTCATTTTTTTAATTGTATCCTTTGGTATATATGGTTGTGACAATTTTCTTCCACTATTTGATCTCAGGAAGTGGGTCTGGCCCACGAAAGCTCATCATCTAATAAACCATCTTGTTAGTCTTTAAAGTGCTACATAGTCCTGTATTTCACTCTTAATTTTGTTATTGTTGCTAATGCAATGGCTTTTCTCATCACAGTCTCAGTTCAGCTGTTGATTATCATGTTTCTTCAGGAAGGGAAATCTTTAAAAAAATGAAGGGTAACAGTAGAATTAAAAATTAGGAGAAGCTCTGTTTAGAACAGGGAGCTAGAAATCAGAGCTATTTCCTGCTTTGCTGTTAAGTTACTTGTAGCTTATCTTCTTTGCCTCCATTTTCTCAATAAAATGGGGCTCATATTTACTTACCTCTCAAAAGGTTTGTGAAACTTAATCAATAAATGTTAGCACAAAGGGCATTGATAACCATAAATTAAATATTTGGAGGTTTGAGTACAAAATACAGTTTATATAGTAAAATATAGCAGTTTAATAAGAAAAAACCCCAAGTCTGACAAAACGTATCAAACAGCACGGGGAAAAGAGAGAGGGAAACAGGTGAACTGTAATAAAAATTGGAAAGGCTGCAGTTGACATTCTTAAGGGAAAGGACAGAAAACAGAACTCAGGAAATAGGAGGGGAGGGGCAAAATAAAATTCTGTGGAATGATATGTCAGAGCAGATGAGTGAGCTTTTTATATCTGTACACTCACCATTAGGAAGGGGCTGATTTTAACCATTTAAAACCCAGAGTATCCAAAACTTGTAGAAGCTAAGGTGCTGAGAATTTGTTTAGAACTGGCCAATTTCTTTAAAACTAATCACAGAAATTGAAAATTGTTTAGATTTGGGTAGAAGGCTCTTCCTATGTTGCATGTAGATCAACTATATGTCAAATTGTTGTATCCATGTCAATCCCAGGATATTAGAGAGACAAGGTGTGTGAGGTAATATCTGTTATTTGACTAGCTTCTGTTGGTAAGAGAGACAAGCTTTTGAGCTTACATAGAGCTCTTCTATACAAGCTTGTCTCTCTCAACAGAAATTGGTCTGATAAAAGATAATATCTTAGGGTATGTCTACACTACAGCGCTAATTCGAACTAACTTAGTTCGAATTAGTTAATTCGAACTAAGCTAATTCGAACTAGCGCATCTAGAACTAAAAACTAGTTCGAATTAGCGTTTTGCTAATTCGAACTAGCGCGTCCACACTGATTGGATGCAGGGGGGCATTTAAGGGCAGCTGAAACCGGTTCTGGCAGGGCATCAGGTCAGTAGTTGCTTTGTGTGGCTGCTGTCTGAGGCTATCTGAGGCTCGAGCTTAAAGGGACCCCCCCTGGACAGTCGGTTCTCAGCTTTTCCTGCTTCCTTGCCAACCTCGCCGAGGGACAGCAAAGCGTTGGTCTCTGTGCCCGTCTGTGTCGGTGCTTCCCTTCGGGGGGGCCGCCGCAGGTGGCAACATGGAGCCACAGCTCGCCCTGCACCTTCTGGTGCACTTTCTGGACTTGCTGCTGCAAGCCTGCCAGCAATGGCTCGAGGCTGCCTGGCACCACCTGGTGCACGTCAGCCCCCTGCCTCTCCACCTGGCTGCCCTGGGGGCCGTGGAGGAGCCGCGGCGGTGCCCCGGCACCAGCGTGCCCCACCGCATCTGGCGTCTGAACACCAGCACCGACTGGTGGGACCGCATCGTCCTGGAGCGCTGGGAGGACCGACAGTGGACCCAGAACTTCAGGATGAGGAGGGACACCTTCCTGGAGCTCTGCGAGTGGCTCGCCCCTGCCCTGCGCAGAAGGGACACTCGCATGAGGCCCGCCATCCCCCTCCAGAAGCGGGTGGCCATCGCCCTCTGGAAGCTCTCCACGCCGGACAGCTACCGATCCGTCGGGAACCAGTTCGGCATGGGGAGATCCACCGACGGTGCTCATGCAGGTATGGCACTCGTCAGCCACTGTGCCGGGAGGGGAGGAGGGCTGCGAGGAGGGGATGGGCCGCCCCAGGGACAAAGGGGGGGGCGGGAGAAGGCAAAAGCGCCCCGCACCGGAGGGGTCAGTCTGTCCCGGCCGTACTACACGCCGCCAGGGGGGTTGCTACCGGGAGTGGGGCGCGGGGCACTGCCAGGGCACGAATGCTCCCAGCCACCCGGGCGCCCCACTAATTGGTGCTTTGCTGTGTCTCTCTCCGCAGGTGGTCAAGGCCATCAACCGGGTGCTGCTCCGCAGGGTGTCCGCCTCGCCGACCCGGTCGCCGTCATCCGGGGATTCGGCGCCCTCGGCTTCCCCAACTGCGGGGGGGGGGCCATCGACGGGACGCACATCCCCATCCGTGCCCCGGAACACCAGGCGTCCTGGTACGTGAACCGCAAGGGGTACTTCTCCGTGATCCTGCAGGCCGTGTGTGACCACTGGGGCCAGTTCACGGACATTAATGTGGGCTGGTCCAGCAAAGCACACGACGCCCGGGTGTACCGCAACTCCTCCGTGTGCCAGCGGCTGCAGGCCAGGACCTTCTTCCCCGACCGCCACATCAGGGTCAGGGACGTGGACATGCCCGTGTGCCTGGTGGGGGATGCCGCCTACCCACTGCAGCCGTGGCTGATGAAGCCCTACACGGGGCACCTCAATCCCTCCCGCCAGGCCTTCAATGCCAGGCTGACCAGGGCCTGCATCGTGGTGGAGGGGGCCTTCGGGCGACTGAAAGTCCACTTTCGATGCCTCCTCACCCGTCTGGACCTGGCCGAGCACAACATCCCTCCCGTGGTGGCAGCATGTTGTGTGCTCCACAATTTGTGTGAGCGAAAGGGGGAGGCTTTCCTGCCAGCCTGGATGGCTGAGGCTGACTGCATGGCTGGACACTATGGTCAGCCCTGCACCGCCGCCATCCGGGAAGCCCAGCGGGGGGCCGTCCAGATCTGGGAAGCCCTGCGGGAGAGCTTCCTGGTGGAGGAGGAGGACTGACCTCTCCCTGCATGCCCCACTGGGGCTTTCTTCCACGCTACCCCCATTCCCCTTTCCCCTCCCTACCTACTGTAAAATAAAGACACCTGTTTTTCAAACAAAACCGTATGTTTATTTAACATAAGTGGGGTGGGGGGAGGGTGGGAGACGGGAGGGGGAAACCTGGGATGAGGGAGCTGGAAGGGGAGGGAAGGAAGGAAGGGAAAGGAAAGCTCAGTGGTGGGAGTCCGGCTGCCTCTCCCGTCTCGCCACACTGTGGGTCTGGGGGCGTCGGTGGGAAATGGTTGTGGGGGGGGGGCAGGAGGGACAGGGGGTGTGGAGGAAGCAGGAGCAGAAGCAGGAGGGGGAGCAGGGGGAGCAGTGGGAGGAGGAAATGGGAAGTGGTTGAGCAGGCTCTGGAGGTGGCCTCGCAGGGCACGGCCCTGCTCCTCCAGGGTCTCCAAACTCCTCCGGCACAGCCTCAGGTCCTCCTGGACCCAGTGGTCCTGGGTGCAGAGCTGGTGGTCCATGAACCGGAGGTGCCGCCTTTGGTACTCCTCCTCATTCCTGGCTCTCCTGCTTGCCCGGGCACGGGCAGCTGCTGCAGGTGGTGTGGTGCGCCCTGCAGGCCCAGGTGCTGCAGCTGTGGTGCAACAAGACCAGCGGTCAATTACCTCAGGGGCCCAGGTGTGTGAAACCCAGCTCCCCTCTGCAAGGCCAGGGCCCCTGCAGGATCCCCAGCTGCTGCTCCTTGGTGGGCAAGGCCCAGGCGCACAGTCCCGGGGCTCCCTCTCGCCCTAGCCCCCCGTACACATAAGGGGAACACGATAGTACTCACATGTGGACGCCTTCCCGGCCTCGGATGACACAGGCGAGCGGCTCTGTGGGGTGCCTCGGGGGTCCCGGGTCCTGGGCAGGCTGGCGGCAGGATCCTGGCTCTCAGAGCCCTCCTTCTCCTCCTCCGTCTCCTGGAGCGGGCCCTCGGCCCCGGGGTCTATCACATCCCGGAGGGCAGGGACGGCATGAGCCCCCAGGAGGCGGTCCAGGGCATGGAAGTGGGGGCAGGCCTCCGGGTCGGCCCCTGGCTGGCAAGCCCGGGAGTAGGACTGCCGCAGGTCTTTAATCTTGCAGCGCACCTGCTCCCGGCTGCGCTGGTGGCCCCTGGCGGCCAGGCTGGCAGCCATGCGGCCGTAGACGGCCGCGTTCCTGTGGCTAGTGCGGAGATCGTGGACATTGGAGGCTTCCCCCCAAACCTCGATGAGGTCCACGATCTCCGCACTTGACCAAGCAGGCACCTGCCTCTTGCAGCCCCGGGCAGGCTCCTGGGAGCTGCCAGCCTGGTCCCGGGAAGAGGAGGAGGGCTGGGTGACAGCGGGTGGCTGGCTCGTGCCGTGCCAGGTGCAGGGTCTGCTGGCACGGGTGCTGGCAGCCTTGCAACTGGCACAAACTGTGGAGCCAGCCCGTGGCCCTTTAAGGGCTCCGGGGCCGGGAGGGGGGCAATAGAGTTTCCCTGGTGTTGGCCAGAGTGGCCACCAGGGAAACCTGGGAAGCCTTAGCCTCCCACTAGTTCGAATTAAGGGTCTACACAGCCCTTAATTCGAACTAGCTAGTTCGAACTAGGCTTAATCCTCATAAAATGAGGTTTACCTAGTTCGAACTAAGCGCTCCGTTAGTTCGAATTAAGTTTGAACTAACGGAGCGCTAGTGTAGCGCCTAGGAAAGTTAGTTCGAACTAACGTCTGTTAGTTCGAACTAACTTTGTAGTGTAGACATACCCTTACACAATTTGTCTCTCTAACTTTATGTAATTTCCACTAGTCTCTGGAACTCTCTCATAAGTTTGCAATGATCTACACATTACTTTCCTCACCATGGAACAGAAACTGTTATGCCACTCACTTCCAGAAAAGATTGCCATTTTCAGTAAACTCTGCTCTGCTGTCCTGCTCACCTATTGTTGGAGAAAGGACATTGTTGTCAGTCCTTTCATTGGAACCAAATAATGTAACTTTTTACATTACTGGGAGAAGTTTAAAAATGTATTCCCTGGAAGAAAAGTCCATCCATAGGCTTGCTATAAATGTTTCTCATCTGCGTAAAAAAGGGCTATCCTTTTGCTCGAGCCTACAAAGAAGTTGTATTGCTTAGTTTTCAACATCGGCTATTTCTATAGCAACAGACTGCAATATAAACAGAGGATTATAACCTTCAGTTAAGGATCAAGAAAAGGAAGAAATAAGACTTCAAGAAAGAAATGCCTACAACAAAAGCAGAAAATATGGACAGTTACTAATATGATAGATAGCTTTTTAATATACGTGTTGTTTCTTGCTCCGAACATGAGTCCTACAGCAAGAATTCTTCTTTAACAGGGCTCTTCCATTCAAAAAATTAAAACTCATACCTCATTTATGCTGGAGACATATTAGAGTCACAGTCTAATTTCTCAGGCAACTGTTAACAGACGGCATCGCTAACATTTGGAAAAGGTCATGGCATAGCATTGTCTGCACTCCATTAGTGCCTCCACTACAGGCCAAACATCTTGAAATCAGGCCTTGGCAGGTAAATAAAGGACAAATTATTTTCAAACTATATTTGTTCTAGAAAGTATTTATTCTATGCACTTTCTGTTTCAGATATAGAATTTTAAACAATATTTTACAAAAATATTTTGGTTCACCACTAAGAACCCTTATTTCTGAATTTTCTGTTTCCCCGCCATTCAGGCTATGTCTAGATTGCAAGCCTCTTTCAAAAAAGAGCGTCTAGTCTACAATCAATACTTCCGAAAAAGCAAGCCATTTTTTAAAAGAGAGCACCCAAGCAGTCTGGACGCTCTCTTTCAAAAAAGCACAGTTTGCATTACATAGCACCTTTTTTCAAAAGAGCACTTTTGAAAAAAGGCGTTATTCCTCGTAAAATAAGGTTTTCCACGGTTGAAAAAACTGCCGCGTTCTTTCAATTTACTTTTGAAAGAAAGCGGCAGCAGTCTAGATGCAGGGGAAGTTTTTTAAAAAAAAAGGCCACTTTTTTCGAAAAAACACCCTCCGTGTTTTAACCATATCACTGTCAAAACTGATTGTTAAGGAAGACCAAAGATACAACATGCAATTTTAAAGAATCTATTGCATTGTGGGCTAGATTCACCATTACCTCTTACCTGTCCAATAATTTGCACCAGTACAGACTATAAAATTCTGAATTTGGAGTAGTAGCAATTTACTCCCATTTGCACTTGTGTGTGTGATGACAGAAAGTGCAGGGAAATGGGAAACAAACCAACTGAGCTTAATGACTTATTTCTGTTTCTACCTATCTATTCCTACCCCTCTCCACAGCTGGGTCACCCAGCTTACTTGGTCTGAGGAAGCCAAGTGAGCAAAGACCCTGGAAAGAAGAAGCCAGTCACAGGGTACCTTCTTTCTTGGATCCCAGCCAGAGAATGTAAGATTTTTTACTCCCATCACTCCAATTTACCCCACCCACAACACAACCTTCCAAACAGGCTAAAGAAAGTCAGAGATGGCAGGAAAGGGACCAGTCTGCATAGGAGTAAGGAGTTGGCTAGCAAAGCTAGAGGCATGATTTAAATGTCAAAAAAATCTGAGAAGTGGCAAAGGAAGAAGTGGGGAGCTGTGACAGCAGCTAGTATGGTGAGGAACAGTAAAACCAGATCACATGAAAATCTCCAAGCTCCTAACATAATCCACACGGATGCTGGGAGAAAGCAGGCAGAAGACAAAGTTTGGGTAAGTGATCCAGAACCAAAGAGCAATAAGGTCAGGAAAACCTACCAGTTACATCTGAGGTAAGAAGGAGATCTGAAAGCCACTACAAAGGTACAAAAAGGGGACCTGTTGTTGAAAGCAGGCTTATACAATCACCAAGCTTGGCTAGCCAAGAAGGAGATGACAAAAAAGCCCCCTTAAACAACCAAGTGAATGATGCCAAAAGCACTACATGTGACAGGAAACAAAAGGATCTTCTGATGTCCCCGCCTCATCCCCTTCCTCCTCCAAAAAAGTGCCACTTACCTTCAAAACAGAGATGGACTTGAATGGATCATTGCCTGACAAGATTCAAGTCACAGAATTATATTGTGCCTGATTATTCCCCTGTAATACTCCTCTGCCTGGAGCACCTTCTCTTTTCTGAAAGCTCTGTTGACAGGTCTCTTTTCAGTTCATATGAACAGAAGTGGAGGGCGGGGGGTTGGTTTGGGTTTTTTTTTTTTAACTTGCCATGCACAGTCTCAAATGCATCTCTCCTGCTGCACTTGCTTTGGAAAGCATGAGAGGAAGGAGACATACAGGAACACAAATGAAACCAGACAGCTATAGCAGCAGCAATGACAGACTGCAGAAGTTAACATTGACCATCCCCTGGAGTTACTATTTTATTTGTAAAACTGTTAAAACTATCCAACTCTTTAATCATAAATAAGGCAGTAAGTTCAAACTCAAACCCATTTACTGAACAACCTTTTGATGGACTTGCACTATTCATCTCTGCCCCTATATTAAAAGCTAAGTCCCATTGCCAACAGAAAAGAACAGAAAGAGCTTTTATGTTCCAATTCATTCTCTAAGAAGAAAAAACAGCCCCAGTATCTAATCTCTCTCCTCCCCCACACATTACCCTACCCCTGCCCAGCATTCTTTCCCACACCCCAGATATGAAAACAGATAGCAAAGTCTACAACATGCTGTTTCCTGATAGTGAGTCATTGCTCTGAGTCAGCCTTTGTGTTCTAGGGAACCTGGAAGTCTTTGAAATGCATTGTTGATTTTGGCAAAATTATTTCTCATTGCTTTGAGGGAGAAATGATTTGCACCCCTCATTCTAGTTCTGGCATTACCTTTGAGATGAACAGGGTAAAAAAGGATGGTCTAGGAGTTTCTTGTATCGTATGTACAGTTTAGAAAAAATGGAATCTCTGTCATCTAGTACACAGTTGCATCAAAAGGCAATAATTGATTAGCAAGGGTCTCCACAGAACATTTGCGCTGAGGTCTAAGGGTTCACGCTGTGGTTGCACATATCCCCACCTGCCATCTGCACTTTATCCATGACAGAGAACAGTGTCCCTACTGGCTGCTATGTATGACCTTGGACACAGTTTCTATAGTACTAACTGATCCCATCTGTTCCCTCTCCCTCCACAACTTGTAAGAGGAGAGATGTCCGCCTCCTGGGTTGTTCAGTCTGCTTCCCCACATTAGCAGCCAAATCCAAATTATTGTTGCAGTTAAACAAATAGGACGAGATCCAGTCCTGGTATAAGTGAGTGCTCCTCCAATTGGAGGAGGAAATGCAGTTGTTTAGCACCTCTGAAAAATCAAACCATTTCCACATACACGCCTTTCTATTTATTTAGGAGTCTATCTTTATAGGATCGATATCTGACATTGTCTTTAGCCGCTAGCTGACAGCTTGTGATACCTTTGCTTTAATCAGGGCATTAATAATGCAATCTCTGGTGTATCAAACTCTCAGAGTTCACGTGTGTTCCTTGGCTTGTCCTCCTCTCTTCTCCCAAAATTAGACTTCTATCTTTATAAAGAAGAATTTCCTCCTTTCTTGGCAGAGAGTGGTATCAATGTTTTTGTTAGCATGTTTAAACATTACATCAGCCTTTCATCACAAACATTCATACAAGTCACCTACCTCCAGTGTTCTCTATAAGCTGTACAGCCACTCAGAAGAGATTCAGATGTCTCCCAGCTGATTAGCAGAGTACCCACAGGTAGTGTTTTGCTTCTACTGGTGGTGCACATTTGCACGTGCCTCACTGCAATACAAAATGTATTCTGCACATGGATGGTAAGATTAGCAGGAACATTGCTTACCTCTGCAACTTTATTCATATTACAATATCTTTGTAATATAATTCAATAATTCAATACTCCAATAAGATTTTTAATTTCCACCTGCAATTATGAATACTTGAGACTTCTTTTGAACTCTCTTTGTTTTTCCAAGTGCGTCCCCTCCCTGTGCATGTGTTTGGATAAACACCTTTGCTCAAGCCAGGTTCATTAGCATTATAATTATTTTTTCCCTCCAGGACTTCTCTCTCTAAGTTCCTTTCTAAACTCGCTATTCTTTTTTTTTGCACAGGTACATTAGAATAGAATAAGAATATATGGGGGAATGGTATCCTAAAGTTAGTCTACAGCATTCTTTTTAAAGAATCCATTTAAAAATCCTTTAAAGATTTTCTTTGTTTTTAATTGATATTTCCAGGTAAAAGGAGAAAAAAAACCAAGAACCTGAAACATGACAATAAAAATGAGAACTAAAAAACTTGAAAGACTAAAATGGTTTTTTAAAAAGCTATAACAAAAGGTTTACTTCAGAGGGTGGCTCAAGCACCATCACCAGGGCAACAGTTCCTTCAAGTACAGTTAATGTAGGTCCTGATGCCACATGCTTACATACCTCCATGCTTCACAGTGCACACTGTGGGGAGTGTAATTTACTTCAGCACTACTCCCTGCACATTCAAGTTAAAAGCACCTACAGACATGCAGGGATATACGCCATGATAGCAGCACTCAGTAATAGGCTCTGTCTTTGCTGACAAAGGTGTGTTGTAACCATGAGGGAAGTTAGTTAGCCCACTGTAAAATCAGAGAGGAGACAATGCAACTGTCGTTTTGCTGTGAGGTAAATGAGGTGGGGGATAAAGTAACTCTCTCACCTGGCTACTTCATGGTAAAAATTACAGTATACCTCATCTGCATGCAGTTTTTTATCACAGATAACTCTGGTGTGTTTGTTACCTCACCATAAGCCTTCTCGCGCTGCCCCCCCCCCCCCCCCCCACCACCACCACCTTTGTGGCAATGAAGACAAAAACTCATCTACTTTTATATAACAATAGCACTTGTTGCTCAGTCCCATAGCCTCTCAGTGTGCCAGGCAACCCATGATGCTTGCAATGACTGCTAATATCATGGGAGAGCCCTGTTCATATGAGTGTCACATGACTTTCCCTAATCGCCCGCTCTACTAGCTATCATTGCAATTAGGATGGCATATCTCCTCCCCTTCCCCAGATAAACAGTGTGAGCATGTTGTGACTGCAGCCACTCCCAACAGCATTGAAAGGAAAAGGTCATCGTGTGCTTCACATTAGAGCAGACCAGCCCATGTATCTGCTCTGTAAATAGCAGTCTATTATATTAACTCTTTCCGAGACGCAATCATACTGGCAACCCTGACTATAACATGCTCACCAAGAGGTTCTCCATCTATGAAATACAGAAGGCATTTAAACTCGACCTTACTGAATTTCAGGGCATGCAAAAAGAGTCCAATGGGGAAAAAATAGTTCACCAGCATGTTCTAAACTGACCTTTGAAAACTCACTCAACTCTCCTGCTCACCAGCCCAGGAAGTGTACACTTTTCCCATAAGTTTCTTCATGTGTGATTTAATTAATGAACATCCAGACCTCAGCATTATTGGCCTCTGAGGAGGAAAACAACAACTCATGGCTGACTTGTCTCATGGCTGTTATCAGGCAGCCATGAGCTAGGATTGCTCTAACGGAGGAAACGGTATTAATTACAATAAAAAAAACCCCACCTCTAAATTTGAATCTATGTCACTGTTATGTCCTGGGGAGTTACTCCACTTTCAGACCAGTTACCTGTGCTGCTGCAGTCACTGTAATACCATTAAGTGGGCAAGGCTACACTGAAAGTACTGCACCTGCACTGCTGTGGCACTTCAGCATAGTCACTGCATACACAGACAGGAGGAGTTCTCCCTTTGGTGTAAGTAATCTGCCTCCCCAAAAAGCAGTTAACTAGATTGACCTAGCACTGTCTACACCAGGGATTAGATTGGGATGGCTACCTCTCTCCGGAGTGTGGCTATTTCATAGCCCCAAGGTTAGGTCTGACTGGGAACTAATGATCATAAAACTACATCTCCCACGGACATAGCCACCAATCAGGGAAGTGAAGTACCTGTGCCGATGGGAGCAGCCCTCCTTTCATCATAGGTAGGGTCTTCACTAAGTGCTACCGTGCGGTGCAGTACAGTGCTGTAAGCATAGACAAGCCCTGAAAGATGTAATTATGCTGCTTGAGTTTCCAGTGTAGACCAGCCCTAAGTCACTGATTTACACCAACTGCAGTCTATGAAATTTGTCTCTGGGAGTGTGAAAGCGCCATCGTCATTTTTAATTTTCTATGTAACAGTGAAGGTTTAGATGCCTTCTGAGGCTATTCAAAGGCTGGAAAAGGACATAACAAGGGCCCTACCAAATTCATGGTCCATTTTGGTCCATTTCAGGATCAGAGGATTTTTAAAATGGTAAATGTAATGACTCCAGCTATTTAAATCTGAAGTGTCATGGTGTTGCAATTGTAGGGGTCCTAATCCAAAAAGGAGTTGTGTGAGGGTCACAAGATTGTTGGAGGTGCAGCAATCCTTGCTTGTGCACTGCTGTTGGCGGCGCTGCCTTCAGAGCAGGGCAGCTGGAGAACGATGGCTGCTGGCGGGGAATCCAGCTGTGAAGGCAGAACTACCACCACCACCAGCACAGAAGTAAGGCTGCCTGGTATAGTATTGCCACCCTTATTTCTACACGGCTGCCTGAGGACAGGTGACCTTAGCAGCTGCCACTCTCCAGGTGTCCAGAACTGAAAGCAGCAGTACAGAAGTAAGGGTGACATGGGTATGGTACTACCCCCCCTTACCTCTGCACTGCTGCTGTCGGAGTGCTACCTTCAGAGCTGGCCACCTGGCCAACATTACAACCACCACTCTCCAGCTGCCCAGCTCTAAAGGCAGCACTCTGGCAGCAGCAGCGCAGAGGTAAGGGGGGCAGTACTGTGACCTCCTAAAATAACTTTTTGGTCGCCTTGCAGCTTCTTTTTGGATCAGGACCCCCCCCAATCTGAGAAATGCTGGGCTGCCCCCCTCCCCGAAATGTATATAGTATAGGATAAAGGCACACAAAAGGCCAGATTTCACAGTCCGTGATGCATTTTGCATGGCTGTGAATTTGTTAGGACCCTAGAGGTAATACTAGAGAGTATCTGAAGAAAAGGCATCAAGCTCTGCTAGTTTGGGGAGTGTGAGATGGATAGAATGGTAAGTCAATATTCCATACCATTTGAACTATCTACTGAGACCTTACATATCTTATTTTACGTAATGGCCTATAAAACCTAGATCAACTACTCATCCTGCTTGGTATTTTGATGGGGCCCCCAGAGTGTTTTCAGTTATTTACAAAAATAACGTGCCAATTGGGTATAGTGTGATGCACTTCTGCTTTATAGACTCTGCATGAAATTTAATACAATGTCTTGGAGAGGGAGAGAATTTGCATCTCTACATAACATAAGAACATAAGAACGGCCGTACTGGGTCAGACCAAAGGTCCATCTAGCCCAGTATCCTGTCTACCGACAGTGGCCAATACCAGGTACCCCAGAGAGGGTTGACCGAAGACAATGATCAAGCGATTTGTCTCCTGCCATCCCTCTCCAGCCTCTGACAAACAGAGGCCAAGGACACCATTTTATCCCCTGGCTAATAGCCTTTTATGGACCTAACCTCCATGAATTTATCCAGCTTCTCTTTAAACTCTATTATAGTCCTAACCTTCACCGCCTCCTCTGGCAAGGAGTTCCACAGGTTGACAACACGCTGTGTGAAGAAGAACTTCCTTTTATTAGTTTTAAACCTGCTCCCCATTAATTTCGTTTGGTGTCCTCTAGTTCTTCTATTATGGGAACTAATAAATAACTTTTCTTTATCAGCCCTCTCCACACCACTCATGATTTTATAGACCTCTATCATATCCCCCCTCAGTCTCCTCTTTTCTAAACTGAAAAGTCCCAGTCTCTTTAGCCTCTCCTCATATGGGACCCGTTCCAAACCCCTAATCATTTTAGTTGCCCTTTTCTGAACCCTTTCCAAGGCCAAAATATCTTTTTTTGAGGTGAGGAGACCACATCTGTACACAGTATTCAAGATGTGGGCGTACCATAGTTTTATACAGGGGCAGTAAGATATTCTGGGTCTTATTTTCTATCCCTTTCCTAATAATTCCTAGCATCCTATTTGCCTTTTTGACCGCCGCTGCACACTGTGTGGAAGTTTTCAGAGAACTGTCCACGATAACTCCAAGATCTCTTTCCTGATTTGTCGTAGCCAAATTAGCCCACATCATACTGTACGTATAGTTGGGGTTATTTTTCCCGATGTGCATTACTTTACACTTATCCACATTAAATTTCATTTGCCATTTTGTTGCCCAATCACTCAGTTTGGTGAGATCTTCTTGGAGTCCCTCACAGTCTGCTTCTGTCTTGACTATCCTAAACAGTTTGGTATCATCTGCAAACTTTACTACGTCACTGCTTACCCCTTTCTCCAGATCATTTATGAATAAGTTGAAAAGGATTGGTCCCAGGACTGACCCTTGGGGTACACCACTAGTTACCCCTCTCCAATCTGAAAATTTACCATTTATTCCTACCCTTTGTTACCTGTCTTTTAGCCAGTTCTCAATCCAAGAAAGGACCTTCCCTCTTATCCCATGGCCATGTAATTTACACAAGAGCCTTTGGTGAGGGACCTTGTCAAAGGCTTTCTGAAAATCCAAGTATACTATATCTACTGGATCCCCCTTGTCCGCATGTTTGTTAACCCCTTCAAAGAACTCTAAAAGTATGTCTACACTACCCCGCTAGTTCGAACTAGCGGGGTAATGTAGGCATACCGCACTTGCAAATGAAGCCCGGGATTTGAATTTCCCGGGCTTCATTTGCATAAGCAGGGAGCCGCCATTTTTAAATCCCCGCTTGTTCGAACCCCGTGTAGTGCGGCTACATGGGGCTCGAACTAGGTAGTTCGGACTAGGTTCCTATTCCGAACTACCGGTACACCTCGTGGAACCGCGCTACACAGGGTTCGAACAAGCGGGGATTTAAAAATGGCGGCTCCCCACTTGTGCAAATGAAGCCCGGGAAATTCAAATCCCGGGCTTCATTTGTAAGTGCGGTATGCCTACATTACCCTCCTAGTTCGAACTAGGAGGGTAGTGTAGACATACCCTAATAGATTAGTAAGACAGGATTTCCCTTTACAGAAACCATGTTGACTTTTGTCCAACAAATTATGTTCTTCTACATGCTTCACAATTTTATTCTTTACTATTGTTTCGACTAATTTGCCCGGTACTGAAGTTAGACTTACCGGTCTGTAATTGCCAGGATCGCCTCTAGAGCCCTTTTTAAATATTGGTGTCACGTTGGCTACCTTCCAGTCATTAGGTACGGAAGCCGATTTAAAGGATAGGTTACAAACCACAGATAATAGCTCAGCAATTTCCCATTTAAGTTCTTTTAGAACCCTTGGATGAATGCCATCCGGTCCCGGAGATTTGTTAACATTAAGTTTTTCTATTTGTTCCAAAACCTCCTCTAATGACACTTCAATCCGGGACAGTTCCTCAGATTCATCACCCACAAAGGACGGTGCAGATTCAGGAATCTCCCCAACATCCTCAGCCGTGAAGACTGAAGCAAAGAAATCATTTAGTTTCTCCGCAATGGCTTTATCGTCCTTGATTGCTCCTTTTATAGCTCGATCATCTAGGGGACCCACAGGCTTTTTAGCAGGCTTCCTGCTTCTAATGTACTTAAAAAACATTATTTTATTTCTTTTTGAGTTTTTCGCTAGCTGTTCCTCAAAATCTTTTTTTGCTTTTCTTATTACATGTTTACACTTGATTTGACAGTGTTTATGTTCCTTTCTATTTATCTCACTAGGATTGGACTTCCACTTCTTAAAAGATACCTTTTTGTCCCTCACTGCTTCTTTTACATGGTGGTTAAGCCACGGTGACTCTTTTTTAGGTCTCTTGCTATGTTTTTTAATTTGGGGTATACATTTAAGTTGGGCCTCTATTATGGTGTCTTTAAAAAGTTTCCATGCAGCTTTCAAGGATTTGGCTCTAGTCATTCCCTAAATTAGGGAATGCTTATATTATGTAGTTTGAGTGACAAGGCTGCGTCAACAAAGCCCTGTCACTAAAAGCCAGCATATGTCAACGCTGTTTGTCCACCATTTTGCCAACAAAATACTTCCACCTCCAATGAGTAAGTTTCACTTAGTCAGCATTCACACATGCACTTGCCATGACAAAATCTTGTCATTCATGGAGTCTGGGGGTAAGCAACTGTGAATGACAATACGTTTTGTTGAGCAAGTGCAAGCATAGACCTAACCTTAATCTCACTTATCTGTCCATAGGCCACTAACGACCCCTTCCAGTTGCCTTTCCTCCTTCTCCTCTCCACTTCCTTTCCTCCCTCGTGATTGCAGGGCTGTTAGCTGTCCACTTCATCTTGAAAGATTGGTCAACAACATATGCTAATCAGTTTCACCTTGCATTTAGTTGGTAATGCTCCAAGACCTAAAGAAGAGTTCTGTGTAGCTTGGGTTTTGTCTACACTGGCAGATGTAAAGTGCTGGTAGTCACAGCATGCAGAAACCACTGTTGTTTGTCCACAGTGTCAGCTGCCAGCGCAGTAGCGTGATCACACTTCCAGCCACATCCGGAGCGGTGCACTCTGGGCAGCTATCCCGCAAAGCATCTCTTCTGCCTCTGAGGCTGGAGGAGAGGGAGAGGGGATGTCATGCGGCATCATGGCTCCTGTCCCAGTGCTGCATGATGCATCACTTGGCATCCCAGCAAATCCCTGGGCATCCATCTGCATTTGGCGCCATCTTTCAACAGCTTTTGTGCTACACACTGTGCTGTCTCCTCAGTCTGCAGAAGTGGATCCCAAACTGTTGAAGAAAATGCAGATAGGTCTCACTAATACATCACACATGACAGTCGAATTATTCCTTAAGCTACAAAGTGACAATGAGGAGCCTGACACTGATCTTGCCATGCATAGTAGCTACAACATGAGATTTCTGTGGTATTCACAGGCCACCGTGGAGCACTGCTTTTGGCCTCCGGAAAACAGGCACCAGAGTGGGAGGGGGAGGGATCACATTGTAATGCAAGTCTGGGACGATGAGCAGTGGCTGCAGAACTTTCAGATTAGGAAAGCCACTATCGTGGGACTGTGTGCTGAGCTGGAGTGGAGATGGGACTGGACTTTCTCTTTTTCCCAAATGCTGATGAAGTCCAGCACCTTGGCATGGCTCCAAGCAGCAGGTCTTCTGGTGGATTGAGCAGGCCTGGTCACCTGAAGAAATTCAGTAAGAGCACTCGATGTGTCACTGAGCAAACAGGAAGAAGACTTTCAAAATTCTAAAGGAATATAAAGGGTGGATCACTGAAGGACAGGGTAGTTGAGTTCAAATCGACGATCAAAGAGGCAAGAATGGGCATTGTGGGACAGGTACTGGACGCCTGTCACAGTGCTGTAGTACATCATGGTGTCCATATGGGCACCCTAGCAATGTAGCCATTGTGCAACAAGCTGTTCGCCTTTTGTTGAGGAGGCTTACCTAGAATGCAGCAACTGCAGAGTTAGCACACACTAAGTACCTTGCCAGCGTGGACACCACAGAAGTTACAGTTCTTGGAGCTGATTTACTGCACCTTAACTTGCCAATGTAGACAAGGCTTTAAAAGGTTGTTTCTCTCCAACAGAAGTTAATCCAATAAAAGATATTACCTCCCCCATTTTGTTTCCTTATTTCCTGGGACTGACACAGCTATAACAACACTGCATAAAGCCTAGTGATGACACTTTTAATGCAGAGAGGAGGGAAAATTGGGAATTGCTGCAGAAATAAAAATAGAAGAAAAAAAAGGAGATACTCAAGGGCAGGGAAAGGAAACAAACAAAAACAAAGAAAGTGTGGGGTGGAACACACAGCAGAAAGTGGTGGTCCTGCGTATGATCTTATTTTCCTACTAAGTGACACTGCACACAAGATGAGGCTAAGTAAATAAGCAATGATAATTAAATGTTTAAGATGCCATATAAAGACCAGATTCTTCTCTTGATTTTTGTACCCACCTCTCGCATCATCAGTAGGAGTTTCACTGAGTACTGCGGGGAATATTTAACCCTCATTTTATATCAAAATCCCAACTGAAAATGTAATCCAGACTCCTCCATCAAATGAATTTGCTACCCCTAACCTGGGACTAACACAGGCAGTTGCTAGCATGGGTGTAGATAGAGCTGAGTGAAGCATATCACTTAACTGACAAATTTAGCCCCTATCAGATCAAAATTTTCCTGAGCAGATGGCATTCCTTGAAGTGATCAGTTATTCAAAATTATTACAGATGATTAATTGGAAACACTTTGGGGGGGGGGCATATTTTGCTACTTGTGCTGTATTGGTTAGCTGTGAATGATCAGATTGGCATGTTGAAAAGTCTCAGAGGCGTAGCCATGTTAGTCTGTAATTTAAAAAAAAAAGAGCAGTCCTGTAGCACCTTTGAGACTAACAAAATTATATATTTATAAAGTATCATGAGCTTTTATGGGCAAACCCACTTCCTCATATGATTGGAGAAAGGGTTCCTGTTCCCTTATCAAATGAGTATTTAGATGCAAACACTCATAATTTCAAATAATTTGCCTGGAAATTTGAAATTCTGGGACCATTTGTATGACCAAACCTTGATCGATCACATTTTCAGTCTGCCCATGAATATAGAGGGGTCAGCCACATGGCTGAGACAAATGCATTTAACAGTTAACATTAATGGGCAATGTTTTCTCAGTATTAGCTCAGCTCTACTTAAATATATATCTTGATTTATATTTTTTTGCATCCCCTGAATAATCCTGGAGACCAATGACAGGATGATCTGAATAACTTGGGTATTAACTGGAAACTTCCTCTCTTCTTTTGGATATAACCCACAGGATCCAGAAGTTAAAACAGGCACATCTTGTGAATTAGGACACTCATGATTTCCAAGGGTCTATCAACACGTTTGCAGTGCTCCAACTAAGACAGTTGGAAGTAATCCCATACTTCATGGTGTTTCTCTGGGCTATGTCTAGACTGCAAGCCTCTTTCGAAAGAGCGCGTCTAGACTACAATACGCGGATCGGAAAATCGATCTGCTTTTTCGAAAAAGAGCGTCCTGACTGCTGGACGCTCTTTCGAAATTAAAAGCCACCCGGAACCGCTTCTGCCAGGGCATGGGGGCAGCATTTCCTTCCGGATGCTGCTGCCTGCCTGCCCTTTGTAGAGACGCGTGGTTAAAGGGACACTCCTGAACACCCGTTGCTCTGCTCCTGCAGCTGCCTTTGCTGGCCCTCTAGGAGGTAAGCAAGGCATTGCAGTGCTGGTTTGGAGTGCTCAGCTTCCTGGGACACCCCAGCAGCTTTTTTCTGTGGAGGTTTTTCTGGTTTAGACCCATTTTTTTGGCATAGAGCCAGAGCTGCCCCTGGGCAGGTGATGGCCCCACACCATCATACTGCAAGTGTTGCTGCATCTGCATGACACAGTCATGAGGCTCCTTCCCCATCTGGACCCAAACCAGAGGTACGAAGGGCTCGTCCGTCAAGCAGCTGCACTGCCCTTGCCTCCAAACTTCTTTGTGGACAGGCGTGTTTGGAGGCTTGACACCAGCTCTGACTGGTGGGACCGGCTCGTGATGGAGCTCTGGGATGACCAAGAGTGGCTACGCAACTTCCGGATGTGAAAGACCACTTTCCAGGAGCTGTGTACCTGGCTCGCCCCTGCTCTGCAAAGTCAAGACACCCACCTGCGGCCCGCTATCCCCCTGGAAAAGAGGGTCGCCATTGCCCTCTGGAAGCTGGCAACCCCCGACAGCTACCGCTCCATGGGACTCCAATTTGGAGTGGGCAGGTCTACTGTTGGATCCATCCTGATGGAGGTAAGTCATTGTCTGGGGACAGTCACAGTTTGGGGTGGGGGTAAGGGAGACTGTCAGGAAGGGCCAAGTGGAGTGTGAGTGGGAGGGAGCTCTTCCACTCACCCTGAATTGTTGGCGGGGGGGTTCTGAGGAGGGGATTCCCGGGCTGTTTGTTTGAGAGGGAAGGTGGGTGGTGGGTTCTCCTCCTAAGAGATAAGGCACCCCTTCTAACACTTTGTTGTCTGTCTCGTTCTGCAGGTGGTGAGGGCCATCAATTCGGAGCTGCTCAACAGGCTCATCTGTCTACAAGATCTGGACAGCGTCATGGCTGGCTTTGCTGCCCTTGGCTTCCCGAATTGTGGAGGAGCGCTTGATGGGACACACATTCCTATCCATGCACCGCCCCATCGAGCAGCCCAATTCATTAACAGAAAGAGCTACTTTTCTATGGTCCTCCAGGCCCTGGTCGACCATCGTGGCCAGTTTTCTGACATTTGTGTTGGGTGGTCAGGGCGGGCACATGATGCCCGCATCTTCAGGAACTCGTACCTGTACCGGAGGCTTCAGGCAGGAACATTTTTCCCGCATCACAACTTTGCGGTTGGGGATGTGCACATGCCGGTGTGCATAGTGGCTGATGCCGCCTACCCCCTGATGCCGTGGCTGATGAAGCCCTACACCGGCCACCTGGATGCGAGCAAGGAGCAGTTTAATGCTCACCTTAACCGGGCTCGCAACCAGGTGGAATGTGCGTTCGGACGTTTAAAAGGCAGATTCCGGTGCTTGCTCACACGCCTAGACATGGGGGAGAGCAACATCCCTGAGGTGGTGGCTGCGTGTTGCGTTCTCCATAACCTGGTGGAGAGGAAAGGGGAGGCCTTCCTACCAGGGTGGGGTAGAGGTGCTGATGGCCAGGAGAGGCACTTTGCCCAGCCCCGGACAGCTGCCATCCGCCAGGCTCACCGGTCTGCTGTTTGCATACGGGAGGCCCTACGGGAGCAATTCTCCAGTGGAGGCCACTGACTCTACTGAGGGGCTTCTGCCTGGGGACTGGGCCCTGGCCCAAAAGAAGCTTCCCTCCACAACCCATCTCCTGACCCTGTTTGGAGAAATCATTAACACCAGGGTTTGTCTCAAAATAATAAGTTCTGTTTTATTTTTTTAAATATCTCTCAAAAAATAGTATAACTGTTGCAACATAAAAAAGCTTTTATTCATTTTTGATGTTGAAAAAACTATGTACAATAAACATTTTGTTGAACACTTTGTTTGTGATTTAACTGGGGTGATGGGGGTGCTTGAAACCTGGAGGGGGGAAGGGGACTTGAAACCTGAAGGGGGGGAAGGGGACTTGAAACCTGGAGGGGGGGAAGGGGACTTGAAACCTGGAGGGGGAAAGGGGATCAGGTTGCACGGTGCTTGCCTGATTTCACTCTCCTGCCTGGGCCTCGTGTTCGGGGTCCACCATGGCCACGGGATAGGGTGGTGCACCTGTCGGTTGGCTGGATAGGGTGCTCTTGGGACGGGGAGGCCTGGGGGAGAGGAGGGCCAGGGGGAGAGAGGGGCTGGGGAACTGGGGGGGCTGGGGGAGAGGGAGGTCCAAGGGGGGAAAGGGATGCTGTTGTGGAAGGGGGGTTTGGTGGGGCGAGGTCATGGGGTGCTGGAGGAGCAGGACCAGGCACAGGAGCAGGCAAGCCACAGACCTCCCTGAGAGTGGCAGTCAGGGATGTGTGCTGCAGGACCAGCTCCTCCATGAGCCGGTCACGCCAGCGATCCTCTGCCTCCGCCCTCTCTCTCAGGATGGAGTTGAGCTCCTGCACGGCCTCCACGTGCTGCCTCAGGATGTCCGCATAGACACGCCTGTGTCTGCGGCTCCCATGTCCCCGAGATGGAGATGGAGGTGGGGCTGGGGTGCTGCGGCCCTCTTCCATGGCTGGTCCGGCTGTGGAGGAAAAGAAGAAGACACAATCAGTCCTAAAAAACTGGACTCTGTAGCACTTAAAATACTAACAGGATGGTTTATTAGGGGATGAGCTTTCCTGGGCCAGACCCACTTCCTCAGATCAGAGTAACACGGCTACATTTCTATCACTATCAGTCATGTGTGCAACAGCTGTCCAAAAGGGCATGCCCTCTCCTTGAGACAGGGGAAGCAGACATTCTGAAGGTCACACTGTGTGTGACCTGGGCATCAGCCTGAGCATGACAGGTTTCCCTTGTGCATCACCCACTGTGCACCCACCTACCTCCTCCCCCCCCCCCGGGTGTTACACAACCTCGCTGCACTCACCTGCTGCTTCCTCTCCTGCGCCAGATGACACCTGGGAGGCCTCTGGGGTCTGGGTGACTGGCTCCAGGGTGAGGGTCGCCGTCTCCTCACTGTCCTCCTCCTCTGGCACCATGTCCCCATCTCCAGACTGGTCTGGGTCCTGCTCTGACGCGTCCACCACAGGGTCTGACAAGCCTGACTGGACAAAACGCCGTGGTGTGCGTGCTTCACCACTGCCACCCAGGATCTGGTCCAGCTCACTGTAATAAGGGCAGTAGTAGGGGGCTGCACCAGAACGGGAGCTCTCCTCCCTGGCCTTGACATACCCTTGGCACAGCTCTTTCACTTTAGAGCGCACCTGGTCCTGGGTGCGGGGGTAGTGTCCCTTCTGGGCCAGGGCCTCTGCCATGCGGCTATAAATGTCCGCATTTCGCCGCCTGCTTTTGAGGGCTTGTAAGGCCTCCTCCTCTCCCCAGAGCTCCAGAAGGGTCTTGAGCTCTGGCCCAGACCAGGATGGTGCCTGGCGTTTGGAGCCCCTGGCTGGGTCCCCAGAAGGCTCTCTGGAAGGGCTAGGAGGGTCTTGGGGCTGGGACATGCTGCACCTAAGTAGCCGTGTGCTCTGGCTCCTTTGCTGCAACAAGTGGCTGTGAGGGTGCCTGTCCCTTTAAGAAATGGCTGCAGACAGGAACTAGAGACATGCAACCCATGCCCCAGATTGTCCACCAGGGCTTCTTCCTGGAGGCCAATATTTTCGAAAAAATGGCCTCCCCCCGTCCACACTCACTTATTTTCGACGGATCTCCGTCGAAAAAGGCGTTCTTCCTCGTGGAATGAGGTTTACCGCCGTCGAAAGAAAAGCCGCATTCTTTCGATTTAATTTCGAAAGAACACGGCTGCAGTCTAGACGCAGGTGAAGTTTTTTCGAAAAAAGGCTACTTTTTTCGAAAAAACCCCTGAGTCTGGACACAGCCCTGATGTTTAGAGTTGTCTGATTCTTTGTGCTAAAAATCAGAATGCAACTTTTAAGGCTGCATCCTCAATGGAACTTTTAAGGCTGCATCTGGAAGTTAATAGAGTTGTGCTGATATCAAGCATCTGGCTTCGATTCTGAATTCACTGGTGAAAGGTCATTTCTTACAACAGAAAAGCATTCTTCAGCCTCACTATTCAAGGGTTTCATGTTCTTAAAAAAAGAAACATGAACAGGAATAGAAGACCTACTCCCATTTGTTCAAAACTTACTTTCCCTTTATTGTGCACTTGTTACATACTATTGTTAACAAACAATTGAGATGTTTATAAGGAAAAGACTTTTTGATATATTTTTATCACAAAGGGTCAGATGAAAACACCATTGATTTCAATTCTATCAGAATCTGTAGCAGCACGTCTGTATCCCACCCCCTAACAAAGTGCAGTGTGTTTGAGTAACTCCCCCATCCTCCTTTATCCCCTTCTCTCGCTCCCCTCCTCCCCCCCGCACCCACTGCTCCTGAGTTAGAATAATAATCTTACTGTACTATATGCAAAATGCAGCAAAAATGAAACCACTATTTATATTTGATGTAACAGGTTGGTCTAATAATCCAGGAAGTCTCTTCTAACCTAAATTCCCCCTAAGCTATGTAGCTTCCCATTAAGTCCTGCGCAGGGGTTATTAAGCCTTGTACAGGGGTTCAGGGCTGCAGCAGGAAGAGAGATCGCCCCCAAAATCCTGAAGCTGACAGGGATGGTGAGGAGAAGCCCCTCCTGGCTGACCCCAGCACTGAGCTACCACAGCCCAAGGAAAAGGGTCTCTCTTCAGCATCCCCAGCAGGGAGCTGCTCAGGTAAGCCCAAGCCCCATCCCCTGTGATCTACCTTGAATGAACCCCCAGCCCTGAGCATCCTCCGACACCCCACAAAGCCCCACCCCAAAGCCCACATCCCCAGCCTGTATCCCAAGCCCCTAATCCTCAGTCCCACTCCAGAGCCTACGCTCCCACCTAGAGCCCTTGCACCCCACCCTTTGTCCCAACCTGGAGCCCCCCTCAGCCCCAGCTGCACCCTCAGCTGAGCCCTCACACTTTTGTACCCCAACTCTCTGCTCCAGCCCTGAGCCCCCTACAATACTGAGAACCCTTTGGCCCCACTTCCACCACATGAATTTTGTCATGTGCACCAATATGAAGTGCAATATGTCTGTGTTGCACATCTCCACATTGGTGCACATAAGAAAATTCATTCCACACAGGGATAAGAAAAATCTGAGGGATTGTTCCAATCTTATTACCTTTGATGAACTGTACATTTTATTAACCAGAGAACATACAGTTGTGTAATTAGCTTTCACTTAAACAATTATGTGGCTGTCATTTCCCATCGAAAGGCAGGAAACAGCACTTGAGAGAAAGCCTGCTGGAATTAGCAGGCCTGGCTCTCTGTGCAGAGGAGCATGTTGTGAGCATTGCAAGCAGTTTGCTAAAGACCACCTCAGCATCCCAAGGACTGCTATAGATCTACCTTCATTAACATCGTCAAAGATATTTCTCAGAGCCAGTATTACTGATTTAGGGTGGATCTAGGAAATAATGGCTCAGCTTCCATTCCTCAGCACTCATGCTAACCACCCACTCCTGTTCACAGAAACACACCACTACACACAGTAGGGCTGATAGCCACCGTGGGCTGCAGAGCAAAGCGGAAGGGCAGCTCCATGTTCCCAGAAGGGGTGGGGCCTCAGGTGAAAGAGGCAGGACTGAGGGCAGCCAGCCTTTTGCGTTACCCAGATCGCATTGCACCCCCACTCCCCAGCCCTCAGAGTTATGTGGAGTGGCGGAGCGGTGCTATGGCACTTCGGTGGCAATTCAAAGGGGCCTAGGGCGCTTACTGCCTTTTAAGCTCCCTAGTCCTCCCCAGTCACCAAGCCTAACTAAACATAGGAATGCCAATTAGGTTTTTAGGGAAGGATCAGCAAAATCATTCCTTGTCCTCTCCACGACAGCTGAAACCATTTGTTTTGCATGGGGGGCTGGCTGGAGAAAGGAGATTGGTATCAACAGCTTGCTCTGCTCTACCAGAAACATAATCTAGGGCCTATGCACAGCGTTAGGGTGGTGGAGCTATATGCTCCTATGGGAGGAGGGGTGCATTTCAACGTGTTTCTGCCTTTTTCTCTGATATGGATTCAGAACTGGTGCTAGGCATAAGAATATTAAATAGTTACTTGGGGCCCTGAGCAACTCAAGTGGGCCACCTTTTCTTAGTAATTGTTGTAGAAGGGCACAAAATTATGTCTACGTAGGGCATCCAACTGGCTAGCACCAACACTGTACAGACTTCAAAATAGCTAACAATGTAAGAACTTGATACAGCCCTGATTTACTCTAACCCACTGTTACAAGTTAACAGGACTTTTCTCCAGCATAATTCATAAAATAGAGAGGGATAAATTGAGTAAAGTGACTTAGATTAATTCAGAGATGCTGTTTATGTGTTCCTACTTTGTAGCATGTACAATTTGCAAAAAGCAATTAAGTAACTGAGGCATCCATGTCTGAATTTCATCACTTAGGTGCTTTTAAAAATTGCCCAATCCCTGTGTGTAGTCATTAGGATGTACTGCAATAGAAATAATAAAGTTTCTGTGCATCCAACATTGTCATTTACTTCAGTCACCTGTAAAACAGAAGTAATAATGCTATCTCCTTCAAATGAGTGACTATCAGAGCTGGGCAAACATTTCTCTACTAAAAAAAATGCAGAGGTGTGGAGGGAAACATTTATGAATTTGTGTTCATTTTAGTAGATAGTTTAGGCTGAGAAA
This sequence comes from Pelodiscus sinensis, assembly GCF_049634645.1. NCBI lineage: Eukaryota > Metazoa > Chordata > Testudines > Trionychidae > Pelodiscus > Pelodiscus sinensis. Next base: position 48,787,749 of record NC_134717.1, on the reverse strand, counting down.
GAGGGGGAAATTCCAAAATGTCAGATTGAACTTTAATATTTTCACAATGTTCCATTTTCTTGGTTGGATTCCCAGGAGGACAAAGGCACTTTTCACAAAACAGAAGAGAAGGTGGTGCCAATATCCTTATACCCTAGAGCCCAGTGATTTGAGCATTCATTGAGGATGTATAAACCCAATGTTCAAGTCCCTGCTTCAAGGCTAGGATTTGAACCTGTTCTCCCACCTGCCAGGTGAGTTCTGCAACCATAGAACTGCTGGGTACCCAATCTAACTTTCATTTCCTTCACTTCTATTTTAAAATGCTCAAAAAGCAAAGTGTTTTGTTTGACGGATACTCTCTTTCCAGAATTCACTGAAAATTGGGGGAAAATGGTTAAACATACGTTATTTAATTTTATTTATTTATTTACTTAACAAAAAGCCAGTGCACTGAAAGAATAATTTATTTGCACAGCTCTAGTAGCTATTTACAGTGCTTTGGAAATTTAGAGTGTAAAATCATGATGAAAGTAGAGGATCAGCTGTTCCAAATTCCCTCATTTTAAATTATATATCCAAATTCTCATCTGTTTTAATTTAGGGTAATAGATTTATTCTAGCTGAGGATCACAATCAGTTGCAAGTGAAGTTGCTATAATGCTACATGCTTAAATGTTTTCAGGTAAGAGTACTTAGTGACAGAGAACATTAATTTAAAAAAAAACAGAAATCAAACACACAACACAAATATAGCTTCATTACAGAGAATGTCTATGGGTGTATCAGGATGTATGACTAAGTAGTAAGATACAAGAAATGGCAAGTATAGAGGCTACTCGGCAACATTATTTTTAAACTAACTGTTTATCAAAGTTTTCCATGAGTAACCAACCTCTCTCTAAGTACCATTGTTTATAGTCTTTGATCCAGACTATAAATACATCCAGTTTATTTAGCTCTTCCAGGGTTATCTGTGGAAAGGATAATGTTTGTTCTTAATATATTAAAAATGATGAAAAACTATTAAAGGGATTAAATAGATTTGTTCCCCCCTGTCTTCTAGATGTGAATGTACAAGTTGCAGCTATATGCTGTAATAATCCTGTTTGTCCAAGGGAAAAGGTTTTAGTCTGCTGTTAAAATAGCTCCAAGAATGTTATGGCAGGTTTTACTAGATTTTTACTCTTTTATTCCCTCCAGCATACAATACAATATATGAATACTTCATTTCTATAACATTTACTCTTTTGTTCATTCACACATTGTACAACTGGGCACATTTTAAACACTGGAGTTGTACAGAATTCACTTCAGAGATAATAGTAGAATTATACTTGTGCTGAATTTAGTTCAATGTGTAATTTTTTTTTCCAGGTAACTAGACTGAACTATAGAAAAATGACTTCTCTAAAATCACACAATGAGACAGAATAAGATATAAGACTCGTGAGTCCTTACCATCAGTCTCCTTCTCTAACTACTACAACTCTCACATAATTCAAAGTAATCTTGAGTTTAATGTGTGAGGAAATGGGAGAAAAAAGTTACAGTCAATGTCACATGCTCAGGAGGACACAAGAAAACAGACTCCTGTTTTATTTGGAGCACACACTCACTGCTTGACTAACTACTTAGTCATACATCCAGAAACACCCATGGACACTCCCTGTAATGTAGCTATATTTGTGGCATGACTGTTTTAAAGACATCAAAATGATAATTTCAGGACAACCCTTCCACGTTATCCCACAAACAGCACTGTTCTGACAAACTTTGGACAGCTATCATGCTTTGTATTTATCAAGATCACCGGAATGCCCAAGAGACGAAATATAGCCTCTTTCCTGCCTTCCCATAGTGATAAATTCACCTGCAATTCATGCATCAAATCTATCCCCCTGCTTGATTCCATTCAAATGTAGAAAGTTATTTCAAGGATGAATTTTCCTCATGAGCCTCTCTCATTTATAAGATAAAAATCAAACAAATATTTATAAAAAATATTGTCTGAGAATGAGCCATAGGAGAATAGAACTAAATTAACTCATAGAACTTTAAACCACATACTGGAGAGAGAAGTTCACAGAAAGGGAAGGTGAAAGGTAGCTTTATTTTCATGACCTCTTGAGAAGCTACTGGTTCATCCTCTATATCTGCATTTCTCAAATTGTGGATCCTGACCCCCCTGGGGGGGGGGGGGTCACGAGCAATTTAGAGGGGAATCGCAGTATCACAAAGTTTGAGAACCCCTATATTTAAGGAGCATAAGGAGGATGGAATTTAATGTGGCATTTATCATCTGTCCTTACCTTAAAGCAACAAGGAGAAAAATGTTTTATCTTCTTTCTTCCCTTCACAAATATTCCATCATTCACGCTAATATTATGATCACAGCTTTACAAAACCCAGGGGTTTGATTTATTTGAGTATAATCCAACTTCTTTTGCATTAATTTTTCAAGGATTCACCTCCCAAGAGATTTTACTTGAGTTTCAGCTTGATGATAGACATATTATTGCACCTTATATCCTGTTCTCCAAAAAGTTAGAGTCCATTTTAGTTTCTTTTTTATCTCTCTTCTCGGAATGCTTCCCTGACCAACCTAGTGTGCAGTGGAGTAAATCAATGGTGCTACTCAATCACAGCTGATCAAATGAGGACAGATCTTCATATACCTTCAGAATCCTTTGAACACACTGATAAAGGATTGCTGTGTCAGATATTCTTTGATGTGCTATATCAAAAAATATCTTACAGAGTATTGTAGGAGACTGGAACTACATAATTATGGGGAGAAACTAGTAAGGGGATATAGAAAAGCTATGCAGAATTATAGCCAGCTATCCACATCGCCGTGCCCCATTGGATGAATAAAGCATCCAAAGAATCAAATTATTCCTTTGGAAAAAAGTGGAAATATAACATATTTATACTTCTGACAAGATCAACTGATAACTCTAGTGTCAAGTGATTATTATACCAAGAGCATCCTACATTACCTATAAAGTGTCGCAATATAATATATGTAAACAATAAGCTTAAAAGAAGAACCCCTCCAAAACAAAGGCACTGTACCTCAGACTACTTTATGGGAGAAAAAACACTTGCCTGATAAAAGCTACAGAGCTATATTCTGAGTAGCTTTCTCTCTAGTGAAGTATTTCTAACAAAAACAGTATGTAGGCCCCATATCTAATTTTGACTGCATAATATTAGAGGACCCTTCCAAACCAGAGCCAAGCCCCTATTCTCATGAGCCACTGACAGCACCATTATAATAACATAACCAAATGGCTGTTCCTCTTCCTTTAGTTTAGTGGTTGCTGGAAATTATCTGGGTTTGTGAGCTAGTCACTCAGCATGGGTGGACTTTGTTACCTTTGTTAATTGTATCATCAAGGTATACACAGCAATCAGATGGCTCTGAGGGAAGACAAGCAAGATGTGAAAAAGCCCTGACAAATGAATGGGGTAAATTGGTTGTCTTGTTTTAAATGAAAGAGAGTGATAAAAAATAACTGCCCAGGTGTTGTGTGAAATGTCTGGATTCTTCAACCATCATGGCCACTGCATCTAACATGCCTTTGTATACCAACACATAATGTCTCTTCTCGCTGCCCTGATACCTGCTGGATCCTGATGCCCGCTAGGATGTTTGCAATTATCTATGTAGTGCTTTAGTTTCTGTCTATAAAAGTATCCCTCCTCATCCTTGCTGATACAGTAATGATCTTGTCCTTGCAATATAAACATGTTATTGGGATGCATGTATAAAAACTGCAGAAAGTGAATGAAGGAAATAGTGAATTTATCTAACTCCTTCAGTTGTTTTATTCCTCTTATCCCTCTTGTTATGCTCTATAATAGAATGGCGTATTAACCACAGATCACAAGGTTAATAAGTACATCAACAAAACAAATGTGCTAAATTGAAACCATGCATTAACATTCATTAGTATTTCACTATTGATTCCCAAACATGCTGCTGTTGCATTATTATCAGGCAATAATTATCACGGCAGAAAATAGAACCCATATGGCTCAGCAAAATCCTCTGGGAGATTCTTCCATGAACAAGTTAGTCAGCAATAGGATTCTGAAGGAAATGTCTGAATTCAAGAGAACTTTTGTCACTACATCCAGCTCATCTTACAGACTCAACTGCTTTTTCAAAATATATTTCAATACAAAAAAAGTCAGTGATAAAAGATCAGCTATGAAATAATAGGATTTCTCCCAGGGCATGAAAAATGTAGCATGTGTATCAGTCTTTGCAACATCAATCCCTGTTATCAAAGCAAAAAAATATCTTGTAGCCTCTTGAAGGCAGCTTGCACACTGAGTAGATTTTAATGCCTGGAGATAATCTGCAATACTGATTTACATTTCAGCTAAAATGCAATTGTCTCAGAACTGCTTGGAAGATTTGAACCAAACTGAATCAGATGAAAAACTTAAAAAACAACAAATAGTCTGGTAGCACTTTAAAGACTAACAAAACATGTAGATGGTATCATGAGCTTTCGTGGGCACAGCCCACTTCTCCAGATGACGGGAGTGTTGGAAGTCCAGAATCAGGAAACTTCCAGCACTCTGGTCATCTGAAGAAGTGGGTTGTGCCCATGGAAGCTCATGATACCATCTACATGTTTTGTTAGTCTTTAAAGTGCTACCAGACTATTTGTTGTTGTTTTAAGTTTTTCCTGTTACAGACTAACTCTGCTACCCCTCTGAAGCTTTTGAATCAGATGAGATAGTTAACCTATTGTATATATCCTCGGTAATGACAACTGCCTCTTGAGGATTTAAATTGGCGCCTCCCCGGCTAAAATCAGGAGCTGCCACAACTTAAAATAAAGGGTCATGGTTCTGTAGTAGGATTCTGTAAAAATCCCTATCTTCTGTGACAGGACTTGAAAATGCACTCCACAGGGGATTATACCATAACCTGTGCTTTTTCTTTATGTCCCTTTTAAAAAAGTGCATGATAGCAGCTTCTAACCAAAACAATATTAATGTTTAAAATGTTGAAATAAAAAGAGTGAAAATGCTAGCCTTCTAATGTTTCTTTCCATGGGTGGTGGGTGAAGGTAGGGCTGGGGTAGGCAAGCCCCAGCCCCAACCCCAGCCCCAGCCTCAACCCCACCTCTTCTGCTGAGGCCCCGCCCCCACTGGAGCCAAGCCGCCTTCCTGCCCTGCCTCCCCCCACACACATACCATGGGGATGTAGGGTGGTATATGACACTGTGCCTCCCCCCCCCCGCGTAGCACAGAGAGAGCAGGTGCGCATGGCCCCAGATTCCCTGACCCTGGAGCATGGGGAGGGCAGGTGGTGCGTGGCCCCAGCCTCCCTGGTCTCAGAGCATGGGGAGGGCAGGCACTTGGGGGCAGCAAGACTCCAACCCCAGTATGCCTTTAGTAGGCATTCTGGGGGAGTAGCGTGGGTTGGCTATGCTGGCAGTTTGGGAATGTAATGCCTTCCCCCTCCTAGTATACCAGGCACCCGTGTTCCTTTCTCATCTCTTCTGTGTTAATTCCATCTATTGTCCTCGTCTCACTTACACTCTGTGTCCAGGAGGAATCAAAATGAAATCAAAGTAACCCTGGCATGCTTAAAAGTCTCAGAGGAGTAGCCATGTTAGTCTGTAACTTAAAAAAAAAAAGTCTTGTAGCACCTTAGAGACTAACTATATATATTTAGTATCATGAGCTTTCTCAGGCAAAACCCACTTCCTCAGATGAGTGGAGGGTTTTGCCCATGAAATAATTTGTTAGTCTCTAATGGTGTGTTTAGATTACACCTCTCTGTCAACAGAGAGATGTAGATTAGGCACATTGAAATTGCTAATGAAGCAGGGATTTAGATAGCCCATGCTTTATTAGCATAAACATGGCTGCCACTTTTTTCTTAACGGAGTTTTTTAGAAAAAAAAGATGGCAGTCTAGATGTGGATCTGTCAAAAATAAAGCCTTTTTCAACAGATCCTGTATTCCTCAAAAATTTAGTTTACAGGATCTGTCGAAAAAGGGTTTATTTTCGACAGATCCACGTCTAGACTGCCGGGGGTTTTTTCAAAAAACTCCATTTCGAAAAAAAGCGTTGGCCATGTTTATGCGTTGGATATTTAAATCCCTGCTTCATTAGCAATTTCGATGTGCTTGATTTGCATCCCTCTGTCGACAGAGGGATGCAGTCTATATGTAGCCTAAGATGCTACAGACCACTCATTTTTTTCAAAGTAACTCTATTTGGTATCAGGGTTCTGTGCTGACAGAAGCAGGCTCGAGACTCTGGATTGAAAGAGGTTCTAGAATCTAATTTTTCCTATTTTTTCCTGTTCTGTGACATGCCAGACACATCTCTGGACCTATATAAGAATTCCACAACATTAGTGAAATAACTAGTAAAGAATGAACACTTGTGCACAATTCAATACCTTTGACTAGTACTGATCTGCATTCCTATTTCAGATATTTGTTTTTTAACTTGTCCCATCACAGCAATTCCTTCTGCCTGTTTTGAGTGACCCTCAACTGCAAGCCAGCATGACTTCAAGAAACCCTGGGATGCCTTGATCTTTGACTGTCTCAGGCATGAGCTGGATTTTTATTAAGTTGCTAACATGTTTACAGTTTATTATTTCAAAGCAAGGCTTAGATAACATTGCTGTCTTTGTAGTTCTCTGTATCTCTGTAAGTGAACTTCAAGTCATCTAATGTATTTCAATTTTTTTTCACCTAATGGTTCACAGTCTTTTGTCTAGCTTTATTATCCTAGTTTTAGCTGAAGTTTTGTGTTTAATGGGCATGATGGTTTTGAACATGTTTGCATAATCTGGTTTCTATGCTACATTTCTCTTTACCATCTGCTTGACTGAAAAATATTTTTCAGTTAACAGACAAAGCCTGGTAGTGTTTCAACTGTTGTTTCTTTCAAGATTCAGCCTTGCAAACACAAGAGGGACCAAAGGCAGTTGTAGGAGGAGTGGGATAGATATTTTTATTAAACCCTGTGCCCTCCTAAGATGTAGATCAGCCCTACCTGTATGCTCTCAGTGGGTCTTGATCCTGAAAATCTTTCCCTTATGTGTAGAAAATAGGGGAAGGGTTGCAATTCTGAGTCAAGTGTCCTGGGAATGGCCCTTGAGGTTTTGCAGAAAGACTGGCCATTGGGTTCTGCAACTGGCTGTTCTCTATGGCATTGGTTTTATACTGTATCAACAATAGATATACAGGTTGAACCTCTCTAGTCCAGTGCTGTAAGGACCTGACTGGTCCGAACCAGAGATTTCCCTGGGCCATGAGAAGTTGGCATTGCCAATGCTTTCAGTGTTTATTGGGCTCTTAAAAGACACTTAGGAGTAAATTAGAGGTAAATTACAGCACAGAACACTGAAAGCCAGGACTGGTGGCTGTATTCAAACTTTATGGGACTGTGGGAAACATAGGGTTACCCATGATAAGTGGACATCCAGCTAATTAATATCATGCTGGACCATGAACGTTGCTGGACCTTGAGAGTGCCAGACTAAAGAGGTTCAGCCTGGAGTATATTAAAAAAATCTTCCTGGCTAATAATATCCAACTCCAGAACCAGCCCGTAAGCCAGGGGTCTGCAACCTATGGCTCTGGAGCCACATATGGCTTAGTATGGAACCAAATATGGCTCTTTTGTCATTCCTAAAATATACACAGCTTTTTAAATTAAAATGAAAAATTATTTCAAAATTTTAAAAACATGTCATTACTCATGTCAATACAATTTTTTGTATATTTCACCTTTAACGGTTCACTTTAACAACCATCCATTCCACTCATTCAGTATCATGCATATTCTCTTTTTATTTGTTAGCTCAAGACATCTTTCCATCAATCATACATGATGGTGAACTCTGTAAGCCTCTAACTGTAAAAATGGCAAAAAGAAAGAGAGATGACGAGTACTGAAATTTTCAAAAGGAGTGAACAGACATGTATGCATTTGTGGATAAGTCTGGATTTCCACATTGTAGTGAGAGACTGCTCTCTCAAAAAAAAAATCATGACAAAACATGCAACATTTGTGACAAAATACCCTGAGGGTGACACACACACACACACACACACACACACACACACACACACACACACACACACACAAAGCCTGTGAGGAGCTGCAGCGAAAAATAAACATTGGACAAAATAGCCTGCTGGCATGGCCAAAAAAACAAAAAAAAAGAGGGAGCTTAAACTCTGCAAGTTTTTCAGGCTCATACAGCATTATTCAAGAGAAGAAGCCTTTCACTGATGGGGATTATGTGAAGAGATGCATGCTAAAAATTGGTTATGAACTATTTGATGAGCTTCACAACAAGGACAAAATCTTACAGAAAATTCATGACATGCCATTGTTGGCAAAAAAAAAGTTCATAACTGAACTGTGAAAATGGCCCATCAAATCGATAAGGCAAAATTTGACTATAGCTACTTCTTTTTTCTTTGCTTTGGACAAGACAGCCGACATGTGATGTTAATCTGTTGTGCATTCTGGGACAATACATTTGTGGAAATGCTGTACATAAAGAAATAATTGAGACGTTATCAATGAAAACTCAAACAAGGGGCGAAGACATTCTTAAAACTATGATGAACTTTGTAAATGAGAAAGAAATACAGTTGGACAACATTGTGTGTGTGTTTACGGACGGTGCATTTAGCATGTCTGGAAAATGCAGGGGATTCCTTACTCTTGTCAGAACAGTAGAACTGCCCACTTTTGAACTTTCAATGCATTGTGCATCAGGAGGCACTTTGTGCGCAATCTTGCGGACCCAAACTCGGAAATGTAATGGAACTGATCATTCTCATTGTCAATTGGATTTTTGCCCTAGCCCTTAATCAATGTCAATTTCAGTCACTCCTTGAGGAAGTAGATTCTGAATACCCAGCTCTACTAATGCACAATGTTCGCTGGTTATCTCATGACAAAAATTTTGTCTAGTTTTTCCGCCTGCATTAATGAGATTAAGTCATTTTTGGATATGAAGGATGTCAAATACACTGAGCTTTCAGACTGTGACTGGAAGCTCAAGTTTTGCTATCTCATTGACATTACCAGTCATTTGAATGAGTTGAGCCTTAAGGGTATGTCTACACTACCACCCTAGTTTGAACTAGGTGGTTTGGATTAGGCTCCGTGGAACAAGGTGTACCGGTAGTTTGGAATAGGAAGCCTAATCCGAACCACCTAGTTCGTGCTGCGTGTAGCCGCGGGCATGGAGTCCGAACTAGTGGACATTTAAAAATGGCGGCGCCCGGCAATATGAAAATGAAGCCCGGGAAATTCAAATCCCGGGCTTCATTTGCAACTCCGGTTGCCTACATTAACCACCCTAGTTTGAACTACGGTGGTAGTGTAGACATACCCTAAGCTACCAGGGCAAGGAAATACAGTCCTGACTTTGCAGCAAGCAGTGTTTAGATTTGAGCAAAAATTAATGATCTTGATCAAAGATATTGAGATAGGCAGACTGACACATTTTGAAAGATTACAAATGTTTCATTACTTATATCACAGAGAGAATTCAAACAACACCTTGATTTACAGCAGCTTGCCGGGTTTGTTTCTGAGCTCATAATGGCATTCAAGTCTCGTTGTGCTGACTTTTACAAACACAGCACTCTGTTTAAATTTGATTTGGCCCCATAAAGTGTCCCTTGAAGAACTGGGTTTGACAGTCATTCCGGGCATCACAGTCAGTAATCTGGAAATGGAAATAGCACATTTCAAGGAATCAGATACCTGGGTGGAAAAATCTGTCAGGCTGAATTCTGATTTAGAATGCCTTGTCAACAAGGGGCAGAGTTGGCAAATTTGTGCAAATGGGTTGACATGAAGAAATTGGAGCACAATGATAATCTGACTCTGCAACCTTGGAGAGAACTTTCTGTCACATACAACACCAAGAAGAATGGTAGCTTGGCCTTACTTTCTATGTTTGGCTCCACCTATACATGTGGGCAGGTTTTCTCTCTTTTGAATCTCATCAAAGGTAATTTGCACTCAAGATTGACGGAGACAGCCTGGATATGTGCATGAAGCTGAATTTGACCAGTTACGATGTAAACTACAAAGAAATGTCTAAAAAAAATGCAGCAACAGAAGTCCCACTAGATAAAGTTCTTTAGTACTAGATAAAGTTCTTTCATTTATGCTATTATTAATCATCATATCAATTATTAGTAATATTAAGTTGTGTATTTTCAGTCATGCACATGGATATTCTTATGCTGGCTGTTTGTTGACCACTTGTTCTGAATTTTCATGGAGTTTGGCTCTTTGGTTTGAAAAGGTTGCCGACCCCTGCCCTAAGTGGGTCAAAAACTTTCTGGAAAGGCCTGGATGAGGATGAGAACAGTTTTACAGATGATGCATAACATGATATTTATTTTTGGATCTTAGAAAACCACAGCTCTCAGGAGGAAAAGCTTCTGTTTAGCACAGCTGCATGAGACAGAGGAAAGGTCATGCCTTTAAGATCACGGGCTTATCGGAAGAGCTAAAAGTAGGTAATGTGTACACATAAGCCTAAGCCCAATAGAGATGCATAACACTGAAAATTAAGCATCTGCAGTTATGCTTCATCACCAAGCATTAGCTGTACCTGAAAGGATAACAATTTCACAGCAGCCGAGGCTACACAAGATCAGAAGCTACCCGAGCTGTACAAAATAACATGTATGAAGGTGTCAGACTGTTGTAGATACCAGAGACCTTCAAAACAGGATGTTCCCAACACACCACCTTTTCCTCTCATTCACTACAGGTTGAATCTCTAAAATCTGGGAGTCTTCATCCAGCAACATCTGTGGTCTGGCAGGACCACAGATATTGCTGGAGCAGACAGCCCCAGATGCCCAGTTTCAGAAGTATACCCTGAGCTTGGCTGGTGGTGGGAAGCACATCCCCAGTGAGGCTGGCACAGTGGGGAGCACAGCCCTGGCCAGGTCTGTCAGCAAGGAGCACAGCCCCAGCCAGTGCTAGGGGCAACGGGGCCGTGGCCAGGAGTCCAGCCCCACTGAGGATGGTGAGCTCAGTCCTGGCTGAGGTTAGCAGCGGAGAGCGCAGCCCTGGCCAGGATTGGAGTCAGTGTGGCCAGCAGTTAGGCACTCAGCCCAGGCTGGCGCCATGAAGGGTGCAGCCCCAGCCAGTGCTGGAGGCAGTGGGGCCAGCCTCCGTCCAGGGCTAGCACAGTGGGGGACGCAGCCCCAGCCAAGGTTGTTAGGGTTGGGAGCTGGAGGCAGCAGCAGGTGACAGTGAGAACAGCCCCAGCCAGGAGCAGACCTTTTAATTGAGGGACTACATTTGCTTCAATAGTGCAA